>NC_135173.1:20793864-21448864 GCF_041146795.1 Maylandia zebra | reverse complement strand
AGAGCAACAGCAAGAGACAACATCGTCAATTTAGAAAGGTACAGTAAAGAAAATGAGTGAAGCAACCAAGAAAAGAAGCAAAATCTGGAACCATTTCAGTGTTATTGACAGAGTGTAGAGTCTGCAAGAAAAGAATTTCATATAGAGCCGGCTCCACAAACAACATGCATAGGCACCTGAGAACTGTCCACCCATCACTGCAATGGGAAGATAAAACACAGTCAGTTGAGGTTGATATAAATGGTGCCAGTGTGTCTACTACAACTCTTGCGGCTTCTTCTTCTGCTGGAGTATCTGAAGCGTCATGCAGTATACCACCTAAACCAACCCAGAGCTCTATGAGACAGTTTTTGCAGAATTCTGTGACCCCAGCAAGACAGAACACAATTGATGAAGAACTGGCAAAAATGATAGCACTTGATTTCCAACTATTTTCTATTGTGGATGATAAACCATTTAGGACTTTTATACATGCACTGAATTCCATTTATGTAATTCCAAGCAGGAAGGCTCTTTCCCCAAAAAAATCATCCCAGGCATATATGAAAGAGAACGGTTAAAAAAGCCGCAGCAGTCTGTCTAACAACTGACAGCTGAACATCCCAAACCACCACATCCTTCTTGTCAGTTATGTGTCACTTTATTGAAAATTATAAAATGGTATCCTGTCTTCTGGATTGTTTTGTTCAGCAACAGACACACATCTGAGAACTTGGCAGAAGAGCTGCTCAAAGTGGCAAAAGAGTGGGATGTGGAAAACAAAGTGGTTTGCTGACAATGCCGCTAACATAACAAAAGCAATTAAAATCCTGAAATGGACTCACCACCCATGTCTTGCACACACAGTTAACCTGGTTGTAAGAGATGCTTTGAAGGTGATGAAGCCAGCTGTGGACAAAGTGGAGGCGATAGTGGAATTTTTCCACAGGAGCACAACAGCCACACACAAGCTCAAATCTACCCAACAACACATGGGCAAACAAGAATGTATCACAAGATCAACCTTTCATATGCTAAAACGGATTCGGAGTCCAAGGATGCAGTCATCTCTGGTGTCTGGAGCCATTTGAGCAGGTCACCGTGGAGATCAGTGCAGACTGTTATTGCGTTATTATTATTATTATTATTAGTATCAGTAGTAGTTAGTTGCATTGCTGGTATGAAAAGCAGATTAGACATGATCATATACAATAATATACTGCTGAATTTAAAAAAAGCATAATTTTGAAGCTTGTTATTTACGCTTTTTCAGCCATGTCACAGTCTCCAAAATGTTAATCCTGTGCAAGGGTCTGCAGAGAGTGACAGCGGAGCACCAAACCAGAGTAACTACAGGAAAAGTGAAAGGGTTGGTGGATGCTTTCTGTGCATCCATGGACAGAAAATTCCACAGAATGGTATATATAATACTGTTCTCTCTGAAACCACCATTTTTGATCCAAGATTCAAGAAGCTGGTCTTTAATGACAACAGAGCGGTTCAACCTTCCCTGTGATGCTCACAGTGACCCATGGCTGCAATGCTGGTTCATTCAGTCTTTGAGAGTGCAGGACCTGAAACACACACAGACAAAGTTCATTTAAAGACAAGAACTATGAGCCAAGGCCGACATAAATGTGTTTTATCTACTTTATCATAAATGTAACTGTAAATGTACTGTTTCTTACAGCCTGCGTTCAAGCGATCTTTTATTGCTCAATGTTCCATTTGCCAGAACTGAACTGGGAAAGAGGGCTTTTACTTATGCTGCCCCTTTCACATGGAACATGATGCAAAAAGACTGGAAGATAGCAGATCTTATTTCATTAAATGCTTTTAAGTCCAGATTGAGAGAGCCAGAGAAAAATGTTTTTAAAATGTAATTGTTATTTATAATATGTATGTAACTTTGTAATTTCAACGTGTTGTCGCCTCTTGGCCAGGACTCCCTTGCAAAAGAGGTTTTTAATCTCAATGGGACTTTTCCTGGTTAAATAAAGGTTAATAAAAAAAAAAAAAAAAAAAAAAAAACACACGATACTTTACCACTACTGAATGTAGAGAAAGTTAGGATCTTAGGCTTATGGTCTCTAGGAATCGACTAAGGAGCGAATGACACACAGCTAAAAGAACAGTCAACATTTATTCAAAACAAAACCAAAAACAGTCATTCAACAGTTCACAACAGTTCCAATTGTCCATATTTGTCAGTCTGTGTATTCAGTTTTAGAGTTCAGAGTTCTTTTCAGTCTTTTCAGTTCAGGTGTGTGAGTGTAGTGTTAATGTTAGTAGTACTACCCGGGTAGTGTATTGTTCTGAGATCTCATAAGCTTATCTGTCAAGAAGTAACGCAGTTGTCACTTCTAAATAGGCTGGAAATCTTTCCTGCATGGCAGCTGGGGGTCCGGAATCCTGGCTCGCAACTTTAGACTCCAACAAAAAAACAAACCTGCACAGGGCAGTGAACATATTTTACATGAATATCATATAACAACTTAATCAACACTAGTGACCAAATGTCTCTCACTCTTTGTATATAACGACTTAATGCAATCAATAATAAAATTAATCAAATAACCTTAAAACAATTTCCACATCTCATATTTTGTGAACAGCAGTCACATCAATCCAATGAATTGAGAGAATGTACATTACTGATGCACGAGGAAAGTGCAAAACGTGGTCGCAGTACTATTTAGCCAAAGACTGCTCATATTTATCATCTCATTACAATAAATAAAACTTACCTACTAGCTTCCAAAGAAATATTTCCGATTGGTTTAAAACATTCACAAGTGAAGAAATAAAAAGATAATACAGCACTTAAAAGGAACACATGAAATTTACATTATACTAAGCTAATGATTAGCTAACGATTAGCTTGCTATGCTAGCGCAGTTAGTCAACTCACCGGAAATGAACAAAAAACACAAAAACAGAGGTACATCAGCATCAACAAAAAGTGTCCGCGCCTCCCAACAAGCGGAAAAGTAAAATCCAATTTGTGTCTTCACACATAACCTTTTTCTTGAACAAGGATTAAAGAAAAACTCGGTGAGTAGCTCCGACCAGCATACGTAGCCTTAGCGCTATTCTCCTTCTCTATAGTTCTCAACTCAAGTTCACAAGCACTAAACAATCTCATAGTGCCACCTACTGACATTCTTTGGGAACAGCAGTTCATTTTCATGAAGCAAATTTTAGGTGGGTTACATAACAAAGTGTTTAGAAAGTTAGCACATACATGTATGTTACGGCCCTAGCTGGGCCTCCTGATACTGCCCTTGTGTGGGCATGGTGTTTTTCTCCGCCTCCTCCTCTCTTGCTCCACCCCTCTGTCTCTCTCTTGCTCTTCTCTCTCTCCCCAGGACACAGCTGCTGCTCATTGGACTCATTTACCACCTGGGCCCAGTCAGCAATCACCTCTCTGAGGTCATATAAGCTGGGGATGAGCTGTGAGCAGGGTGGGGGTGTTCTTGGTGTGTAGTTAGCATGCCTGAAGGGCGGAGTGTTCTTGGTGTGGAAACAGTATAGCTGCTTTATGTGAGTAGTGTGGGCTTGTGGGCCTTGGCAGCAGTAAAGCCAGCTGCTGTTAGTGACAGGGTGAGCTTGTGGGCCCCTGGAAGTGCCTCCTCGTGTTGTGGAGTTTTTGTTTGGTTGTTGTGTTCTTTGTTGTTGCAACCTTGTTTTCCCTTTTCCAAGTGTTATTGGTAAAACGGCGTTGCCGGCTCTTTATGTTAAGATTGTCTATAACAAAGACTATTTTATTTACTAAAAACACCTGTTTTCCTTTCATTCTGTTCTGGACTCATTTGTTACTGGTCCCCTCACTCGCATGCCTAGACCCCTTCGGGGGGAACGTAACATGTAATTTTTCATTTCTTTATGTATCCATCTATAGAACGCTGCATGTTATAGTGTAAATCTGCCTGTTCTCTGTCAGAAACCTGCCTGCAGAAAATGAACCTAAAGTATGTAATGCAAGAATGTAATCACTTTAGAGATGGAGAAAGCATAAAGTGACAATTATGAATCACTTAATATGATAAGGAGATTCTGCAGGTCATTAATCAATGTATAAAATTAAAATAAAATGTATTTTTAGTGACACAAGATACAAATATGGAAGCAAGATGTATAATTAGAATTATTTATAATAAATATGAATTAATTAGTGCAATTTCTTTAACCATAAAGAATAACTAAATCCTTCAGGACAATGTCACATCAATGCACTGAACTCACTATGTTATCCACCTAACAGCCTCCACATGTTCTCACTGTAATTTCCCCTCATGAATGAATTTATGCTGCACTAATGTGAATGTTTGCAGGGAAATCAAACGCATTTCACACGCAGTACTCGAGCTGACTTCCCTTTGTTTGAATGACGACTTGTACGCGCTGATTCCACAGATAAGGTACGAAAATATATCAGGCTACGTCAGTAGCGGTTGGTCTTCAGGGTTTCTACTCCACGGCCGTATTTCATACGGGTCCACATTTCCAATGCACGCTATTTTCTGCAAGTACCGCCGCTTCGCCTCTGGACGCAATCAGTCTCTATACAGTCCATTCTCTTTTGAGCTGCTTTTAAGCATCTTGTAATCGTCGTTCCAACACAGTGTGTTTGTTTTGATTCATAGACCCCGAAAATGGTGCCGCGCTCCCACAATGCATTGCGGTGTGACGTCAACTCCAAAGCCCTATTAACCATTAGTTAATCATCTGTTAAGCATTAGTTAATGGTTGCTTAATTATCTCTACAGCATCTACAAAGTATTTCTCATAATCAGTTAATAGTTTACAAGCACTGCTTTAAACACTTTATTCATGATGAATAAGCTAATGTATAACACTCCTTATTAATTATGTTTTCATGTTCTAAAACTCATTGATTAATCATTTATAAACACTACTCTGCATCAGTTACAAACCAGTCAGTTTGAATATATATTAATTATTAACCAAATCAGCTCCTGGCTGGCTCGCCAAGAAATGTAACACTGATGAAGCGCTAATGAATTAACACAGGCTAGGTATTGAGTGAAATATTAGGTTATTATTAATCAGAAGATTTAGGAATGCTACTGGAGCTGATGGGCAGTAATTAATAAATACACACAACACAAAATGCTTTTGCAGGTACCATGCCATGTATTTAACCGAAAGCAAAGAAAAATAACAAGAAAAGAAAAGGAAAACTTAAATAATCACTCCTGCTGCAGCTATTCAATTAATCAAAAAACCCAGTGGGGGTGCACAAAGACAACTAAGCAAATTCTTCTGGCTTATACCAAGCAATATAGATTCTCAAAAAAAGTTCCCCATAAATAACACATGTTAACATCAAAAACACTGATCCACACTGAAGTCAATGAGTTTTATCTGAATGTCCATGAGAGATGTCCAAGTGCTATTGTCCATAAACGGGGGGAATGGTGTGTATGATTGTGGAAATCAGTGTATTCGGAAAATGGGGACAGAGCGTCGTCTTTGATAGCTTCTTACCCAACCAGTGGAAGCTTCAATGCAGAATGATTCCTGCTCCTATAGCCGTTCATTGGCTCGCCATCCTTTTCCATACCCAAAAAGGTTCACCTGGCCTGCATTAAATAAACAAGGCCAATAAGAAATCACAAGAATAATACAAAAATGTCAGCCAGTTAAGCTAAATACATTAAGTCATTCTTGTTCCTGTGTACACAATTTATAAATAAATAAACAAACAGTATATTTAACCAATAAGGATTTAACTAAAACATTTCAACTGCTAAATACATATTATATAGCTTCACAACATTTGTTATTCAACAACTATCGGTCAAATCAAAAATCAAAATCAAATTGTTTGGACTGGCAGCAGCCAATTAGCCGATCGGCTGAGCAAAGTCATGTGGTTGGAGTCATGTATTTGTGATGCGTTCAATGGCAGGAAATTACTAAATTCTAGTAAAACAGATTTTACTCTGGGTTATATATGCTAACCATCTACTTACCTTTTACCAATGATTTTGTATACCATTGAACATCCTGAAATGACAGGTTTGTAACTGATGCAGAGTAGTGTTTATAAATGATTAATCAATGAGTTTTAGAACAAGAAAAAATAATTAATAAGGAGTGTTATACATTAGCTTATTCATCACGAATAAAGTGTTTAAAGCAGTGCTTGTAAACTATTAACTGATTATGAGAAATACTTTGTAGATGCTGTAGAGATAATTAAGTAACCATTAACTAATGCTTAACAGATGAATAACTAATGCTTAATAGTGTTCTTTGAAGAATGAGCAACTAGAAACACTACTAGAAGGAATCCCTCAGCAGATGCAATACTGGAAGTAAGATCCTACATTGATGAGCCCCTGCCAGAGAAGTGCAGATCCACTGACCAAGGCTTCAGCCGGAATTCCCATCACTAGTCTGGATAGCAGCTGTGAGACGAGCTGGTATTCAGTTCTCTTCCATCTCCAAATATCTGTTGGTGCTCCAGACATTTTCATTCCGCTAAGTTCTAAATATGTTCATATAGCCTATTAGTTTTATTTTCGATGCACTCTGAGGTCATAGCAATTGATGAAACACATCGTGACTGGGTTCCAGCAAGGGGCACTCCGAAATTCCTGCTTCAAACATACCACCATGCCAATCAGATTACTTCTTCCATGTGAGGGTGAAGAGGTGACCCTTCTGGATAAAAATGGTGAAGGTTTGCTGCATTTTGGTGAATGGTGTGGTAGTAAAACCAGGGACAATGAAACTTGTTCTTGTTAAATATTGATATATAATATTAATATTAAATATTAATATATAATATATATTATAAGTCTTGTGCTGTATAATTAATGTAATTTTTAAAACGATACAGTAAATTAAGTAATGTTAGTAGTGGGTGATATCATATAAACGCTGTCATGATTTTTATGTAAACATTTTGTCATTTGTAAACTATGAATGACATGGATTCTACATTGTTACTGATGTTATGTTCTATATAGTGGTTTTAATTAAAAAAAAGGGGCAAAAATCAGTTTGTTTCTTCATTCATCTTTTGAACAGTGGTACTCAGTCAGTACATGTTCAGTAAATGCAAATTATTTACATGGCAGTGCACTTCATGCATAAATCCAGACCCCTAGATAAAACATTATGGGTCATTCCCACAACCCACAGCTTTACTGTGTTCCAGCAAAGTATCCAATGGCGGTGACAACTCCTCCACAGTAGCAGGTGGGATTTTTCTTTTTTGAGGACGGCTCCTTTTACCTTTCAATACGGATGGTCTGTTTATGTTTTGATTGAGAGCCTTTTTTTGGGCAGCTGAAGAAGAGAAGTCTATCTTATGGCCGACCTCTGGCTGTATCTTGGTCATATTACCAGGCAAAACCCAGTATGCAGGTTCATCTGTAACAGTCCTTGTGCCACAGATCCGCACTGTTGCTTCTACTTTAAACAGAAGAGCAGTGACATGGGTGCAGGTCTCCACGACTCCGGCCATACAGCTGCAGTGGGCGGCTTCAACCTTCCATGTGATGCTCACAAGGCCCCTTGACTGCAATGCTGGTTCATTCAGTCTTTGAGAGTGCAGTACCTGAAACACACACAGACAAAGTTAATTTAAAGACAAGGACTTTAATGAACCAAGGCCAACATAATCTCGATATTTTGAAGATTAGTACAAAGGAAAAGTATAATACAATTAATGATATTAAAAATGAAGGTATAATTCAATATAGACATGCAGAAATGGGAGAAAATTTATTGATAGTTAAAAATATTCAAGATAAGATCATTGCTGAGAATATGAGGGATGTGGTGTGGCTCATCTCTCGGGCGTCTTCTGGTAAATTGTGATGAAGATGAGACCCTTGAGCATCTCTTGTGGGACTATCGAGATAAGAAGGAGAATGAGGGAAACTGGTTACGAGGTCTTTTGTCTCTTTCTCCACTGTAAGAGGTGAAACTTTCTTTGGGGGGAAAAATCAAAGGTGTGAAACAGCTGTCTACTGCTTTTTGTTCCTGTAAGGGTATTTAACAAAGAGCCATACTAGGCTCTGGGCGGGACTCTGCTGATCGTCTGCCCCGTGATGATGCAGTCCCTCACCTGTTCTTGTTTTGATTAAAGAATGTTAGCTACCGCTCACCGCTTGTCTGCAGGCCTTATTAAATGGAAAACTTCCACAACACATCTCATCTGGTCTCATCTGACCAGATTATATTCTCAGAGTATTTCACAGATTTGTCTATATCTTGTTCAGCAAAGCTTAAAAGTTCTTAAACTCTTCTGATATTTCTTTTCACTCCTCTGTGTCCTGACCTCCAGTGTCTTGATTTTGCTTGCCTTTTTTGCATCTCCAGTTTCTCATAGGCTCAGATTTTTTCACTATACTGTTTTTCATTATAACATAAAACTTATGGACATCTACTGGCTGGATAGTTGCCTACATCTGGTGAGAATTTGATGTCAATACCACCGTTCAAAATATATTTACTTAGAAAATTGGTAAAGCGTTCAATATTTATTTTTTATCAAACTTCCTTCTTTTGATTATGTGAATGACGCAAATAGCTGAACCAAGCACAGCACAGCACAAATGTGAAACTAACCACCAACGTCTGCTTTCAACTCCTGTATACTGGGAACTTGGCTGTTAATGGAATTTGAGTACGGACCTCACATAATTACAGACAGCTGAGGGCAATGACCGACATGTTTCGTGATACTGGAACTGAAGATTCAGTTGTTTTAGTAGAGTCTGAGGAGAGGCACGATGAACTTCAAAGTAGGAAAACTTTTTAATTTCCATTTCATTTTGTGTCTGTGTAGCTGTGTGTGTGTAGCAATGCTGTCTGTTTTCACGATGAGGCTGTTGCACAATGGAGGAATCTTGTGAAAGACTGTTTCTTGAAGTTTCTCTGCCATATATTGAAGTTGTGACATAAGAATCTTCTTTGTTTGTCTTTGGTTGTAATTGGTGTAATTGGTAGTGCAGTATTGGTGAGGGTAGTACAGTTTTCAGAAGAAGTAATCTGCATTTGTTCTGTGCTCACTCACAGAAAAGCAATCAAGATAGTAAATGTAGGCTTCAGAATTGGGGGAAGGGCGATAGGTGATGTTTATGTGCTCAAGCCCACTGACACTCAGCAGATTCATCCACTAAGTCAGACCATTCTGCAGGGGAGACCTACCTCCCCTGCAGAATGGCTTCATGTAAAAAGCAGAAGAGAGATTTTATCACTGTGCGTAAGCAAATTTTTAATGTCACTGCATGCTAACTTAGTTTGTATCACCGACTGTGAGTGCAGAATCCTCAGAAAATCGTGTGTTCTGTCCCAAAACATGTTTCATATTCATATCATTTACATTATTTATTTATATTTATCAATTTATTCATTGAATTCAGATTTCACAATTCAAAGATTTAAAAAAAAAAAAATCAGGTGAGAGGACATAGCAACCTTTTTGGAAAGTTGGACCCCTGGACCCCAAAGACACAGCTGTTACTGTTCAGTTTCTAACAGAGACAACTGCTTTAACTCCCTCACTGCCCAAAGACTTCAAAAATGAAATGATCAATGTCAGTAACTCTTTTCAATATCTTTCCTCTCTCCAAACTGCAGCTGAGCTCAGACCAGTGAGAGCAATGAAACCTCCAGCTTATGTTCCAATGCAGGTGAGGACCTATGATGGGCCCTCTGGACAGCCTGGAGGATCTGTATTGGTTCAGCACACCAGTGTGAACATCGTCACTGAGCCTCCAAAGGACCATTTTATCTGGTCCCTCCTCTGCTTTCTCCACTCACACCCTTGTTGTTGTCTTGGACTTGCAGCTCTCATTTATTCTATCAAGGTGTGTTTGTATGCGAATATATACCTGCCTGCCTACCATATCTTAATATACATTGATTTACCATATAAATCAAGCTACATGATCATGGCATCTAACACAACAAACACCAAAACTGAAGTGCAAAAAACTGACTAAATCAATGGAAAAGTGTGTTCTAATACTTTACAAGGAAAACTCAGTCCTAACTAAGACCATTGCAAGAGTCATAAGAACAGTTTGGGCTGAAGCACAACAATGTACACAGCACAATAAAGATAAAAATAGAGATAAATGATTTGATGAAAGAAATATCTTAAATATGTTATACAGTTTGCATTATTTCCTACACTGATAGTAACAAGGAAACTATATGGGCACAAAAAACGGGCAACTGGGATTATTATTATAATTGCTTGTGTTTACTAAAAACAGGAAGCGTAACTTTTCCAGAAAATGAAACTTAGGCTATGCTTAACATTTTCAGTTTCAATTTACATTGGGATAAAGATGATTACACTATTACAGTGTATATGTTTCTGTCCTTCTAGGCCAGAGACCGGAAGGTGGCCGGAGATCTGGAGGGTGCACGACGTCATGGGCTCACTGCCCGTGGGCTTAACATTGCCGCCACCGTCCTGTTTGTCATTGGATTTGTGATTTTAATCTTAATTAAGGTTCTGTGACTGCAAATCTATCTGATTATGCTCACAGAGAACCGTACTATTATCATTTACACCGAGATTAAGTTAGTTGCTTCTTTGACTTGTTATTAAGCCTCAAATTCTGTAAAGAAAAACACAGCTTCAGACCCATTGTTTAATTTCAGAAATAGGGGTGTGTTCTAATAGTTCATTTTGCTTAGTCTCTCAGTTAGGAACTGTGGCGGTCATTATAAAAGCTGCTCCGATTATCCAAATACTAAGGAAAGGTGCTTCGGTGCTTCCTTTGTTGCTTCCGTTAGCACTGGAGCATCCTTTATAAAAAGGGAGGGGAAAAAGGCATCCCATAATTCATTGCAACAGACCATTTGGCCATTCATGAAAACAATGAATATAATAAACAAAGTTGCGCAGATCATGTAAATGTGGTCGGCCACCAGTGGTTCTCCAAGTGATCCTGTCTCCAAATCTTAGAGAAAATTGTTTATTGCCAATTGATGGATTTTTTAAAAATGAGAATGGTATTTTAGATGTGTCCCAAAAAGGTTTTAAAAACCTCCATAGCACTAAGTCACCACTCTTATAGATTTGACTATGTTTGGTTCTATCGGACCACTATTGATTTGGGACCCCTGGCAGAGTATTTTAAACCTGTTGTTACTAACCTGGGTTTTATGATGGACAGTAATTTTAAATTGAACACTCAAATTAGGGCTACTGTCAAGTACAGTTTTTATCATTTAAGGCGCTTTATCCAGGCCGGATTTTGAAACAGTAATCCATGCTTTTATTTCATCTCGTTTAGATTACTCTAATGCACTGTATTTTGGAGTTAGTTTCTTCTCTCTCATCTGCAGGTGGTTCAAAGCCTGTTGCACTACTTTTAACAGAACTCGCAAAAGAGAGCACATAACTCCCATCTTCGCTTCACTCCACTGGCTGCCTGTACATCTTAGAGTTCATTGTAAAATTCTAATATTTCTTTTTAAATGTTTAAACAGTCTTGCCCCACCTTACCTCTCTGAGCTTCTTCGTCCTTAATCACCCCCTGGGTCTCCTAATCTCTGGAACAATCTGCCCCAGCACATTAGAGAGGCCCCTTCATTGTGCTCTTTTAAAACACGTCTTAAAACCAATTTTTACTTGTTGGCGTATGACACAGTATGACCCTGAGTTTGTTGTTTTAGTGTAATCTAATGTGCTGATTTTATTGTCTTGAATGCAGTTCTAATTATCATTTTATACTATTTTATTTTTGCTATTTGTGCTGATTTTATTATTTTAAAATTAATTCTAACCATCATTTTACATGTGACTTCTTGCTTATCTTTATTCATTGTATAGTTTTTGGCATATCAAATGTACATCACTTTGTTTTCAGCTGGGAGCTGTTCCGAAAGTGATATATTAATAAATTTCTTGCTTGCTTACATTCTTCCCTCCACTTAGATTTAATAGTAACTGATGGCCAGGGGATGTCAGCATTTGGTCTGTATAAATATTATGACACAATGAACCTTTATCAGATCAATTTCTTAAGTTAAAAAAAGTTTTATTATGAGATTAGATTTGGCCATTTATGGTAAGAGGTTCATTACATACCCTAAACTAGGGATGGACCGATCCGATATTGCGTATCGGTATCAGTATCGATACTGACCTAAATTACTACATCGTATATCGGAGGGAAATAAAGAACTGTAATCCGATCTATTAAATATCACAAAAGCACCTCACAAAACTTGCGACATGGCGTAACTCAGCTCATAACCTTAGCTTGTCGGAGGAGTATGTGGAGGAGTATTATCTGAATATTACACCCAAAGTTTTAATCTGATGTAAAATGTATAGAAGTCTATTACTGTATATATTAACTATTAAGTCTAATATTTTTAACCAAGATGGCGGCGCGTGAACAACGCGAGGCTCAGTGTCTCTCCAGAATCTGCTATTTAGCGGTTTTTTTTTATCTACTTTTAACCGGATTATTCGTCCAGAATTGCTGTGCGTTGCTGACCTACAGCAGACAAGAGCTTCTGGACATCTGGACTCACAACTCCAACAGTTTTATCGCCGATCTCCGACTCACCCCAGAGATCTCCAGAACACCGGAGGCTGCCCACTCTCCCCGGCTGGGCGGAAGTGCACGCAGACGGCGCCGAGATCGTAAACAAAGGCGAGGTAGGCGCGGAGGGCTACGGGCTAAGCTAAAGCTAACACCACACCGGCTGCCTTTACCCAGTATTTTTCTCGCCAATGTCCGTTCTCTGGCAAACAAAATGGATGAGATACGGCTCTCCATCACTAACAACAGACGGATTATGGACTCAAATGTCATGTTTTTCACCGAAACATGGCTGAACAACAGCTGCCCGGACAATGCTATCGAGTTAGCAGGACGCCACACACACCGAGCCGACAGGCTAGCAGATGACTCCGGCAAGACCAGAGGTGGAGGTTTGTGCATTTATATTAACAATGCTTGGTGCATGAACTCCACTACTACTGAGAGTCACTGCTCACCTAATGCGGAGTTTTTAATGGTCAAATGCAGACCTTATTATCTCCCCAGAGAATTCACTTCGATCATACTCACTGCCGTGTCTATACCCCCCGACGCTAATGCTAGGTTGGCCATGAAAGAACTTTCTGCAGCCATTAACAAACACCAGAATAAACACCCCGAGGCTGCTTTTATTGTTGCTGGCGACTTCAACCACACCAACTTAAAGACAGTCCTCCCCAGATTCCACCAACATGTCTCCTGCCACACCAGAGGAGACAAGACTTTAGACCATGTGTATTCCAACCTGGCTGGAGCCTACAAAGCCACACCCCTCCCCCACATTGGACAATCGGACCATCTCTCCCTGTTCCTCACACCTCGGTATTCACCACTCATCCAACGTGTGAAACCTGCTGTGAGGACAATTAAAGTGTGGCCAGAGGGGACAGACGCAGTGCTCCAGGACAGATTTAAAAACACAGACTGGAATATGTTCACCCACACAGACCTGGACCAGTACGCCTCATCTGTACTGGATTACATCTCCAAAACCACAGACAGTGTCACCACCCAGAAACGGATCACCATGTACCCCAACCAGAAGCCTTGGATGAACCGGGATGTTCGTCTCCTCCTGAAGGCCCGCAACACTGCCTTTAGGTCAGGAGATGCACGCGCCTACAGTACAGCCAGGGCTAATCTAAAGAAGGGCATCAAAAAAGCCAAACACCATTACAAAAAGAAGGTAGAAGAACACTTCTCCAACTCCAACCCCCGACGCATGTGGCAAGGACTCCAGACCATCACAGACTACAGGACCACCAAACCCTCTCCCGCATCCTCTGATGTCTCCTTCCTAAACGAGCTCAACAACTTTTATGCTCGTGTGGCAGGATGAATGTTATCCCTCGGTCCAACCCACTTTCAGCCTGGCCCATTAGGGGGCGCTGGTATAAATAGTGACCATTTGAGTGTCTCTGCATTGCTTGCCTGTGATCTCCTTTTTGGTCACCTGACTTCCTCGGGGTGGTAGAGATCGTTTGTGGGTTACTCCTCTAAAGTCTCCATCGCGGCTGGTCGTAGCTATAGAAGCCTCCTCTGAGCTATTCTGCTTACGTTCTGTGACCCGGCTTACTTGGTACGTAATCAACTTTTGTTACGCTCTCTGCCTTCTATTGTTCTTTTATAGTAATTATTTATTATGTTTCGCAGGAAGTGTGGGCCTTAGTTTTGCGCCAAGTTACGTGAACTGAAGTGCTGCTGTTTTGCCTTGCTGTGCTTTTACCGTCTGTTCCCGTTGTGAGAATTCTTCCCTGCTGCTGTCAGCTTTTACAGTGGACGTCGGCGTGGACAACGGCCATATGCATGCCGGTTATCGGAGTCAGCTGGCGTGCATATTGATTGACTGTTAACTTATCGTCGTGTGGACGGCAAGTTGGAGCAGTACGGCGATTCCGTTTGCTCCAGATTTTAGAGTTTTATTCAGATTGTATGTTGTTTTATTGCTTTTGATTTGTAGTTTGGATTTTTGTTACACCACTGGTGGGAGGCCCTTCTTCTAGCTGTGGATCACCAGTGTGGTCCTGCAGTTGGGTTATCCCCCGGTGCTACACATTAGTTTGTTGTAATATATTAACATTTTCTTTGTTTCTTTTATTCAGATGCGGAGTGCCGACGTGGAGGAGACTAGGGTGCCTTGGTGGTGGGATCCCTTGAGTGTACACACCTGCCTTGTTTAGTTTATTAGTGTGAGTGTGTGTGTGATAGTGTGCTGCACTTGTGTTTTGGGTGTGTTTTCTTTCTTTAGTTTGTGTGTGGCATCCCTGCCCCTCCACTGGTAAGCCTCAGCTCTGAATACCTTTTTAAGCATATTTGAATATTTATGATTGTGCTTTTATATGGTGTTTTAAATAATTATTAATAAATTGTGAATTTGTTGATCATTGAACCTCGTCTCTGGACTGAGTATAGCGAACCTAAGTGCCTTTCTGGTGATTTAGTGTTACTTTCAGTATTCTCTGGGTGAAATTCCCAGGGTGGCGTTGTCTTTTTAAAACTGCAAAGAGTATCTACTTTATATCCCATCCTCGTCTCGCCACAAACTTGGCGTTGTTGTCGACAGGATATACTCTTTAAAACAGAGACGTGTGTTCTTCTTTTTTTTGTTTGGTGTAACGTAAATTGTTTTTTTATATTATTTTGTACAGAATAAAGGCAAAGCAGCAGCTACTTTGGTGTGGGATTTCACAGCTGTGTTACAGAGATGGAGGAAGAGTTACAGGAACTCAGGGACTTGATCGCGCAGCTGAAAGCAGACAATGAGAGGCTGCGTCAGGAGAGGGCTGTTGGGTCAGGTACTAGTGCTACACCTTCTACTTCAACTGCATCATCTGTTAACCCCACAACGGCTGGTGTCTCTGTAGCAGAGAGACTAGTTTTTGTGCCCCGTGACAGAAAGTGCCCTATGTTTAGAGGAAAATCAGGTATAGGGTTGAATGAATGGTTGGAGGAAATAGAAGGTTGTGCTAGAGCACGTCATTTGTCTTTGGCTGATAAAGCATTTTTCCTGTTTGACCACCTAGAAGGAGAAGCACGTGAGGAGATTAAATATCGCTCTAGTGCAGAGAGGACTGATCCTGCTAAGATAATTACTATATTGCAAGAACTTTATGGCTGTTCGGACTCCTATGTAGCATTGCAGGAAGCTTTCTTCTCTAGAAAACAGCAGGAAAGTGAGACGCTGCAAGAGTTTTCCCTCGCTCTCTTGGGTCTTATGGAGAAAGTTAAATCGAGTGCCCCCAATGGCATGCCCAATGCTGACGTTTTATTAAGAGATCAATTTGTTGAACAGGTCTTAGATAGTACCTTGCGGCGGGAGTTAAAGCAGCTAGTAAGGAGGCAGCCAACACTGACCTTGCTGGAGATTAGAGGGGAAGCTATTAGGTGGGAACGTGAAGGGTTGCCTAGTGGCGTTAGGCATAGAAGCAGTTCTGTCCCTTCTGTTTATGGCATTCAGTATGGGGTCCATAGCGGTCCCTCAGGAATAGCCCAGTCTACCCATTTGTCTGAGATGAGCGAGATGAAGGAATTGTTAAAGTGCCAGCAGGAGCAACTTAATCAGCTCACTCAGAGCATTGCTCGATTGCAGGGCCCCCATCGAATGCCTTGCTCAGGACGGGGCGACTCCATTATATGCCGTCGTTGTCAGCAACCTGGACATTTTGCTCGGGAGTGTGATGGGGAACGCGTTCCTCATTCCCGGCCTCCTTCGCAGGCCCCTCTGCATAATCGCAGGCACTCTCCTTTAAATACGGCTTCGGAAAACTAGCACCCTCCGTATTGCCGAGCCACAGTTCGGGTGGGGTGTCTATTGGCTCAAGGGTTGTTTCTAATGGTCCAGAGGCAGTCTCGAAATTAATTTCATCCTGTCCTCATATAGATGTGGACATGGGCGGTATAAAAGTACCTTGTTTGGTTGATACAGGGTCCATGGTCTCTACCATTACTGAAAGTTTTTTCCGCCAGCATTTTGAGTCCTGGGGTCAAGAGCGTCTCCAAGCTTGTCATTGGTTGCAGCTTAAAGCGGCTAATGGGTTGTCAATTCCTTACCTTGGCTATATCGAGTTAAGTGTAGAGCTCTGTGACAAGTTTCTTCCACAGTGTGGCGTGTTGGTCGTTAAAGATCCTCCAGGTGCAGGACCTTCCACGGTTCCGGGTGTATTGGGGATGAATGTCATTCGGAAGTGTTACCACGAGCTTTTTGGGCAACACGGTGAAGCATTGTTTAGTTTGGGCTTTGTCACAGAGGCCCCTAAACCCCTTGTGCAGGCGCTGCAAAAGTGCCATGATGTTAGTATAAGAGCCCCACTGGATTTGTCTGGCCATGTGAGAGTGAGGGGTAAGCGAGCATGTTGCATTCCGGGTGGTGTAATGAAAGTAGTGGCCGCCACCTGTTCTGAGCAATATTCAGGTGCCACTGTGTTATTTGAACCTACTGATGTTAACTTGCCGGCTGGACTTTTAGCGTCCCCTGCATTGGTTCGAGTGGTTCGAGGTACTGCATACATACCAGTTGTTAATGTAGGGACTACGGCGGTCTTGCTTTACCCTAGGACCGTTATAGGGACCCTGGAAGATGTTCATGTGGTCAGTTTGCCCGCTGGTGTGACAGAAGTACTCCCTAACGTAGCCACAATGGCATCTCACACCGCCACTCCTACTGTGCAGGATCAGATGGAAGGGATTGATTTGTCTAAACTGTCAGCAGAGGAACAGGGACAGGTGAGGTCTCTCCTTAAGAAATACAGCTCTGTCTTTTCTGCTCATGACACTGATTTGGGTTGCACTAACTTGATCTCCCATGACATTCCAGTCTTAGACGATATCCCCGTGCGGCAGCGTTATAGGCGCATCCCCCCTTCAGAGTACGAGGTTGTGAAAGAGCATATTAACCAGTTGTTAGGGGCCGAGGTGATTAGAGAGAGTAGCAGCCCCTATGCTTCTCCCATTGTGCTCGTTAAGAAGAAGGATGGCAGCCCGCGCATGTGTGTTGATTATCGGCAACTGAACAACAAGACAAGGAAAGATGCATTCCCCCTGCCGCGCATTGAAGAATCCTTAGATGCGCTGACTGGTGCCCGTTGGTTTTCCACCATGGATTTAGCAAGTGGCTATAATCAGGTCCCAGTTACGGAAGAGGATAGGCCCAAGACTGCCTTCTGTACTCCTTTCGGCCTATTTGAGTGGAACCGAATGCCATTTGGGCTCTGTAATGCCCCTAGCACCTTCCAGAGACTAATGCAACGCCTTTTCGGTGATCAACAGTGCCAGTCTCTGCTTCTCTATCTTGATGACATTGTAATCTTTTCATCAACAGTATCGCAACATCTTGAGCGGCTGGATGTGGTGCTAGGTCGGCTTCAGCAGGAAGGTTTAAAAGCCAAGCTTGCCAAATGTGCCTTTTTCCAGCAGGAGGTTCGCTACCTAGGCCATGTCATCTCCGATCAAGGTGTCTCTACGGACCCTAGCAAGGTGGAAGTGGTGGCTAACTGGCAGCCTCCTAAGACTGTTTCGGAACTACGCTCCTTCCTTGGGTTTGCCAGCTATTATCGCCGTTTTGTGGAGGGTTTTGCCAAGTTGGCGGCACCTCTGCATAGACTGGTGGCAGAGTGGGGAGGCAGAAAATCAAAGAAGAGGTCAGAGCATGGTATCGTGGAGAACTGGACTGTAGAGTGTGCTCAAAGTTTTGAGGCATTAAAAACTAAACTGACAACAGCACCAGTGCTCGCTTATGCAGATTTCTCTTTGCCTTTTATTTTAGAAGTGGATGCCAGCCATGCCGGCCTAGGGGCAGTGCTTTCCCAGGAGCAGGGAGGTAAAGTGAGGCCAATAGCCTATGCCAGTCGGGGTTTGAGGCCCCCTGAGCGCAATATGCTAAATTATAGCTCCATGAAGCTGGAGTTTTTGGCACTTAAGTGGGCCATGACTGAGAAATTTAGAGAGTACTTGTTGGGCCACAAGTGTATTGTTTACACCGACAACAATCCTCTTAGTCACTTGTCTTCTGCTAAACTTGGGGCTACTGAACAGCGCTGGGCAGCTCAGCTCGCTTCGTTTGACTTTGACTTAAAGTACAGGTCAGGAAGGAGTAATAAGAATGCAGACGCTTTATCTCGCCAGCATCCACCTGATCCTCAGGAGATTAAAGCCATGGTTCCTGGTACAGCCTTGCCTGGACCTCTTCAACAAGCCTTGCGGCTGGGACCAGCTGAGGTATCACAAGCTGCCATTACAGTTTTGCCCCATCTCACTACTCCTGATCTTCATACCCTCCAACAGGTCGACCCAGTGATAAAAGAGATCTTGGTGTTCTGGAGACGGAAGCAGCGACCCAGCTTTGAGGAGCGGCAGCAGCTTGCTCCACTTGCTCTGGTGCTGCTACGACAATGGGATCGTCTGATTGAAAGGGAAGGAGTTCTGTATCGTCAGGTTCATCGCCCTGACGGTGCCGAGGTGGTACTTCAGCTTTTGCTGCCTAGTGCACTAATTGAGCAGGTGTTGACTCATGTTCATCAGGAGCATGGCCATCAAGGTGTGGAAAGGACCCTAGCGCTTCTCCGCTCACGGTGCTACTGGCCAGGTATGTCTGCTGAGGTAGCTCGTTGGTGTCAGAGATGCGAACGTTGCCAAGTTGCAAAAGACACCCAACCAGCAGCTCAAAGTTTCATGGGACATTTGTTGGCTTCTCGACCAAATGAAATCTTGGCCATTGATTACACCTTGCTCGAACCTTCCCGGAATGGGCTGGAGAACGTTTTGGTGATGACTGATGTTTTCAGCAAGTATACATTGGCTGTCCCCACTCGTGACCAATGTGCGGCTACAGTGGCCCAGGTTCTCGTGACTGAGTGGTTTTCGAAGTTTGGTGTACCAGCGCGTATCCATTCTGATCAGGGTCGTAACTTTGAAAGCTCCCTGATCCAGCAGCTCTGCAGGTTTTATGGTATCGAGAAGTCCCACACTACTCCTTATCATCCGGCTGGAAATGGTCAGTGTGAACGTTTTAATAGGACTTTGCACAATTTGTTGCGGACCCTGCCAGTATCCAGAAAAAGAGACTGGAATGTATGTTTGCCCCAGTTACTCTACTGTTATAATACCACTCCCCATCAGGCTACTGGGGAAACCCCATTCTTATTGATGTTTGGGCAAGAACCCAGGTTGCCAGTGGACTTTCTGTTGGGCAGAGTACCGGACCCCATCAGTGGAGATGTGCACGAGTGGATTCAGGAGCATCAAGCCCGGCTACAGGTTGTACACGAAGGAGCCAAGGAACGATTGCAATTGGCTGCCGACCGCAGAAAGAGGCACCATGACAAAAAGGTGAAAGAGGCACCATTGAACGACGGCCAGTTGGTGTTCCTGCGCGATCTGAGTGGAAGAGGGAGATGTAAAATCCAAGATCGATGGAAACCCGTGGTATATAGAATCCTGAAGGCACCTAAAGGAGGTGGGGCAGTATATACCATTGCACCTGCAGATGATCCCAGCAGTGTGAAGCATGTTCATCGTACCTTGTTGAAGGCTGTGGTAACGGCAGCTACACCATCAGAAGGGCCTGCTCCAAGCAGTAGCTCACATGGCCCAGAAATATCCTCCCCAGAACCAGGACATGACTCATCATGTGACAGTGACCTGTTATTCCTGAGCATAGGAGCTCCTCAAGTAAATGTTTCACCATCTTACAGCCCAGTGGCAGTGATTCCAAGTAGCCCTGAGTTGTTGCTCCCACCAGAAGACCGAACTTCCGATGTTCCAGCCACTTGTACAGTTACTCCGAGTGTAGCACCAGTTCCATCTAGCTCTCTTCCTGCTCCCTCTACGAGTTCTGATACAAGAAATGTGGTGGTGCGAAAAACAACCCGGTCCACAGCTGGCCAGCATTCAAACATCCATCGTCTCCCAAGACCAACAGGGGAGGTGGCACAAGGGGCTGCTAACTCTATTTCTGAGCCTAGGGTACATGCTGTCTCTGCATTTTTTAGGCCTTGGGACTAATCTGGGTGTCTTTGTAATTCATCGTCGGGGCGACGATGCAAGAAGGAGGGGTAGAATGTGGCAGGATGAATGTTATCCCTCGGTCCAACCCACTTTCAGCCTGGCCCATTAGGGGGCGCTGGTATAAATAGTGGCCATTTGAGTGTCTCTGCATTGCTTGCCTGTGATCTCCTTTTTGGTCACCTGACTTCCTCGGGGTGGTAGAGATCGTTTGTGGGTTACTCCTCTAAAGTCTCCATCGCGGCTGGTCGTAGCTATAGAAGCCTCCTCTGAGCTATTCTGCTTACGTTCTGTGACCCGGCTTACTTGGTACGTAATCAACTTTTGTTACGCTCTCTGCCTTCTATTGTTCTTTTATAGTAATTATTTATTATGTTTCGCAGGAAGTGTGGGCCTTAGTTTTGCGCCAAGTTACGTGAACTGAAGTGCTGCTGTTTTGCCTTGCTGTGCTTTTACCGTCTGTTCCCGTTGTGAGAATTCTTCCCTGCTGCTGTCAGCTTTTACAGTGGACGTCGGCGTGGACAACGGCCATATGCATGCCGGTTATCGGAGTCAGCTGGCGTGCATATTGATTGACTGTTAACTTATCGTCGTGTGGACGGCAAGTTGGAGCAGTACGGCGATTCCGTTTGCTCCAGATTTTAGAGTTTTATTCAGATTGTATGTTGTTTTATTGCTTTTGATTTGTAGTTTGGATTTTTGTTACACCACTGGTGGGAGGCCCTTCTTCTAGCTGTGGATCACCAGTGTGGTCCTGCAGTTGGGTTATCCCCCGGTGCTACACATTAGTTTGTTGTAATATATTAACATTTTCTTTGTTTCTTTTATTCAGATGCGGAGTGCCGACGTGGAGGAGACTAGGGTGCCTTGGTGGTGGGATCCCTTGAGTGTACACACCTGCCTTGTTTAGTTTATTAGTGTGAGTGTGTGTGTGATAGTGTGCTGCACTTGTGTTTTGGGTGTGTTTTCTTTCTTTAGTTTGTGTGTGGCATCCCTGCCCCTCCACTGGTAAGCCTCAGCTCTGAATACCTTTTTAAGCATATTTGAATATTTATGATTGTGCTTTTATATGGTGTTTTAAATAATTATTAATAAATTGTGAATTTGTTGATCATTGAACCTCGTCTCTGGACTGAGTATAGCGAACCTAAGTGCCTTTCTGGTGATTTAGTGTTACTTTCAGTATTCTCTGGGTGAAATTCCCAGGGTGGCGTTGTCTTTTTAAAACTGCAAAGAGTATCTACTTTATATCCCATCCTCGTCTCGCCACACTCGTTTTGAGCGAGGGAACCCCACAACCACAACCAAAGCAGACATGACGCCAGACCACCAACCTATGACTCTCTCCCCCACCGATGTAGGAGCGGTGCTGAGCAGGATCAATGTCCACAAGGCTGCAGGCCCTGATGGCATCCACGGGCGTGTTCTCAGAGCGTGTTCTGGGGAGCTTGCAGGAGTGCTGACAGACATATTCAATCTGTCCTTGGCCCACGCTGTGGTACCGGCCTGCTTCAAATCCACCTCCATCGTCCCGATACCCAAAAACTCCAACCCATCTTGCCTCAATGATTACCGCCCAGTAGCACTCACCCCCATCATCACTAAGTGCTTAGAGCGACTGGTCCTAGCACACTTCAAATCCTGTCTCCCCCCCACCCTGGACCCCCACCAATTAGCATACCGCCGGAACAGGAGCACAGAGGATGCAGTCTCCATCGCAATGCACTCTGTCCTCTCACACCTGGACAACAACAACACCTACGCCAGAATGCTGTTTATAGACTTCAGTTCAGCATTCAATACAATCCACCCCTCACAACTCATCAGGAAACTGACAGACCTGGGTATCAGTTCCCTCATCTGCAAATGGTTACTGGACTTCCTGACCAACCGCCCCCAACATGTCCGGCTGGATAACCGCTGCTCATCTACCATCACAATGAACACCGGTGTACCACAAGGCTGTGTGATGAGCCCTTTCCTCTACTCCCTCTTCACCCACGACTGCAGACCTGCTGATGGTTCCAACACCATCATTAAGTTTGCAGATGACACCACGGTGATTGGCCTCATCAGTGACAACGATGAAGCCGCCTACAGGGAGGAGGTGGATCGTCTGGCTGAGTGGTGCGACACAAACAACCTGCTGCTTAACACCGAGAAGACCAAGGAGCTCATCGTGGACTACAGGAGGAATGCTGACCCACATCCACCCATCCACATTAAGGGGACGGCTGTGGAGCGTGTGAGCAGCTTCAAGTTCCTGGGAGTCCACATCTCCGAGGATCTCACCTGGACGACCAACTGCTCCAAGCTGGTCAAGAAGGCTCACCAGCGCCTCTTCTTCTTGAGGACTCTGAGGAAGAACCACCTGTCCTCAGACATCCTGGTGAACTTCTATTGCTGCACCATCGAGAGCATCCTGACCAACTGTATAACAGTCTGGTACGGGAACTGCTCTGCCTCGGACCGGAAGGCGTTGCAGAGGGTCGTGAAAACTGCCCAGCGCATCGCCGGAGCACCACTTCCTGCCATAAAAGACATCTACAGGAAGCGGTGTCTGAAAAGGGCTGGGAAAATCATCAAAGACCCCAGTCACCCATCACATGGACTCTTCACCCTCCTGCCCTCTGGGAGGCGCCACAGGAGCCTCCGGACTAAGACCACCAGGTACCGGAACAGCTTCTTCCCCACAGCTGTCAGACTCCTGAACTCTGCCTCCTGACATCTGACCCACGTTAAACTCATGGACTGAACATACACATACCCACAATGGACAACTGTACCCTCAAACACAATAATAACATGGACTGAACCACCACTCACAACCACTAGCACTTTATATAGCCTCTGTAGAAACTATCTACACCCTCACTTATCTTAACTGCACTACTGTATAGCTCTGTGTAAATAATCATTCTGTACATTCGATAATCTTTAATCCTACAACTGTTTACAACTTGCATAGTTCCCATTTCTGTATAGCTGTATATCCCAGATTCTGTAAAGTTATTTATTTCATATTCTGTATAGTTTTTCATATTTATATCCTGTTCATATCCTGTACATAGCTTGTACTCACTACAGCCTGTACATACTTATAGTTATCATAATAGACCCATTTCTGTAATATACTCACATATCTATATTATTGCTAATATATATTGTAATATATCTATATCACTAAAGCACTTCTGGATGGATGCAAACTGCATTTCGTTGCCCTGTACCTGTGCATGTGCAATGACAAAGTTGAATTCTATTCTATTCTATTCTAATTCTATATACCCTAGTAAGCTATAGTACTTTTTCCTTTGGGAAGGTACCATCTGTGCAGTCTGCAATTCTGTTAAAGAAAGATGTTGAATCTATTTAAATATTGTAGAAAATAATTGATTTCTGTGCATTTCTTTTTTACAGGTACATTAAATTAAAGTTGATTATGTCATCACGAGGCGGAGGGTGGGGGGTGGTTCCCTATTTTTTTTTTTGCAGGGAGTTGGCAACGCTATCAGTTAGGTTGTTTAATAGTTCTGCTAAGTACTCTTTAAAATACCAGAATAGGGAGGATGGTGTAGGTTTAAGTTTATTAGATTGATCAGCATTACTGAACTATGAAATATTTTGGGTGCAGTGTGTTTTTGAATACAGATATAACAGAATAGCTTCAGTGTTTTGTTTTTTAAAGCTTAAGTATGAACTTATACAAAATGCAGCAAGATATTAAAAACAGTTTTATTGATTAAAAAATACACTATATCGGCTTCATATTGGTATCGACAGATATCCAAATTTATGATATCAGTATCGGACATAAAAACGTGGTATCAGACCATCTCTACCTTAAACCACAGTATTTAACATTGTCCCCTGAAAACTACAAACTTAACATAACAACACAGTGTGTTAAGTGGCAGTTGTGTTTGTTTGGTAATTAATTATGTCTTTATTGTATTTATTGATCACACCTACCCTACTATGAGTGTTTTGTCTTGCAAAAGTCAGGCCTCAACAACTGTATTTTGCTTCTTCTCCATCTCATTTGTATTCTATCTGTTTCACCACCAAGTGGCCAAACTCGCACTCTCTAAGATTGCGTTAAACAGTCTGGTCTAAAGATTCACTTCTAAAATGTCCATTTGATATTATTACATTAATTATAAACTCATGGAGTTATAAACTACAAAATTAGTTAGAAAATATAACAATAAAGAAAAATGGTGTTTGGTGATATTTGGTGAGTTGGCAGATCATTTCAACAGCTCAAAAATATCAACAAACGAACCTTTTTAGTGCTTTAAATGAAAATGTACATTACTGTATTTCCCAGGGAAAAATCATGTCTGACACATGAACTTGTACAGGGCAAAAGGCCTGGTATATCCTGGAAAGATAATAAATCACGGGGCTAACACTGAGTTAGATCTTATTGAGTTGAGCTGGCTAAGTTCACAAAGGGCAAAGAAACACAGAGCAGCATCAGCACAGTTTAGCTGACAGTACAAATTATCATGATCACTTATTTCTATGCAATTATATTCCCTATATGTCCAATCTTAGGGTGCTCCCACCAGCCAAACCCCACTTTAACTCTAAGGCAGAGGTTCCCAAAGTGTGGGGCCCGCCCCGCAGAGCCATTGAGAGAGAGAGAGAGAGAGGGGGGGGGGGGGGGCTGTATGAAAAAAAAAAAAAAAAAAAAAAAAAAGAACGCTTGGACACTGCTAGCATCATGGACACACACAAACGCAAAGCAGGAGATGAAGCATCGCCAAATATGTTTCCGAACCAACTTCCTTCCAAGCCAAAGACTAGAAAATATGGTGAAGCATATCTTCCCTCTGGCTTCACCTGCACAAGTGCCAAGGTAGGTCTCCCCTGCAGAATTGGGTTTCCCTGCGTCGGGAGCATGGGCTCTCCAAATCACGGACAAACAGTATCCCACATTCTTGATTTTTAGTTCACAAGCACTTCTTGTAATAACTAACTACTCCTGACGTTTTGGAGCTGTTAGCTCTTTATACAGTAAAGTTACAGTGGGATACAAATGATATCGCGCTCATCCTGCCACAATTTGTTCCCCCGGTTCAAATCATGGACAAACAGTATCCCACAGTTGTTTATGTTTTTTAACCCATTTTGCAGAGGCATTGAAAAATGTAGCTTTAGCTCTTTCCACAGACTTTCAGCTGGATTCAGGTCAAGTGACTTTGGCTTTATTTTCTTTCTCTAAAAAAAGCTGAAAGTGAGCAGATTTTTATCAAGATAGTCTTTGTATATTTTTACTTTCATCCTTCCTTCAATTATACGAAGCCTGTCAGTCCCGCTTGCTGAAAAACATCCCTACACCATCATATTCTAACCTCCAGATTCCACTTGGTCTGGTGTTTGTGGAGTGATATGCAGTGCCTTTTGACCTCCAAACATGGTGTGTATTGTAGCATCTCATCTGGTCTCATCTGACCAGATTATATTCTCAGAGTATTTCACAGGCTTGTCTAAATGTTGTTTAGCAAAGTTTAAACGCTCTTCAACTTGCTTTTTCTTCAGCAATGGAATCTATGCATTCCATTGCAGGTGCATAAAGGTCACAGTGGTTGACCTCATTACTTATTGTCTTTGAAACAATTTTCCATGCTGATTCCAGATCTTTCTGTAGTGCTCCACAGGTGCACTACTTTCTTGGCAACTGGATAACTCTTCTGGTAATTCTTTTCACTCCTCTGTGTCCTGACCTCCAGTGTCATGATTTTACTTGCCTTTTTTGCATCTCCATTTCATCGTGTGTTCAAAATTCTTTCCCTGTACTGTTTCTCATTAGAACACATAATTTATGGACATCTACTGGATGGATTGGTACTCACATCTGCTGAGAATTTCATGTCAATACCACCTTTCAAAATATATTTACTTAGAAAAGTGTTCAATGTTTGTTTTACCTTCTGTATCTCTGACCATCACTGTAACAACAAAGGCTGTGTTGAACTTCCTTCCTTATCCTGTTTGATCATGCCAATGACGCAAATTCCTGAACCCACACAGCACAACACAAATGTAAAACGAAACCAACGTCTGCTTTCAATTCCTGTATGCTGAGCACACTGTTACGCTCACATAATTACAGACGGCTGAGAGCAATGACCGACATGTTTCGTGATACTGGAAACGAAGATCGGGTTGTCTTAGTAGAGTCTGAGGAGAGGCACGATGAACTTCAAAGTAGGAAAACTTTTTAATTTCCATTTCCTTTTGTGTCTGTGTAGCTGTGTCTGTGTAGCAATGCTGTCTGTTTTCATGATGAGGCTGTTGCACAATGGGGGAATCTTGTGAAAGACTTTTTCTTGAAGTTTCTCTTCCATATATTGAAGTTGTGACATAAGAATCTTTATGTTTCTCTTTGGTTGTAATCAAAATTGAATTTTTGTGGCTGTGGTGGTTAGTACAGTTTTCAGAAGACGACATCTGCATTTGTTCTGTGTTAAATGTAGGCTTCAGAATTGGGGGAGGGGTGGTAGGTGATGTTTATGTGCTCAAGCCCTCTGACACTCAGCATATTTCATCCAGCATGTCAGACCTGTTAAATGTAAAAAGCAGAAGAGAGATTTTATCACTGTGCGTAAGCAGATTTTTCATTCATAATTCAAAGATTTAAGAAAAATTCAGTTGCGAGGACACAACAACCTTTTGGAAAAGCCTGGACCCCAAAGACACAACTGTTACTGTTCAGTTTCTAACAGAGACAACTGCTTTAACTCTCTCACTGCCCAAAGACTTCAAAAATGAAATGATCAATGTCAGTAACTCTTTTCAATATCTTTCCTCTCTCCAAACTGCAGCTGAGCTCAGACCAGTGAGAGCAATGAAACCTCCAGCTTATGTTCCAATGCAGGTGAGGACCTATGATGGGCCCTCTGGACAGCCTGGAGGATCTGTATTGGTTCAGCACACCAGTGTGAACATCGTCACTGAGCCTCCAAAGGACCATATTATCTGGTCCCTCCTCTGCTTTGCCTACTCAAACCCCTGTTGTCTTGGACTTGCAGCTCTCATTTATTCTATCAAGGTGAGGTTAATTAAATCAGTTTTTTGAGCATCTGTTATTCTTCTGAGTGTTTGTGTCTGTGTGTGCATTTGTGTGCATGAATAAATATATCAGTTTTTAACTGTCTGCTTACTATGACCTACATTATATTGATTTGACCATATAGATCAAGTTAATATCCATGAACTCCAACTACACTTTTACAATCTATATGTTTCTGTCCTTTTAGGCCAGAGACCGGAAGGTGGTTGGAGATTTGGAGGGTGCACGGCATTATGGGGCCACTGCTCGCCAGCTTAACGTCACCTCCACAATCCTGGTTGCCCTTGGACTCCTGTTTTTCATCATTACGATGATAGTTGTATTGGAAGGGGTATATCATTAAACTCTCAAAGTAACAAACCCTGACAAAACGCTTCCTTTTAACAGATTGCAGTGCATTGCTTGCTGCTGTGACTTTGGATTTGGATGATAAATATTAACATCAATTTTATTATCAGTCTTCATTATGAGATTTTGACTATGATTTGTCTCTGTTGGCAAGTCTTTTGTTTGGAAAAGATCACATTTCATATATATTGTTTTTTCATATTTCAGTGAAGGTAAATGCATATAAAGATGATTTTTAGCCAATTAAATTAATGTTTGTGCCTATCTATCTACACCCAGGTGAAAAATAAGCACACTGCATTTGGCGTCTGCTAAATTACATACGGAACAATGAATGACAGTATACGGAATTCTTCTTTGTTCACAAAAACCTTTTTTCTGTAGCTGTGGATCATGCTGCATATTCACTGACAGGGATCTCAGCTCATTCATGGCAGGAAAATCTTTTTATTGAGATGTTTCATTTTCCACTCACTAATATTCCACAGAAACAGTGTGGACATTTCATCCCCTTAGAATTTGTTCGATTTAGAGAATTAAGAGTTGATTTGTATGCTATGTTATAATAAATATAATCTTTGAGATTTAACCCTTTAAAGCCGGTCGGAGCGGACACGCTCCATTTTGCGTAACTATTTTTAAATCCCAGTAGCACTGCAACCACGTAAGCTAGCGCAATAATTTTTTTTGCATATGAAACCGGAGGAGTTGTACTTACATCTTATGCCATCAGCTTGTCCTCGGTCACAGTTTCCTTCCACATATAGCTTTGCAAAAACTGCATAAAAAGCACTTGCAGCAACAAAAACATACTATTCCAGAAAAACGCTTTGCCGATCCGATCAGCTGTTTGTAACACTTCCTACGTCCATCAGCGTGAACTGTCGCATGTCCGCCATGACCTGCCCGAAACCGGAAGTGACGTCATTTTGCGCCAATGTAGTTTTTTTTTTTACCATCGGGGACTTATGAGCCTATACTTGTGTTTTTAAAAGTTATGTTTGACTTTATGACTTTCTGTGTCATTTCTGGGATGCTTAGGACTCATATTGCACTGCTGGAAATAGTTTATTTTGATGCATATGCTGTTATTTTGCAAATTTGCATTATAATATTTATTTTCGTTTTTCCTGCAATATATGAAAATTGGTGTATTTCAAAAATAAAACTATGAAGACACTTAAAATTAATCTTCTGTGATGGGAAACTAGTTTGTGCAACTTTTTTGTATTTACAGTTTTGAGGGATAAGCCTCTTAAATTTCTCTAACTAGAAATATATGTTAAAAAAACAAAAACAATTTTCAATTTTTTTGTAGTTTATTGCACTTTTTGGCAATTTATGTAATTACTATGCACTTAATGCAGACATATTATTAAAGTTTGGGCTATAATGGTTGTATTGATGTATAGCAACTTGAAATGCTCCCAAAAATGGCTCCACAGCATGTAAAAATATAATATAAGCTCTGGCGGACTTGGTTCTATGGTAGGTCTTAAAGGGTTAAATGGTGTTGGACTGTAACTCATTAAAAATGTATTTCCTAGGGTTGGGTTTTTTGTTTGTTTTTTAGATTCCATTGATTTCCAGGAGCTCTTGTAGCCTCGATAGCAATTCCTTCTTCCTTTTTAGAAATGAATATTGTAGTTTAATATCTTAGAATGGAAATAGTCTACTTCTGAGGAATTGTTGTTTTCTCCATCTCACCCCATCCCTTGCATCCTCCTCTGTTACACCAACCCTCTATACACTATACCCTTGAATCTTTTCTGTGGTCTTCCTATTTACTTATGAAGCCCCTATGATATGCACCGTATTTTGGATGGAATCCAATAGAATGATACTCCTGGTGGTAACACACATTCCAGCCATGTATTCCAGCCCTAACCCTAACCTTAATCCTAACTTAACCCTACCCATAATCTTATTCCTAACTCTGTCTCAGACCTTCAGACAGTGCACATCTCTATTGAGAGCCCTTCAACAGCCACAACTTCACTTTTTTTTCTCTTTTCATGTGCTTCTCACCTGAGGAAAGCCAAATCTTGGCCAAAACATGGCAGTACAAGCACACGCATCATTGATTATTTTATTTGAGGAGTTTTAATGTATTTTTTTTTCATTTCAGTTTTTTCTATTTCATTTTTGTTCATTAATAAATATATAAATAAAGTTTTATTTTCATATAAACACATAAAAATACATTTATTAAATAACATAACAGATTAAATTTCATTTTATTTACTTAGAATAACAAAGCAAACAGGGGACACAAAGTACACACAAATAATAAACAACACAGGACGAAATCTCACGAAAAAACCAGGGCTCATAAATATTTTGTACTTGTAAATCAGGATTTGTATGTGTAAAAAGAATTTGTGTGTGCGTAAAAAAGATTTTTGTGAGGACTTTGCCAAAAAATACGTGTGAATAGTGTGAATACAAGTAAAAATGGTAAATGGCCTGCATTTGTATAGCACTTTTCTAGTCCCTAAGGACCCCAAAGCGCTTCACACTACATTCAGTCATTCACCCATTCACACACACATTCACACACTGGCGATGGCAAGCTACATTGTATATTATTATTATTATTACTCTCAACAAGCAGCGGTGCTGCCGTTGGGAACTTGACCCATACCAAAGCGCTTACAGACGGAGGATAGTCCTCCCCCAGCTGCTATCAGGGCAGGAGATGTTCACACCCCTGCGTCGAAACTGCAAATGAATCGCGCATGAGCAAAGCCGCTGCTCCCGCACTGACTGTAACACAGTCAGTTCTTATTTTACTCTTATGCTGCTTTGTGGATCACAAGGTTTAAAACTACTTGTAAGCGCCAGACGTCTGCTTTATATTTTTATTTACGATTGAGTTCATGTTTGTTTTATAATTCATAGATTCATTACATAAGTCATCTTTTCAGTATTAATAAATGTGAAAATATATGTGTTTACATAAAGTAATTTTAAGTCACTGTTTTGGGATTGGAACCTAAAAGGGGGTACCTCTCACTTTAAGTATGTAAGTGCAATAGTAGCATGAAACCCTGTATGAGAGGGAAGGGGAGGAGCATGGACAGAGAGGTTAGGAGTCAAACACTGAATGACGTCATTGCGTAATTTGCATATAATTGGTCATGCTAATATAATTGTAACCTACGTTGTTGGAGAGAGAAATAGCATCGTGGAAGAGACATAAAGTGAGTAAAAACGTCCTAAATGCATTTAGAATTTATTTAGAACTACAAATTAAATTTATTGTAGCAATTATTGTTTTTTTTAATGTCACAATTCCAACCCTGCTCCTTTATCCGGGCTTGGACCGGCAAAAGTGACCCGAAATAGGCACTCTGGTGGACTTACTTTGTGTGTGTGTGTGTGTGTTTATAAGTAGTTTTAAACCTCGTGATCTACAAAACAGCATAACAGTAAAAGAAGAATTTACTGCGTTACAGTGCGGGAGCAGCGGCTTCGCTCATGCGCGGTTCATTTGCAGTTCGGATGCGTAGGTGTGAACATCTTCTGCTCTGATAGCAGCTGGGGGAGGACTATCCTCCGCCCGTGAGCGCTTTGGAACGGGCGAGGTGCCCACGGCAGCACCTGCTGCTTGTTGAGAGTAAAAGCGATACCCGCTTTCAGGTCAAAAAGTCATCATAAATAAGTCTCCAATAACACCAGAAAAAGTCGCCAGATTTGTCACTAGTCGCTTTTTAGAAAAAAAGTCGCTAAGGGGGTCTGAAAACTCGCTAAATATAGCGACAAAGTCGCTAAAGTGGCAACACTGCCCTCCAATAGCCAAACCCATCTGTTCTCTGATTGGATTGTTAAATTTCTAATTGACATGACATTGGCCAATCAGATGAAAGGAAGAAAAATAGGGTCAAAATTCATACTTGTAACTTGAAACTTGAGTGCAGAGTTTCACATGTATTTTTTGGCTAAGTCCTCACACAAATCTTTTTTACACACACAAAAAAAATTCTTTTTAGACATACAAATCCTGATTTACAAGTACAAAACTGATTTACAAGTACAAAAAATTTATGACCACAATTTGAGCCCATAGAAGAACACTTCCCAGGAATTTTCCGGGGTCACACGGGGCACGCTGTTGGGGGACGGGCAGTGCCCTTCTTGTCTCCCGGCTGATGACAGGCTCAGTCCTCAGTTCATAACCTTATTCTTAACCTTAACCACAACTTTAATCATATTAGATAGGGTTTTCCAAAGTGATTCATGATGAGAAAGTAAAATAAATGCACATGTGTAGATTAATTCCAAATGGTTCTCATGTTTCCACAAGTGTAACATACTGGCGATTTGTCACGTAGCGTCGGTATGTTATATTTTGGGATGAGGACGTCTGACCAGCGTGATACGTCAGGTGAGACGTCATTCAGGTCTGGTACCTGAAATTAACCTGGTATAAAAATATAAATATAATAAAAATATAGTTTTCATCCATGCATTTTTGCAGTATTATTACTTGACGTCTTAATTTTCTTTGTAATGAAATAGAATAGTGTTTCAACAAGTCCTTTGACAAATGCTTTGACTCCATGCGCATCAAAAAGTTTTAAATATTAAGGTATGTGATTGTCACTCTGCTGTAGTACAGCTCTGCGTTATCTCCTGAGAAAGCGGAGCTGTGCACTTTATATAGAAATGTATAGTTTTTGTAGAATGAGCCTTACTGAATAAAATGCCAGCAATGACAGTATTTAAATCTTTTTCTGCTCCTAAATTTCCCCCTCCATCAAAATGTGAACACCAAGAAAACCAAAGAGATCATTTTCATCTTCAGAAGGCACAGCACTGACTTGGCCCCCCCCTTTGTGGAAAGGGTCCACAACAACTTCTGGTTTCTTGTCATCCTCATCTCTGCTGAGATCTCCTGGACAGACAACATCACAGCGGCCGTCAAGAAGGCCAGCAGCGGCTGAACTTCCTGAGAGTCCTCAAGAAGTACAAAACAGACTCCAACCTGCTGCTGACCCTCTACCACACCTCCATTAAGAGCCTGCTAACATACTGCATCACAGTAAGGTATGGCAGCTGCACTAAGGGGTATAGAGTGAGGCTTCAGTTGAGTAGTCAAGTTAGCTCAGAAGATCATCGGCTGCCCTCTCCCCTCCCTGATGGACATTTATTCCTCCCGCTGTCTCAGCAGGCAATGAACATAATCAACAACATTTCCCCACCCTGGCTTTGACCTGTTCAACCTGCTTCCCTCAGCGAAGCACTACAGGTGCATCAGCACAAAGACCCACAGACTCAAGAACAGAAGCCATAACCACCCTGAACTCACACATGCACCAATAACACAGTTCCACCGCCTATTTCAAGACTTCCCTCTATAAACCACCACAGAGTAATAACCCAAACTGTATATGCACAAGACTATTTATTTACATATTTGTTTCCTTTTTCCCGGATTTGTTTATTTTGTGGATTTTATGTATATATATATATATTTTTTTTTCTAAATACTGTTCATATGTATATAGTGCTGCAGAAACTGTGCACCTCGCCCCCATTTCTTCTCCCACATGTTAGCACTGAGTTTGAGATGCTCTGTATCTCATTGTACATCTGTATAGTGACAATAAAGGCATTCTATTCTATTCTATTCTATTCTATTCTATTCTATTCTAAAATACAGTCAGTGTTGATCAGAGGATGATGCCATTTGGAGCCTACAAATAAAGTGACACTATTAACCTTTTCTTTGTAGTTTCAATTATACGAAGCATGTTGGTCCCATTTGTTGAAGAACATCCCCACACCATCATGTTCGTACCTCCAGACTTCACTGTTGGTCTGGTATTTTTGGGATGATATGCAGTGCCTTCTGACCTCCAAAACACGGTGTGTATTGTAGCATTGTCATGGTCCTGGCTCATTTTGACCCAGCGTTCTTAGTTTTCTTGTGTTTTTGTATTTTGTTCTTTATTTATTCCATGGTTTCTAAGTTGTTCTGTTAAGATGTTGCTTATTAGATTTCCCCTCGTTACTTTACCCCCTGTGTGCCCCCTCTGTGTATCTGTGAGTCTCGTTTCTCCTCCTTGTGTTTTATTTCATGTTTTCCTCAGCCCGCTGTGTCTGTGTTCTCTCCCCCTCTCTGTGTCTGTGTTCTCTCCCCCTCTCTGGTCTGCGTCTCTGTATACTTCCTGTTTTACTTTGATAGTCTCCCGTCAGTGTGCGTCAGTGTTGTGTTTGCTCCTGCCATGTCTCGCTATGATTATCACTGTCACCTGTGTTCCCCGTTAACCGTCTGTGAATTTATGTCCACGTCTCCCTCAGTTCTGTGTCGCGTCGTCAATGTCTCATCCCTGAAGCTGTGTGATTTTTCCCTGTGTTTCCTCGGTCCTCAGTTTAGCATTCCCAGTCTAGTTTTGTATCATTGTTAAGCCTGCAATAAAGCAGTGATTTTTGAGTTCAATTCTGTTTCCATGAGTTTTGCGTTTGGGTCCTCACCTGCCTGTGCACAGCCAGTTCATGACAAGCATCTCATCTGGTCTCATCTGACCAGACAATATCCTCAGAGTATTTTACAGGCTTGTCTAAATGTTGCTCAGTAAAGTTTAAATGTTCTTCAAGATGCTTTACCTCATTACTTATTTTCTTTGAAACAATTTTCCATGCTGATTCCAGATCTCCATTTCCTCATGTGTTCAAAATTCTTTCCCTGTAGTGTTTCTCATTAGAGCACATAATTTATGGACATCTACTGGATGGATTGGTACTCACATCTGGTGAGAATTTCATGTCAATACCACCTTTCAAAATATATTTACTTAGAAAAGTGTTCAATATTTGTTTTACCTTCTGTATCTGATTGTCACTGTAACAACAAAGGCTGTGTTGAACTTCCTTCCTTATCCTGTTTGATCATGCCAATGACGCAAATTCCTGAACCCACACAGCACAACACAAATGTGAAACTAAACCACCAACGTCTGCTTTCAACTCCTGTATGCTGAGCACGCTGTTAACTTCACATAATTACAGACGGCTGAGTCCAATGACCGACATGTTTCGTGATACTGGAACTGAAGATCGGGTTGTCTTAGTAGAGTCTGAGGAGAGGCATGATGAACTTCAAAGTAGGAAAACTTTTTAATTTCCATTTCCTTTTGTGTCTGTGTAGCTGTGTGTGTGTAGCAATGCTGTCTGTTTTCATGATGAGGCTGTTGCACAATGGGGGAATCTTGTGAAAGACTTTTTCTTGAAGTTTCTCTTCCATATATTGAAGTTGTGACATAAGAATCTTTATGTTTCTCTTTGGTTGTAATTAATGTAATTGGTGGTGCAGTATTGGTAAGGTTAGTACAGGTTAGTACAGTTTTCATTTTTTTTTGTTTTTTGTACAGTTTTCAGAAGAAGACTTCTGCATTTGTTCTGTGCTCACTTATAGAAAAACAATCAAGATGTTAGGGTTGGGGGGGGGGGGGGGATCTGTTTAATGACTTCATGTAAAAAGCAGAAGAGAGATTTTATCACTGTGCTTAAGGAAATTTTTGATGTCACTGCATGCTAACTTAGTTTGTGTCACCAACTGTGAGTACAAAATCCTCAAAAAAACGTGTGCTTTGTCCCAAAACATTTATTCACAGTCATATTATTTACATTATTTATTTGTTAATTTATTTAGTGAAGTCAGATTTCAGGATTCACAGATTTAGAAAAATTCCGTTGCAAGGACAATGCAACATTTTGGAAATACCTGGACCCCAAAGACACAGCTGTTACTGTTCAGTTTCTAACAGAGACAACTGCTTTGCCCAAAGACTTCAAAAATGAAATGATCAATGTCAGTAACTCTTTTCAATATCTTTCCTCTCTCCAAACTGCAGCGGAGCTCAGACTAGTGAGAGCAATGAAACCTCCAGCTTATGTTCCAATGCAGGTGAGGACCTATGATGGGCCCTCTGGACAGCCTGGAGGATCTGTATTGGTTCAGCACACCAGTGTGAACATCGTCACTGAGCCTCCAAAGGACCATATTATCTGGTCCCTCCTCTGCTTTGCCTACTTAAACCCTTGTTGTCTTGGACTTGCAGCTCTCATTTATTCTATCAAGGTGTGTGTGTGAATATATACATTGTACCTACCTGCCTATCATATCTTACCATATAAATCAAGCTACATGATCATGGCATCGAACACAACCAAAGCTGAAGTGCAAATTTCTTTTTTAAAAACTACAACACTGAAAGAAATATCTTACATTTGTTATACAGTTTACATCATTTCCTACACTGATAGTAACAAAGAAAATATATGGGCACAAAAAAACCCCACCAGTGAAAGAGCACCTGGGATTATTATTATAATTGTTTGCATTTACTAAAAACATGAAGCTTAACTTTGTCAAATAATGAAACTTGGGCTATGCTTAACATTTGCAGTTTCAGTTTACAATGGGATAAAGATAATTACATTATAATTACACCATTACAAACTATATGTTTCTGTCCTTCTAGGCCAGAGACCGGAAGGTGGCCGGAGATCTGGAGGGTGCACAACATCATGGGTTCATTGCCCGTGGGCTTAACATTGCTGCCACAGTCCTGTTTGTCATTGTACTCACGATTTTCTTTATTATAATCAGTGCTTTGTTTGCAAATGCACCTGCTTATGCTCACAGAGAACCATACTATTATCATTTTAACAGAGATTAAGTTGCTTGCTTCTGTGACTTGTTATTAAGCCTCATATTGGGGCGATCGTGGCTCAAGAGTTGGGAGGTCGCCTTGTAATCGGAAGGTTGCCGGTTCGAGCCCCGGCTTGGACAGTCTCGGTCGTTGTGTCCTTGGGCAAGACACTTCACCCGTTGCCTACTGGTGGTGGTCAGAGGGCCCGGTGGCGCCAGTGTCAGGCAGCCTCGCCTCTGTCAGTGCGCCCCAGGGTGGCTGTGGCTACAATGTAGCTTGCCATCACCAGTGTGTGAATGGGTGGATGACTGGATATGTAAAGCGCTTTGGGGTCCTTAGGGACTAGTAAAGCGCTATATAAATACAGGCCATTTACCATATTTGGTACAAGAAAAAACACAGCTTCAGACCCACTGTTTAATTTAAAAACTAAAGGTGTGCTCCAATAGTTCATTTTGCTTAGTCTCTCAGTTAGGAACTGTGGCAGTAGTAATAAAAGCTGTTCCAGTTACCCAATTACTAAGCAAAAGTGCTTTGGTGCTTCCTTTATTGCTTCCTTTAGCATAGGATACACTGGAGCATCCTTTATGAAAATGAAGAAGAAAAAGGCATCCCATAAGTCATTGCAACAGACCATCCGGCCATTCATGAAAACAATGGACATAATAAACAAAGTTGCACAGATCGTGTGAATGTTCGTTGTAACATTTTTCTTTTCATTTCATGAACTCCTGGTATATTTCAGCGTTTATAATAACTGTTTGTTAAATAAATACTTGCTGTTGAGTTGCTTTGCATGAAGAATGCAGTATGCTATGTAAGCTCAAGATTTTGATCTACACTGACTGATCAAAGTGTGCTTAAACTTCTCTGTAATCACTGTTCTTTAGTAAAATCTTTCTGTTGTACTACAGTTTTCAGGATTCATTTTTATACACTATGGGGCAGATTTACTAAGTGAGTCCAATTATTGTGATATTGCAATTGCAGTATGATCTATGATCTATTTACAAAGATGCAGGCTGTTCATATCAGTAAAAAACAGCATTCTGTCCAGAGTCACAAAAAGTTACCTGAAATCAAAAAGATTAGCTTTTAACAGCTTTTGTTTTCATTGCCCTGCTTGAAAATCATTACTAGATGAGCAGGTTATAGAGGTGTAGTAGCACCCCTTTTAAGAGTTATCATGAAAGAGTCTGATTTTTTAAAAAACAGGAATGTTATACCTGCACATATATTGGCAAAAGTATTCAGGCAACCATTCAAATCATTGGATTCAGGTGTTCCAATCACCTCCATGGTCAGAGGTGTATAAAATCAAACAGCTGGCATGCAGACCGCTTCAAAAAACGTTTTTGAAAAAATGAAGTGAATTGAATTCCAGCATGGTACTGTGATAGGATGACACCTGTGCAACAAGTCCAGTTGTGAAATGTCCTTGCTACTAAATATTCCACAGTCAGCTGTTAGTGGAATCAAAACAAAGTGGAAGTGACTGGGAATGACAGTAACTCAGCCACAAAGTGGTAAACCAAATAAAATCACAGGGCGGGGTTAGCAGATGCCAAGGTGCATAGAGCGCAGAGGTTGGCAGCTTTCTGCAGTCTCAGTTTCAGCTGGGCAGCTGCATCTGCACCTTACATCACTAAATGCAATGCAAAGCGTTAAATGAAGTGGTGTAAAGCATGTCGCCACTGGACTCTAGAACACTGGAGACGTTTTCTGTGGAGTGACGAATCACGTTTCTGGGTTTGGTGGTTGCCAGGGGAACGGTATTTGTCTGACTGCATTGTGCATGGTCCAGTTTTTTTCAGAATAAGAATACCCAGTGATGCCAGTTGATAAAATTGTGTACATCAGAATCTGCTTTAACTACTTTGTAGAGGTGGAGCAGCTGGCCCTCAACTCCACCAGCTTGTCACTTGGCATCGAGCCCAGTCTTGACACGATGCTGCATGGCAGATTTTCTCTTGAAGTTTTTTTTAGGTGACTTTAAAGCTGGCGTTCCCAGAGAGAACCCACGCAAACATGGGGAGAGCATGCAAAATCAAAGCAGAAAGGGTGGAATCGAACTTAGCTTTGAGGCAGTGTCAACCACTGTGACACCATGCTGCCCAGTCTAGTTACTGTAGCTCAGAAAACAATCCTTTAATCTAAATCCATGCAGTATTGCATTTCAGGTAGTACTGATTTAATACTCAGTTCTTATTTCTGACTTCTTATTAAGTTCTTACTCATATGGAGATTGTTGTATCATTGTGATCATTGTGTATAAATGTTCAGTTTGCCTGTTATTAGCTTTACTAAACAAAATGTCAGCAGTGAATCTTCTCAACATAAGAATTTTGTGTTAAGTTCTTCCCTCCACTGAAATTTAATAGTAACTGATGGCCAGGAGATGTCAGCATTTGGTCTGTATAAATATTATGACACAATGAACCTTTATTAAATTAACTTCTTAAGTTAAAAATTTTTATTATGAGATTAGATTTGGCCATTTATGATAAGAGGTGCATTACATCCCCTAACCCAGTGCTCCCCATGGTACCAGTCTGTGAGCCGTTTGGTACCAACTCACAGACCGACTTTGGTTGAGACTCGGGTGTGAAATTTATGGTTTTCAGGGTTCGTATCAGTTTTTATCATTATTTTTTATCAGTTTTCCTGGGTCTTTCCCTGTGTGTTATGAATAAATTTTCTTTTTTGGTACCGGTACTGGTTTTATTTTGTTGTATTTATCCGCCACACCTTAAAGGCCGATCCGTGAAAATATTGATGGACGTAAACCGGTCCGTGGTGCACAAAAGGTTGGGGACCACTGCCCTAAACCACAGTATTTTACATTGTCCACTGAAAACTATGAATAAATCATTAATTTGAAAACTTAACATAATGTACAGTGTGTTAAGTGGCAGCTGCGTTTGTTAGGTAATTAATTATGTCATTACTGTATTTACTGTATTTATTGATCAGACCTACCCTACTAAGTATTTTGTCTTGCAAAACTCAAGCCTCAACAACGCTGTTTTTCCTTCTTCTCCATCTCACTGGTATTTCATCTGCTTGACCACCAGGTGGCACTCCAAACAAATGATCCCAACAGCGTCAGTGCCCCACAGACCCAGCTTCAGTTCAAGTTCAAAGTGTTTCCAGATGCTGCTCCTTACAACAGCTCAGATGAAGACAGTCTCACACAGGTAACAGTGATTTAACAGGATTTGTAAGCATGTGGTCGAGAGCTACAAACTGTGAGTGGGTGAGAGTGTCCTTCCCCTTTAGAATGTATTTCAATGTCATGAGAAACCATGTTTTAAGTCAAATTAATTGACATTTAATTATTTTTATACTTATGTATTTAATTAATGCCAATTTGATTAATTGATGAAACATTTAATTAATTATTTAATTACATTATTTATTTATTTTGGCACCCCTGACCCTCTATAAAGGGCAAAATTAAACATTTTCTTTCAATGATTTAGATCCAAAACAACACAATGTAACTCTACCAGTCCTTCTCTGTATTTCTCAATCAACATTCTTAATGCAAACATTGCATATGCTGTCCTCTTTCTGAGCATTAAACTATTGTTTCTTAATCTAGCTTCAGCGTCAACTTCATCCTTCTGTAGTTTCTGCAGCTCTGCACACCACTTCTCCTCCATTACTCTCACTCGCTGAGATTGTTTTAAACAATGTGGTATAAAGTCTACTGCTTTCTCGTCTGTACATCTGCGTACCGTCACAGGTATGTTAACTAGACCCACTGCCATTTCACTCTTCATCCACTTCATACTTGTCCTCACTTTGTCGTTACTAATCTTTTGCAGTTCCAAATTTACCGTTTCTTCCACTCATCTTATATTCGCTTCACTTTATAGCATATTAAAACTTTTCTTTTAAGCATTTCTGTTTATCTTCTTACAGCTTTGTTTTGGTTCTCTACATGCCATTTTCAGCAACAAAGAAACACATCAGCCAAAACTATTTCTCACAACAACGATAATAAAAAGTTGTGTCATTGAAGATCAACAGCAGAGTGTCTTGTCAACGTCTTGTGTAACATATTTCACACAGGAACTTAAAATGAATTTAAAAATTAAAAAAGTGACAAATAGGAGGTATGGAGCCGAACCTGAATAGCTACGGTATTCGGAAAGGCGCAAATAACGTGTTTTTTTTCTTTTTCTTTTTCTTTTTCTTTTGATTTTTTTTTTTTTTTTTTTTTTACGAATACTTAATTCGAACAAATATTTTAAAGATATTTATATTCGCGAACAAGAGAAACTTTATATCAAAAGCTGCGTTTCCTCATGAGACCACAGTGCATGCCCGATGACTGAGCGAGTGAGTGACGTGTAAAGACGTAACTGACACACGCTGCTGCACTCAGCAACAGAGAAGGCTTTGCTGAGCGAAAAAAGAATGAACTGCATCACTAGTTTTGTTGAATTGATTTTTGTACCTTAACCGGGTTCTCACTCGTGTGCTCTCATGTTCGCTCTGTTTATGTAGCTGTGTTAGCTTTAGACAATAGGCTGCTGACCAATGACTGTAGAAAACAGTCATTGCTGCTGACAGAGTAACGTTAACGTTCGGTTAAAAAGGTTAAAACAATGCTTGTGTAGTTGTTTCAAATTGGATGCAGTTGTGGGCGATATATAGTACGTTTAACCTTCACAGGCATGGTACGTTTAAGTTATTCTGGCTTTTGCAGACACCAAGATGTAGGTTATAAGCTATTTAACCTATTCAACCAAATAGAAAAGAGTGTGGCTTCTGCTGAGCCATCTCTTGGTCCTCCACTGGCCCTAAAAAACTTGCTCAAGTTCTGTGTGGAAGCATTTCACAGTCAGTGCTGCAGATAAAACCAAAGTGATATGTAACTTGTACAAAATTCAAATTAGCAGAGGCAGATATCAAACATCTGACAACATCTGCTATGCATAATCACATGCACTTAAAGCATCCTCTTCTGTCTGCCAACCCCCCCACATGCACCAATCCCCCACCAGCAGCAATTCATCATCACAGCCGTTGTCTGCCCCTGCAAGTCAGTTTCCATCACCTATATTAGCTGCATTTAATGCAAAAAGGCTTGTCCACCTATCCACCTCACTGCAAAGCAAATAACAAACACAGTGGGAGAAATGATTTGCCTTCATGTGATGCCCTACTCAGTAGTGGAGGATAAAGATTTTCACAAACTGCTCAATGTGGTTGCACCTCGATACCAATCTCATTGCCATTTCTCTCGCACAGTTATACCACAACTTTACCAAGAAGCGAAAACAAAAGTAAAAGAAGCTCTCTCAAAATCTGAAGAGAAATTTGTGCACTGCACGTCTGAGATCTGGATGAGCAAATTTTTTTTATAGCTGCAGAAAAGACTAACATTGTTATCTTTTTACAAAAACAAAACAAAACAAAAAAAAACAGCTTAACATGAGAGGTTTTTGGACCAATTTTGTGTTCTCCATTCTTTAAGCACCAGTTTGGCACCAGTGTCGGATAAAACCTAAACGATACCCATCCCTAGTCAGTCCTGCAGATAAAACCAAAGTGATGTGTAATTTGTACAAAATTCAAATCAGCAGAGGCAGATATCAACCATCTGTCAACACCTGCGATGCATAATCACATGCATAGAAGTTAAAGCATCCTCTTCTGTCTGCCAATCCCCCCACATGCACCAAACCCCCCACATGCACCAAACCCCCCCCCCCCCCCCACATGCACCAATCCCCCCCCCCCCCCCCACATGCACCAATCCCCCCACCAGCAGCAATTCATCATCACAGCCGTTGTCTGCCCCTGCAAGTCAGTTTCCATCACCTATATTAGCTGCATTTAATGCAAAAAGGCTTATCCACCTATCCACCTCACTGCAAAGCAAATAACAAACACAGTGGGAGAAATGATTTGCCTTCATGTGATGCCCTACTCAGTAGTGGAGGATAAAGATTTTCACAAACTTCTCAATGTGGTTGCACCTCAATACCAATCTCCTTGCCATTTCTCTCGCACAGTTATACCACAACTTTACCAAGAAGCGAAAACAAAAGTAAAAGAAGCTCTCTCAAAATCTGAAGGGAAATTTGTGCACTGCACGTCTGAGTTCTGGATGAGCAAATTTTCCACAAATTCATATCTTTCTCTCAATGGCCACTGGATAGAAAGCAAACAGAGTCCCCTATGAATAGATGAAGATAAACGTGTGACAGCACTTCTCAAGATGGAAGTTCTTAATGGAGATCACACAGAAGCCAACATTCTACCTCACCTCCAGGCCGCTGTGAAACAATGGCAAGATAGTGTTGGAGTGAAATTTTTGTTGAGTATTTTGTCACAGATAATGCCACTAACATGGTTGCACCAATGGCTGTGGTGCACATTATGTGTATGTCTCACACCTTACAAACAGCCCCATGCACGGGGCGATCTGCAGTAGCTCGTCAACGGAGATTTGCCGTGTTGTGGCGTTACCGTCATTTCAGATTAACGCTGACAGCACTTGTGGGAAGAAAATGAATATGACTGCACATTTACGCCGACATCATCCTAGTGCAAAGACAAGTGGAAGCAGACAAAAACGAAAAGCACCATGCTACAAACTTTACCCGAGTCATTTAGACAGCCGTTAGCACATGATTCTCCTTATGGGGACCTGATATGTTTAATATGCTGATGAGAATATAGCCCAGAAGAAGCGTATAGTATAGATTTTATTTTGGAAAGTCATTTCTCTGTAATAAACTTTTCCAAAGATGAGTGATTTCTCAATCAGATAGATTTATTATTTTATCCCTTTGTTGTTTCAGCAACATTAAATTTAAAAACTGTACATTTTAGTTAATATATTTATAATTTTAATAAATGACAAATTAAAAAAGCATGAACATTTTTTGTATCGAAAAAATATCGAACCGTGAATTTTGTGTATCGTTGTACCCCTAATAAAAAGGGGTTGATAAAGTCTAGTTCTTGGAATTCTGTGCAGTAGAAAGAAGCTCTTTCAGTATTTCATGTTTTAGTAAACGTGTTTGTGCTTTGTGCATCCACTCAAACATCACTACTTAGCCATCAAACTACAGCGGAAAAAAAAAAAAAAAAAGTATGAAGGTTCATGGTGAGATTTCATTTCCATTGTGGTTGGAAACTGAAGAAAAACAGGTCGCACAAATTGCAACAAGCGCATAACTTGCAAAGTTCCTGTGTGTTGGTAAAACCAGCGGAAGTACGAGAGTACAAACTGTTACATTTTCTACTGTGGTGACTGTGCTAACCGCAGAGTAACTGGCTGCATGCGCTACAGACTGCAAATGCACATGATATACAGATTATACACATGTACAGGGTGGGCCATTTATATGGATACACCGTAATAACATGGGAATGGTTTGTGATATTAAAGTCCTGTTTGTGGCACATTAGTATATGTGAGGGGGCAAACAAGTCAAGATGGATGGTGACAATGGTGGCCATTTAGAAGTCGGCCATCTTGGATACAACTTTTGTTTTTGTCAATAGGAAGAGGGCCATGTGACACATCAAACTTATTGGTAATGTCATAAGAAAAACAATGGTGTGCTTTGTTTCAATGCAACTTTATTCTTTCATGAGTTATTTACAAGTTTCTGACCACTTATAAAAGCACTGCCCATTGTGTACTGCCCATTGCCCACAGTGCTGCCCATTGTGTTGGATTGTCAATGCAACCCTCTTCTCCCACTCTTCACACACTGATAGCAACACCGCAGGAGAAATGCCAGCACAGGCATCCAGTATCTGTAGTTTCAGGTACTGCACATCTCATATCTTCACACCATAGACAATTGCCTTCAGATGACCCCAAAGACAAAAGCCTAAGGGGGTCAGATCGGGAGACCTTGGGGGCCAGTCAACTGGCCCACAATGACCAATCCACTTTCCAGATCCAACTGTTCATCTAGGAATGCTCGGACCTGGCACCCATAATGCACCATCTTGCTGGAAAAACTCAGGGAATGTGCCAGCTTCAGTGCATAAAGAGGGAAACACATCATCATGTAGCAATTTCAAAGATCCAGTGGCCTTGAGGTTTCCATTGATGAAGAATGGACCCACTATCATTGTACCCCATATACCACACCAAACCATCACTTTTGTTGCCAAAAGACTAAAGCAGATACAGACCATAGGCGAGCCTAGTTACCACTAACAGTGACTGAACAGACTGGCGTGTAGCAGCAGACTGTGCTGGCTGAAGTAGTACTCCTGTGATTACCTGTGATGGAATTCAGGTGTGACGCTGGTGGCCCTGCCTGAGGGCGTAGCCAAAGAGCCATCCAGAAACACTCTCCTGCACAACTGCTCCTACGGACATGACAGTTTTGCATTTTTCAATAATACATAACGCACCCTCCAGATTTCTAGCCTCCTTCCAGTGTCTTCAATAGTAACGTAATAGTAAATAGTAAGCTCAAAATGTGAGCGTCATGTCAGACATGAGCAATCATTTAATTATAATCTTAAGTCCAGCACTACTCAGAACATAACTAATGCAAACAGAAACCTTGAATTCACTCCCACCATTTGAATGCAGCAAAGCTCTTGATAATGCATTTTTTTAAAAAAAATCTTCATTTACATGAGCTTTGCAAATGGTATTTTTCTTGATCATTAGTTTTTTTTGAACAGAATGATTCCACGTGTTGCTTTAGAATATGAAATTGCATTATCTCTTCCTTGCTAATGTCCAGTGTTAACGAATTGATTTAGAGAGTTCCACCCACTCTTGTATGGCTTGCATGCAAATATTTCCTCATGTCTTCCATCTGTTGTGCAAAGTTGATGATTTAAGAAAGTGCAAGTACAGCAGGGCTCTAGACTAACTTTTTGCCATGGGCATACCGGTACACCTAACTTTAAAAAGTTAGGCGTACCGGCACAAAAGTTAGGCGCACACAAATTTTATAATAATTGATATAATATAATGTGTTTTTCTGGACACACTGTGCTTTTTCAGCATTCAAAGATTGATGACACCGTGTCAGAGCACTGGCTATGAATTTCAGAAGGATCAGGCCTTAACTTAACAGAAAAGTTAGCAATAGTTCTTTTCCTATTACAGCTACATCCACTTCTGTCGTGCCTAGGCTGCTCACTAGGGCTGGGTATCATCACTGATTTCTATAATCCATTCGATTCTGGTTTTCAAAGTCCCGATTCGATTCAACTTAGCCTCAGACAGTCAGAAATATTATAATTCTGATCATTTATCAGTACTGACTTCATCAGAATTGTGAACATCACAGCAGATGCCTTTGTGTGAAAGTAACTGAGAATAAAACACAGAAAAACATGAAGGAGATTTTCCTGGTCTGGCTTTTTATAGCAGATAACCTTAAAAATATTGTAACATTCACAAGAACCAGACGGTTGGGGTCTCAGTTTGTCCGTTTATTCGGCACATAAGCAGGCGGGTTGCTAACTCAGGGGAGAGCGCCCTCGTATTACACCTCTCTTCAGCCTGGCACACACACAGAACAACCAGGTCCCCCCACCCCTTCCTGTACACCACCCTCACTACTTCCTGCAGCCCAACCAAACATGAATCTTAAAGGAACAACAACAGTGTGCAGAGATAACTAACATGTCACTGTCCAATAACACTTAAACATCGTTACAATATTCTACAATGTTCTGCACATAAAGTTTAAATTTCTTCAGTATTGAACAACAGAAAAAAATAGGCTTTCTTGTCCGAGGTCATTTAAGTGAAAAAAAGAAAAGAAAAAGACAGCAGCCACAGCGCTGTAAACAACGGTAGACTGGTGGGTAATTGTCAGGGCTCTGTGTGCAGGCGGATGGAGAGGAGGATCCAAATGCGAGACTCTGAGACTGAATTGGAACTGAGAACCTTAGCTTTATTGCTGGTGATAAACGACAACGTGAACTGAACAATGACACTGAGAACTGAACACACAGGCATAATTCTGAGGGTACGACGCGACAACTGGCAGGGAAACACACAAGGCTTAAATACATACTGAGGTGATTAGGGAATGTGAAACAGGAGGAGAGCACAGCTGGGACTCATCAGACATGACGAGGCAAAACTCAACACATTGACATAGTACACAGACTTTCAAAGTAAAACAGGAAACTGAACAGACGTGGACTAAACTAGGGGATACTGTCACGGACCCGGCTCTGGGGACTCCAGGTCCGTGGGCAGTGGGGACTCTGACTGTTATTGTTATTGTTGTTATTATTATTTGGTGTGTTGTCTGCACTGCCCCTGTGCACATCTGTATGTAGGCGTGTGTGTGTGTGTTTTTCCTTTCTGCTGTGGCCAAGTTACAGGCACCTTCAGCTCTGGGGGCGTGGTCTACCTTGAGGGCTGGCCACACCCGAAGTCCTGGCCGCACACCTGCTCCTCATCTGGGCTCGTCGGGGGAGTTATTTAGATGAGCGATGGAGCTTCCACCGACGCTGGATTATTGCGTTTGACTACACGTCAGTCTTCAAACTAGTCAAGTGTGAGTGTATGCCTGCTGGGATAAGTGTTAACGGCTGCCTCTATTGTTTTCCCCTCAGGAGGAGTGTGGGACGAGAAGGAGCAGTGAGCACGGGGAGTGCAGGGACACTGGGGCAGAGAGCACTACACGGGGACTTTTGGGAAGAAGACACTACACGGGAGTCTGGGAAACTGGGGATTTATTGTTGTTTATTTTCACCACCTTGTAAATAAACACTGTTGCACTGAAGAGTCCGGCGTTTGGGTCCTATTTCCCCATCTCCCCACGGTCTGCCAGCCAGACCGTGACAGAATAATCCAGCCATTATGGGCCCAGCGGACTCAAGGACTGTCTCACAGGGGGAATTGCTCGCCCAGCTCTGGAAATACTGTCGGAGCATTATCCAGGCGGCAGATCCACATCTGAGACACATGCAGGTCGTATTTTTCGATGCCTTCCTTTCTTCAACCACCTGTTCTATGAGTTTTCTGGACATTGCAAAGCTAATTCAAATTGTAACTGTGTTGAGGGCTAGCTCTAGCTTTGAACTGTTTGGTTTAGGCTGTCCGGGCAAGGAGGATGCGGCTGCCTCCCTGGCAGCCCTCGCTGCCTGGTTTTTTCTTAATGGGCGGAAGGTTTTCCCACCGCCGCTTGCTGCTCACCTATTGGACCCTCCACTGCAAGGAGGACGGCGCCCTACTCCATCTCCTCTCACTTCTTCAATGACCTCTGTGTCAGCAGACCAAAGACCGACAGTGCTGGTCACCACAGTGAGTAAACCGGACCCTGTCATTTTAACTAATCCAGTCACAGATGAACAGGGGACAGGTCCCTTTGCCCCGCCAACACGAAAGAGACGGCGCCGGCGTCATCCTCGCCAAACCGAAACTCACTTCACTCCTGTGGTTTGGGAAGAACCAGCTGACTCTGGACTGATCGCACGAGGAGCCGCGGACCCGGTGCTAGAACATGAGCCTGCCACTGCAGACAATCGGGAGGCTGAGATTCTCCCCAGGGCTTCCCCAGAGGCTGAACTGGAGGCCTCAGTTGCCTCTGGCCCCCTGGAAATTGCTGAGCCAGCGGTAACATTGTTTTCCTCTCCACCCTTCATGTTGAACATATCACCCTCACTTCAATTAGCTGCCCAGCTAGTCGGTCAGTCATCATCTGTTCCACCTTCCACATCCACTGCTCTGCCGCCACATCCACCGCCTGCTGCTGCCATGTCGCCATCGTCACCGCCAGGTGACCGGTTCAGCGTGCAGGGGGATCCTGCGCAGCAGCCGGAGGAGCTCAGCGAGCCGGAGGAGCTCGGAGAGCCAGCTGGGAGGCCAGCGCCGCTGCTGGAGGAGCTCAACGAGCAGGAGCTCAGCGAGCGGGAGGAGCCCGCGTCGCCAGCCGTGGAGCACGGCGAGCCAGAGGAGCTCAGCATGCCCGAGCGGGAACTCGGAGGTCCGGAGGGATCTGCTGAGCCAGAGCTGGAGGTCGGCGTGCCGGAGGGGCTCGGCGAGCTAATACTGGAGGAGCTCAGCGAGCTAACGCCGGAGGAGCACCGTAAGCCGGAGCAGCCCAGCGAGCCACCCACTGAGAAGCCCGCACTGCTGCTGACGGACCTCAACGAGCCGGAGGGACCGGCGTTGCCAGCAGAGGAGCTCAGCGAGCCTGGTGAGCCCGCGCTGCCACCGGAGGAGCTTGGAGGTCCGGAGGGATCCGCTGAGCCAGAGCTGGAGCCCGGCCGCCACGTCCTGCAGCCCGGCCGCCACGTCCTGCAGCCCGGCCGCCACGTCCTGCAGCCCGGCCGGTACATCGGGAATCGTGGGTAGTGCTGAGGCGTGGCCGCCCGCCGGAGCAGCAACGCCGCCGCCACCGGACCCGTGGCAGGCCGCCGGAGGAGCAGCGCCGCCGCCACCGGACCCGTGGCAGGCCACCAGAACCGTTCCGCTGCGGCTGCCGGACCCATGGCCGCCCGCCGGAGCTGCTGCGTTTCCATCACGGGGTTGGAGGTGGGCCGCCCGAACTGTTTCCCCACCACTGCCTGACCCATAGCGGGTTTTGCCTGCTTGCGGTCCACTGGGTCGGCCGCAAGAACTGTTGCTGCCACCATGGCAGTGGTTGGACTTTTGAACTGGGGTTTTCTGGCCCTCCGTCCTGTTTCCCCCCCGCCGCCCGCCCTGGGGTGGTTGGGTTGTGGTTTTTGTTGTGTTTTGGGTCGTCGGGAGCCGACCCTTAGAGGGGGGGTACTGTCACGGACCCGGCTCTGGGGACTCGGGGTCCGTGGGCAGTGGGGACTCTGACTGTTATTGTTATTGTTGTTATTATTATTATTATTTGGTGTGTTGTCTGCACTGCCCCTGTGCACATCTGTATGTAGGCGTGTGTGTGTGTGTGTGTGTGTGTGTGTGTTTTTCCTTTCTGCTGTGGCCAAGTTACAGGAACCTTCAGCTCTGGGGGCGTGGTCTACCTTGAGGGCTGGCCACACCCGAAGTCCTGGCCGCACACCTGCTCCTCATCTGGGCTCGTCGGGGGAGTTATTTAGATGAGCGATGGAGCTTCCACCGACGCTGGATTATTGCGTTTGACTACACGTCAGTCTTCAAACTAGTCAAGTGTGAGTGTATGCCTGCTGGGATAAGTGTTAACGGCTGCCTCTATTGTTTTCCCCTCAGGAGGAGTGTGGGACGAGAAGGAGCAGTGAGCACGGGGAGTGCAGGGACACTGGGGCAGAGAGCACTACACGGGGACTTTTGGGAAGAAGACACTACACGGGAGTCTGGGAAACTGGGGATTTATTGTTGTTTATTTTCACCACCTTGTAAATAAACACTGTTGCACTGAAGAGTCCGGCGTTTGGGTCCTATTTCCCCATCTCCCCACGGTCTGCCAGCCAGACCGTGACAGATACGGTGACAGAACAAGAGACACACTGACAGAGACGACTGTATACTAACAGAACACAGAACCACGACCTAAGAAGGAGAACACAAGAAATGCCCAGGACCTAGAGAGTTAGGAACACTAGCGACAGAAATCAAACCCAAGAGAATCAAAACACATCATGAAATCAAAGCTAACTAATACAAACAGAAAAACACTGAGTCCACAGACTCAGGACCGTGACAGTAATAAGCGAATGAATAATACAGAAAACAGAGATTGGAGACGGGAAACTGTTCTTGAAGTACAGAGAGAGATAGAGAGAGAGCTAGCTGTGAATGAAGTGTGATTTTAATAGTCGTGGAAGCAAAACAGCAAAATTCATGACGAGATTGATCAAATGTGAAGCGCAGTTTGCTGCTTCTTTTGCTGCTGGCTTGGCGAATTTTGGTTGGAGAGAGACAAAACCTGCAGCTCAGAATCATGGCAAAAAGACATAAACACAGCGCGGACCGGACGTATCAGGATCGCTAAGCTCCGACAGCGTGTCCGTCTACGGGCTGTCGGGTGAGAAAGCCGAGAAAGACAAAGCTGATTCTGATGCGTCGGTTCCGCTCTGTGTTTACGTCTTTGTGTGGAATGCGTGTACCTGCTCTCATTTGCTGTTTGTTGTTGAAATGGTTTTGTGAGCTTTAATCTGAGAATCTGGTGTTTCTGGCAAAACACAGTTATATTTAAAAGTCGATTCAGGATTTAATGAATTGATATCGCTTTATTCAAGCTACTCACCTCCCACTTCCACCTGCACTTTCAACTGGACCACGGCCAATCAGAGAGGTCCCGCCCCTTACTATCTCTAATTGGTTTAGTCCACGATAGGGGCATACTGGTCGTGTCCAAATTCATGGGCTGCATCCTCCTGAGGACCTGGCCTTCGCGGTCTACGTGGGCCGGGTCCTCAGAAGGTCGGGTAGGCCGGAAGTAAACGGCCGTGAAATTGGACGGTCTAGCCTTCTGATTAGCGTCACCGCTGTCTCGGTGGAGTTTAATAAACTCAGCTGTCTGCTCCTTGCTATCTAAAATTGTCATGATACGTTGTGTGGCAGGCAGGAGAAGGACCCAAGATGCAGATTCACAGACACGGGGATAAACTCAAAAACACAGCTTTATTGCTGGCCACGAGAAGCAATACAAAATAAACTAAAACTGGGAAAACTAAAGCATGAGATGTACAAGGAACCGAACCACGGGGAGAATAACACACAACATGAGGGAGAACGCGACGCCGAACAGAGGGAGACTCAGACAGAAATACACAGAGGGTAAACGAGGAAAGTGGGCACACACGGGGAACACAGGTGATACTGATAATCATAACGAGACAGGGCGGGGTGAACTGAACATGACATGTACAGGCACAGAGGTTCAGACAGGAGGAGAGAGAGCACGGGGAAAACACAGACATAACGGGCTGGGGAAACATGAAACAACCACAAAGGGAGACGAGGGCTCATAAATACATAGAGGGCACACAGCACACAGGGGGGAGAGAGAGCACGGGGAGAACTTAGACATAAAGGGCAGGGGAAACATGGAATAAAACATAAGGAGAGACGAGGGCTCACAGATACACAGAGGGGCACACAGGGGGTAAAAGCCATGAAGGGAAAACACTTAAGGAACAACACAACAGGGCAACTCAGAAAACATGGCCTAAATAAGGAACGAAATGCAAAAATACAAGGAACTAAGAATACTGGGCCCACATGGCCCAGGACCATGACAAAAATATAACGGGACACTGGCGTAAATTCTCGACTGTCTCATACTTCTGTTTAATCAGTTTTGTTTGACGTTTAGTCAGCTGTGTAAAAACCAAGGAGGAACCCACCCGGGGGATTAATAAAGTTTTATTTTATCTAATCTTTTTTTTTTTTTTTTGTCCCGTTTGGATCTATAGCCATCAGAATTGTTGTCTTGAGGCCAAGAAAGATGCCAAGCGGATTTATTTTACCAAGTGGATCATCATGGCCTTGCCATATTGGTCCGTTTGGTTGACCTTTATTATAATTATGAATTTATTTTATTTTCAGTTGCAAACGGGACAGACATAACTGTGGGATAGGACAGGGGGAAAGAATGAAAGAAAGAGGGGGAGAGAAAGAAAGAAAAGGGGAGAAGAGACGGTGAGAAGGGGGGGAAGAGAGAAAAAAAAACAAACAACAAAAAAAACTCCTGGGTCACCTGTATGGAGAAAAAAAAGAACAGAGGAGACAGCAAACAACAAAGAGCAACATAATAATAGAAAAAAAGCACCATCACAATAAACTAGCTAGTCATAGATATCAATAGTTACTAAATAATAAACGATATTGTGCAGCACGCAAGATAGACAGCGCACAGTGTGCTTTGAGGCAGCAGCCAAGAAAGCTGTAGTCCGCGTCTGTGAATACCCATGTGTACACCTGTGTGCATACCTGTGTGGATCAGCATGCTTGCATTCCAAAGGTTTCTCCATGTAATGATCTGCTAGGGAGTGTGGGGAGCCACAGCCCTGTCCTTTATGGTATCAAGCAGGTATGGAGGAGATCAAAACTCCAGACATCCAGAGGCCCCCAGAACACAAGAGACCAAGGAAGACCCACAGAGGGGCAGCTGCGCCACTGTCCCAGTAAGAGCTAAGGAGAGTCCCAGATGAGGGCTCATTCAGCAGCCGCGGAGCAGAAGCCAGGGGGAGTTGCAGTGACGCGCCCGTGAGCTCCGCCGGCAGCCAGCTGTGCCTGAGTGACCGAGCCCCAGGCCGAGAGGCCGGGGGCACCCCACCTCCGAAATGGCCCGAGCGAGCCCCAATAAGCGGCCGCCAAGGAGTGAGCCGGTGTGTACCCGGACGCCCACCCCCAGATACAAAGAACCACCAACGCACCGACACCTGAGGGAGTCCGCCACCGGCAGGGGAAAGTGGTGGTGGGTGGAGATAGACCTCCAAACCTTGGAAGGCCCGAGATGTCCCCAGAGAGGTGGCGTCTGGTACCCAACCTGACATATAGACACAAACATACAGGCACACACAGACACAAACATCCATTCCCACCCTCATGCTCTCATGTGCACTTCACACTCAACCGACGTGGAGACAGACATAAAGAGACGCTGTATACACGATCACACTCCCCAAGCGTACTCTACAAACCGGGTCTAGGTACCCCCGCCCCTGGAGGGGGGAACCGCACCCAGACCCAGGTGGTGTTACCATTTTCCCTGTGTTGGGGAGAGGCAGACCGCCCCGAATCCGCAGCAGCAGGGAGGCCCCACACCCCAGACCGCAGTCGGACGGCCAACTCCTCCTACTAGCCCCCCCGCTCCAGCAGGCCGCAGAGAACGGGGGTGAGAGAAGACTCCAAACCTCCCTCCACCCGCTCATTGTAGTGTTGATGCATGTGTGTTCTAAGGTGCAATTAAAACCCAGGAGGGCATGGAGCTACCTGCCAGAGAGCAGCAGGTAAGCGCATAGTCCCTCCTGTTAGCCCTCAATGACTAAGTGTATTTAAAATTGAGAGGTGGGCAACGATGCCAGGGGTGAGGTGTACACCCTGATGGTAACTTGGACTCCGTGTATTGTGCCCACCCCCAAGATCCTATATGTATGTGTAATGAGGGTGTGAGTAATGTGAATGTCTAAGTTGTGGGATAAAATTGAGGCAGAGGCAGCCAGAAGGGGACCCTGGTGACATACCCCTACTCCAAGGCCCTGCATGTGTGGGTGGTTGTGGTGGAGCGGGAGGAGGGAGGCAGCTGGAGATGGGGAGGGAAGGAAGGGAGGGGCAGGTGACCCCTCCCTGGGGCCAGCTCCCCCCGCTGACCCCAGTAGGCACTCCCACATTATTTTATCTAATCTAATCTAATAACTTTAATCTCAGCCAAACCGATTTACTCACGAACAAACAAAACACTGAAAAAAGCCCAACAATAACACTTTTAGGTTGTCTAAGTCACTTATATATTACGTTTAACCCGAGCAGGGAAAGTCCGCGGTGATCTGAAAATGATGTGCCGGGAGTTGTGCCGTTCTCGGCCGCATCGAGCTCCCGGCTAGCTATCGAGCTGGTGGGTAGCAGACGCCTCCGAAAACGTCGAAGCACTCTTGCAAATATGCGCTATCTCTCACCCCAACCGGTCGCAGCAGATGGCCTGGCCTCCCTGAGCCTGGTTCTGCCGGAGGTTTCTTCCTGTTAAAAGGGAGTTTTTCCTTCCCACTGTCGCCAAAGTGCTTGCTCATAGGGGGTCATTTGATTGTTGGGTTTTTCTCTGTATCTATGAAGCGCCTTGAGGCGACTTTTGTTGTGATTTGGCGCTATATAAATAAAATTGAATTGAATTGATAAACCGAGCAGATATTTGATGTTTACACAGCTACTTTCTCGCCTGAAAATGTGTTAAAAGTTTATTTTGTGACCCAGAAAGATTAGTATGAGTAATTTTAAAACTTAGTAGCGGCCACCATTGTTGGAAACTGGAGTTTGGCTGGGCTGCGCTATGAATTCTGGGATATGGTAGGCCACGAGGGACACATCCGACCCATCCTTCAAATTCGGGGAAAAGGAGAACGCATTTGTCGGCTGCATTCGGAGGAGTCTACGAATTTGGACCGCCTTTGGCGCGTCGCTGTGACGTAATCGGTCTACAAATGCGGCCTCAGGAGGATGCAGCCCATGAATTTGGACACGACCAATGTGTGTCTGTTGTTGACCACAGGGAAGGTTGCAGATTTTTTTTTTTTTTTTTTGCTACCCAAACATTTGGTCGCACAGGTGCAACCCAATATTTTTTTTAGTCGCACCACTGAAAAATTTGGTCGCATTTGCGACCAAATTGGTCGCACTCTAGAGCCCTGTACAGTGAAGTACAGCTGTGAAAACCGATTTGCCCTGTGCAATAATAAGAAAAGATAATTTCATCATATCAGGAACACAATGTCAAAATAACATTTAAATCCAGTCAATAAAGGTTATTTCTCCAACTATAAATGGCAATGCTATGTATGTAAAAGGTTTCATGACTGGTAGTGCTTTCTTTGCAGGTTCATATTTAGATGTGACAGTTTGATACATTCTTTGTATCGTGCTTTATTTTGTAGTGATGAATGTTGTAGGTCAGGTTTTCATGGGCTTCCTGCCACCCGCCCCCCCCAAAAAGCTTTAAAAGCCACAATTGTGGTGACTCTCTTGTTCTTGTTTACACCTTTCTCCTCTCTAAATTGCAGCTGAGAACAGTTTGAGCGATGCATCCTCAAGGTTACCCAACTGAAGCCGTTCCATTGCAGGCTGCGAATTATGGTGGACTCCCTGGTCAGCCTGGAGTGGTCCAGCACACTGCTGTGAACATCACCGCAGGACAACGAGTCATCACAGAGCCCCCCAAAGACTATATCATCTGGTCGCTCTGCTGCTTTTTCTACTCAAACCCTTTTTGCCTTGGACTTGCAGCTCTCATTAATTCCATCAAGGTGAGTATATTGTGACACATTTTACTTTGTTAGAAATCACACCCTTTATGTGCTTGCTCTATGTGATAAAAGAAGATAAAGTTATCCAAAATATGGGGAAATTGATGTGTTACAGAAGCCAGAACCTTAAAGACATTGTGGAATAAAAAAATATATAAACAAAGACAAATATATATGTTTTCAATAAATTAACATGCAATATGGTAAAAGGTTAAAATTACACAAAAGAAAGGAGTTCAGTTAAATGAAATAAGAGTATAAAAAATATGCATACACAGTTAAAAAAAAAAATCAAAATAAAATTTAATAGACCATTACATGAAAAACAAAGAATATGATACCGGAAAGAGCTCAGTATGATAAAATCTTAAAATAAAGTGGAAAAACAAAAAACATTCAATAAAAAACAACAAAAGGAAATTAATATTCTGTCTTCATGAAATTAACCACCTGAATTTATTTAAGCAATAAATCAAACAATCGTCTTACCAAAAGTAGTAAAAGCAACACGGAAGATATCAGATGACATTAAAATGTCTGAGTGTAAGAGAGTGTAGTGGACAGTGCAATGAAATGGCTTTGCTGAGACAGTACAGGACAAAGTAAACTATAAACACAGAACAGCTGATTTACTGTAACTGTAAAACTATATAAGCTACCGTCTTTTGCATTTTGCATGTTTAAAAAATATCTGTGCTTGCAAATAAGAATCTTAATATTTTCTGGGACTATGAAAGGATTATGTTTAACATCTGATGTTCTGAGTCTCTCTGGAATTGAACATGTGTTGGACTCCAGTTTTTAAAGTGTATAAAATACTTTCATCCATACTTTCATCCTTCCAGGCCAGAGACAGGAAGATGGTTGGAGATATGGATGGTGCACGAAGTTATGGCTCCACTGCTCGCAATCTCAACATTGCTGCCACAATCATAGTTACCACTGCAATCCTGATTTTCATTATTACATTCAGTGTTATTACAGCTAAAGCAGCTTCCTATTACAGTCACATTAACAGGTACAATTACAATCCCAATCGCTACAACTATCAATTTTAATTACTTTATAATCATTTTATAGATTATACAGTTTCCTCCTGCTGTGATGAGGTCACATTTGTGTTTTCCTGCTTAGAATAAATTTTACAACCTTCTAGAACTTTTTAATCACATCATCTGGAGAAGACATTTGACAGAAATCTTAAATGGAAGTCTTCTCTATTTCTTTACTGATAAGTTTTATTTTCATACTTTGTTACTTGATAACAATATCCTGTCAGCAAATCATTGAGAATTAAAAAGCTTCATATTTCAATAAAGGTCCCTCTATATTACTGTTTTACATGTTTGTTTGTTTTGTCTTTTTTTCCCCCCCAACAAGTTTTATATACCAAGAGTGGGCAAAGAGACTGTAAACATACACGGCAGACGCAGTGGCATTTTGATGCTTTTTATTAAAGCTTTGACGGTTGCTGTCCACAACACACAGAGCTGCAGCTCTCCCACTGCCCGCTCAACACTGTCACAACAACACAACCACAGGACCCAGTACAATATTTAATTCGGCGGGGCGTGATTGCGGATGCCGTGCAGGTGCGTCCACCTCCTCTGCACGGCACCGCAGGCCACGCCCCACCACATACCCCCATCGCCCGACTGAGGCCGGGGAACCATCCGGCCGAGCGTACTCCCCCCACCGCGAGCGGGAGAGGGGATCAGCGTCGGCGCCCCCGGGCCCTGGCCAAGCGACGGGGAGTTGTGAGTTCAGGTGGCCGCCCGCGAACCCAGCAGCGTCGGCGAAGCTGGTCCGGAGGCTGGCCACGTGGCAGGTGGACGCGGCGCGGTCGGTACGGTCGTGCGCCCCGGCTCGCAGGCGGCTGGGCAGATGTCCGGCAGGTACCAGCCTCTGGTGGAGGTGAGGCCGCTCTGCTCACCCCGCTAACCTCGGGCTTCGGTGGCGCGGACTCCCTTGGCCCGGGCACCACCGACTTATCCCGCGGCTGTCACCATTGAAGTGATTGGAACACCTGACTATATAAACTTTGACAATGAAAGACCATACCCTAAAAGACTGGCAGCTGTAATTGCAGATAAAAGTGGTTCTACAGTATTGACTCAGGGGGCTGAATAATTACGCACACCCCACTTTTCAGTTATTCATTTGTAAAAATTGTTTGGAATCATGTATGATTTTCGTTCCACTTCTCACGTGTACACCACTTTGTATTGGTCTTTCATGTGGAATTCCAATTAAAATTGATTTGTGTTTGTGGCTATAATGTGACAAAATGTGGAAAAGTTCAAGGGGGCCGAATACTATTGCAAGCCACTGTATATTGCATTTGTGGTTTATTTGTTTTACCATTTCAATCATACTGGAGTCAGGATCGGCTTCCAGCATGGAACAAACCACACAGTAGTCATCAGCATTACCTATAAACACACTGACATCCAACCTAACAGTTTTAAACAAAACTGAAAGTGCTATTGCAATACAAAAGCACATGACTCAACTTACTTTGATGTTCTAGCAGTTCGCAAGCAATTTCAGTGCAGTGCAGCCCAATGGCTTCTGGAGTGGACAGCACCCTAGTAACCTCTCCACTCAGAAGGTAGTGTTCGGCAAACTGTAAAATATGTTACAGTAATTACAATTGATTAACTTAATTCTAGTTAAATACATTAAATACAATTGCTTATTAAATACCTTCAACACTAAAACTCCACAACTGCTGGAGTCCATCTGCTTGTTGTGTGGCAGAGTCTCCATTTTCCAATCCACTCGCGACTCTTCCTTTCCTTTCATCTTCAGAACATTCCCAATAAAAACAAAACAAGTTTTTAAAATGTAGCCAGCATTTTGCTCTAAATAAAAAGAAAAAAAAAACCCACAAACCAAACAACCCAAAACAGATAATTAATGGATGAATACCTCCAGTTACGCATAACTTTCCTTTCATAACAACCTTCATTTCCAAGACGGTCTAACAGCAGTACAGATTGTGAGGAGATTTTGACAACCTATTTGTATTTAGTAGAATATGTGTATTACACTCACTTTAGTAAACATAACCAATTGTAAGCATTTTCAAAATAAGAATATGCTGCTATAAAGAACAGTAAAACAAAAAAGAGAAAAAACACATGAGGTGTGAACATGTACCACAAGGATCCAGTGTGCACCAGAGTTCAGTGGGCACAACCAAATGTCCTCAGCTGGAAACAGAAACATCTGTGGAATATTTTTAATTTTATAAAGGTTTAGATTTATTTACATACACTATATAACCAATATAACATCCACATTACCTTGCTGACACATTTAAACTTCCCAGAAAACAGAGAGGTTGCAACAACGCAAGACAACTGATACACGGGTTTCTGACAAATGCAAGTTTTTCTTTTTTTAAAAGATTACAAAATTGTATAAAATACTTTGTGAAATAACCGGCATACGTTCTTACTTGCCTTTTGTTTCCTAATGAGGCAGTGCAGGTATGCATCAATGACCTGTTTGGATTAAAAGAATATTTTTACAGACCACCACTAGGACCAAAAATGATTATTTGACTTACCCCATCAGAAAGCCACCCACTGTCCTCCAGTGTGCGAAAAGAAGAGTCAGACAATTTGTATGGCCCAACGACTGCCTCCACACGCCCGGTGTCTTTTGCAGCCCAAAGCCACTTCACTAAAAAACAAAATATGATAAGTTTCTTTAGTAATAACAGTTGCCATTTGAAAAATCACGGTCAAGGGCCAACGGGGAGTATCCATTTGACTAGCCAAACTGGCAACAATTGACCAACCGGTCAGAATGAGATTTTTAGCTATGCCACCTTTTTCCTGTGTGCTGGGTTTCTGGGGGGTCACTGGTACAAGCTCTTCTGGTGCTTGGACTGATTTTACCTGAGCTATTTTTGGTGCAAACTGAATGACAGAGGATCTGTTATTTTGCAGCGCTTCATGATGATGCTGAGGACTGCAAGGCCACATCTCAGAAGATGGGCTACTCTCAACAGGTTCAGTTGGAGTTGAGACTTGGACAGGGTGGCTTCTTCTATAGGGTTTAATGTGGTCAATACTGTATAGACTTTTTAAAGTATTTCCCTCAGCATTTTTCAGTCTAACACATTTTCCACTGAAGTCATCAATTGTGTAGGGACCTGAAAAATCCGGTTCAAGTCTTCCTCCTTTTCACCCATGTTACCTCATATTTAGAAGCAGAATTTGATCCCCTACATTGTACACAACATTTTTGTACATTTTCAGGGCCCGCTTGGCGTATGCAACCTCTTGCTTGTCTTGTGACTTCGCAATGTTTTCTTGTGCAGTTTCTTTAACTGCATGTTGTGCTTCACTTTCAGACTGTACATAGTCACTGTACCTTTTGTCATCTGGCAGAATGATGTTGGAATCTAAAATTTTGTAGATATTAGCAATTAAAACAAGATGATATCATATTCATAAAGACATTACTGGGTTTTTTTCTTAAATGGTTTCAATTCTTTGTTCTAACATAGAATTTGACAAACACTCACCGGCACTTGAGCAGGCACTTCTGATGGAAATACTGCCTCTCTTCCATACATCAGAAAAAAAGGTGTGTATTTTGTTGTGACGTGTACTTTTGACCGAAGTGAAAACAGGGTGGGCTCTAGATACAGATCCCAGTTATTCTGCTGGTTATTCATCAGTTTTCAGGGGGGCTCTAAATGCAGGCATAGAAATATGTAAAGACAGTAATGAAAGTTTAATTAGAAGTAAAGAAATTAATAAATTATTAAGTAACAATTAAGTTTGAAAAACATAAGTAATGTTATTAAAAACAGATAAAAATTAGGCATACCTTTTTATGTTGTCATTGGTCTTTTCATCTAGACCATTGGTCTGTGGATGGTATGCTGCTGTGACACTGCTTTCAATTTGCAATAACTTGCAAAGATCAGAGTTGAGCTTCAACAGATAAGGACAAGGTTCTTATACTTCTTATACAAGCACACAAGAAAAAAATCTTTGACCCCAGTGAAGTAAAGTTAAAAAATGTAACTGAAAATTATTTAACACTTACTTCATTCACAAACTCTCTGCCTTGATCTGACAAAATCCTTTTGGGGCAGCCATGTCTACATATAATGGAGCACAAGTGCTGGGCTACCTCAGGTGCAGATTTTGTTTTTAATGGGAAAGCTTCAACCCATTTTGAAAAGTAGTCAGTTGCAGGAAGTATTAGTGATGTGCGATACCACTGATTTCCTTTCCGAATTAATTGAAACTGTAATTTTTTTTGTTTTCACTTACAATTTTTTTTTTCGGTTTCAATCCATTTTTTTCGGTTTCAATCCATTTTTCGGTTTCAATCCATTTTTTTCGGTTTCAAACCATTTTTCAGTTTCAATCTGCTGGCACTGTTTTGGTGTGCGAGGGCACGCTGGGGGTCGGGGATTTGCATATATTATATTGCTGACCAATGACTGGAGAAAACACTGAAGACGCGGCTGCGGTCACGGACAAACTCGCACGTGTCTGTTCGGGAATGGGAGATGCCGAGAGGTCCAGCGTTTACATTACCGGCTACTTCAAAGTGACAGCCTGAGGTGTTCTTCAGTAAATTGGACTACCGGACAGGAGGACCTGAGGCCCCACCGCATTATTTTTGGTAAGTTAAATGTGTTTGTAAGCTAATCCGTAATTTAGGTCCTTAGCTAGCTACCTAAGGACCTAGCTAGCTAAAATGAGCACTCGGCTGTCGGGGAAACTTGTTTTGTAAAGTTCGTTTAGCTAACCCGTGCAGGTGAATGAATTTACCCTGACTAAAGAAATCAAGAGAAACGCAGTGATTAACCACGGTTACTGTATTTTTATTATGAGTATTATACTGTAAGAGCAACAGGCTGGACTCTGCTTCTGCTCCTGTGCAGAGCTGATTATTAAATATGTGCAAACAGCAGCATGTTTTCTGTCGCTTTCCACATGTGGAAGGTGTCATGGTCCGCGGCCCGGCGTCCGGGGTGCTGTTGGGATGCCCACGCCCACGGGCGTGGCTGCTAACCCCACACCTGCATCCCATCCCAGGCGATCACCAGGTGGACTATTTAATCCTGCCCTACCTGCTGCTCCACGCCAGTCCGTAGTCGCCTCTCAGCGGTAACGTACACCTGCGGGAAAAGCCCTTGTGACAAATTATCCATCGGAACTAACACTGTTTTGTCCTGTGTACTCAGATCACAACTCGGCATTTTTGCGAGCCACCTGCCTGTCCACCTGTCCGCCTGAGATTCGGATCACTATCAGCCTCGCCGTCTCGACCCCTTTGGAGCTCCCCCCCTCTGGTTCACTCAGCCCGGCTATCACCGTAAGACGCATACTCCACCTTCCCTCGTATGCTGCCTTTTTTCTGCACCCCAGTAATCTGTTTCTCTTTTTGTTTTGCAGCCTCTCACAGCCCCGCTCTCGGCGTTCCCTGCGCGGTTCACCTCCCCAGTCCCTCGGTTTTTTCTGGTTCCACACGTTGTTTTTTCCGGCTACCCTCACGGGACACCTTTAGTTATAATAAAACTTGCTTTCTTTATTCTCTCCTACCCTGGTGTGTGTGTTCTGCTTCTGGGTCCAGCTTGCACACGGAACTTCGGTTCATGACAGAAGGAAATTAACGCCAACTTTTAAATTCCCCTCATTAGTCAATAGCTACGGATTAAATAGCAAAGCCCGATACTTATGTACTGAAACCAACTACTTCCGCTTGTCAGCTTAAGTTAAAATGTTACATTTTTCCCCTGATTATATATTTTTTTACTGAGTTTGTTACAAATATTCAGGTTAAAAAACTGTCCAAATGAATTATGTTCACAAAGTCACATGTGCAGTACTCTGTACAGCTTGCATCCTTTAGGACAAATAATTTGAAACATTAATATTTCTTGTTCAATACTGAGCTGATAACACCTCTGTATGTTGTGACCAGGATGCAGCAGCAGACTGAACCTCGACTGAAACCTGCTCCATCATCTCATCTTTGCAGATGTCCATTTATAAAGCATCAACAACTCAAAGGTAAACATGATATTAGAAAATGTGTTAGTAAGGCCTTTAAAACAAATAAAAAAATAAAAAGCTGTTGGCAGAACTGTAGGACTGAACAACTTCAGATCCCAAGTGTGTGAGGACGGAGAAGGATCTATTTCAGATTTTAGATAAACTTTATATTTCAGTTTGTGATGATTCTGTTCTGTTTGTGATTACAGGAGCCGTCCTCAGATTCAGACCTCAGCACCACCCAGTGACAGCAGACAGATCATCCTATATCTTCAATCTTTGTAGTAACTCCAAAATTAACTGAAGAAAACAGTACAAAGGTTAAAGTACCACATGTGCTGTCAGTGAAAGCTGCAGCTGTTTTATTGATAAATTTAAAGACAAAACGTCAAAAGGATTAATCACCCCTGTAACTGTGTCACTATACATCAGCATTAACAGTACCTCAGTTTGGTGTTTCAGAAAACTGCTGATCTCAGACCTGCACAACTTCTGTTTTAAACACTGAATGTACTCAGCTACATGAAGAGCACATGATGTTTTCTCTGACACAATTAAATAAAACCTGATTAAAGTCAAAGGTATTGTATTTGAATTTGAACTAAAAACTTGTGATCTGGAATTCTTTCACTGTTTTTTGACAATAGTGTGTTATTTATCATAAAGTAATTCAGAGTCATTCATACTAGAGTAACCAGTGAGCACAACATATATTTAACTTTCTACAGGACTTAAAGCCATTACTATAGCTTATAGCCACAGCTATTACTTACCTGCACTACTGTATAGTTCTGTGTAAATAATCATTCTGTACATATGATAATTTTTAATCCTACAACTGTTTATAACTTGCATAGTTCACATTTCTGTATAACTGTATATCTCAGATTTCTGTATAGTTTTTCATATTTATATCCTGTTCATAGCCTGTACATAGTTTGTACTCACTACAGCCTGTACATACTTATAGTTATAGAATATTCTTAACATACTTCATACCGTGTACATTATAACATACCATAATAGACCCATTTCTGTAATATACTTACATATCTATATTATTGCTTATATATATTGTAATATATCTATATCATGGCTAAAGCACTTCTGGATGGATGCAAACTGCATTTCATTGCCCTGTACCTGTGCATGTGCAATGACAACAAAGTTGAATTCTATTCTATTCTATGATATTATGTAAAAGTCCAGACCCTCTGAGGATTATCTGAGTACTTCTAACATTACACAAAGCAAAGGTGTCCATCAGTGTTCATGAAATGCTGGGTTTATCCTTCTTGTGAGGGAGCTGAAGATCACAAGTCCTGCTTGATCCTGGCGACGAGTTTCAGTCTTCCTGGTGTTTCTGAAATGATGCCTCTCACTGTGGGTCAACAGAACTTCTGGCACAGGACAGCTGTAATGAAAGAAATTGAAGAAGTTTTGAAAAAAAAAAAATCTTGGAAATGCCCTAAAAGTGAGAAGCAGATTTTGTATTTACTTTTTTTTTGCCAATCAAGATAAAGTATAATTTTCACCATTCAATTACTAACCTTGTCATCTCCTGCACTGTCTGTTTTGGGCTCTGGGCTCGTCCTTCCCAGCGCTCATGAGACTGCTTTGCTGCACTGTGGTATGAGGTGCTAACCTGTTGACAGTGTTGGGAAGGTTAACTTTAAAATGTATTCCACCAAAGATTATAGAAGCAATGTATTCTGAATACTTTACAACTACATGAATGTACTATTGCTGTGTGATTTATTACTATTACTGAAGGCTACTCGCCATACCAATACCAACTAGATGTTAAAATCTTAATATAAATGAGTAACAGTAGGTGGTCATTAGGTAAGGCTGCACTTTTTGCAGCGATCTCGTGTAGAAAACTATTCAGCGCGTATATAAAACAGGTCAGCGGCTCCGAACCGTAGTAAAGGGACCTCTGGCTAATACGTCGGGTTCGTGTCGGGCTCGTAGCTGAAAACTAGCTTTACTTTGTTGTCTGGGTCAAGTTTGCTAGCGAGAGACAGAGAGAGGCGTTGAAAGGCTGCTTATACAAAAACAACAAGCACACATGCTACAAACTTTAGCCGAGTCATTTAGACAGCTGTTAGCACAGGATTCTCCTTATGGAGACCTGATATGTTTAATATGCTGCTGAGAATATAGCCCAGAAGAAGTGGATAGTATAGCTTTTATTTTGGAAAGAGACATTTCTCTGTAATAAACTCTCTTTTCCAAGATGAGTGATTCCTCAATCAGATACAGGGCTCGCAATATCGCTAGCTCGCTAACCATAAAGCTGCACTTTCTTTTTGCCTTATAGTCTGATTTGTCATAACTTCTCCGTTTTGTGGTAAGCTTTTCTTTGGCTGTCACTTCTTCACCCTGACCTGTCTTATTTGGCTCAGCAGAACTAAAATATATATCCTGCTGCTTTTACACACGCACTCACATAAGCTCAGCGATTCTCTGCGCGATCAACCTCTCACATGTTTGAACTTGCTGCGGGAGATTTCACTTGTCATGTTTGCATAGTAAGCTAACAATTAATAAGACGATGTCAGAGGAATTGGTGCACAAATTATCATCACTCACAGATCAGTGCTGTCGCTCTCTATACACAGTTCGCGCGATTGCAAAGTGAAAGCAAAAAAAACAAGCGCAAATTCAAACGCGATTTCAATATGTCACATATTGACAGTAGTGATGGGATTTCCGGCTCTTTTTAGAGATCCGGCTCTTTCGGCTCGGCTCACTAAAAAGAGCCGGCTCTTTTGGCTCCGAACCGGCTCTTCAGGTTGTTTTGTTGCTTTAATTAATTTATTATTCACAATAATATAAAATTATGCACAAAAGGAATTACTAACGTAAAAAAGTGGTTTTATTTATATATGTTTATATATAAATATATGCGGTGGCCCCTAGAGACAAAACACGTACAAACTCCAAAACACATTTCTAGCATGAACTGAACTTCCAAAGCAGAGCTACTAGATCACTTAAATTACACAATTGAAAGCATGTGTGTATTGTTTGTGTATTTATACACAGGCACTCAAATATATTCAAATAATTAAAAAAAAAAAGTTCATCTACCTGTTACTATCACACACCAAATCCGGTCGTTGGTACTTGCTGGATTGTGTAGCCACAAGATAACAAAAGCTCAACACTGCGCCCAGCATCCTGGAGCACTTCTGTTGTCTTTTGTAAGTGTTTTGAGTTTTTATGTGCTTCTGAGTTTTTACGTGTTTTGGAGTTTGTACGTGTTTTTACGTGTTTTGGAGTTTGTACGTGTTTTGGAGTTTTTACGTGTTTTGGAGTTTGTATGTGTTTTTACATGTTTTGGAGTTTGTACATGCTTCAGAGTTCGTACGTGATTTGAAGTTTGTATGTGCTTTGTCTCTAGGGACCACTGTAAATATACTTTTATTTATTCACGCCACATAAAATGTAATAAATAAATCATATAATACAAAAATCAACTATTCACATTTCAACTTTTAACTATTTAAATTTTCAGCTGTTTCCTTTTACAAATTTAAAGTGAAAACAACACAAAACACTGCAAAACACAATTAAATATAAATTATAATATGAAAACAAAAAGAACATGCACATTCTCTGTCATATGGGCCCGCATGAATCCGCACTTTATGAATCCTTTATCATCTGCAACCGAAAATAGTTGTGGATGATTACTATACCTTTCTAATGTGAAGTTGTTGTCCCTGGCTCTCTTTCTCTCTCTCCCCCTCTGGATCTGTTCCTGTGCTACTGAGTGTAACTACCGCCCCTCCCCCCTCTGCCCAGCGTAAAGCACAAGGCTCGCGTGCAGAGTGAAGCGGAAAAAAAGTGCGAGACAGAGGGTGAGAGAAAAAAAACCAAAAAAAAAAAAAAACCCGGAGCCGGCTCTCGTCGTTCACGTCAAAGAGCCGGCTCTAAGAGCCATTTCGTTCGCGAACGTCCCATCACTAATTGACAGTGGCTCGCCGATGCCAATGACATAATTACCCAGCTACATTTCTGAAAGAATGCAAAAGCATTGACATATATTTTCCTTCCTACAATAGCCCGACGGGCAGGGCAGAGATAGATTTTGGTAGCCCGACTGAAAAAATCGCTAGCCCCGGGAAGTCGGGCTAGCGATATTGCGAGCCCTGTATCTGATTGAGGAATCACTCATCTTTGGAAAAGAGAGTTTATTACAGAGAAATGTCTCTTTCCAAAATAAAAGCTATACTATCCGCTTCTACTGGGCTATATTCTCAGCAGCATATTAAACATATCAGGTCTCCATAAGGAGAATCCTGTGCTAACAGCTGTTTAAATGACTCGGCTAAAGTTTGTAGCATGCGTGCTTGTTGTTTTTGTCTGCTTGTGCAGTCATATTCGTTGTGTTCCCACTAGTGCTTTCAGGTTAATCTCGTTGAAATGACCTTAACGCCACAACACGGCAAATCTCCGTTAACGAGCTAAAGCCGATTGCCCCGTGCATGGGGCTAGACGGCCAACACGTTAACGAGCTAACTGTGCTAACACACTAGCTCCCACCCATGTAATTGAGCATTGCATGGCACATCCAACATACTGTTTTACTTTAGTCCATGACTCGCTTACCTTCAGGGTCATACGTCACATGAAAACCAAAATAATTCCAAACGCCAGATCTGAATGAGGGTGGGGGAGGTCCACTTCTGTCTCGCTAGCTTGCCCTGGCTCTTCCTTCTGACGATGCTGTCTGTGTTGAGCGCTCAGTGAATCTGTGTTCGACTTCTCCGCCTAGGCTGCACTCTCGAGCCTAGGCGGAGTAGTCGAACGCAGATTCACCGAGCGCTCAACACAGACAGCATTGTCAGAAGGAAAGTTGATAAAATTAATTACAAATTTTGTATTGTTCGATACATATGCGTACCGAACCGAAAGCACTGTATCGAACGATTCAATATCGATACGAATATCGTTGCACCCCTAATATATATATATATAACTATATTAATTCTGATTGTTATTACTAGTTCAAGTTGGAGTTATGATCTTATGAACTATGAAATTGAATCAATCAAGTTAGACCTGGCTGAACTGAATTTGGAACCAGATCTCTTTAGGAATGAACTAGCACAACACTTAAAGTTAACTGACTAAAATCTTTTAATCAACACAATGACAATAAGGGAACTTCACTGGGATTGATAAATTATCTAATGTTTATTTGAAGACTGTAAAATAAAAACAATGTTCATGGAACAAGTCTAGTTTCATACTTGTAAGGGATGATAGCTGACTTCGGAGAAAATCTCTCTCTCCTTCCAGTTCTTCAATTCTCTTATTTTGCCACTCCAGTTTCTCCTTAAGAAAAGTCAGTTTCTCTCGCTCCTTGTTAAGAAGGGCAGTTGCAGTAGGGGCAGGATTAGAAGAAGAATCTAAAGAACAAACAATTATTAAATTACAATACTAAAATAATTTATAATCTAAACTTGGGAAACCCAAATAAAATATTGATTAAAAACGGTTACAACTTGAATTTATAAAAAGCCACTTTGTAAAAATTATGTTATATACAGCTGTGGTGGTTCAGGCATTTCTAAAACAAGGCAAATAATTCTTATGTGTACTGCCTTACCAGGGTGTTTAATATAAATTTAATGATGCACATAAACAAAACTAAAAATATACAACTAAGTGATATAAATCGTTTGGAATAACCAATAGTAATAGAGCTATTCACATGTTATGTGATGTTAGTTAGCCACTGTAGCTAGCAGCCAAATGGCTCGGTAGCTAGCTAGCTAGCATTATACTCACCTTCATGTCTAACTGCTGACGTCGTTGGCTTAGTGCAATCTAGATCATCCAGTCTCTGCTTTTTGTATCTCTTCGAACGTGTGCTAACTGTGTAAGTCGCAGACGCACACAAATTTTTATCTTCTGCTCCATCCATGGCGCAGCAACTTGAACGAGTGTGTCTGTTTGTGCCCCTTTGGCTTGACCTTCCAGAGTGCTCCACTGCCTGTCACGCTCAGAGAGGAGGGGCTTTCCTTAAGTTAACTGTGATTGGATGGTTGTATAATATGGAAGAAATATAGTATCATCATAATTCAAGTATTTTTAGACATTGAATTTATGACACTGAATTTTTATCCTCCAAATTTCCCTGCAAAAATATTCACCTGCAAAAAATTCACCTGCAAAAATTCACCTGAAAAAAATTCACCTGCAAAAATTCACCTGAAAAAAATTCACCTGAAAAAAATTCATCTGCAAAAATTCACCTGAAAAAAATTCACCTGCAAAAATTCGCCTGCAAAAATTCAACTGCAAAAGTGATGAACTTTAATGACCCAAGCCAGAGCAATCAGCACCAGATAGAGTCGAGTGGCTCTCAGCCAATTAAATTACGCTGTTTGATCACATGACACCGTTAGCCAGCAGTGTGTCTCCTAAAAGAGAGCTGTTTAAAGGTGAGTGATTAAGTTTTTCTCCTAAATAGAGATCATTACAGAATGCCTAGTCCTACTTAAAATCCCATTTATTTTTATTTTTTTTTATCATCTACTCGAACTGAGGAAAACGTTTGACTAACTCAAAGACAATTTCCACGCCTCCCCTGCCTGACTGCAGAGGCAGTTTTGAATTTAGGAGCAGCAAGATGGAAGCGGCAAACCCTGGCGATTCTCCGGTAAGTATATTGTTATTTATCTTCAAGTTTGTCTTTTGAAACGTTAATGTTATTTAAATCTGTTGCTCACGTATAAAGTACACAGACGGGGTCTTTGCTCAACTCGTCTGAGGCGTGTCTCACTAAGCGCTACATGCTAGCATCCTGCTAACCGAGCTACCCTTTACATGCTGTGCTTTAGAAAATAGGATACTCGTTAAAAAAATACTCCGCAGATATTGATAGACGAACACTGCAAATATAATGTTGTAAACGAGAACGGCCTTTGGTGAAGGGGTAAAATACACCATGAATAAAGCCATAGAGTGAATTGGCTGCCATGGTTGCAGAACGGCCGGATTTAATGACAAGAATGGGGAAGAGTGAGGTGAAGTGAACCAAAGCCACAAAACACGGTCAGACAAGGCGGCAAAAGGGCAGTGATCTGTTCGTCAGTATGAAGTTGGTGTGTGCTTTGGTGAACAAAAACTCCAGACCGGTAGCAGGAAGATGGGAGACTCGTGTTTCACTGGAATAGTGGTGAATTAAAACATCCTTTGTTGGGGACATTTCGGTGTAAATGCATCCATACAGGTGAGACAGAGGCAGACCAGACAGTGAAGAAAACAAGGCAAACATTAGAAATATTAAAACGGAAATATAGGATTAATATAACATACAATTTGGGAAAATGTAAGGAACGCAATGTAAATGATATTGTAAAGTCATTAAAACAGCATACTCTGATTAAAAGAAACATGTAATTGGGTAGGATAATAATGTTAAAAAACATGTACAAGATGGGTATGTATACTTGTAGACAGAATTTAACAACTATAAAGTTGTAACATGCCAGACCATCTTGATTGAATGTAACTTCGCTCCACACAAGTTTTATGGTAGACATATTCATATTGGTATCTAATAAATGATTAATTCTTAGATTTTTATCTAACGTTAATTTATAAATTGTTTCGGTCTTTGTGTTTGTTTCAGATTATGCAAGATGAAATTATTCAGTCAGCAAGACACTTGCTGCAGTTGCTGACATCATCCAACTTAACTGCTGCTGTGATGAATCAGAATACAAGGTTTACTTTAGCAAGACCTATGAGTTAATGCTACATTTAACTAAATTGTTATATATTTTTTGTGTCCAATATTGTCTCCATATGATTTTGTTTTTTGCAACATCTTGCAGAGAACAGAGTCAAGGTACCAGCTTGGTCAACCCTAAAAGACCATCTGTTCATCAAGAAATGACCAGGTGAAAAAGTCATAAACTAAACACTCTGCATGAGCATGGAATTTAGGATGCAACTTTATATCTTACCTGCTCTACACTCAGGGCTTGAATTACAATGTTGAAAACATGCAGTTCTTTGAATCTTTGGGCTGAAGGAAGGACAATACTCGGTGTATCAATGCTCAATCAACAATCATTTATTTCCATACAATTCAACAATAAGAGCATTACAACGTCCGGACGGGAGAGATGCTACCAGAGGGTCAGGCACATGTCTCAAAATGGTGACGGGTTGCTCAGCTTTTTATAGTCTCTAGTGGCCCCCAGCTAGTCGTAAAAGCCAAAACATCACATTTTTTCTCTGTTACAGCGCCTAAGTTATGACCTCGGCAGTTGTTTCTCTGCTTTCTGTAAGGTGGGGGTGTGGAATGTGGTCTATCTATCTCCCCTGTCTTAGACACAGAGTCTCCTGCTTACAACCTTCTCTTCATGATTCAACAATTAAGCATGTCAAGAAAACAGTGTAACACATTCCCAGCAGATCAAGGATACAGAGTGATGCACATTTATCTAATGAACTAATATGTGAATATGTTCTGTTAACTCAAAAGTATAATGAGAACTAAACTACATACAGATCACACACTCTATTTTAAAGGGTATAATATGATCTACAGCAGTATTCTAATTCAACTACTTTGATTACATATATAAGGTAACATATAATAACAGAATAATATCACAATACCCTCTTTTGATCTCTCATTAAAGAGATCACTAATAACAAGCACTTCAGCGTTGCAAGGTCCAGTTCTTCTTGATCCTGAGGCCCTCTGTCCCCCTTTAACGGGTGGACCATATGGGGGATGACCTCTGTGTTCACGCAGTTCAGATGCAAGCAAAGTTAGATTTACAACCATAACAGCAGTTACAGATGACACTCCCATCACTCCCCATTTTCCCACAGCTTTATTTTGGTGCTCCAGTTTTCCACTCCCATTTTAATGCCCCCTTATACCTTTCAAATGTACTTAGACTAGAACCTCTGTCTAAGGAGCTTTTAACCTTTATTTTTATTGCTGCAGCTACCAGTGTCTTCCAGTTGGGTGATTCTCAGCTTCTTTCTTCGACCTCCGGGGTTAGACCACCCTTTAGTCATTGCACAGTTCTGGGGATTATTCTGCCCCGATTTCAAACAAAGATCTGTGTGTTTTGGGTTCACCGGCGTGTCCCCCTTTTTGCCAAGAGCCTCTCGAACCTCGTTGGTCTGGTGTTCCTGGTTTTCGCCAACCCCTTCATGGTTATTGCTGTGTTTGTGGGATCCATCTTCTCCAGGAGCCCAAACGTCATGACACTTGACCCCAGTTGCTGTCTCGGCTGTCCCTACATCTGTCTCTGCTGTGAAGGGTCCTCACATCTCCGTGTCCCCGTCTGGTGTCTCTTCCTTTCTCTGCAAGAGACAGAAAACCAAAACACCTCTCTCCCTAGCCTTGATAATCTAATATTGTTATCCATTGTTGTTCTAATGATTCAAATTTGGTTTAAAATATTATGTTCAGGACCTATTCTAATCATAATCTATGTGTGTGTAAAAGAAATCAAAAATTAGTGAACCCTTTCTAAGTCTAACACATTATAAGCTTAAGTTTTACCATAGCTAAATTATTAAACACAGAAATAACGTCATAAGATGTTCATAAAACCATTGTTTGATGTTCGGACTCAACTCCCCCTTTTTGACACACTCCCATGTGTCAATTCATTGGAGCTAGACAATTAAAAGAGAAGGTTGGTGACATCATATCTCAGAAAGTATCAGAAATTCTTCTCTCGAGTACCGTTGCTCCAGCCTTGTCATCCCTGAGGATCTTCGATCCCGAAAATGTCCCTTCTCCTCATGTAATAAAGTCTGTCATCCTTCCATGCCCTGGTAACTGGTCCATCCAGAGCTGTAACATTTTGAAATGTACATACAACAAGCCAAACCACACCTTGGTCACACCAACCCTTTTCTGCCCCGAAGATGTCCAATGCCATCCTAGTATGGACTGTCAAAAGTGGCTTTAACGCTGACTATCCTGACAATCCATTTTATAACGTTTCCTGGTCAGATTTGCCAATCTCTGCACCAGGGTTGTAATAGTTTTGCAATTTTCATCAGTTTTTATTTTTATTTAGCTTCGACTTCAGATTTTCAATTTTATATCAGTTTTAATTAGTTTTTACCAATTCTTTGCTAGTTTAGTGTAGTTTTTATTTTCTGAAAATCCTTAGTTTCAATTTAGTTTTATTTGTGTTTTGCAAAAATTAAGTGTAACAAAATCCCAGTTCCATCATATCAGTCATGCTCTTCTGGTTATCCTTGGGTGTTGAGACTAATAACTATTAACTCTTGCCGCACCGAGTGGTCCTAATTTTGGTTCAAGTGAATTGATAACCTTTTGAAGGCGATTGTTTCACACCTTTATTTAGATGTCCCAGTCCTGTTGTCTCGGGATACATCACGCTGCCTTATCTGGGGTTAGCTGTTTTCTGGGGATGCGGGTTGAGTGGGTGAGCTCTTCAAGGAGGGGGAGTGTGCTCCCCCTGATGAGGTCTTCTAGGTAAGCTAGGTTAACCTTCTTGTGTGGGCTTTTCAAGTGCACTTTAAGGTTAGTGGGACTTTTAGTTTTATAAATGTCCCTCATGACCCCCTGATGACCCAGTATTTCATTTTTGCACACTGTAGTACACATTTTAGTTTTTGCTTATTCTTTTTGCAAGTACCCCCCCTCGGTGGCGAGAAACTGTTGGTGTGGTCAAGTGGGTGCTCTGGAAACAAACGCTCAGGACAGAACAGTTACCAGTCATGTACTTCCTACAAATTTTGCATATGTTTTATTCCATATTGATCCTCTGAGTGTAATGGTACATTTTAATTTGAATTTATCCAAACTAAACACAATATTGTCTTTATTTACTTTGCTCTTGTTCTTTTGCAGTACCACATCCTATCAAATGTCCCTGTCGATTATATTCTACATTTAATAACTTACTATTTCAAGTGAGAACCTAAATCACGTGGACCAATGTTTATTATTGCATATCTCTATTCTGAATGTGGCCAGTCATTCATAGGTATTGTTCAATTTTGGCGATTTTCCTCTATAAAATTTAATTGACTTTTTACAGTGGCCTGCTATGGTTAATAATAACATATTCCAGTCATGAGTGATATCAATAGTTATCTCCACTGTAGCATTTGGCATTCCCAATAATATAACATGATACCTTACTCAAAACACAGCTAATATAGCACAGTTTTCTTAATGCAAACATCAGTAACTCAAAATCAGCAACCACAGTGTTAAGTCTGCAGTTCATACTTATGTGAAGCTAGAGTCTCCTCCTCCAGTCTCTCTTATCCTCCTGCTCCTGAAAAAACAAAACAAAACAAAGCGAAGCATCCACCCTTCTCTTGTCGGCTGGGTGAATTGTTTATTGGCATTTACTAATCCTAAAGTGGGTGCAGTCATTGTCTCAGTATCAAGTCAGTCAAAGCTTTTAGTCGTCAGTCCATCACAGTCCATTCGCATGCATACCTCCATACACATTCATACCAGATGTTGCTGATAATGGAGTCTCACGCGCAACCTATTCGAGCATCCATCACCAGCAAGATGACGTCATCATTTTAAAGGAAAACAATTCCTTGTTGTTTTTTTTGTTTTTTTTTTTTTTTTTTTTTTTTTTTTTTGGGCCGGATTGACTCGGTGCAATCCTTTCTCAGTGTTCCCTATAAGTGAATTTCTCCCAAGCCAATTACAATCATGGAGAAGCACACTTTGCAACTGTTTACAGTAATAATATTTTATAGCGCTTTAAATTTCAATCTTTCAGGCCTTGTTTAAAGAGCTGATTGTTAAATCATGAACTCACAAAATATCAACATATCACCACCGGTGGATCACACCTCTCAGATTTTCTTATCTCAGTGCACTGTAACAAAAACGAAAACAGACATAACCAACAAAATACTACTAAAATAACACAAACTAGGGCCCGTTGCAGACATGTCCAAGCATAAAACTATCCCTCTCTCGCTTACGAGAAAGAACACAAGCCAAAGCTCACTGATAACATCAAACTAGCGCTAAACAAAACCAAACAATCAACCAGAAATTCACAGGAACATTTTGCTTCCTGCCGGGACAATATTGTGTGGGAATGAGAACCTCAGGTGCCGTAACACCTTTTGTTCCTCCTTGAATTAAAACTCAATCACAGAAAATGCCGTACTCCAACCTAAACTTACACTATTACTTCATCATTTTCACTCTGTGCCACTGTTCCTCATCAGGGCTGTGTGAAGCACAGCAAAGAATTCAGTCAAGGCCTTGAGCCATAAACAGACATCACGCACAGACATTGTTTTCATAACCAAACCGTTTTAGAGCTTATTCCTAAAATCTACATAAATGCCTTCTAGGTGACATATAACACATTCTAAGTAATCAATGGCTCCTCATAAAAATTATGCATTGGGATGTTTGTGTGCAGCATTTTGCATATCAGCATAAGCAAAGCATTCTTCATTGCATCAGCGTGTATGTGTGTGTGCGTGTGGATCACTCTTCATTGCACAAGCGTGTGCATGTGTATGTGTGTGCATCACTTCTCAGTGAATCAACATTCCCGTGTGTGTGTGTGTGTGTGTGTGTGTCATTTCTCACTCACTCAACGAGTGCACGTGTTCATGTGTGTATTTCACTTCATTCTGAATCTGTGTGTTTGGAGACGTGTGTGTGTGTGTGTGTGTGTGTGTTTCTCTTCATTCTGAGTCAGTGCATGTAGATGTGTGTGTTTGTGTGGGTGTTTGTGTTCATCACTTTCCTGTTCTGGTGTTCTGGGTAAACCACGGCCTGAAGCATGCCCTGGGGTCCTGCCCCCCTCCTTTTTCAGTTTGTTTGCGACCATTGCTGCTGCTGCTGCTGCTCAAAATTCAGTCCGTCCTGGTTCTGACCCCAATTGGGGCAGTCCTTTCTCCAGTGTCGATGTTCACCGCAGGTGAAACCTGCATCTTCTTCTGTGTTTTTGTCCATTCTGAGGTGCTTTCTGTCCTCAGTTACTCCTCTTGTCTCGGTCACGCCCTTTTTCGCCACCCGATCATCCGTGTTGGTCCATCACTGTCCTGCACAGTGTGAATGCAAAGTTATCAAGGTCAGCATTCTTTCGCTCGGCCTTACTTTTCATTCGGGCTTGGCGGGCGTCTCGTCACAGCTCTGTCAGCTGACGCAGTCTGGGAATTTTCCCCCGTGTAGTGAAACGGGCCTTAGGTTTAGTGCTCTCCGTCTCGGCTGCATGAGATCACATTCCTGCAGGTCTGTTGACATTCTCAGGTCGTTGTTGTGGGTCCAGCTGTTGCAGCATTTGGTCAGTGTCACGTATGGGGGAGAGCAGGAGTCCAGTCAGCCTCGGCTTTCAGGGCCGGCAAAGCAGCCTGTAATTAAATATGTATAGAAAAAACAAAAACAAAACAAAACAAAAACAAACAAAAAACAAAAACAAACGAACAGGAAAATGTTGTTGTGTTGGCTGTGTTATTCAGAGGGGAGACAATGGGGCCAGGCCCTGTGTCAGCCTTCTCTCCCCCTTTTTTTGTTTTTTGTCTCCCGATATAATCAACTCCTAACCCACCAAGTTGACAGGACAACACCGGTATATGTTAAAATTCTTAAGATCATGTTTAAAAGCCCAAAAAAGGAACTTTCTTTCATTCAGTAATCACTTTTATTAATCAATCAACAGAAAACATGTCACAATTTGAATCTTTTAACCACTAAATTTGTTGTGTCTTGCCTGGTTGGTTAGACCAGTGTTCCTTTTTTTTTTTTTTTTTTTTTTTAGTTAAATTATTGTCCTGCAACCCAGAGGGTTTCTTTGTCAGTAATGTATAGACTTCATCATTTAAGTATGTTAATTTTTCTTTAACCTTGCTGGAAAATCTTCACGTGTTCATGAGTGTAAGCTGTTTCTTCATTGCGTGTATGTGCATTTGTATAAAAGCAGGTTAATTTTATCTTTTCTCAAACTAGGCGTTACCTTAAAAGGAGCCTTTCTCTCAGATTTCTCTGCTTGTGTGTGTTTTTGTTTCACCTTTTTGTTGTGATGCTCCGGACGCCTTCCCAACCTCCACAAGTCCGTTTGCATGTTTTGATCAAGAGCCTTTTTTTGGGCAGCTGAAGAGGAGAAGTCTATGTTATGGCCAACCTCTGGCTGTATCTTGGTCATATTACCCAGCAAAACCCAGTATGCAGGTTCATCTGTAACAGTCCTTGTGCCACGGATCAACACTGTTGCTTCTACTTTAAACAGAAGAGCAGTGACGTGGGTGCAGGTCTCCGTGACTCCGGCCTTACAGCTGCAGCGGGCGGCTTCAACCTTCCCTGTGATGCTCACAGTGACCCATGGCTGCAATGCTGGTTCATTCAGTCTTTGAGAGTGCAGCACCTGAAACACACACAAAGTTCTTGTCTTTAAATGAACTATGAGCCAAGGCTGACATAAATGTTTTATCTACTTAATCATTGATGTAACAGTGTTTAGAAAGTTAGCACATACATGTAATTTTTCATTTCTTTATGTGTCCATTGCTGCAGGTTATAGTGTAAATCTGCCTGTTCTGTCAGAAACCTGCCTGCAGAAAATGAACCTAAAGGATGTAATGCAAGGATGTCATCACTTTCAAGATGGAGAAAGCATAAAGTGACAATTATGAATCACTTAATATGATAAGGAGATTCTGCAGGTCATTAATCAAAGTATAAAACTAAAATAAAATATATTTTTAGTGACACAAGATACAAATATGGAAGCAAGATGTATAATCGCTCAGTTTGGGGAAATTGTGGGTAGCCTGCAAGGGCCTCAACTTCTCCATACCCACAATGTGCAACAAATGGGCACAGCTGATCTTCAACAGTGGAACATCGGCCAGTTACTTCCAACTTTAACGCAGCTTGTAGTCTTGGAGAGCAGCACACCAAAACTGCATGCACAACTTCTGCTAACAGTGGAAACGGATTAAGAAATCCATGCAAACAGATTCATAAACCGAAAGAATATTATTTTACAGGATTAATGATCATATCAGCCGCTGGCTGATCACAAACCCTGAGGGTGTATACGAGAAGCAGAAGAAGCAGAGAGAATATCCCGTTTAAGTTTAGATAGTATTTGTAAAGATATTGACCATATCCTTTTCTGAAAGTGTGGATATAATGGATGGGGTAAGGTACTGACATGCTACAACTTTATAGTTGTTAAATTCTGTCTACAAGTATACATACCCATCTTGTACATGTTTTTTAACATTATTATCCTACCCAATTACATGTTTCTTTTAATCAGAGTATGCTGTTTTAATGACTTTACAATATCATTTACATTGCGTTCCTTACATTTTCCCAAATTGTATGTTATATTAATCCTATATTTCCGTTTTAATATTTCTAATGTTTGCCTTGTTTTCTTCACTGTCTGGTCTGCCTCTGTCTCACCTGTATGGATGCATTTACACCGAAATGTCCCCAACAAAGGATGTTTTAATTCACCACTCTTCCAGTGAAACACGAGTCTCCCATCTTCCTGCTACCGGTCTGGAGTTTTTGTTCACCAAAGCACACACCAACTTCATACTGACGAACAGATCACTGCCCTTTTGCCGCCTTGTCTGACCGTGTTTTGTGGCTTTGGTTCACTTCACCTCACTCTTCCCCATTCTTGTCATTAAATCCGGCCGTTCTGCAACCATGGCAGCCAATTCACTCTATGGCTTTATTCATGGTGTATTTTACCCCTTCACCAAAGGCCGTTCTCGTTTACAACATTATATTTGCAGTGTTCGTCTATCAATATCTGCGGAGTATTTTTTTAACGAGTATCCTATTTTCTAAAGCACAGCATGTAAAGGGTAGCTCGGTTAGCAGGATGCTAGCATGTAGCGCTTAGTGAGACACGCCTCAGACGAGTTGAGCAAAGACCCCGTCTGTGTACTTTATACGTGAGCAACAGATTTAAATAACATTAACGTTTCAAAAGACAAACTTGAAGATAAATAACAATATACTTACCGGAGAATCGCCAGGGTTTGCCGCTTCCATCTTGCTGCTCCTAAATTCAAAACTGCCTCTGCAGTCAGGCAGGGGAGGCGTGGAAATTGTCTTTGAGTTAGTCAAACGTTTTCCTCAGTTCGAGTAGATGATAAAAAAAAATAAAAATAAATGGGATTTTAAGTAGGACTAGGCATTCTGTAATGATCTCTATTTAGGAGAAAAACTTAATCACTCACCTTTAAACAGCTCTCTTTTAGGAGACACACTGCTGGCTAACGGTGTCATGTGATCAAACAGCGTAATTTAATTGGCTGAGAGCCACTCGACTCTATCTGGTGCTGATTGCTCTGGCTTGGGTCATTAAAGTTCATCACTTTTGCAGTTGAATTTTTGCAGGCGAATTTTTGCAGGTGAATTTTTTTCAGGCGAATTTTTTTCAGGTGAATTTTTGCAGGTGAATTTTTTTCAGGTGAATTTTTGCAGGTGAATTTTTTGCAGGTGAATTTTTTGCAGGTGAATTTTTGCAGGTGAATATTTTTGCAGGGAAATTTGGAGGATAAAAATTCAGTGTCATAAATTCAATGTCTAAAAATACTTGAATTCTGATGATACTATATTTCTTCCATAATATAAGCTCCTCTTCGTTTAAATTAAATTTGTTTTCCCTCCCTTTGGCGGCAGAACGTATTTCTTTAGCATGAATCCAGCGGGTTAGGTCTACATAACAAAGTCGGAGATACATTATAACAGGTGAGACAATCCTCTTTTTTGCTTGGGACTATTTTTCATTATAGGGCTTGTTTTATATAGCATGTGAAGTTCTTTAACTCTGAACCGATTTGCACTAGACTCCCATAGAGTATTTTACAGTGTTTCGAGGTGATAATAAAATAAATTACTCATTTTTTTTCCACCAGAATGTCTCTGGGAATGAGATTGCGCGCCAGAATAGAAGGAAAACAAACTAAATATAAGGCACTAAGGCTCATTAAATGGCTGCAGAAGAAACACCTGCTAAAAAAGAACCTTAGATGTCCTGTTTGTCACCATAAGATGAAAATGATTTCCGTGGTGAAGAAAGACCAATATATGTGGTACGTATAATGCATGATAATGTAGTGCATGTAGTAAATATAACAAAATATTTCGGTTATCAATGCAAGAGGGAGTATTAACCTCTTTTCATTATTATTTTCTTCATATTTAATTTTGTGATTATCTTTTCAATTAATGCTCTTGTTTAAGGGTCCATTTCTTTACTTAACTCATTGGTATGTTCTCAGGTGCTGCAAAAGAGCAAGTCATAGGAAAGTTTCCAGAACAATTAGAACTGGCTCCCTCTTTGAGAAATCAAAAACATCTCTTTTCAGTTGGATGAAGTTCATTTACAGGTATATGTAGATGTAGACATTAATAGCAATGCACCTTTCATAATTGAACACCAATACGAGACTTGTGAAATAAAATTAGTAATAATTGCCTCAATTTCTATCACAGATTTTCACAAGGGCTCAGGCTCAGACAAATAGATATGATGGATGATGAAGTGGCTGGCAGCTCCAGAACACTAAGTAGCATGGCAAGACACATTCGACATGTTTGTATACGTGCAATTAAAAGACACAGAATAAACAATGGACACCGTCCTGGTGGTGACAGAGAATTTGTGGTTATAGATGAAAGCTGTCTCCGTCATCAGCGAAAGGTTGGTAAACTCTCAGACAGGTTTGTTAGAATCAATGCAGATCTGAATGTGTCCTCTAAACATGGAAACCTTTACCATAAGTAAAAAAAAATAGTAGAAGCAACCATCTTTTTGAATGTTTCTTTGTAGATATTCTGTTTAATTTTATTCTTTTTGTTTTCAGTATGCACGTGGACGCTTTGGAAATGCATGGAAAAGGAAGAAATGGGTATTTGGAATGATGGGAATTAAAGACAAAAGGCGAAGGCTCGTGTTAAAACTTGTTGAAAAACGATCAAGGCGCCACCTTGTTCCTCTGATCAGACAGCATGTTAAGTTGGGTAGTGCCATTATCAGTGATGAGTGGAGAGCCTACAAGAATGTTTTGACAAACATAGGGTACAGACATTACACTGTAAATCACAGCAGGTGGTTTGTAGATCCTCAATCTGGCAGTCATACACAGCATATCGAAAGGGCTTGGATGACCATCAAAGGACATGTCCGTAGACTAAGAGGAAATCGCACTGAGAAGTTGCTGGAGGAACACCTGATGGTTCTTGAGTGGTCATCTTGGCTTGGTTCGCAACACCCTGATGGACCACTGGGACGCTTATTTAAGGACATACAAAAAATATTTCCAGTTTGAACCAGTCTGGCATGAACTTTTTTTGGAGTGGGTGACTGTTTGGTGTTTTAAAAAACACATTTAATGTTACATGTGTTACTCTTACAATACATTGCCATTTTTGACAGTAGTTAAATGTTATTTCAAGCACTGATTGTAATTTAGGTCTAAGTGTTATAAATGGTGACATTATACATTTAAGACTCACTTTTGGCAATTAAATGTTTATTAGTGATTAATAAATGGTGTTATGCTTTACACTTTACAATAAGGCTCCCATTTGGCATTTATAAATGTTTATTTGTCATTAATAAATGGTGTTATGCTTTACACTTTACAATAAGGCTCCCATGTGGCATTTATAAATGTTTATTTGTCATTAATAAATGGTTTTATGCTTTACACTTTACAATAAGGCTCCCATTTGGCATTTATAAATGTTTATTTGTCATTAATAAATGCGTTTTATGCTTTACACTTTACAATAAGGCTCCCATGTGGCATTTATAAATATTTATTATTCATTAATAAATGGTTTTATGCTTTACACTTTACAACAAAGCTCTGATTGATAGTTGTGGATATTTATAATGCATTTATGAAGTACAATTTTATATGATAAAAAATATGTTTACAAATGCTGATTGTGCTTACAGGATAGTAACTTAGTCTGAAATGTTTAATATAGCAACTCTAGATTAAATATATAGGTGAACCCATTTGGCTCACTATTTGGCAAGAAACCGGTCAGTTTTTTTTCTTTTTCTCACCCTTAACTAATGCATAATTAACCATTAATAATGGTTTATAAAGCATTTACAGATTAATTAATAATATAGCTATAAACTATTTATTAGCATCTATAAGGGGAGACTTATTGTAAAGTGGTACCATTTTATTTTATTTTATTTTAAACTTTTAAAATATTATTACAAACGAAACAGACATGACTGGGGGATAGGAAAGGGAAAGACATAGACAAGAGACATTTAAGAAAAGGAGAAGGAAAGAAAAACAAAGGGAAAAGGGACAATGAGAAAAGACACTATCCGCAGGATCCCCTGCTGGAAGAAAAAAAAGAAAACAAAACAAGCAAAAATAGAACAACGCAGTAATAAGACCACAGACCCTAGATAAATATAAGTAACAGTAAATAATACATATTGAATGTTACTGAGCAGCACTTAAGACCGACAATGCATGGTATGCTTTGAGGCAGCAGCCAAGGAAGATATAGTGTGACTTTGAATACTCGTGTGTTTACCAGTGTGCTTGAGCGGTGGTCCATGGTGGTTCATGTCAAAATTACTTCCAGTGTTGAAAGGTTACTTTTAAAATATATTCCACTACAGATTACAGAATACATGCCCCAAAATGTAGTTTGGCACGTATTCCATTAAGTTACTCAATGTGAGTAACGTGTTCTGACTTTGGATTACTCAATATATTTTCATGGTGCTGACAACTACATGAATGTATCAGTCACATCCTGCAAATTCTTGTTTGTTTTCTTTACCAATTGGCTGTTAAGCCCAAGTCTCCCTGAATAGACAATATATTTACTGTAGAGGAGCAGGAACTTATACTAACATACAGTGGCTTGCAAAAGTATTCGGCCCCCTTAAACTTTCCCACATTTTGTCACATTACAGCCACAAACATGAATCAATTTTATTGGAATTCCATGTGAAAGACCAGCACAAAGTGGTGTACACGTGAGAAGTGAAATGAAAATCATACATGATTCCAAACAATTTTTACAAATAAATAACTGCAAAGTGGGGTGTGCGTAATTATTCAGCCCCCTTTGGTCTGAGTGCAGTCAGTTGCCCATAGACATTGCCTGATGAGTGCCAATGACTAAATAGAGTGCACCTGTGTGTAATTTAATGTCAGTACAAATACAGCTGCTCTGTGACGGCCTCAGAGGTTGTCTAAGAGAATATTGGGAGCAACAACACCATGAAGTCCAAAGAACACACCAGACAGGTCAGGGATAAAGTTATTGAGAAATTTAAAGCAGGCTTAGGCTACAAAAAGATTTCCCAAGCCTTGAACATCCCGCGGAGCACTGTTCAAGCGATCATTCAGAAATGGAAGGAGTATGGCACAACTGTAAACCTACCAAGACAAGGCCATCTACCTAAACTCACAGGCCGAACAAGGAGAGCGCTGATCAGAAATGCAGCCAAGAGGCCCATGGTGACTCTGGACGAGCTGCAGAGATCTACAGCTCAGGTGGGGGAATCTGTCCATAGGACAACTATTAGTCGTGCACTGCACAAAGTTGGCCTTTATGGAAGAGTGGCAAGAAGAAAGCCATTGTTAACAGAAAACCATAAGAAGTCCTGTTTGCAGTTTTCCACAAGCCATGTGGGGGACACAGCAAACACGTGGAAGAAGGTGCTCTGGTCAGACGAGACCAAAATGGAACTTTTTGGCCAAAATGCAAAACGCTATGTGTGGCGGAAACTAACACTGCACATCACTCTGAACACACCATCCCCACTGTCAAATATGGTGGTGGCAGCATCATGCTCTGGGGGTGCTTCTCTTCAGCAGGGACAGGGAAGCTGGTCAGAGTTGATGGGAAGATGGATGGAGCCAAATACAGGGCAATCTTGGAAGAAAACCTCTTGGAGTCTGCAAAAGACTTGAGACTGGGGCGGAGGTTCACCTTCCAGCAGGACAACGACCCTAAACATAAAGCCAGGGCAACAAGGGAATGGTTTAAAAAGAATAAGAATAACTTTATTTATCCCGAGGGAAATTCTTTTGTCATGTACATAATCAAAGCAGCAGGAGAGACAGAGGAACAGATGAATAAGACATGAGATATACAATATATACAATAAGAATAGTAGTATACAGTAATATACAATAGGATAGTGCAAGACATAGTATCAAGTAACTCTAACGAAGTAATATATGTAACTACAGTGGGGCAAAAAAGTATTTAGTCAGCCACCGATTGTGCAAGTTCCCCCACTTAAAATGATGACAGAGGTCAGTAATTTGCACCAGAGGTACACTTCAACTGTGAGAGACAGAATGTGAAAAAAAAAATCCACACGGACTTTCAACTCCCCGCCACAGATTTTCTATGGGGTTGAGGTCTGGAGACTGGCTAGGCCACTCCAGGACTTTCAAATGCTTCTTACGGAGCCACTCCTTTGTTGCCCGGGCGGTGTGTTTTGGATCATTGTCATGTTGGAAGACCCAGCCTCGTTTCATCTTCAAAGTTCTCACTGATGGAAGGAGGTTTTGGCTCAAAATCTCACGATACATGGCCCCATTCATTCTGTCCTTAACACGGATCAGTCGTCCTGTTCCCTTGGCAGAAAAACAGCCCCATAGCATGATGTTTCCACCCCCATGCTTCACAGTAGGTATGGTGTTCTTGGGATGCAACTCAGTATTCTTCGTCCTCCAAACACGACGAGTTGAGTTTGTACCAAAAAGTTCTACTTTGGTTTCATCTGACCACATGACATTCTCCCAATCCTCTGCTGTATCATCCATGTGCTCTCTGGCAAACTTCAGACGGGCCTGGAGATGCACTGGCTTCAGCAGCGGAACACGTCTGGCACTGCAGGATTTGATTCCCTGCCGTTGTAGTGTGTTACTGATGGTGACCTTTGTTACTTTGGTCCCAGCTCTCTGCAGGTCATTCACCAGGTCCCCCCGTGTGGTTCTGGGATCTTTGCTCACCGTTCTCATGATCATTTTGACCCCACGGGATGAGATCTTGTGTGGAGCCCCAGATCGAGGGAGATTATCAGTGGTCTTGTATGTCTTCCATTTTCTGATGATTGCTCCCACAGTTGATTTTTTCACACCAAGCTGCTTGCCTATTGTAGATTCACTCTTCCCAGTCTGGTGCAGGTCTACAATACTTTTCCTGGTGTCCTTCCAAGAATATGTGGCAAGATCTGAAAACTGCTGTTCACAAACGCTGTCCATCTAATCTGACTGAGCTGGAGCTGTTTTGCAAAGAAGAATGGGCAAGGATTTCAGTCTCTAGATGTGTAAAGCTGGTAGAGACATACCCTAAAAGACTGGCAGCTGTGACTGCAGCAAAAGGTGGTTCTACAAAGTATTGACTCAGGGGGCTGAATAATTACGCACACCCCACTTTGCAGTTATTTATTTGTAAAAAATGTTTGGAATCATGTATGATTGTACACCATGTACACCACTTTGTATTGGTCTTTCACGTGGAATTCCAATAAAATTGATTCCTGTTTGTGGCTGTAATGTGACAAAATGGAAAAGTTCAAGGGGGCCGAATACTTTTGCAAGCCACTGTAAGTTAACATGTGATGTTAACATAAGATAAGCTGTTAGCTTGGTGGTGAGTAGCCTTCAGTAATAGTAATAAATCACACAGCAATAGTACATAGAAGATACTGAAGTGGCAGGTAGCTACCACAACTAAAACAAACAGTAAATGGACTGATTCTTATGTAGCGCTTTTCTACTCTCTCTATGCAGCATGCCACTTTCACCTAATCACTTTCTCTAAACTGAGTGCTACATTCATACACATACACATTCCGATGGATGCATCGGAGAGCAACTTGGGGTTAGTATCTTGCCCAAGGATACATGACATGCTAACCTTCAGTTAGTGGATTAGTAGGTTACCTGCTCCACCTCCTGAGCTATAGCCACCTCACAAGCCACAAAGGAGTTGTAGACTAATGTTAGTTTTTGAAAAAGAACTTACTTCCAGATGTTTCTGTAGGTTGGAGGTGGAGTCTTTTGACACTGAGAGCAGCTTGGTTGCTGGCAAACAGAGTTTGCATTAAACGGTCAGGTTCTGCCCATCCCTTTCTTCTTTAAATGTGAAGTGGTGATGGAATTTGAAAGTAAGAAATGCATTCCTGCCCATGGACTGCTGGCTTTGTTGTGCTGGCTCCGGGTCCATTGTGTAACTGCAGCCACCAACATTAACAAGATGCTTACATTAGAGGCTCTTATTGTGTGCTTTGTTTGGGTTTTAATGAGTTTAATTACCAAAATTGGAGAGGGGATAGCCGAAACATATGAAACCGGAAATCACTGTTGTGTAATCCATTTATTTCAACAAAGTAACTGTATTCTAATAATCATCTATTCAAAAGGTAACTATCATGAAATACAGTTACTCATATTTGTGTATTTTAAATACGTAATACATATTATTATGTATATACATATAATCAAAAACACTGATTACTTCCACATAAAACTGAGGACCCAGCACAACAAAATTTTATTTATATAGCACATTTCTAGATAGAGATCACAAAGTGCTTTACAAGATATAACAGATTAAAAAGACAAAATACAAACAAAGTTAGCAAAAAGCAGTTTTAAAAAGATGTGTTTTTAGCTGTTTTTTAAAAGTAATCAATGAATCAGCGGATCGTAAGTCCTGAGGAAGGGAATTCCACAGTCTGGCGGCCACAGTAGCAAAAGCTCTATCACCCCTAGTTTTCAGTCTCGTATACTGAATGACAAGTAGGCCCTGACTATTCGACCTCAGAGACCTACTAGGGGCATAGGGCTGTAAAAGTTCAATAATATATGGTGGTGCTTGTTGTTGAAGAGCCTTAAAAGTTAAAACCAAAATCTTAAAATGGACTCTAAATTCGACAGGAAGCCAATGTAACTGTATAAGCAACGGTGTTATATGTGAATATAACACTGTTATATTCACATATATAACGGTGAACCATACTATTTGTTCTATTTCTTCCTTGACGTCCATTTCACTGACAGAGTTGGTTCATGAAGAATGATAAAGTGATTCTGTCTGTGATCCATTTGCCCAGTTATACATAATATAATAAACAGGTTTCAATTGACGATCGTACTGTATATACACTCAACAAAAATATAAACGCAACACCTTTGTTACTGCTCCCATTCCCCATGGGATGGACGTAGAGACCTAAAATTCATTCCAGATACACAATATAACCATCCCTCCCAAACAGTGGTCACAAATCAGTCCAAATGTGTGGTAGTGGGCACACCTGCTATACTGAGATAATCCATCCCACCTCACTGGTGTGCCACATCAGGATGCTGATCTGACATCATGAGTAGTGCACAGGTGTACCTCAGACTGCCCACAACAAAAGGCCACCCTGGAATGTGCAGTTTTGTCTCACAGCAAAATGCCACAGATGCCACAAGCAATGAGGGAGCGTGCAATTGGCATGCTGACAGCAGGAATGTCAACCAGATCTGTCGCCCGTGCATTGAATGTTCATTTCTCAACCATAAGCCGTCTCCACAGGTGTTTCAGAGAATATGGCAGCACATCCAACCGGCCTCACAACCGCAGACCTTGTGTAACCACACCAGCCCAGGACCTCCACATCCAGCAGGTTCACCTCCAAGATCGTCTGAGACCAGCCACCCAGACAGCTGCTGGAACAATTGGTTTGCACAACCAAACAATTTCTGCACAAACTGTCAGAAACCGTCTCAGGGACGCTCAACTGCATGCCCGTCGTCCTCATCGGGGTCTTGACCTGACTCCAGCTCGTCGCCGTAACAGACTTGTGTGGGCAAATGCTCACATTCGATGGCGTCTGGCACGTTGGAGAGGTGTGCGCTTCATGGATGAATCATGGTTCACATTGTTCAGAGAAGATGGCAGCTGAGAATGTCCCAGTTCTTGCATGGCCAGCATACTCACCGGACATGTCACCCATTGAGCATGTTCGGGATGTGCTTGACCGGCGTATACGACAGCGTGTACCAGTTCCCACGAATATCCAACAACCTCGCACAGCCATTGAAGTGGAGTGGACCAACATTCCACAGGCTACAATTGACAATCTGATAGACTCCATGCGACGATGTGTTGCACTGCATGAGGCAAATGGTGGTCACACCAGATACTGACCGGTTCTGGGTCCCCAGACCCCCAATAGCGCAAAAAACTGCACATTCCAGGGTGGCCTTTTGTTGTGGGCAGTCTGAGGTACACCTGTGCACTACTCATGATGTCAGATCAGCATCCTGATGTGGCACACCAGTGAGGTGGGATGGATTATCTCAGTATAGCAGGTGTGCCCACTACCACACATTTGGACTGATTTGTGACCACTGTTTGGGAGGGATGGTTATATTGTGTATCTGGAATGAATTTTAGGTCTCTACGTCCATCCCATGGGGAATGGGAGCAGTAACAAAGGTGTTGCGTTTATATTTTTGTTGAGTGTATATACAGTACGATCGTCAATTGAAACCTGTTTATTATATTATGTATAACTGGGCAAATGGATCACAGACAGAATCACTTTATCATTCTTCATGAACCAACTCTGTCAGTGAAATGGACGTCAAGGAAGAAATAGAAATAGTTTTTGCTCCCATGGGGAATGGGAGCAAAAACAACAGTGTTGCGTTTATATTTTTGTTGAGTGTATATTCAAGAATCTGCAATCTTTATCAAATATATAATATTTAATACCATTAACAAGGTACATGAGAACTTGTAATTTGATTTAATTCAACATATTTCCTATACTTTTAGATCAGCTTCAGCTCAGCCAGTTACAACATTAAAATACTGACTTCTGTGATTTAATATCTGATTAAGCTGAACTATACTGCAGAGAGAAACATTGCAACAGTAGTGGGATCAAGTTATTCTGCAGCTTCAGGGTTTACATGGTTTCCTGTGATAATTGAATATATGATGTATAGTTAGAAGTGAAATCATCACAAAGTTTGATGAATCTGTACCAACAGTGTACTGTGTAAAGCTCACAGATTTATTCAAATACTGCAGATATTTATATTTTAAAGTACATTTCTCTGATAGCACCACTGCAATCTGTACTCAAAATGTAATTAAATTAGTTTTTAACAGGATGTCAATCACTTAGTTCACTGCTCCATCACACAAAATCTCAAGAATTCAAACTTTCTACATTTTGTGTTCAAGTTAACAGACACATAAAAACAGCCACAAGGTTCAGAGGGGAGTCAGACTCCGTATCCCTTTAATAACCAAATTATAAACACAGACACACAACAATCCTCAGAAATGTTAATGCTTGTTTTCTGCTTTGAGCAATTTTGTGAGCAGGTCCATGATTTTTCTTTAAAGGAAACAGCTGTCAGATGTTACTTCACTGTTGTTTAACTCCATTTCCCTGGGTCTTTTCCCGTGTGTTATGAATAAATCTTCTTTTCTTTTTGGTCCCAGTACTGGTTTTATTTTGTTGTATTTATCCATGACACCTTAAAGGCCAGTCCGTGAAAATCAGGGGCGGAGCGTGGGGGTGGCTTACGGGGCTTAAGCCCGGGTTGTTTTGTCAGAAGCCCGGGGTATTTTGGAGTGTAATTTTTTCATAGTTAGATGCCTGGCTGACAACTGTATAAAACAAAAAGTACACACAATATTCGAAGCACATAGTGCACACTGTGGGAATTTACGACTGTGCGTGAATCCCCCCCTGATATTGGTATGATCCAAGCTCAGGCACTAAGCGACTGAGCGAGGGGGCGGGGGGAACTGCTGCCCGTGAGTGCACTGTTGGAGAGACGGAGCCAGCCATACTAAGGAGAGCTTAAGTTTGACCAGGTACCAAAGCAAATCATTCGTACCGTACAAATAATGTAAATATGACGGTGCATCACGAAAGATTGATATGAAACTGATCACTTGACCAATATTATTTTACTTGCTCTTCAAGTGAATCAACAAATGGCGAAATGAAAAGCCGAACAAATGCTATTTTTTAGAGAGTCTTAGCTTACGTGTGTTTATTTCATATTTTCAGTTCTTACCCTCCCCGACTAATTCGGTTTCAGTTATGTACTGAAATATAAGAATGGACATTAGAGGGTTCTTTCAAAGAAAAAACTCAGGTAAATGTTATTTTATATATTGTGCTTTGTATGTTGTTCAGTATATTTCTATGCAAAACAAGAGGGATTTCAGTACACAGCAGGATATTCACATTTGTAACCAGATATTTACATACACTTTAGGGAGAAAACATAAAACATTTTTACTGTACAACATCAATTTAGAGTAAACTTTTGTTTTAGATAAATATTGAAATATCTTTTGAATTAGTTAAATGTCAGAATAAAGAGAGACAGAGCTGTCTATTTTTTATCACTTTCATTAAATTTAGGAGTACATGTACACTAAGTTTATTGTTAATTAATAAGAAAACTCCAGACGATTCCATTCTGAGCTGAAGAAGCTTCTGATAGGTTAGTAGAGTCCATGTGAGTAAATTGGTGGCACAGCTGTGGATGCATATAAGGCAAAACACAGAGCCTGTTTCTTTGACATGGGAAAATCAAGAGATGTCAACCAAAACACCAGGAAAAGAAATGTGGAGCTCCATAAGTGTGGCTCAGTTTGAATACAATTTGGTGCCATTTGCAATTAAAAAACACAGACAGTTTCTCTCTTTACTCTAAAAGTTAACAAATATGTTTTTATATTTATCAATCTAAAAAAATAAACATTTAGTCTGATTTGATGTTACAATTAAAAAAGTGTTTGTGTTTTGATCTGAAGAGTTTGTAAATATCTGGTTTCAACTGTATATTTGATGATTGTCAGCACAAAGAGGGAGAGAGAGGAGCAGAGATTGAGATGGAGAATGAGGACAGAACAGAGATGAACAAGAGCAGGTGAGACACACATGTTAGTCAAATGGTTGCTTACTAAAAGTATCACTGTATCATAGGTACTCATGTATCTCGTACCTAGTGTTTCTTTTTAGGTTTGCTATTTTTCAAATTCTATATTTATTAAGTTCTGCAGGCTTGTTTGCACAACAAGGCTAAATAATTATATGAACTTTTCTCAATCTAAATATTGTACTTTGGTAGAATTAAATAAATAAGTGTAGTGCAGGTCTATGATGATTTTTAGTGCTACTATCATCTAGTTCTGATTGTGGTTATGTCTTGGTTAAGTCCTCAGTAATCCTGCTTTTGAACTGTTGTAGTCCTGTTTTAATTCTGGATCAGTTCTGGGTCTGGTTGAATTGGGGTTTAGTCCCTGTGTCTTGATACAGCCCCGACTTCGTTCTGTCTTGCTGCTCAATTAAAAAACTAGTTTAAGGTGTCCTGCATGTGTGATATATATATTTCCCTATATGAAGTCATTCTTTTTTGAACAAAACTCAAAACAGAGCCTATTAATCTTTCAGTCATTTCTACACCCCCCCCTCAAAAAAAAAAAAAATCCCACATGCATACTACCCTTTAGGGCTAAGCCCCGGGTGTTTCAAATGTCTGGCTCCTCCTCTGGTGAAAATATTGTTGGACATAAACCGATCCGTGGCACGAAAATGTTTGGGGACCGCTGGGATAAATCCTACATTTCCTAAGGTTTGTGTTGGTTAGACACTTCAAACACATAATGATGCTTTAAAATCAAAATTTACAGCAAATATAATAATAAATCAAAAGTAGTTAAACTAGATTTGGACTCAAATTACAGAATACATGAAGTCTATTAAGTTCACTTGTGGGGCTGGGCCTTCACTCCAAGAGTGATTCACCCTGTACACCAAAAATCACATTTGAATTTGACTTATATAAGTATATTAAAAAAATATGTGTTTAAAGTATTTCAACTGTAAGTAAACAATAAACTTAGGGTTTAAGATCAAATAGTTCATGTGTTAACGAATATAAAGCACTTCATTTGGCATGTGAACTGTGGTCTTATATACTCTCAGAGGCCACCTACCTGTTCAAATGATATTTAATGCAATTATGTAATGATTCAATCATATGTCAGCTGCTCAAATGTTTTAGACATGCAGACATGTTGAAGATGAGAGTGATCGTGGCACAGTTCTTGGTGCCAGACGGACTGGTCCGAGTATTTTACAAACTGCTGAGTTTCACACAAACACCTGTTGAGTTTACCTGGAAGGGTCTGAAAAAGAGAAAATATCCATTGAGCAGCAGTTCACAGGAGAATGGCCAGTGTGACTGAGCTGATAGAACAGCAAATATAACTTTTAAAAAAGTATGCAGAAGAGCATCTCTAAATACACAACCTGTCAAACCTTGCAAACTATAAGTGAGGCTACCGTTTGCACAGATTAAACAAAGGCACTGATCTATCCTGACTTTTAACAATGGTTCAGGCTGTTTGTGGCAAGATTATATCGGGGATATTTTCTTGGCACACTTGGGGCTCCTTATTACTAACTGAGCATTATTTAAACACCACAGTCTACCTGAGTATTATACCTAACCATGTCCATCCCTTTATGCCCACAGTGTTCCCATCTTTCCATTATCCAACTAATGCCATGTCACAAAGCTTAATCACCTCAAACTGGTTAAAACAAGCTTTAAAAGTGTGTCATTTTAAAGTGTTCTTCACATGAATGTACAAAAGAGTTGTTCAATAAACGATGAAGACTTATCCAGTGGTTATAAAATAGAGCAACATTTGCATAATAACAACAGATTCCAATGAAATTGATAACACTGCTGATTGAAATGTTAGATGTGCACTTGAAGCCATTTATAAATCATAACTCTTTGATTGGCTCCTCACCACAAATAAGCACAAGCATACATTTTGGGATATTTAACTATATTTTTAACCTTATGGCTAATAATACTATACAAATTAATTAAGCAATAAACAATTAAATGACAGAAAAGTTTGTTTTCCATTTACTGAAAGGGGAGTTTCACTGGTCTGACCCAATTAAGAGAAAATTGGGCTGTATGTCGCCTACAATGTAAAATGTGTTCAAACTCTGGTAAATACTGAAGCACATGCTTTTTGTTTGTGATTCAAGTTAAGTCATGCACCCAGGTTTGGGAATTCCTTCACACTGTCATCTATCCCAGGAATAGATGGATCCCAGGAAATGAGTCAAACATGATCAAATTAACGAGGGTTCATTTAGCTATGATGGAAGTGTTGCTCATAAGGGTGCATAAAATGATCTGATTACTTAAAAAATATCAAGTCCTCTGTTATTTTTTTTATGTTAAGAGTTTTTACATGTAATTTCTTCTAAAACAGAGCCAGTGTTCTGACAAAACACCCTATCAAACTGTCCTACCTCAAAGTGTCCATGTTTTCGGTGTTAATAGTATACGCCTATTATTTGATCCTCTCCAATCTCGTGCGTATGAAAAAAGGTTAGTATTATATGTTTTACTTCTTTATTACAGTTGATACTTGTTTTCCTTATGCTGTTGTCAATTTGTTAACTTTTCAAGCTAACATGCATTTTATTTTTTGTGCAAAAATACTCCAGTTGAAGTCATATTTCAAGTCTTGATTTAGTACTTCTACACTTCTGTAAACTGGCATACAGCGTTAACAATTAATTTACATTTCTTAAATGTAAAAGACAAAAGCGATGGGACCATTTCAGGAGTTTCATTCAAGTTCTATTGGTGGACACACTGGCAAGACTCTGCAATGTGTTCCAGATTTTACTGGTATGGCATGTCAGATGACATTGGGAATTGGGTATGTGTTTTTGAAGTTTTCATTTATAAAAAAAAAGTAAGGTATGTTGACAATACACAAAAATAATGCATAGTTATCCTGAAGATCTGTCCCACATTTCAGGATGATGTGCAGTAATTAACACTGTAGCTAGAATGAGTCTTTGTTATAGAATACTTGTAATTATGTATCTTGGCTTGTGACCAGCGCCAAAAAATAGGAAAACCTTTGGCTGCTGTGCAATCACTACAGTATACCAAGGTAAATATTAGCAGCATTTTAGTATAAAATAGTAATGTTATAATGTACATATTAAAAATGTGATTCTTTCATCATTGACAGGTGTCAGATGTCTGGCAGCTAATTGGAATCGATCTAACTGGACCTCCTCCAAAAACCTCGAGTGACATCAATACATTCTAACTGCAACAGACTATTTTTCAAAATGGGTTGAGGTTTTTCCGTTAAAAAGCAAATGTGCTGCAGTGGTAACTCATCAGTTGTGCTTAGTCATATATGGACATGGCTGCCCAAAAAGAATTTTATCTGACCAAGGAAGAGAATTTGTTAACGAAGTAAGTGCTAAGTGTACTTTTCCATACTTAAAGGTAGCTGCCAGGCCAAAGGTTTTGTGTGATTGTGTTTGAGAAACTTTTTTCTTTTGTCTTTGAAGCTCGAGTCTTTGCAGCTTAATTAAAATAGATTGATTGTCACAGCAGCATATCACCCGCAGACAAATGGCCTTGATGAAAAGACAAATGACAACATAAAAAAGTATGCTTTATTTGTATGTAAATTTTCAATAGCTTTTAAGACACTGTCACTATTGTGTTTATTTTTTTATGTCTACATGTAGAGCCCTCAGAAAATTAGTCAACAGTTAACAGAATGACTGGAATATGTATCTGGATGCCACACTGTTTTCTTTGAGGTCTAAGGTCCACACCACAAACAAATATTTAATGTGTGGGAGAGAAGCAACGGATCTTCTGAAGTTCCTGTTTAAGTCCCGGTAAGTCTTTAAAGAATTCTGTTGTTAGAAAGCGTGCATATCGATACTGCCTGCAGATTTAATCTTTTCTGCTTAATTTCTAAATTCAAGACACATTTTACAGATAAAGTAAGTGACTAACTACTTATTTGTATTTGTGTCTTTCTGCAAAGTTATCAATGGTGAGAAGACCTTTCAGTATAATGTGTTCACCTGTGCAAGTGTATCAAGAGTAAAAAGTGTTAATAATAATAAAAAAATGATAGGAGTCTATCTTTGAGGCATTTTGTGCTCAAAGCTTTATAATAGTATAATTCGTTTTAAACATTAGTTATTATTGTTAGTTTTTCAGTTCATGTTTCACATGCATTATTTACCTTTGTGATTTTAATTGTTAATTAAAATTTGAAAATTTTAGCTGTCCTCCATCCTTCTGTGAAGTTACAGTAACTTTGTATCTTCTACAAGGCGCTGAAACAAAGCATAGAAAATGAAGGTGGCATAGTCAACATCTCTTTTTGACCAGTTAGTCATTTGTTGCCAGTTTGGCGTTCCAACTTGATTCACTGTTGTATGACTTTGTTTGCATGTTTGCTGTTAAAAGTTTAAAATTCATTTTGTCGTCTTCTCTTGATCTGTTGGTCAGTTTAGCTGTCTGGTTTACAGAGAGTGGACATGTCTGATCATTTCCTCCCAACTTCACTGTCAAACAAAAATGTAACGCTTTATCTCTAAGTGCTTCCTGATGCCAGCTTCCTAAAAAGTAAAGATCTGGTATAAAAACAGAGATCTAAATACCTAGGCATCTGTATATATGCTGTCTTCAACTCAAATTGGATGTAATGCAACATACAATGTACAGAGTTTGTGGAAGTCTGGCAATGGACCTGTCTGACAGTAATTTTCTATTTTGTCCATCCCCTGTACCTGTCCTATTTCTCTGTGTGAAACTGCATGTTTATTGTGTTGACTTTTTTTCCTGTTGTGGCCCGTTGGCCTTTACCCAGGTTTCCCACTAAAATTCTCATGCCTGAGCTGACTTATCATATTTTTCTTTTAGTAAAGAGGCTATGGGCTGGCAAGGATACTGGGCGCTTAGAGGCAGTTCTTGGACCATACAAGCTATATGATTCCTCTTTTCGAACACTGCTTGGGTCAGGGTGGCTTTCTGATGAGGTAAGAGAAGTTATCATTATTGATTCTTATTTTGAAGTGCTGCTCCGTCTTTAGCAGTAGAGACACCATTAATGGTTTAAAATGTGCAGGTAGGTGGGGGAGTTTAGATAACAAAACTCCACTAAGATTTTTCCCATACAATGTATCCAGTGTTGGGGAGTAACGGAATACATGTACCGCCGTTACGTATTTAAAATACAAAATATGAGTAACTGTATTCCGTTACAGTTACCGTTTAAAAAGGTGGTATTCAGAATACAGTTACTTTGTTGAAATAAATGGATTACACTGCGGTACTTTCCTGTTTCATTTTGCCGCGGGTCAGGACTGTTTGGGTTTTGTTTGACAGCTACGTTCTGTTCATCCAGGCGGCAGCGTTACGGTTGCCATGGTTACAGGGCAACGCTCTCTCTCTCTCTCTCTGCGACTGTGTGAGAGAGCGCCTTTTCATTGTTGTTGTGCTAAGCTAACAGGCAGAATGCAACAAGCATAGCTCTAAAGAATGTAGCATCATGGGCAGTGTAGTCCGTGTTGCAGGGAGAATGGACTGCCATACACTATGGGTCTGTGAGCGCGAGGAGGGAGAAAAAGGGGAGTGGAAAGGTACAAGCTGTCATCGAGGAAAAACGGGAGCTGGGTGACATTTCAGACACTGAGATTCATCCTATAGCTGTCAGTGATCATGCTCCTGTATCTTTAAAACTAATGCACAGGAATAATACTACGCCAAGTAAAAACTGGAGATTTAATACATCACTGCTTAAAGATGAAGACTTTATTAAATATTTTAAAAAGGAATGGACTTCATACTTAGACTTTAATGACACTCCCGGAATATCTGCGTCTGTTCTATGGGAAGCAGGAAAAGCTGTGATGAGAGGTAAAATAATTTCTTTCTCATCACACAAAAAGAAAGAAGAAAACAAAAACATTCAGGAATTAGAAAAAACCATCAAATCACTAGAAGAAGCCTACGCGTGCAACCAAGATCAGGAAACATTGAACAAAATATGCAAGACAAAACTAGAATTAAATGAAACTATTAATAAAAAAACACAATTCCTTATACAAAGACTTAGCTTGCAGAATTTTGAACACAGTAACAAATCAGGTCGATATCTAGCTAACCAGTTAAAAATAAATAAAGAAAAAACAACTATATGTGCTGCTAAAGATTTATCGGGGAACACAATATATGACCCTGGAAGAATAAACAACATTTTTAGGGATTTCTATGAAACTTTATACTTACCACAAATAAACCCATCTAAAAATGAAATTAATCGGTTTCTTGACAACGTAAATCTCCCAAAATTACTAGACAGTCAAGCAATGGAACTGGATTCGCCACTGACACCAAGTGAATTCCAGGAAGCCCTGATAAGTATGCCCAATAATAAGGCTCCAGGTCCAGACGGCTTCCCTGCAGAATTCTACAAAGAATTCTGGACAATTCTGGCACCAGTATTCCACGGAATGTTGCAGGAAATCGAGGAAAATGGCAGACTACCACCAAATATGAACTCTGCCAACATTAGTCTCCTGCTAAAACCAGGCAAAGACCCTTTATTTCCCTCAAGCTATCGTCCAATTTCTCTTTTAAATGAAGACCTTAAAATAATCTGCAAAGCTCTCTCAAAGAGATTAGAGAAAATAACCCCCCTCTTAATTCACCCTGACCAAACTGGTTTCATAAAAGGTCGGCACTCCTCAACAAACACTCGTAGATTACTTAATTTAATAGACTACTCATACGATAAAAACATTGAAACCATAATATTATCTCTAGATGCAGAAAAAGCATTTGACAGAGTTAACTGGAAATTTTTATTCGCAACTTTACACAAATTTGGTTTTGGAAACTCTTTCATAAACTGGATAAGAATATTATACAATTCCCCAACAGCTCGTATCAGAACAAATGACCAGACATCCTCCAGCTTCTGTCTCCTGAGGGGCACCAGGCAGGGATGCCCACTCTCCCCTTCACTTTTTGCAATTTTTATCGAACCTCTAGCAGCAGCATTTAGACAGGCTACAACAATTAAGGGCATAAAATGTAAGAACATAGAACATAAAATCAGTCTCTACACTCAAAAAAATGAATGAGGTGGATTGTTCAGTGTATATTAATTATTTATTTTCATTTTACTTAAAATATATGTTTTTGTTAAGTTAACATATGTTTTTCTAATCAAGTCTACGTAATTGTGTCTATTATTCAACGTACATAATACTAATGTGTTACTTGATCGCATAACATTTAAGTTAAGTCAATTAGGATCGATATACCTTGTATATCCACAAGGTGGCAGTAATGCAAAAACAGTTGTAATGAAACCGCGCAGAACAAGAAGGTTTCACGGCTTGTGCCTGCTCATGCGCAAGACTTCAAATTTAACTGAAAAAGGCTGTTTTGGCGCCAAGCTGCTGTTTCTTTGAGAGGTAAGACCACTTTTTTTCTTTGACTATGTTGTGTAGTATCTATATGTCCAGCATGGTTATATTTTGCGTTTGTCTTACAAGACATGTTATATCGTTTGCGTGTGCTTGTTTTACATTAGTTTTACTGGGTCCTGGACATGCTTATTTTGTGGACTGTGTAAGAAACATTTTTATTGTTTTTTGTTTTATTAAGGGATTAGCTACAGGGGTTCATGGGGTTATTCTTTCAAGGGGTTATTTTTCCATTTGGTTTCTTGGGATTCCTTTTCTGTAATCCGAGAGTCGGAAATATCGAATAGGATAGCAAGGATAGCATAAAGTGACATTTAAAATCCAAAAAGTCAAGGGCGAAAGCCACTGTGACACCATTGTTCTGCTCTATCAGTAATCTGTATTATGTAAAAATGGTCTGTAAATACAGCATGTTTCCTAGCGGAGTTATACATATCAATGTAGTTATAAATTACAGTTTGTGAAAGCACACACTTAATTTTTTTAATAAAATTATTCAAGACATATGAGTGGACAGACAATGGAGGTCGACAGACCTGGTGATAATTGCTTCTATAGAAAGTTAGCACATGGCAGTGTCAATCTCTTGCTTTTCTTCTGAGTAGTATTTTATTTAGTTGTAATTCAAACAATAATTTGCTTCTTGAAATTAAGGAATTAATTTTTTTTTTCTTTATAAATCTCAGATCCTGCCTTTACCTGCTCCCTCCTATACTGATGTGGTGTATGTGGTATTGCTGAGCTTGTATGTGGTATGTGAACTGTTATACTTTTAAAAACAAAACTGTTTTATAAGTTAAGTTTTCTTTTGTGACCCATCCCATGCCCCTGTTATTTCTTCTCCACATCTGAACCATGGTAAAGGTTGCAGTTCAAGGGCCTGAGGCATGAAATTCTTTTCAGATCAGCTGTGATCAATATTTTTTGGAACTTGATAAATAACAATAAAAGCTGTAATGGCTCCATTAGCATTTTGTGTAAATGTTTGTGTTAAAATTATAGCTTTAATGAGGTCTTACTACATTAGTTTTAGTTTGTATATGTGTACATATAGTATGTATATTTACAGTACAGTATGTTGTGTTTGTTGACATATTTTCAGGTGGAAGCAGAATATGTGAGGATTACTACTGCTGCACATGTTCCAAGGCTTTTTACACAACTTGACCAATACACTGACCAGCTCATAAAAGTCTTCAAGAAAAAAGGAGGCGTTGCAGGGAAGAAAATTAGACAAACTTTGGCCCCAGCCACACAGGTGCGTTATTCTGTTGGTAGCAAAATATTATGGCTAATAAGATCATTTTCAAATTTAAACAGCTAGTGTATGGTAGCTGCACAGTGCACTTACATTTATATTAAGCAAGACAAAGTTTGGTACTCAAAACGTTGGAAAATTTAAATTACCTAAACATATGTAAAATCTGATCCCTTGATTTAGGTTAAACCAGAAGTGAATGTTTTTATGTTATGTTTTGAATGCAAAAAAGATGATGTATTAGTTTGTCTTTACCTCCATTATGGACATATATAATGTGGTGGAAACCCTGCCCAACAGGTTAACTATTCATGTCCATGTGATGATTAGTTGGTCTTGTGTACATGTCTATCTGTGCAGTGGATATGTCATTCATTTTGCGTATAATGTGAGTTTCTGTCATCCTAAAGTATATCTGTTTTCTCTTCCTGTATCTCTGCCACTCTCTACAGAAGGAAACCATTGAAAAGGGGAGGGAGTGTGTCCTCAGGGCACTACCTTTTTACCTGAATGAAGACCCAAGCATCCTCTTCAAAGAATAATTGGTTGGTAATTTTAGTTTAGTTTTTTATCTGTATTAAACCAAATTTTGAATAACTAATGTTGTTGCATGTTGTAATGTTGTTGTTGTTGTAATTTGCATGGAACCTGTTTAAATGTTTTGGGAAATCTTCTTGTATACCCAAACTATTTATATTTATCGTTGAATCTGTAGTCTAAAATAGTGGCGCACTGGGGTGCATGTTCCTAATATTGTGTTTACGTCATTAAAGGGTAGCTTTGGCCCTTTTTCTTTCTTTTTTTAAAACTGGATGCCATTTTTCTATGTTTTTGTGTCTAAGCTACAGCTGTTCAGAGGGAGCTGGAACAAATTACCCTTGCTATCTTTACCATCGAAAGAGCTGATGCCAGCACTCCTCCAGCCGATGTGGGTATAACCATCTAGTGTGTCCTGCATGACCTGGAAGACCTGGCCTCTGCATGTGCACTCTTAATGGGTAGGATATATGCACTGAATCTCAGTTAACCTCAAGACTGAAAGCTAAGAGACAATCAAAAGTATTGAGATTTAAAGGATTTAATTGAGAGATGATACTGCACCAGAAATGTTGAAGGGTGGTGTGTATATTAGCGTTCAAGGCATATTGTTATGAGGTGGAAATATGTTCATATTCAGTTTGTGTTACATTGTGTGCATTGTAAAGGTAATTGCAATACATACTAAAAATAAGGGTAAGTTAGGAGGTTGATCTGATATCCTCGTGTTGGTGTTGTTCCCAGATCATCATACTAAATGTTGTTCCAGGATCAACATTGCAAGTGACCAATCAGAATGTTGTGACGTCATACTTTTGCGACTTCGGGAAAAACCGGCGTAAAACAAAAAACTGTACTTAAGCTGCGTGAAACCGCCTCTGTCCGCCGATCAACTGACCCTGACCCTAACCGTAACCCTTTAATAAACAGTAAGCAGAATTGATATTGTCCTTGCAACATTGGAATTTCATAAATGCACGAATGGCTTGGAATAGAATAACGTCACAACAATGTGATTGGTCACTTGCAATGTTGAACCTGGAACAACATTTTCATGATGGTCTGGGAACAACACCAACACGAGGATATCAGATCATCCAAGTTGGGAATGCAGGATGAATGTATATTTTGTGGACTTTTAAAGACGAACAATTGTTTCCATGTTAAAATGTTTACATCTGAAGTTTTTTGCCCAAACACTGGTAAAATAAATGTTGACAGTGGCGAGTGTTAAATGGTTACTGCTGTGCTGTTGCAAAAAAACTGAACGCTGACAAACTGTTTTATTGTTAGACCATAATGTTGGCATGTTTTGTTAAAGTTTTATTTGGGATGGTGATGTAATTTTCTTTAATTGCTAATATCAGTGGACTATTTATTATTATTATTATTGTTGTTGTTGTTGTTGTTGTTGTTGTTGTTACATTTTTTTTTTTTTTTTTTTTTAAATTGTGGCTGTTGAGGTGGACACTTCACTTTGCATTGTTAAAGGAAAGCACTTCATTGGCATTGTGTTACTGGACTGACCCTAAGCAATCATTGCAAATAGCAACTTTGCTATCCATTTTAGACACTAAAAGAAAAAAAACACTCACAGACCTTACTAGCATCACATGTGCATAACTCAAGTGTCATCTTATCAATGTGTTATGTGATCTTCAATGCGTTTTTTTTTCTCTTCTATTTCTGGTAGATACAGACATTTAATTTAAAGTCTTGATGTTGCATCTGTCTACATACTGTTAATTACTAACCCTAATGAGCTGTTGTGTTTTATTTTGGACTGGGTTTACACAAATGCTCACTGAATGTGTTGGCAATAAAATAAATTTTAAAAAATAAGTTGGATGTACTTAATTCATTTGTGTGGAACCTGTTGACAAAATAGATTTATGTAAAACTAATTAATAAAGCACAAGGTGGCTGAAAATATAATATTTGAATTAATCTAACTTAAATTTAACATTTTACTGCCACAAATAAGAAATGTGTTGAAGTAACTAATCTAAACTATCTAACCTGAAAATATATCATCTATGTTCATACAACATAACTTGATTTAGTTAGTCTTAAATATGTCTTGTTAATCTTAAGTAGTTTTTTTAAATTAGATGAACTAAAGATTTTTGCTTTAAACTAACATAATTCAATTTCGTGGAACCTGTTGACAAAATAATTTTAATTAAAGTCAACGTTTCATTTTTTTGAGTGTATGCGGATGATGTGTTGCTTTTTCTGCAAAACACACAAACCAACCTCTCTGAGGTAATTACTCTAATAAACTGGTTTTCAAGAGTTTCAGATTATTCAATTAACTGGCCAAAATCTACAGTTCTCCCCATTAACTGCTTCTTCCATAATTCTTCCTCTGCCCCATTGCAATCAGGAAATATTAAATATTTAGGTATTAATGTTTCTCCTAAGCTTTCAGACTTAACTAAATTAAATCACATCCCACTTCTAAAGAAAGTAAAAGGCGATCTGACTAGATGGAAATCTTTACCCATATCACTCATGGGAAGGGTCGCCACTATAAAAATGATGATCTTGCCAAAAATAAATTACTTATTTTTGATGATCCCTAACAACCCATCTCAAGATTGGTTCAGATCTCTGGATTCATATATTTCCAAATTCCTTTGGAAAGATAAACCCCCGCGTATCAGCTTAAAAACGCTACAAAGAACCAAGGATAGAGGAGGATTAGATCTGCCTAATTTTCACCAATACTTCTTAGCCAACAGGCTTCAGTTCATCTCAGAATGGTCAAAACATACCTTCCTAGATGAGCCCTGGCTAGATGTTGAACAGGCACTATGCAAGGCTCTAGAGATTTCAGACCTACCATTTATTAGCTCAAACATCAAAAGACATGAATGTTTTAAAAGTATCAACATCAGCTCCTCTCTGACAGCATGGTGGGAGTTTCTAAAAATAACGGAGTCTTCACTAATCCCATGCAAACGTACTCCTATCTGGAACAACCCTGACATATTACAAAACAATAATATGATTAACTTCCCAGAATGGAGTTGTAAAGGAATTAAATACTTAGAACATATATTGGAGGGAACAGAATTGATCCCATTTGACAGACTAGTTGCACAATATGGGATCAACAAGAAAATTTTTTTAGAATATCAACAAATTAAATCCATTATAAAAAAGAAATTTAACCTCAGTCAAGTTGAATTACAAACACCACCAAGTGCGGCACATTTCCTTACTCTTAAATCCCCCAAATTATTATCTAAAATATATAGAACACTTTCTAAATTAGATGAATCAATATCCCTTCCTATTGCAAAGTGGGAAGCAGATTTATCAGTCAGTTTAGACCAAAACTTCTGGTCTCAGGTATGCTTAAAAACTTTTAAATTGATTAAAAATCCCAGTCTGCAATTAATACAATACAAAATACTACATAGAGTGCACTATACAGGTCATCGGATGTTCAAGATGGGCTTTACATCTTCCAACAACTGCTCACACTGTCAAAACAATACACCAGACAATTACATTCACGCTCTTTGGTTCTGTCCACCAGTGCAGAAGTTTTGGCACGAGATATGTGAAGACTTATCAAAGTGTCTGAAATGTAACATTCCAACTTCCCCCTTAGTGTGTTTGTTGGGCAGCTTAGATAATGTCACTTCAGAAAACAATATAGCCCATATGGTTTTCACTGCCCTATGCATAGCCAAGAAAACTGTCCTCATGAACTGGGAAATTAAAAACAATCTTAATTCTAACCAATATAGAAATTATCTATTAGATTACACTAGTTTTGATACAGCCTCGGCCACCACATCAGATCAATTGCTCTGGGCTCCTTTGATCGGCTCCATCACCTAGTGGGGGTGGGGGGTCATAGTTTGGTCCCGCCTTCAATGTTGTGATTGGTGTGGGGGTAGGGACAGGCTTAGGGCGTCGGGGGATTCCCCGGAGGCATCTTCCTTGGGGGGCTCAACCCGGGGTAGCGGTCATGTCCGGTTGGGGGCTCTTTTCTGACCATTTCCTCGTGGCTGCGTGCAGCGGGGCTAGGGGAGGGTCTGTGGTGATGGACGTGGGTTACTGACCTGGTAGCCTGTCTGCCCCTGGGTTGGTCCGGGATGGGCGTGAGGGTCTGGGGGCGCTCCATCTCTGGGCCGGGGCCCTGGCTGGGCCTCGGGGCCTTGGGTCCTGGTTTGTGTGTTGCCGGGGTTGTGGGCGGGTGTGTGCATGGGAGCCCATCCCTGGCGCAGGGTGCCGCCGGTGTGTCGAATCGCCTGTGGGGCTCTTCAACCGGTGGGGGAGATTGTTACACCTTGCAGGAGCTTTCCTCCCCTCAGGAACTCTCTGCAGGAGGGGGAGATACAGGAGAGGTGGAGGAAGATCTCAGCCTGGGCGTCTATTGTCTCATGTAGTCTGGAAGACGAGTGGATGGTGGGGTGGGTGCAGTTTTCTCTGTGGTGGGGTTGGGTGGACTGTCCCGGGCTCTGTGGGGCCGGGGGGCGCTGCCGCGCTGGGCCCCGGTCTGGATGGGCCTGGGCCCCCTTTTCCCTGGCGGGTCACGGAGTGTGGGAGTGCCTACTGGGGTCAGCGGGGGAGCTGGCCCCAGGGAGGGGTCACTGCCCCTCCCTTCCTTTCCTCCCCATCTCCAGCTGCCTCCCTCCTCCCGCTCCACCACAACCACCCACACATGCAGGGCCTTGGAGTAGGGGTATGTCACCTGGATGCAGAGGAGGCTCAAAGCACACTGTGCGCTGTCTATCTTGCGTGCTGAACAATATCGTCTATTATTTAGTAACTATTGATATTTATGACTACACTGTAAAAAATCAAACTTGCAGTTGTTGAGCTTACAGTCATTTCTTTCACAATTCAACAATAAAAGTTCAGTTGGCCCATAAACTCAAATACATTAAGGGTTTCAACTAATCATTTAACGTTTTGGAGCAAAAGTTGGTCTCAGATGAAATTTATTGCTGGCAAAATGAATGAATTCAAGTTTTACATGAGTTGAAACTGTTGGCGCCTTTCTGTGCCTGAGTACGCATGCGCATCTCATATTTTTGGATGCTACGGGGTCTACTTTGCGCTTTTGCAAGGACTGAAAGCCACCTGCCCGTCTGCCTTAATGAGAACGTGAGGCTAGGAGCTGGATAGATCGTTCATCTCAAGTTTCTAAAGGCAAGTAATGTTTCTTTTATTATATCAGACAGTATATGTTTGAACAGTCTCAATTTGTCTGTTAGAAATATCACAACTGAAGTTCTTCGTATTTTTCCGAAACTTAGCATAGTATTACTTTCTTGGCTAAGAAGCCTTGTGGCTTATGGGTATGTGTTTACTATATCATTTAAGATTCCATGTCACAAACTACGTGCCATGTCACAAAACAATGAAAATCCGACAAACTTCGCTACTAAAGAGGCGCGCTCATATCTGACAAGCCTCCGCGACACCCCCTATGCGTATTTCATGAAGTGCAGTCTGTGGCCGCCATACCACCGAACGAAACAAAATAGGCTGGCTCACTCATGACCAACGGCAGCAACCCCCCCACCGCTATTTAAATAAAATAAAATAAAGTTCGGGGGCGCCTGCTGCCATGTCGTTTAATTTGTTCGAATCACATCTAGCCAATAAAATGTGTGCTTTAGTTTCTGTGTGAACGGGGTGGTGGAGTCCTCATGGCCAGCGAGCTCCACTAAATGAACTAAATGAAATATGAGATGTGACAATATAGTTTATATCGATATAGTCTACATTATCATTATACTCGTGGAGCCGCAAGTTTGCCTCTCTTTCGTCCACTTTTGTCTCTACGCTGTGTTACTCCGCCTCTCTCCTTCACTGAACACAACTCCCCCTCCCCCATCGCTTCACCTGCAGGCAACGACAAGATGGACACGGCAGCTATCAAAGAGGAGCTGGTCGGTAAAAAGAAAACATTTGAAGATTACTATTTTAGTACTGTCAGCGTAAAGTTAATGCCATAACTGCATTAACGGGGCAAATCTCCGTTAACTAGTTACCGCAGATCACCCCGTGCGTGGGGCTGGGTGGCGTTAGTGAGCTAACCGGGCTAACGCGTTGACGCACGGCCTAAAATCCTTTCATCTCAAAAATCGACAGTCTGCCTTATGTATGAATTCTGGTTGTGCTTACTGACCTCGAACCAATTTTATGTGGTACACAGCTTAAAAAAATATGTCAAAAAATGTTTTGGTACGACTTTGGTAAGCTATGAAGCAGCACTGCTTGATGGATTGTTGGAGCATTACGGCTACCGAGGAGCCTCGCAGAGTGATACGTACTCTGCTTCAACGTAATATTACCATATTATGCGTGTAAGGACCATAAATGGCGCCTGTAAGAGACACGGTTACAAAGAGGATTTCAAACTCCAGGCTGTCAGTTGCGCAGTAGAACTTGGAAACAGAGCAGCTGCAAAATCTGTCTTTGTTATTATGCTCAGCATCTTTTATTTTACATTTTGACTGCACAATTGTGAGCTTTTTGTTATGCACAAAACAACATTGTTTTGGTTTATTTATGGAGCACCATTAATAAATGCACTGATAATTTAAACAGATGCTTCAGGAGTTTTATCCCACTCATACTCTCAATCCAATGTTTGTCATTCTAAGTTGTAAAACCAATCACACAAAATTATCCTTGGCTTACATAATACATCCCAGTATACTGTTGGTGCATTCCATGTAGAATACAATTTGTTAATAATAAATTAAATAAATTAAACATTTGATGTAATGTATGTTTTGTAAATTATTTGTTTTACTGTGTTTCACATGGCATTTTACAAGGCAGAATCAGCTCACTTTAGTGAGCCAAAAAAATTAGGACAGGAGAAAAAAATTCTTAAGTAATGTCAGGAAGCTGGTATTTTATTTTAAAACTAATTGCTATTTTTATTTATTTAGAGAATTAAAAGCCAACTCCAGACCACTGCTTGTCCTGATTTATGAGGGACTGATGAGGAGTTGGTAAGGAGAGGAATCAGAACAGGAGTGCCTGCCCCCCGCCCCAAACGCATTATCAGGTAATGTAACTTTGGTAATTTGAGATTAATTCAGGTTTCTTTTGAATTGTTGACACTGTCCTCTCCTCTCTTCTCATTATAGCTTTTGTATGCAGTGCCAGTTCTGCTCTTTTGTCTGTTCAAGCCAAGAAGTACTCTTAAGACATCACCAGCTATGACATAGAAGAGGATTTCATTTGCCCTGTGTTTACAGTGACTGCGTCTGTTCGTTCAGGACACGAGGGGCATTGAAGTCTCACCTCAGCAGATCACACAACAGGGCTAAGAAAAGGCAGGAGATCTCAACATTTTTTTGTGATTTTTGTGAATTTAAGGAAAACTGCTCACAGCATACATTTATTTCACATATTTTAAGGCACTTAAAAAAAAATCAGACTGTATCCTGTCCTTTCCAAAAATGTGACTATGCTACCAACAATTTAACAACCTTTACGTCACACACAAGCAGAAAGCACAAAAACTCAAAAGATATAAAAAACTGTATTAGACTGATTTCTCATGCAAATGCATGTCCTAGTGAAAGTAGCTCCCCTGATAAATCCTTAAATACCTCTCAGGAGCCAGAGACATTACCAAGTGGTTCAGGTGTAGCATCAAGTGATAAAGAGGACAATGAGTTTGTAGATTACCAATGTCTTGAACATAAAATAGCTAGACTTTTTCTATGCATGCAAACATTGTTACATGTTTCTAAAAGTGCTTTGCAGAGAATTATTGAGGAAATTAGTGACATTTTAAAATTTTCTCAGGTTCATTCATTTCAAAGAATCAAACAGGTGCTTGCTGAACAGAACATTGAGGCAGATGATGATGTAATTAAAAATATAAATGATGCACTTTTCAAAACCAACCCATTAATTATCTCAACAGAACCAAAAGGTGCATTATCTACTGATTACAAGAGAAATATTTATTTCAAGAATAATTTTCATGTAATTGAGCCTACAGAGTACATCTACAAAGCGAGAACTAGAAATACATTTGTTTATGTCTTAGTAAACCAGGTCTTGGAGAACTTATTGAAAGAGAAAAGTTTCTTTGAAAAGTTAGCATTTGATAAAGAAATTAGTGAAGGTTACAGATCATTTAGAGATGGGCAGTATTTCAAAAACAACAAGCTTTTAGGATTGCAAGATACTTGCATTAGTTTAGCTTTGTATATTGACGACTTTGAAATATGCAACCCTTTAGGAACATCTCGAAAAATTCATAAAATAACTGCTGTCTATTGGGTTGTACTCAACTTATCTGCAAGGTTTCGTTCTACATTACACTCAATACAGCTTGCTCTTCTTGGTAAAAGTGTAGACGTTAAACAGTTTGGGTATGATGCTTTTCTTTATCCACTCATTGAGGATTTAAAATGTCTTGAAAGCACAGGGGTGTATGTTGAATCTTTAAATAGTTTTTTTAAAGGGAACTGTATTTTGTGTCTGTGCAGATAACCTTGGGGCTCACAGCCTTGCAGGCTTTTTGGAGTCCTTTAATGTCGACAAATTTTGTCGATTTTGTAGTATTGATAAACATCAGATTGCAGCTCTTGATCCTACAGAATTTCCATTAAGAACTGTGGAACAGCATAACATTTTTCTAGAAGAGCTTGAGGATGGTCAAAGACAAAGTGTGTGTGGTGTCAAAGGTTCCTGTGCCTTAAGTGCGTTGTCCTATTTTCATCCAGTCACTGGATTTCCTCCAGATATATTACATGATTTCTTTGAAGGTGTTGTCCCTGTGGAATTGTGTTTGTGTCTTCAAGATTTAATCAGAAAGGGTTTTATTACATTTGAAGGATTAAACAAACGTATAAAATCATTTCCATATAAATTCTCTGATAATCTCAACAAGCCACAACAAATTACAAAAGCCAGTTTTGGAACAGGAAGAGTGAGTGGCAATGGACATGAAAACTGGACACTTTTGCGTTTGCTGCCTTTTATCATTGGGACCCGTATACCAGAACATGAGCCATCATGGGAAGTATTGATGGACCTTAAGGAGCTTGTTGAAATTGTTGTCTCGACAACTCTATCAGAAGAAATATTGTCATACTTGGACACCAAAATATTGGATCATCGACGATTACTGATAGAGACTTTTCCTGATTTTAATTTGAAGCCAAAACACCACTATATTGAACATTATAGTCATCTTGTGCGTTGTTTTGGTCCCTTAGTTGATTTGTGGACTATTCAATTTGAATCTAAGCACAACTTTTTCAAGAAAACTGTGCATGATGTCCAATGTTTTAAGAATATACTACTAACACTTTCTTCAAAGCATCAACAAATGATGGCATACTTGTTAGATGGTCACAGTCTTTTTAAACCAAGTCTGCATGTTGATAATATTGACACAGTTGACATCTGTTTCTTGAATGAAAATCTTCAGAAGTGCTTGAAACTGAAATATCCACAGGTAAAAGCTGTGTCATTTGCTAAATGTGTTTATCTGTATGGGACCCAGTATGTTAAAGGCATGATCATTTCATCAGGACAACTGAGTGGACTACCTGAATTCTACAAGATACTGAACATTTTGGTAGACTCTGGGAAAGTGTCATTTGTTGCTACAAAGCTCTCCTCTTGGTTTATGGAACACTACAGATCATATCGGCTTGACAGCAGCTACAAAGATCTGGAAATACTTGACCCAGAAGATTTGAATGATTACCACCCTTTAGCTGAATACTGCGTAGATGGACAACTGATGGTGACACCTGTTACGTGCCTCCTGCATTGAAAGTGATGGTATGTATTATTCATAAATAGTTTTCAGTTGATTACTTTGAATTTGTCAATTATTTAGAATTGCGCCCTTTTTTTTTGGTTTGTCTTCACAGGCCCTGTTACTGCGAGTCCACGTCAGTCCAAAACTTATCAGAAAAATCCAACTGTCCACTGTTCCAGAATCTGTGAAGCAGCTTCAAGATGAACTACAAGCAAAGCTTGGACTTGAAGGTGACTTTGCAATACAATATGAAGACCCAGATTTTGGGAACGCACTTTGCAACCTGATGGATATTAAGGAGCTACCTGCTGGACGGGCAGTGTTGCACCTCATTTGGGAGGAAAATGCATCAGCCTCGCCACCACAGACTCCATCTGATCATAGCGCTATCTCATCTATTGATACAGCCAGTGTGAGTTCAGCATCTTCTTTCAGCCCATCCTCATCCACAAAGACCTACATGCGTAGCACTTCACAGTGGCCAAATCCATTTCCTATCCCAACCTTTTCCTATGATGTAGCGTTAAAACTTCGCAAGGGCAATGAGGTATATGAGAAAGCAGGGGCAAATTTAAGTGTAACAAGAGACATCAAGATGGAAATTCTAGACAAGTTGGCACAAGAAATGTTTGCAATCAAAGCGTACCCTGACAAGAATGAAATAACATCTGTTGCACAGGAGCTAGTTTCCAAACATCCCTGCCTCAAAGAGCCTGGCAATGGCACAGGATATGATGGTTGGGCAACAAGCATTAAGTTCAAGCTTGGCAACTACCGTTCCAAGCTAAGTAAAGCTGGATGTAGTGAAGTTGCAGTCAATCGAAAAAGAAGAGGGGAAGAAGATGACAGTGGCTCAAATAGATTTTCCTTAAAGAAACCAAAGCGAGGTGAAGTCAACTTTATCCCTGATGGCCCAGAAAACTACAATGATGAGTCTCTTGAAAATGAAAGATGCATTTTGGAAGATGAAATGAAGAAGAGGGATAAGAACATGGCACTCATCACCCAAAAGATGGACATCACATTCTCTCTCAGGAGGAAAGAAGTTGTGGAGATGCAGCCCTTGGTTAAGGAAATGCAGCTCAGATGGCCAGCTCTCTTCTTGAAAGAACAGGTAAGATAATCTCTTAAATATTTAAAGGAAAACTTCCGTTTTTTTTTTTCTTCTTCCCTTTTTCCCCAGTGTGGTCTTATTTCTAAAATGGAAAACGTTCATTTATTCACCCAGAAAAATTTCAAGGCATTTGGAGTTGTTAGAAAGAAATTTTAATCCCAATGTTACGAGTCAGTCGTTTTGCAAGAGAGAGCTGAGCCAAGGTTATGGGGAAAGGATTCACTGAGACAACTAAGAAATGCCTGAATTAAGCCAAAAACCACTCTGGAGGGTTTTTAATCTAAGGAAATAACATTAAAATGTGTTTAAAAGCTCCAAAAAGTTGATTTTACATGATATAGGACCTTTAAAAGCATCTGTTTGTATCACTCCAATATCTTGTAGAAAAGGTTGAAGGCTCGCGATGAGCTAACAATGCTAGTGGTAAAATATAAAAAAAATACTTGGCTCTAAAAATATGAAGCTAATTTTGGTATTACCAACAACTATTGAAGTGAAATCTATTTACTTGTCAACTTGCTGTGTATAATAACGGATTGCTTTTATTTCGCTCTTCTCTGGGCACCCAAAGCGCTTTACAATTCCACTACTCACTCACTCTCACATTCACACATCGGTGCAGGGAAACCACAGTTGTAGCCACAGCTGCCCTGGGGTAGACTGACAGAAGTGACGCTGCCATATCGCGCCTCTGGCCAACACCAGTAAGCGGTAGGGTAAAGGGTCTTGCCCAAGGACACAACGACCAGGACAGAGAGAGCTGGGGATAGAACCAGCATCCTTCCGGTTACAGATGAGCTTCCCAACCCCCTGAACCACGGTCGCCGCAATGACTTGTCTTCACTGGGCATCTAGAATCTTTTGGTGCTGACCCTTAGCAGGCAACAGCCATGAAACTCACAGAACAGGATTGAGAAAGTCACTTACGTGTTATGAAAGTATACAAATTTGACCACAGGATGTTATTCTTACTTCATTACTACATAACTATAAAATTAATGGAATTTTTTCAATGAATTTAAAATACAATTTATTGATTTATTTCTTTTCTGCAATGAATCCTGTAACAATTGAAACCATTATTTTGTCTTATCAACATTTGATTAGGTATTCTATAGACTTACTGTAAGATCTGCCGATCAGATTTTTCTTGGGGTTTTTTTTTTTGTTTTTTTTAATACGTCAGTTATAATTTGTACCACCACTACCACTAAAGGAAAAAAAAAAATCCAATCAAGGCCTGACCAATAGATCAACCGAGACTAAATGTTTTGAAATTAAGCTCTTTTAACCAAATTTGAAAACAATGTGATTTTTATATAATGTACCTTTAAAAGTTTTCTTCTATATTTTTTTTGTTGCTTTGTAGATTTGTGCGGAATTCTCACGCATTACCACCAAGGATCTCATGGGGACCTTCTTGACTGCCCTCGACACTTACTCACTTCGGCTGATTAAGCTGTATCGAATTAGAAAAGCTGCTTTCCGCAATGACATGGATTCCCTGTTGCAGAAGTTTGATGAACAGGTAATATATAAAAATGTATTTGTGTCTGGTTTATGAGGAACCTGAAGTTCCCACTGTAACGAAAGATACTTTATTAAATATTTACTAAATTGATGTAAAAATTGTTAGTTTTCAAAAAGTGTGTCCTGAATGGGATTATAAGCTAACAAGCAGCGCTGTGTTTGGCAGATTGCAGGTAATGACAGACAGTTCAACTCTCATCCCACTCATGGCACTTTTTGTTATAAATGTTGTAATAAGTGTGCTACATTTGTTGCACATCAAAATTACTTAAAAAATAAATAAATAAAAAAAATCTGACAAAAACATGACCAATTATCTGTAATAACTCATTTCAACATCTTATTTCTTAAGGCTGTATTTTGAGCAACAACACTTAATGTGTTTTAAAAACAAAATGGTAGGTTTATAAATGAGACTGAGTCTTATTTGATTTCCTTGTTTTAGGTCTCAAACATAGTCCAGCATCGACGAACCATCAGTTTGGAAGGGTTACCGATATTTGTTCGCGACGACGAGACCAAACTCTTCTTAACATGTCTGGTGAGTATGCAAATCTACTCAATCTTCAGTTTTGGTTTTCAGAGACTTATATGTACTGTTGTTTTTTATTTTGCATAGGATACAGATCCAGTTGAGAGGGCAACCCGAGGTGTTACGGTGGGCATCCTCACTGTTCTGGAGGACTACGTGGGACCCAACTCGCAGTCCACAGTGGTCAACACTGCCATTGTTTTGGAAGAGGACATTATTCTTGATGATCTGCCAGACCTTCCCACTGCCTTTGCCTACTTGTTTGGCCTACTTTATGGGCTCAACATGGAGTTTCCCAAAGAACTCAAGTACACATTTGAAGCTGTGCAACACATTTTTATGGAGTTGACATCTACCTGTTCCCAGAGGATAAGAAGCTTCAAAACCAAGCTCTTAACCAAAGTCTAACCTATTTTACAACATGTTCAACTCAAATACAACTTGTGTAAAACAGAATGGCAATTTGTTTTGATTTACAGTTTTTGGGTTTCGTGGCAAGTTGCTCTGAAAAAAGTTCATTTCTGTCTTTAAGAAAACTGTAAGGTGCAGAAAGTTCTGAATCAATGTCTTCTGTTCTAACTTTACTTAATGTGGCTTGCATGACTGATTGCAGATTTCATGTATAACATGTTATTATAAAATGTTGAAAGGTTTTATTCTAACTTGAGCTGTTTTAAACAATTTTTATAATCTGGTTTTAGGTACATTTGTACTAGTTTTATAACAAATGTGGCGCGATACTGAACTTCACAGGAAATTGGAGTGTTGATTACTATTAAAAGACAAGTGGTGGAAAAATTTGTTTGAAAGTTGTTTGCTGTATGGAAACCAGATAGAAGTTGTTCACATCCTGCCATCTGATGTTTTGAATCCGTTTGTTAGTGACTATCTATCAAGATAGGTTTGATATTCTGTCTGACAACACCACCTTTAAAATTGGATGAGTAACATTTGTTACAAAAATTTGACTTTTTTTGTGTTTTTGGAAGGACTTTATTTGTGGCTGAATGTTGTCAGTATGTTAAAAATGGCTGATCTCAAAAGTCAACATTGTCAGTGGTGCAGTTGTGTTTGAACACAAAGTTATTTGAAAATCAACTGTGTAAACATTCATTGGTACAACAGGGAGCACCTCATGAAAACTATGAAAGATACTTTTTCTAAACTTTAGGAAATTGATTGGCAAAACAAAAAAAAATATGTTGTGTAAACTTTAGGAAATACGTTGCCGAAACTAAAACTAATACCTTGTGTAAACTTTAGGAAATACGTTGCCGAAACTAAAACTAATACCTTGTGTAAACTTTAGGAAATACGTTGCCGAAACTAAAACTAATACCTTGTGTAAACTTTAGGAAATACGTTGCCGAAACTAAAACTAATACCTTGTGTAAACTTTAGGAAATACGTTGCAAAAACAATAAAATATGAGTTGAGAAAAAGGACAATTATTAATTTTGTCAACACAAAAACATTAGCTAAAGCAACTTATCTCCTAAACTTGAAATTATAAGTTATCCATCAGAACCTAAAAACGTAAATGCAGTCGGTTGCCTTGAGTTTTTAAGTTTTAGCAACGTTTTTTTTTTTACAGTGTAGGTAGTTTGTGATGGTGCTTTTTTTTCTTTCTATTATTATGTTGCTCTTTGTTGTTTGCTGTCTCCTCTGTTTGTTTGTTTTTTTTTTCTCCATACAGGTGACCCAGAAGTTTGTTTCTTTTGTTGTTTGTTTTTTTTTCTCTCTTCCCCCCCTTCTCACCGTCTCTTCTCCCCTTTGGTTTTCTTTCTTTCTCTCCCCCTCTTTCTTTCATTCTTTCCCCCTGTCCTATTAAAAAAAAAAAAAAAAAAAAAAGATGACAAAGGATGAACTGAAGCTCCGCCATCACGTGATGTCACATGCTGCTGTTTCTGATGTCACTTAAAAAAAAAAAAAAAAAAAAAAACGGGAGCTGGAAGCATGTAAATATAATAATAACCACTTCAGCCAAGAAGAGTGCCTGACGAGCCCAGTTGTAAGTAAGCTATTAAGACTCGACTGTACGCTGTGTTCGTGTTTTCCTCCGAAAACAATAAGTTCCGTTGGAGCAGTCTTTCAACGCCTCTCTCTGTCTCTCGCAAGAAAAGTTGACCCACACAACAAAGTAAAGCTATTTTTCGGCTACGAGCCGACAGGGACCCCCCCGTATTAGTCAGAGGTCCCTTTACTACAGTTCGGAGTCGCGGACCTTCAGTAATAGTAATAAATGTACACAGCAATAGTACATTCACATTGTTGTAAAAAGTTGGTTTGGTTTGTACCTAATCTTTGTTTTTTTTAACCAGGTTCTTACCTACTATGGCTCTGTCCCAATTCAGGGTCTGCACGCTTGAAGTACGCATTCCAAGTGCGGTTACGTCACCGCCACGCGACGACGGCAGAAGGGAGCGGCCAAAGAGGTTTTTTTTTTCCAAACTTTATTGAACTTATAAAGCGAACAGTCAGTCATTCCAGTTCAGTTTGTATAGCAGACATACAAGGCAAATAAGAGTAACAACATACAGTACAATGAAATAAGAAGGATAAATAAATAAAGGATAGAAAAGAAAAAAAGAAAAAAAAGGGGGGGGAATGTGACAGACTTCATAACAACTTTGTACTTGAAAGTTGTGACAGCTCATTCGTTAAACATTTCTGAATGAATTTCAATCAATGATAAACGTTTTTTATTGGAAGTTAATTTAAGAGAGTTTAAGTAATATTCAATTACAATCAAAAACAAATTAAATGATGGGGTTGAGTTTTGAAATTTACATTTATGTATATGGAATTTCCCTAATAAGATGGAGCGGCCGAAGAGTGAACTGTCAAAAGTACTGAATATGACGTCACTTATTTATGTGCGAATGTTTAATAATTAAAGTCAGTCATATATCCACAAACACAACAAGCTGAAAGTCAGTGATATATATATGTGTGTGTGTGTGTGTGCGTGTGTGTGTGTGTGTGTGTGTGTGTGTGTGTGTATATATATATATATATATATATATATATATATGTATATATATATATATATATATATATATATATATATATCATAATAATCTGACAATACTATAATATTGGCCATATTATATTTACATTGCCACAGTGAGATGACTTTGGTCTCATGAACAACATTAACTAATTGTTATTTACTAACTAATCTTAAATGACTGTTCAGCACAGAAGTGAAGCCCAACTATCATGTTTTACAGTCCTGTGGTCTCAGCCTCAGATACTCAACTAATCAAAGTGATGTCATGACAAAAATGAATGACCAACAAAACATTTTTCTCCTTCATTTCTGTCAAACAAAGCTGTATGTAACGTGTCTCGCGGTTAGTATCATGGTTGCTAGGCAACCTGAACAGCACGACAAAGCGTATACCGTCCTATTTCACAAGCCTCTCACTTCCGCACTTCTCGTACTTATAGTACGCACCGTACGTAGTACGCGTAGTGCGCGTACTTCAAGCGTGCAGACCCTGAATTGGGACACAGCTATTGATCCCTGGGAGTTGCCAAAGAAGAGAATCTCCTCTGTTGGCCTCTGCTCTCATTCTAACGCAGCTTCGTGGTCCTTGCTGTGGCTCCAAAATCTGATCTCATGATGGGCCCCAAACCGCTCGACCTTTGACCTCAACCACTGCCTGGGCTGTCAGCTATGCCTGGAATGGTTCTTGCTTCTCACTGGGCCTCTGAAGATTTCTCAGGAGATTACTGCTGCACCTGTATTTCCTTGCTAGGGGGAAAAACTTCTATTTGGAGAGCATTTCAACAATCAGCAAACCACATTCTTTTGTTCAGTGAACTTCACTTATAGGCCATCAAAGCCTCATCTGAACATGGATGCACCACTTGCATAGGTTTAATACCCATAAATGAACTGTTAATCACACAAATCGCTGCAAAAATCATATAAAACATAATTTAATGTTAATTCTGTCATGACTCGCTGTGTGGCAGGCAGGAGGAGGACCCAAACGCAAAACTCACAGACACGGGGATGAACTCAAAATCACAGCTTTAATGCTGGAATGGCAGAACATAGGAAATACAAAACTAAACTGGGAAAAGTAAACCAACATACGCAGAGAGACACAGGGAGATCCACACAACATGAGGGACGACGTCACACTGAACAGAGGGAGACGCAGACAGAAATACACAGAGGGTTAACGAGGGAAGTGGGAACACACGGGGAACACAGGTGACACTGATAATCATAACGAGACAGGGCGGGGTGAACTGAACACCGACGGGAGAGGTGAAACAGGAAGTACAGGAGGAGAGAGAGCACGAGTAGAACACCAACGTAACAGGCAGGGGAGACACGGAATAAACACGAAAGGGGGCGAGGGCTCATAAATACATAGAGGGCACACAGGGGGAAGAGAGAGCACGGGGAGAACTTAGACATAATGGGCAGGGGAAGCATGGAATAAAACATAAGGAGAGACGAGGGCTCACAGATACACAGAGGGGCACACAGGGAGACATGAAGGGCAAGGGATCAAAACTAGAAGCCATAGAATAAATCACACACACAAGTACAATAATACAAAAATCACAAAGAACTAAAAACGCTGGGTCAGGAGACCCAGGACCGTGACAAATTCATTGTTTCATGTTAATCCTGGACCCCTCCTCTTGACACATGGACTCCCATGAGTCAACTCATCAAAACCAGATTCCTGTCTTAAAGAAAAAGGTTAGCTAGACCATGTCCCAGGCAACATCAGGGCATCTTCTCCTCTGGAGCAGCACCACCCTGGACCTATAATCCTGCAATAAAAGATGTTAGTGTGTTTTGCATATTAAATTTGCTTAAAAACTGGCTCTGCCAGGAGCCTGCATACACACCATCATGGCCTGTAAAACAAGATCTGGGCCCTGTTTCAGGAAGCCGGTTTGGAAAACTCAGAGTGAAAAACGACACTCACGGTTGAGTAACCCCGAACTGTCCAACTCGGAATATTCCGTTTCAGAAAGGCTGATAACAATTAGTTCAATCAAGGCGGAGTTGCTTTAACCCCAAGTGAAGCGCGCGGACAAGGATACATAAAGCCCTGATAAGCGGAGCACAGATTAAGCGAGTCACCATGGAGACGGAGGGAAAGAAGGCGCGGTCAATGTATTTTACAGCGCTTGAGGCCGAAATTCTGATGGCAGCATATGCCGATAACATGCAAATTCCGCGGAAAAAAGTAACACAGCGACAGCTGCAAAAGAAAGTGAGCATGCATGGCAAAACATAGCCGACAGAGTCAATGCGTGAGTGTTAATTTAAACATTGATCTAGGGATTTCCACCCATTTAACACGTTATTTTATCATATGTTATTTTATTTGTTATTTTATACATTTTATTTTGTGACGTGATGTGAGCGCAGGTGCAACCCAACAGGCCCCAAACGTTCCTGGCAGCAAGTAAAAATGAAATATAAAAATATAGTCCAAACAGGTAAGGTGTAATTGTATTATGAGCCATAGTGCTTGGTCTGTTTGTCCGATGTAAATCAATTGCAGTTAGAGGCTACATTAATTTTCTGTCTGTAAGCACTTATTGAAATTATCTGAGCACATTACAAGTACATATTTGCTTACTCTGTATGCTCAAATGTGACCCGTTATAGCCAACAGAAAAAAAGCGGAGGCCCGAAAAACAGGTGGGGGTCCTCCACCACCACCACTCACAGAGGCTGAGCAGTTGGCCCTCAGCCAAAACAGTGGGCGCCCTGTGGCCGAAGGCATCTCTGCGGGGACATCCTCTGAGTCAATAACCCCGCAAGACACAAGTGCCTACATAGGGGGTAAATTCAAAATAATACATGATGTGCATACATCCTTTCTTCACAGTCACCTTCGCAGTGCTACTCATTCATTTGATAAACTCTTTACCATAATGGATTATTTTGTAGTGAAGTTATTTTCCTACTGATTTTGCCTTCCCTCAGTCTTGGTTGTCTTTGAGAGCATAATGAAAATGAAGTGTAAGGTGCTTGGTATGTTTGTTAATTGCCATTTGGTCCCTTGTAAGTTATAAGTGACCTGTATAAACCTCATATTCTATCAGTTGATGGTGTACTGCATCTGGTGCAGCCTCCTGTTGAGCCAGACCAACATGCAGTTGTGAGTAATACTCCACAGATTATATGAGTTTACAGTAGAACAGCAATGTTGTTTATTTCTTTACTACAGGAAAATAATGAAGAAACATTGACAGCTGTTACAGAGGAGGAAGCAACAGAGACACTTTATGAGGTTTACATCTTTTAATACTTTGTGTACAGGAAATACAGGCGACCAATAAAGCCAGTTGAACAACAAATCTGTTTATTCTTCTTTCAACATGTTGAGGTGATGGGTCAAAAGAAATGATTGTGACATATGGTGTCTCTGACTGCTCTTCCATCTTGTATGTCCGTGGGAGGGTCAGGATGTTCATGGTTTGGATCACTGCTGATGTTTGGTTCAGAAGGACAGTGTTCTCCTCTAATTGTGGCAATGTTGTGAAGAATCACACATGCCACAATAATGTCACATGCCCTTTCTGGGGTGACCCTGAGTCTTTGCAGGCACTGGAACCGGGCCTTAAGCATTCCGATAGTCATTTCAACTCTGGCTCTTGTCCTGCAATTAGCCAGATTATATCGCTGCTGTGGGCCCGGTTCAGGGTCAGAGTAAGGGGTAAGCAAATAGGGTAAACATGGATACCCCCTATCACCAAGCAAGTAGCCAGTGAACTCTCCTAAGACAGAAGGATACACTTCAGTTCAAATGTCCCTGAAGCAATTGGTCTTTATATATTTTAAAGTATTTTCAACTCACCATGTCCAAATTTTGTGCTCAGTGTACATTCACGGAATATTTGTGAGTCATGGACAGAGCCTGGCCACTTGGCTTCCACATTTGTGATAATGTTGGCAGCATCATATATGATCTTCACAGTGCAGAGAACACAAATTAGCATCCATTACTATGATGAAATAATTTGTTAGTTTGAAATGCTACAGGGAACTATGTACCTGTACATTAATGCTGTGGAAAGACTTCCTGTTCACATAGTCTCCTTCATTTACTGAAGGAGCAATAATTGGAATGTGAGTACCATCTATACAGCCAATCACGCCTGGGAACCCTGAAAATAAATGTAAAATTTAAGTAGTAGTTCAAGTATCACCACATCATAAATTAAGTTTTGTTCATCCTGATACCTGCAATTTTGTGGCATCCCTCTTTGATGAATCTTGTGGGTCTATGACCGGGGAACACCACACACGAGTACAGGAGACGTTTCAGTGCAACTGTAACATTCCTGACTGCCCGACAGACGGTAGCCTTGGAAACGTGCTCAGCGTAACCAATATTATACAGAAAGCTCCCGTTTGCAAAAAACCGAAGTGCAATACAAATAATATGTACAGAACTGAGAGCATGTCCGCGATGTGTCATATGCGTAATATATGGCCTGAGGATGTTATTCAAATAAATTATAGATTGTGCTGAGAAACGGTAACGTTCGCACAGGAAATCATCAGGTAAAATGTCCAGACGCGCTCGAATCACTCTCTCCCGGCGGAGAGCTCTGCGGAGAATTTGGGCTTCGATATCTACCGGCTCTTCAAGGAAGGGACACGCCATGTCTGAGACTTCCTACTGTCAGGTTTCCGACAAAGGGGCGGAGACAGTCAGGGTTAGTTGTGGTAAACCTGCTAGGGGGCAGGTTACCTTCACGGCGTGTGTCGTCATAGTGACTCACTCAGGCTGCAGCTGAACTCGCTTTGTGAAACCGAAAACCCAGAGTTTTCGTTAACTCAGGGTATACTTACTCAGTTTTTCCACTAAACCGGCTTCCTGAAACAGGGCCCTGGACGTGAAATCAAACTTCACACTTATAAACAATTGTATCATAAGAGTAATAAGTATTCAGCACTAACAAGACAAGTGTCATGTGCAGGTTTTCTCAAATCAGTAAACTACAATTATTTCCATAATTTGCCTCAGACATGTACTCAGTCAACATCAATGTAATCGGTGACTTCTCTTAAGCAAAGTCACTCAACTCATCAATCACTATGAGCTCAAAAGTGGCCAGCTAATGAGCTCCATATTAAACTATTCCATAAACACTACACATCTGTTCAATTGTCACTTGTCTGTCTGTGCTGAATCCTTTACAAGCACTCTTAAAGAAAAACAACATTAGCCAAACACACGGTTCATCCTGGTTGTCAGGTGGTGGCCATCCAGGTTCCAGAGGGGCCTCATCACAGTATGTCTCAAATTGTATTAATTTCTCCCCTGTAACATTCACATTTTCTCCAACATTCTCTCAACAAAACAGTGTAATTTCATCATCAACATACAGTGGGGCAAAAAAGCATTTAGTCAGCCACCAATTGTGCAAGTTCCCCCACTTAAAATGATGACAGAGGTCAGTAATTTGCACCAGAGGTACACTTCAACTGTGAGAGACAGAATGTGAAAAAAAAATCCATGAATTCACATGGTAGGATTTGTAAAGAATTTATTCGTAAATCAGGGTGGAAAATAAGTATTTGGTCAATAACAAAAATACAACTCAATACTTTGTAACATAACCTTTGTTGGCAATAACAGAGGTCAAACGTTTACTATAGGTCTTTACCAGGTTTGCACACACAGTAGCTGGTATTTTGGCCCATTCCTCCATGCAGATCTTCTCGAGAGCAGTGATGTTTTGGGGCTGTTGCCAAGCAACACGGACTTTCAACTCCCGCCACAGATTTTCTATGGGGTTGAGGTCTGGAGACTGGCTAGGCCACTCCAGGACTTTCAAATGCTTCTTACGGAGCCACTCCTTTGTTGCCCGGGCGGTGTGTTTTGGATCATTGTCATGTTGGAAGACCCAGCCTCGTTTCATCTTCAAAGTTCTCACTGATGGAAGGAGGTTTTGGCTCAAAATCTCACGATACATGGCCCCATTCATTCTGTCCTTAACACGGATCAGTCGTCCTGTCCCCTTGGCAGAAAAACAGCCCCATAGCATGATGTTTCCACCCCCATGCTTCACAGTAGGTATGGTGTTCTTGGGATGCAACTCAGTATTCTTCTTCCTCCAAACACGACGAGTTGAGTTTATACCAAAAAGTTCTACTTTGGTTTCATCTGACCACATGACATTCTCCCAATCCTCTGCTGTATCATCCATGTGCTCTCTGGCAAACTTCAGACGGGCCTGGACATGCACTGGCTTCAGCAGCGGAACACGTCTGGCACTGCGGGATTTGATTCCCTGCCGTTGTAGTGTGTTACTGATGGTGACCTTTGTTACTTTGGTCCCAGCTCTCTGCAGGTCATTCACCAGGTCCCCCCGTGTGGTTCTGGGATCTTTGCTCACCGTTCTCATGATCATTTTGACCCCACGGGATGAGATCTTGTGTGGAGCATAGTTTCGTTTCCCTCTCTTTTATGAGCGCTCAGCCAGATCTCCATCTAATAATGTGTAGCTTGCTCATCAGCTCAGAAGAGACCGCAATGCAACCTCACAGTGGTTGCGTGCTTTTCCCCACACAGTGGCAAAGACTTGCACTTTCATATTCAATTCAGCTTCTCCATCATGTAGTTTTCAGCTGTTTCATACAGGGTTCAGCATATTAGTTGTTTTCATAGGTGTGCTCTATATCTCAACAATGGCTCATATTAGGATGACAGTTTTTCAAACAGGTCAAGTGCCTCTATACACATAATTAGTTAAAATATTTACCTATTTCACTCCATCTCATATGTACTTAATTTGAGCAACCCTAAGCTTAATGCAGGTTACTTTCAACAATTATCCACCTCACATCATAACTGACTGAGGTGCCTCTTCATATTAATATTATTTCATCATTAATGCTATTATTTTTTATATAACAGCAATGGTATATTACAATATGTTATTTATATTTTACTTTGTATCCACCAAGGGCTGTGTGTGATCTGCAGTTTCACCCTTTCTCAAGCTGGAAACATTTTCCTTTTCACACACTTTCCTTGGCTGAACAATGACACAACCTTATGCATACCTTATGCATCTCTCTATTTCATTTAATATGTGTTTGTGTGAATTATATGCTTTCATTCATTCTATTCTGGGCATGATCTTAATCCCAACTATGTTTCATTATTAATACCAGTTTATAGGTTGTTATCCTTGCTATTATTAGTTTGAATACATTAAAATTAAGTTGTAATTTAGCCTTTTGTTTATTTTACTTTATTCCTCTTGTATTTATATCTATTCAGTCGGGTCTGTTTCCAACCCTTTTTAAACTACTTTAAACTACTTTGATCTCTAATTTTCACTTGGTGAGGGATTATTACCGTATTTCCCGGACTACAGAGCGCACCCAAATATTAGCCGCACAAGCTAAAATCAGGGGAAAATCCTGTTTTGTACATAGGCTACATTAGCCGCACCTGACTAAAAGCCGCAGGTGTTTCAATGTTGACTTATCATATGTAAGAGAATATGCACAAAGGGAATTGTCAGGAAAGAGATGGCTGTTTGGAGGCACATCACTTTTATTAATATTTTGAAAAACAAGTTATGGGTACATATTTGCATAACTTTTTAGGTATATGTACAAGTACCGGTAATTACAAGTACAAAACATGAACTGTGCTTCATAAATGAGTAACAAATGTAGTATATAACAATAACCTACAGCACACCAGAACAATTGATTCGGCCTACCTTTTAGGCTCAGGTGCAGTGACACAGCTTTAACAAGAAGAAAAGTCAGTCATTCACCATCTTTCTCTTCTTCCTGCGCAATAAAACCACCAAAGTCCTCTTCTCCAGTGTCGGAAACGAACAGGCTCAGGATGGCTTCGTCATCCACTCTCCGCTTCTCTCCTTCGTTGTCACTTTCAAAACCAAACAAATCCTCGTTGTCAGAGTCAGAGTCGAACACCCTCAGAATGGTCGTGGCGGTGTCCTCCTCTCCATCATGCAGCAGTCCAGCCCTTCGAAATCCGTTGGTGATCGTGGATGTTTTCACACTTTTCCACGCTGTCAGAATCCAATGGTGGAGTTGGGCATAACTTGCTTTTCGCAAGTTTATCGCCGCTCATCATCCATGCCTCCAGCTGAACGCGTAGCGCTACTTTGAAATTCGTTTTTCGGGCTACTTCGTACGGCACTACGTTGCCTGGCGGATGGACATGTGACCAACATACCACTCTTGAACCCCGATCCTTCCGCCAGGCAACGTAGTGCCGTACAACAGCGGAACAAACAAAACAAATCCGCTCATGGACAATCCATAGAAAAGCCGCACCTGACTAAAACCCACAGGGTTCAAAGCTTGTGCAAAAAGTAGTGGCTTATAGCCCGACAATTACGGTATGTTCTTCCTAGTCTGAACTGCTCTCTTCACCTGAGCTGCTATCCTATTCTGAGTTACTGTCTTCTTTGTTTCTTACAGTCACGTACAAAATGTCCCTCTTTTCCACACTTCCAGCATGTAGTGCTAAAGCCACTGTTTGGTGTGTGTGTAGCTCTGCCTCTACCTCTTGCTCTTCCACTATGCATTCCTCTCTCTTTCTTTTGGATTAGTCCTGCTCTGGCTTGCTGTTTTTCTAAACATTTCTCATCAGGTGTTAATTTTACTTGTTTATTCCCCATTTTCAAAGATTTTGCTGGGCCGTCGCTGGCATGCTTGACTTCAGAGTGGTTTACTGATACGGCCTTCAACTTCACCCTAACAGTGAAGCGGTATCAGTTTTATGAGATGAAACTCAACCGTTCTCCTTTGTCACCAGCACGTGAGCCTCAGCAAACACAACAAAAATGGAAGTAGTTCAGCAGCGTATTGTGCTGTAAAATCAACTTACTTCCAGACACACACACACATAGACGTTTGCGCGCTAATTTGTCACGAAGTAATTTCGGCTACCTCTAAAACCTAAGTCTAATTCAGCTCCTTCCGGCGAACCCAACCTATTTTAATTTCTCTGTCTCAACGTGTTTTCATTTGCCTAAACATATTTTAATTTATCACGAAGTAATTTCAGCTACCTCTAAAACTTAAGTGTAATTCAGCTCCTATCGGCGAACCCAACCTAATTTATCACGTTTCTTTAAACCTTTGCGGCCGTTTTATATACCAAAATAGTGTTTCTCACTCTCCGACATGTCACTGGTGGTTCGGATCATCAGACTGAATTCCAGCTCCCTGGACCAGGCCATCGGCCCAGAACCGAATTCACGTCCTGGGGCTCTCTCCTCGTCTAAGAGGGCTGTGCACAGGCTTCGGTGCTGGCTCCCCACGGTGTCAGGAATCAGTGCTGGATCCTGGAACAGAGTCACAGATAACAGTTCTGATATATTCTGCTCTGGCTACGAAGGACAAAATAATGTTAAGAGATATACTCTAAAACACTTCTTCAGTAGAGACTCAGAGAAGAGAAACACACAGAACTTCTTGCTAGCAAGGGCAGCCTCCAGAACTGAGACTCGCACTGAAGACTGCCCTGGTCTTTATTTATATGCTTCAGTGAGCATTTGTTCCTTACATTGGAATGTGGAGGTGTACGTGTGTGTGTGTGTGTGTGTGTGTGTGTGTGTGTGTGTGTGTGTGTGTGTGTGTGTGTGTGTTAGAGTGTGACCCCATAAACGACTTCCCTTAACCTGCTGGTCTGGAAAATCCAACAGTTCATCTATATGTAAAAAAGGCACTTAGACTAAGACAGATTAGTCATACACCTGTGCAAGGGAGAGCTGGGAAGGCACCATCCAGAAAGACATTTTCAAGTTACCTAGACCAAGAATATGCCAACATGGAGTCAGAGCTCAAAAATACACTTGACATGGTAGAATATATCGCCACAACAGCATACATTTGGACTGTGCATAATAAAAGTTTTCTTGGTGTAACCGCGCATTGGATAAATACACAAAACGTGAAATGTGAGAAAGCAGCGCTGGCATGCAGGCCATTTATGGGTCGACATACGTATGACAGTATTGCACCTGAGCTGGACAACATTAACTCATCTCAGGGCATATCATTTAAAATCACATCAACTGTAACGGATCATGGCTCCAATTTTGTCAAGGCTTTTAAAGTGTGCCAGCCACCACCTGAGTCGGATGACTCTGAATATGAGGAGGATGAGGTGACTTTTGTTTCCATTGGGGATGTGCTGCAGAATGGTGCTGATGATGCTGATGATTCAATTTCTTTACCGCCACATCAGAGATGTGCATCGTACACAATGAATCTTATCTCTTGCACTGATGTGGAGAAGTGGCTATTGTCTGAAGCTGCAACAAAAACCATCTACAGAAGTGCCACCACAAAATGTGCAGGGCTGTGGAACAAGGCCAGTCGTTCCACAGTGGGAGATTGTGGAAGACATTATTGCAAAGAAGCTACAAGTACCTTGCACAACAAGGTGGAACTCGTTCTATTATGCTCTGGAGAGAATTTCAAAGATACCTTTGGTGGAGCTGAACACAATAGTCATCCACACTACAGTTGAAATGTTTCAATGAGAGGGAGCATCAGTGTATCAGAGAGTACTGTGCAGTCATGAAACCACTTACTGTGGCACTGGACATTCTTCAAGGAGAACACCGTTGTTTTTATGGCACACTCCTACCCACACTGGAATCACTGATGACCAAGACTCTGGCTATAAAAAAATGGTCTGCAAATTCTTGTTGGGCTACCAGATGCAGTTGTCCAGGTAAGAGATGATATTTTCATTTGTGTTTATCTTTAATGACATGTATTACTCAATTGCTTTTTATATTTTGCTGTGCTGTTGTGTCACATGCAAGTGAATGCTGTTACAGTTACAGATACTTAACCCCAATAAATAAATAAAATAAATACAACATAGTAAAATACACTATTTACAAATTAAAATACATTCTATATAAAACTGCAGCATGCTGTTAATGTTTAATTAATTCAATGTTGAAACAATGCATACTTTCTCATGCAAAAATGTTTTTTGCACTTTTACTGTGTCATTATTACAGGCAGTCAAAAGAAGGTTTGCACATGTCCTTGGAAGTGAAGATGCTTTGCTGGCTGCTGGGACCCTACCAGAATTTAAGCTTCGTTGGTTACATGACCAGGCGCAGAAGGACCTCGCAAAGGCACGTCTGCTTGTAGAGTGTTTAAAACTTCTCCCTGAGCAAGATCCGCTACAACCAGGTACCAGTGCCACCAACGCAACACAGCACCCGGGTTCTAGCAAAGAGGATGAGTTCTTCTCCTTTGAAGAGAATGAGGACATATATGCCACTGCTGAAGGTGAGGTAGCAGAGTACCTCAAATCAGAATAAAATCAAACTTCACACGTATAAACAATTATATCAAACGAGTAATAAGCATTCAGCACGGGCAAGACAAGTGTCATGTGCAAGTTTTCTCAAATCATTAAATCACTATTATTACCATAATTCGCCTCAAACATGGATCATCCCATGTGCTCAGTTAACATTAATGTAATCGGTGACTTCTCCTAAGCAAAGTCACTCCACTCATATATTTATTATGGGTTCAAAGTGGCCAGCTAAGAGCCCATATTAAACTTTTCCATAAACACCGTAATCTCTTATTTGTTTTACTCATGTCACTTGTCCGTTTCAGCTGAATCTTCCACAGCATCCTCAGAGAAACAAACATTAGTAATACACATTGACTGTGGTCAGACGGAGGTCAGACACAGGTCAACAGGTTCCAGAGGTGCCATAAAAACACCATAAAAATCAACCATCCATTGCTGTGGAAAATATGTTATTCATATCATCAAAGTAACGTCACATTTTCCCAAAAACACAATGTAACAGCATCACCACTCATAACCTGTAAACACAGTTTTCCTCACACATAAACCCAAAAATCCTGTAGTAGGAAAAACATCAACCAGTTGTCCTGGTATAAATCATGTGATCAAACCACATGAAGAACTGTAATGCTGTAGAAAAGAAAATGCAAATGTTAGCGCTGCGCAGATGTATACAATTTCTCACAGTTTCTTTCACCAGTCAGTCAGTTCGTTCTTTATTTCCATTCATACATTAGAGAGTGATATTATACCCCTTTCGTCAAAAAAAGTGACAGGTTACTTCCGGAGCTCATTAATTATTCATGAGCTCCAGAAGTCCGGAAGTAATTAAATTATTCATGAGCTCCGGAAGTCCGGAAGTAATTAAGTAATAAAAATATGATATTCATAAAAATATGATATTCATAAAAATATAATTGATTATTTAGAAAGTTTCTTATATATCAAAATAGCATTCTTTTATTTCTTTAAGCAATTAAATTTTTATTTTTATTTTTTTTATGCTCAAAAAACGCCATCTGGTGGCGGGTCAGTGTGTGCGCGCGCCCGCGCGCGCCCGAGGCTGTGTGTCTGGGCGCGCGGGGGCGCGCCCGTGTCTCCGGACCGTGCTCTCTCGGGCTCCGTGCTCATGTGTTTAAAAATGTATTAAACCATATTAAAATTGTTTAGTTAAACTTGTGCTTTTGTAACGTTCAGTATGGCCACAAACACATGCTGCATGCCTTGGGGGAAAACTTTATTTAGATTTATATGCATTTGTAGATTTAGAATAAAACTCATACTCAGAAAAAACTCGCGATCCCCTAACCCTCCTTAGATACATAAGCAGGGAAAACTCCTTAAAAAAACCCTCCGCGATTTCTCCAAAACCCTACAATAACTTGTTAGGGTACCCCCTCTATTCCCAAAACCTTATATTCGATAACAGGGAAAATCCTGAAAAAATCCTTAGTCTTTTTTCTCAAATTCAGCGCCCCGCGGCTCCCTTCATGCTCAGCCAAACAAAGCCAAAACTCCTTTTAAAAATTTCTCCGCGATTTCTCCAAAACCCCTAGAATAACTTGTTAGCTACCCCTCTATTCCCAAAAACCTTATATTCGATAACAGGGAAAATCCTTATTCTTTTTTCCTTCAAAAACTTCCCTCTTACTAGCAAGCTCTAAAATTCAACCCACACTCTAAGTTCTACCTCGCTCTTAATCGCACCGACCCGCAACAGCTTCCAGAGCACAATTTGTCCTGCTTGTTCGCTCCGCGCTCAGACCCCGAATGCGCTGCTTACCTCGTTTGAAAATTCCCCCCAGAGACCAACTCCCCCTCACTTCGCCCCCCTGCCAATCACATAACAAATCGCACGGCTCCCTTGGCACCCCGGTTAGCTAATCGGCTCCAGGTCTGATTTTACGATCTCCCGCTGAGGTTAAGACTATCTTCGAACCCCCAGAAGACATCTGACTTCAGACGTATCAACAACTGGCGCCGCTCAGACTGCTTGCGAGTTCGCTTAGGGAGCGGCCGATTTCAACAGCAACTACCTTCGCGTGCCCTATGTGCATATCACTCGGTAAGTGTTAATCTTCCTCTCTAACTACATTTTTGCATTTTCCTTTTTACCATTCTGTCAATCCTTTCATTTAAAAAAATAAATAAATATCACAATGGTTTGTAACGTACAATACACCATCCATCCATCCATTCGCCTCCACTTATCCTTTTCTCAGGCTCGCGCGGTGCGCTGGAGCCTATCCCACGTACAATACACTTTAAAATATATATACGCTCCACTTTTAACTCCCGTAAAAGTTTATACATTACATGTCTACATCACCTATCATGGCCTCATCGGGTATCTCATATCATCTTGTTATTGTTATGTTATGCTCCTTTGATATTTTGCTAGTTTGCGTGTTTTAAAACTCTTTTTGTTTTTCTTTATATTTTTAGACCCAGATGTGTTAACCTGATCCCTGCGAAACACCAGCTCTGCGTGGATTTTGACCGCGAGTGACCGGATGTTGTTTCCGGCCTGAGGTTGCCTGAAATGCCGTGAGGCTCGTTTGAAAGATTGCGCCCGAGACCAACTCCGCCTCCAAGGCATGCCTACCTTTAGCTGCCACCAGTGAGATATCAGAGCCGGGCTCCACATATCCAATCAGGAGCACGAGCAAGACAGCTTTTGCAGACTCTCCAGAAATATACAAGTCCTTACCAACTGCTCTGCAACCCAGTGTTTCTGGTCCCCTCACTAACATCGCTTTTTGAGATATTTTTTATGAACCACCAAAAAAGCAATTTTACCCCACAGACTGGGTCTGAGGGCAGCAGCGGGGACAAATGATTGTAATGAAGCGACGGACATTTCATGGCTGGTCTTGCATAATCGTGAGTTATTATGTCATATGGTGATAAGTACATAGTTTTGCAAGAGGCATACAAGCACTGTGGAAAAAGTAATCATAAAACTGTTTTTGTGAACACCCTACGTTATGCTTTAAAAAATGTGATACATGTAATGTGATCATCAAAGAACATGATTTAAAAAAAAAAAAACTTTTATTCTTATGCTTTTAAAGTATGTCAGATTATCTTAAAACACTTATTTGTATGTTATAATGTTTTTCTTACACCATGTGTAATTTTTATAGACACCTTATTCATTGTATCAATGTGTAATTATGTATCTTTGATAAATAAATAAAATATTTAATCTTGTATTTGTGTACTTTCTGGTGATTCAATAATAAATTAGTCACATATCGCTCTGATAAACACAGATGGCTGAAAGAAATGTTTGATGGAACAAAGGAAACAAGTGTCTTGCTGCTAAACTTTTAAGTCACCATGGTTTAAATGAGAAAGTCTGTATGTAAAACATGAAAAACTCCATATCAGTGATATCTACAAAGGTGTACTCATTTCTTTGTAATGGTACTTTACTGTTCCAATGAAACAAAAAGAAAATCTCATTTTTAAAGTACATTTTTCGGCCATCCTGACCTATTTTCAGGGGCAAGAATGTTGATGTTAGACTGTGTTTTAAATCAGGTTGTGATCTTAAACTAACTATCACAGCACTGATTTCAGTTGTAATCTCAATTAGAATCCCAATTTGGCTTTTCTCCAGTCAGTGTTATGGTGAAATTTAACTTGTTCTTTTGTGTAATTGCACATGGCCCAGCAAAGGACCCCTTAGTAAACTGTACAGCATAAGTTTTCAATTCACTTTTGTCAGAAAACTTCACAGTATGAGAAGTTACAGCACAGTTTCTCCAAACGTGTGGTTCTTTTTCAGCCAGCGTGCTTTTAGAGCATCTACATTAGCTCATGTAGTAAAAGTACAATCAGTAAGTGTACTTTAACATTTGAGATTCCGAGTCACTCTTGCTTAGATCATGTGAACTATATCATGAACCTTTTTTTTGTATAATGCATTAAACGTGTTCAAATCAGTTTAGTTAAAATAAATTGAAAATAATCTAGAGACAAGCAACTCCTTTTTAGCTTCTGTTATGTATTTACCTCTCACACCTTAATCTAGATGTTAGTGTTCTCAGAGTTAACATGTCTCATGTTGCCATGTTGTATTTCTAATACCCAGCCTCAGTGTTCGCCCTGTTGACCCTCAAATCCAAACACCAATGATCTAGATATTCACAACATTCATAAGGAGATTCTTAAGGTCTTAAGTTTTGTTGTTTTTATGTTTTACAAAAAAAAAACTTCACATTTTTTATATTTTTAAACGAAAGTGACATGCAAGGATATTTTTCTTTAGTGATGTTGCTTCAGCAATCTCAAATACTAATTGTGTGTGTGTGGAGTAAAATGACCTTGTTCTTATGATGTTGTCACCGTGAATCATTTAGGATTAACAACACAAATTGTATCGATAGCAGAAACAGTCTTATAACTTATAATTCTCACACGTTACCGCTAGTTTTACAAACGCAGTCTTCTTCAGCTCTGTTTATGTAGCTTTTATGAAACTGATTTTCCATAGTACAAGTAGAATTTAATTTTTCTTTGCTCTCCAGTATAAATGCAATAATTTGCAGGCTTTTTACTGAAACTCTCACAATGCAACACTCAATGCTCAGAGCTTCATATATCAACAGCTCTGAAAATATCTTCTTTTTTTAAAGTAATGTAGGACAGGATCTCTCACTCTCTGTGTCTCAAAAAAAAACCCAACTAAACTGGCAATCACCTCTAAACAAATGGAAGTAGTTTATGGATCTTTATCACCTGCAACACCATGTAACACCTAGATGTTAGACTCTTTTACCATCACATTTGCAAGGGTTTATGTGTTATCCTTGATCACAGTTCTAAATAAGTTAACTTTGCTTGACATAAAAGTAGCCCAAAGAAGACAAATATATGTCCAGTTCTTTTTTACTCCAAACCTACTGATCGGAAAACATTATGTGATGCTGGAAGTTTTCATCCTATCCATCTGCAAAACAAGTTTACCTGTAAGCCAACACATTAGACGTAAGCAAATTTGTGAAATTCCTGAACAATGTGCTTTGTGGAGTAGCAGTAGTACTAGAACTAGTACTAGTAGTCCTAGTATTCTGCAGCAACCAGGCTTCAAGAGTGATCACTCTTCTGGCTTTCAAATGGTGAAAACATGTCACAGTCTTAACCGCAAATCAGAAATGTTGGTAAATTTAAAAAGGAATTTAAACGTCAGCTTTGACATAGACACAGACTTTATTAATGCCACACTCAGGAAATTCACATGTTACACATGATTTAGCTCACCTGCTAAATCCCCAGAGCAATAACCCCATCAGCATCATTAGCCTGAGTGTTGATCCTCCAGGTGAGTGAGTGGAGTTGTGTGTGTGTGTGTGTGTGTGTGTGTGTGTGTGTGTGTGTGAGTGATCAGAGGTGAAGCTGCTTTCTGCAAAGTCTCATCAACAACATCTTTAGAAACAAACATCAACAACCAGGAAGAGTCTAAAAGCACTAAATATGAAACAGACCATTTACCATACCCAACACTGAGCTCCTGCACAGTCAGATGGAGTGAAACATAATGTCCCAGTGGTGTTCTGTTGGATTTAGCAGGTGAGCGTTGTTGCCAGTCAAAACCTTTTTGGAAACTCTTTACAAGAATCAATGTAATTATTTGTTTTACTTGAATCAAATGTATTGGTTTATATACCTGAAATAAAACTTTTTTTTGGAAACCCGTTACATCAAATAAAATTTTCTTGGAAAAGCATTGCAAGAATCAACCGAGTTATTTGTTTTACCCCATTCAAATCTATTGGTTTCATTACATCAAATTAAATAATTTTGGAAACCCGTTACATCAAATAAAACTTTCTTGGAAAAACTTTACAAGAATCAATGTAATTATTTGTTTTACTTGAATCAAATGTAATGGTTTATATACCTGAAATAAAACTTTTTTGGAAACCCTGTACATGAAGTAAAAGGTTTTTGATCTTGTAAGTTCTGGCTTTAATATTTTCAGCTGATAAAGTGAACTTCATACAAACTCTGTGTTAGAAAAATCAAACTGTGTCTCGTGCGGGTGTATTGTGACTGCTCCATCACAATGTATAATTTGACTTGTGAGGTACACACAACAAGGCCAACAAGAAAAAGTGAATTAGAGATTCATTACAAAATACAAAAAATAAAAATAAATAGTGCACAAATTTAAAACAAGCAAAACACCTATGCAAGAGTAACTACTAATGATTTACAAATACTTGTCATATACAACCAATACACTCAGAGAATTTTACCATATCAGTATAAAGCTCTCTGTAATTCCTGGACAGTTCGTGAAATAATTTAAAATTAAATCTGCACTTCAGTTAACTATTCTTTTTTAACAACAGGTTTATGTCTTAGATCTACGGATACAGCTAAAACACTCTGCTTGTATAATTCTATATTCTCTCCCAGCTTATCCTTTTCTCACAACAGGGTGATTCCCAAAGTACGAGTCAATAAAACAATCACTCTAAAAACCAGAACAGAAAGATAAAGTTGCAAAAAAAAAGATTAAGGATTGTGTTTTTATAGCATGTAGTAAACTATCCCCTTTTTCTAACACAGAGTTTGTATGAAGTTCACTTTATCAGCTGAAAATATTAAAGCCAGAACTTACAAGATCAAAAACCTTTTACTTCATGTACAGGGTTTCCAAAAAAGTTTTATTTCAGGTATATAAACCAATACATTTGATTCAAGTAAAACAAATAATTACATTGATTCTTGTAAAGAGTTTCCAAAAAGGTTTTGACTGGCAACAACGCTCACCTGCTAAATCCAACAGAACACCACTGGGACATTATGTTTCACTCCATCTGACTGTGCAGGAGCTCAGTGTTGGGTATGGTAAATGGTCTGTTTCATATTTAGTGCTTTTAGACTCTTCCTGGTTGTTGATGTTTGTTTCTAAAGATGTTGTTGATGAGACTTTGCAGAAAGCAGCTTCACCTCTGATCACTCACACACACACACACACACACACACACACACACACACACACACACACACACACAACTCCACTCACTCACCTGGAGGATCAACACTCAGGCTAATGATGCTGATGGGGTTATTGCTCTGGGGATTTAGCAGGTGAGCTAAATCATGTGTAACATGTGAATTTCCTGAGTGTGGCATTAATAAAGTCTGTGTCTATGTCAAAGCTGACGTTTAAATTCCTTTTTAAATTTACCAACATTTCTGATTTGCGGTTAAGACTGTGACATGTTTTCACCATTTGAAAGCCAGAAGAGTGATCACTCTTGAAGCCTGGTTGCTGCAGAATACTAGGACTACTAGTACTAGTTCTAGTACTACTGCTACTCCACAAAGCACATTGTTCAGGAATTTCACAAATTTGCTTACGTCTAATGTGTTGGCTTACAGGTAAACTTGTTTTGCAGATGGATAGGATGAAAACTTCCAGCATCACATAATGTTTTCCGATCAGTAGGTTTGGAGTAAAAAAGAACTGGACATATATTTGTCTTCTTTGGGCTACTTTTATGTCAAGCAAAGTTAACTTATTTAGAACTGTGATCAAGGATAACACATAAACCCTTGCAAATGTGATGGTAAAAGAGTCTAACATCTAGGTGTTACATGGTGTTGCAGGTGATAAAGATCCATAAACTACTTCCATTTGTTTAGAGGTGATTGCCAGTTTTGTTGGGATTTTTAGAGATACAGAGATCCTGTTCTGCTTTACTTTAAAAAAAAGGATTTTCAGAGCTGTTGATATATTAATCAGTGTTCATAGAAACATGGATCAACCATGTTTTGACAGTGAGAGTGTTACATTGTGACAGTTTCCATAAAAGTCTGCAAATTCTCTGAACAGGTAGCCATGAAGCAGCCATTTTTTTTTTAAGATTAATTAAACTTAATATTATTTGTATGGCCATATCACAACAACAGCATAGCCTTAAACCAGGTTTGAAGTAAAGAGAACTGGACATATAGTTTCTTTTTTTGGGTTACTTTGAAGTGAAGAAAGTTAACTTGTTTAGAACTGTGATCAAGGATAACACGTAAAACGTTGAACGTTTCAATATAAAAAGTGTACAAACTCCAGAAAAGTGGCAACTGAGGTGGCAAAATTGCAGGCAATTTTCACTTAAGTAGAAGTACAGCTGCTAGTGTCAAAAACACTCGAGTAAAAGCTTGATAAAGTATCGGGTCAGAAATGTGCTCAAATTGAGGAAGTCAAAGTAGTAACCTAACTGAACCTTGTGCTATAATAAAAAAATAAAATAATATTAGTAGAAAGGACTACAAACTTAGTCTGGTGGTAAAAGGCACAAAGGCCTCAGGGGGACATTTGGCAGCCAGGGTTAGAGCTCAGACAGCCGGAGCCTGGGGGTTGGGGCTAACAACACTGACTGGTAAAAGAATCTAACATCCAAGTGTTACATGGTGTTGCAGGTGACAAAAAGCCATAAACCACTGTTTAGAGGTTGTTGTGGAAGTTTTCCATTTAATAAAGCCTGCAGACAAGCGATGAGCGGTAGCTAACATTCTTTAATCAAGACAAAGAACAGAAATCGAGCTTGGTGAGGGACTGCCATCGCTGGGGCAGAGGGTGAGCAGAGTCTCTCACTGAGCCTAGCATGGCTCTCAGTTTTGTCTTTCCCGCAAAGAAAGTTTCACACTGCCTTGCTATCTTTTACAGTGGAGAAAAGACAAAAAGACTCTTCCTGTGGAGTTGTCTGCTTCCCCCCAACTTCCTTACCAGACCCCACTATCTGTTAAACTGTTTAAATGGAGTGTGAGGCAGACATGCTAAAACAGTGACCTAAAAGCATTACCAATAAACAATGGGATCAATACATAAATGAAAGAAATGCAGCTGATAAAAAAGCCATAAACTACTTTCATTTGTTTAGTGGTGATTGCCAGTTTAGTTGGGTTTTTTTGAGACACAGAGAGTGAGAGATCCTGTCCTACATTACTTTAAAAAAGAAGATATTTTCAGAGCTGTTGATATATGAAGCTCTGAGCATTGAGTGTTGCATTGTGAGAGTTTCAGTAAAAAGCCTGCAAATTATTGCATTTATACTGGAGAGCAAAGAAAAATTAAATTCTACTTGTACTATGGAAAATCAGTTTCATAAACGCTACATAAACAGAGCTGAAGAAGACTGCGTTTGTAAAACTAGCGGTAACGTGTGAGAATTATAAGTTATAAGACTGTTTCTGCTATCGATACAATTTGTGTTGTTAATCCTAAATGATTCACGGTGACAACATCATAAGAACAAGGTCATTTTACTCCACACACACACATTTGGAAAATCACATAGTTTGACCATAAAAATTCCCAGAATAATTAGTATTTGAGATTGCTGAAGCAACATCACTAAAGAAAAATATCCTTGCATGTCACTTTCGTTTAAAAATATAAAAAATGTGAAGTTTTTTTTTTGTAAAACATAAAAACAACAAAACTTAAAACCTTAAGAATCTCCTTATGAATGTTGTGAATATCTAGATCATTGGTATTTGGATTTGAGGGTCAACAGGGCGAACACTGAGGCTGGGTATTAGAAATACAACATGGCAACATGAGACATGTTAACTCTGAGAACACTAACATCTAGATTAAGGTGTGAGAGGTAAATACATAACAGAAGCTAAAAAGGAGTTGCTTGTCTCTAGATTATTTTCAATTTATTTTAACTAAACTGATTTGAACACGTTTAATGCATTATACAAAAAAAGGTTCATGATATAGTTCACATGATCTAAGCAAGAGTGACTCGGAATCTCAAATGTTAAAGTACACTTACTGATTGTACTTTTACTACATGAGCTAATGTAGATGCTCTAAAAGCACGCTGGCTGAAAAAGAACCACACGTTTGGAGAAACTGTGCTGTAACTTCTCATACTGTGAAGTTTTCTGACAAAAGTGAATTGAAAACTTATGCTGTACAGCTTACTAAGGGGTCCTTTGCTAGGCCATGTGCAATTACACAAAAGAACAAGTTAAATTTCACCATAACACTGACTGGAGAAAAGCCAAATTGGGATTCTAATTGAGATTACAACTGAAATCAGTGCTGTGATAGTTAGTTTAAGATCACAACCTGATTTAAAACACAGTCTAACATCAACATTCTTGCCCCTGAAAATAGGTCAGGATGGCCGAAAAATGTACTTTAAAAATGAGATTTTCTTTTTGTTTCATTGGAACAGTAAAGTACCATTACAAAGAAATGAGTACACCTTTGTAGATATCACTGATATGGAGTTTTTCATGTTTTACATACAGACTTTCTCATTTAAACCATGGTGACTTAAAAGTTTAGCAGCAAGACACTTGTTTCCTTTGTTCCATCAAACATTTCTTTCAGCCATCTGTGTTTATCAGAGCGATATGTGACAAATTTTTTATTGAATCACCAGAAAGTACACAAATACAAGATTAAATATTTTATTTATTTATCAAAAGATACATAATTACACATTGATACAATGAATAAGGTGTCTATAAAAATTACACATGGTGTAAGAAAAACATTATAACATACAAATAAGTGTTTTAAGATAATCTGACATACTTTAAAAGCATAAGAATAAAAGTTTTTTTTTTTTTAAATCATGTTCTTTGATGATCACATTACATGTATCACATTTTTTAAAGCATAACGTAGGGTGTTCACAAAAACAGTTTTATGATTACTTTTTCCACAGTGCTTGTATGCCTCTTGCAAAACTATGTACTCACCATATGACATAATAACTCACGATTATGCAAGACCAGCCATGAAATGTCCGTCGCTTCATTACAATCATTTGTCCCCGCTGCTGCCCTCAGACCCAGTCTGTGGGGTAAAATTGCTTTTTTGGTGGTTCATAAAAAATATCTCAAAAAGCGATGTTAGTGAGGGGACCAGAAACACTGGGTTGCAGAGCAGTTGGTAAGGACTTGTATATTTCTGGAGAGTCTGCAAAAGCTGTCTTGCTCGTGCTCCTGATTGGATATGTGGAGCCCGGCTCTGATATCTCACTGGTGGCAGCTAAAGGTAGGCATGCCTTGGAGGCGGAGTTGGTCTCGGGCGCAATCTTTCAAACGAGCCTCACGGCATTTCAGGCAACCTCAGGCCGGAAACAACATCCGGTCACTCGCGGTCAAAATCCACGCAGAGCTGGTGTTTCGCAGGGATCAGGCTGAGTCGGAATCCGAAGCAATGTGCTGAAAACCCCGGACTGGGAGTTTGTAAGGTCGATCACAAAATCATCTGTGCAAGCTTGCTCGCATGTTTGTCGACTAACTCTACATACCCATCTGCAAAATGGAGTGCTCTTGGTCTCCCACTGGCTGTATGTGACGGTTTTGGTCACCGTGTTTTCATTCCGGAGTCGTTTGTGTTCTTGGGTGAATGGAGGGAACGAGTATTCCTCTTTGAAAACCCGATGCGTCTGTGTTTGCTGGTCTCTGGTTCGCGGTTGCTGAGAGCTGGTTTCCCGCACGCTTCTCTCTATTTCAGGGGTGGTAATGAGTGTAATAACCGCCCAGTCAGAGCTAGTAAAAGCGATTCGCGGTGTTAGCGGTCCAAAACTTTCACCGGCTTTGAGCTGATAGAAAAAGATTTCACTCTGTGGTAGGCTTAAGGCATAACCCCAAAACCTGCCATTGTTGAGGCTGAATCTTTGCTCCAAACGGTTGGCCGCTGCTGTTGGCTGCACTCTGCAGAGATGTAGTCTTCTGAGTTCAGACGCCGTGGCGGAAGCTCTGTAGCAGTTTACAGGAGTTTGAGAAAGCACCGTTAGGTTGGTAGGTCTCACGGCCATGCTTCTTTGAGAAAAAAGAGAAAACTTGCTTGTTTTTTCTGAGAGAGAAAAAAAAACAGTTAAATTTAAGCTGAAATGTTTGATTATTTATCCTGAATGCCAGTAAGTGAATTAACCTATGGCTGAGAAGGTAAATCGAGCCTGGAGTGGATTGGCTAACCGGGGTGCGAAGGGAGCGGTGCAAGGGTTATGTGATTGGCAGCGGGGCGCAGTGAGGCGGAGTTGGTCTAAGGGGGGAATTTTCAAACGAGGTAAGCAGCGCATTCGGGGTCTGAGCGGGGGGCGAACAAGCAGGAAAAAATTGTGCTCTGCAAGAAGTTGTGGATCGGAGATTAAGAGCGAGGTAGAACTTAGAGTGTGGGTTGAATTTTAGAGCTTGCTAGTAAGAGGGAAGTTTTTGAAGGAAAAAAGAATAAGGATTTTCCCTGTTATCGAATATAAGGTTTTTGGGAATAGAGGGGTAGCTAACAAGTTATTCTAGGGGCTTTGGAGAAATCGCGGAGAAATTTTTAAAAGGAGTTTTGGCTTTGTTTGGCTGAGCATGAAGGGAGCCGCGGGGCGCTGAATTTGAGAAAAAAGACTAAGGATTTTTTCAGGATTTTCCCTGTTATCGAATATAAGGTTTTGGGAATAGAGGGGGTACCCTAACAAGTTATTGTAGGGTTTTGGAGAAATCGCGGAGGTTTTTTTTAAGGAGTTTTCCCTGCTTATGTATCTAAGGAGGGTTAGGGTTAGGGGATCGCGAGTTTTTTCTGAGTATGAGTTTTATTCTAAATCTACAAATGCATATAAATCTAAATAAAGTTTTCCCCCAAGGCATGCAGCATGTGTTTGTGGCCATACTGAACGTTACAAAAGCACAAGTTTAACTAAACAATTTTAATATGGTTTAATAAATTTTTAAACACATGAGCACGGAGCCTGAGAGAGCACGGTCCGGAGACACGGGCGCGCCCCCGCGCGCCCAGACACACAGCCTCGGGCGCGCGCGGGCGCGCGCACACACACTGACCCGCCACCAGATGGCATTTTTTGAGCATAAAAAAAATAAAAATAAAAATTTAATTGCTTAAAGAAATAAAAGATTGCTATTTTGATATATAAGAAACTTTCTAAATAATCAATTATATTTTTATGAATATCATATTTTTATGAATATCATATTTTTATGAATATCATATTTTTATTACTTAATTACTTCCTACTTCCGGAGCTCATGAATAATTTAATTACTTCCGGATTTCCGGAGCTCATGAATAATTTAATTACTTCCGGACTTCCGGAGCTCATGAATAATTAATGAGCTCCGGAAGTAACCTGTCACTTTTTTTGACGAAAGGGGTATAATATCACTCTCTTACATTCATTCATTCTTTCTTTGTTTCTTTCTTTGCTGATGGCGGAACCTGTCGTCGCATTTAGTTTCCACTCTCAGCAAAATGACGTCATTTCAAAAAGAAAAAAAGAAGAACTTTAGATCGGATTACATCGCTGAATCCTTTTTTGGACAGGGACTTTCATTTAATAATTGTCCCAAATGAGTGGCTTTCTCGATCGGTCGTATAGCACTTTCAATTCCCGACGTGCAGATCTGCTTAAAGAAAAGAAATAAACAACAAAATCAGTGCCTGTTCAAAAGATAAAAATGGAAAATAACAGAGATTATCAAACAAAACTCTCAGTGCACTGTAAAAGTATCAAAATAAAAAGGCCTTGTTAAGTCATGACACAAGCTCCTCATCTCAGGAGGGTAAATCATACCATTAGCATGGTTCATCATACCATCATACTAATCGGCAGGCTCGACTTCACAACAAAAGAAAAATCATCAGCTAAATTCACTCCAAACCAACCATCAGCTGCACAACACACAACAGTCTAACCCTAATGTCATATTAGCTATGAGTTTAATCACCAGGTCTGTGCTCTTCACTAATCTAAATCACAGATCTATTTTATTCAATTTTCCTTTTTCCCTTCATCATAAAACATGTGACATGCTGTCATGCACTTCACAAAAGAAGTTTGTTCTGACGTATTCAGAGTTGTGTATCTAGATACAGAATTCACTCGCACATCAAAACGGGAAACTCAGTGTTTCGGCATCTCATTCACTCATGCTAGAATTCAGTCACCTTTCATTAATCTAAAACCAATCAACTAATTTGCATATCAGCTATTAACCCACTAAGTTGACAGGACAACAGGAAAGCATGTTCAAAATATTATCACAAAAGACAATTTCCCTCATACAGTAAATTACTTGTGCTGCATTAATCAAGCAGGAAGCTTCTCCCAATTTACCATTTTAACACTAAATTTATTGCCTGGTCACTGATTTATCAAACCAGGATTTTTTTTTTCCCACAAAAGTTAAATTGTTGTCCTGCAACTTGGAGAGTCAATTTTTTTTTTTAGGATAAATTCAGTATTTGATAACAAGTGTCTGCTAAATTGACACTATTTTACACTGATGAAAGATAACAAGCTAATTTTCATTGCATGTGTGTGGAGCTGTATATCCAGCAGAGCATGCAATGTGCTATGAGTTTCACTGGTCTTTACATCACACGAGGTGACTTGGACAAAATAATAAACAGACTCACACACTTAAAATGTTGTCTAATCTTCATAAGCTATTTTGTGTTTGGAATTGTTAGTAGGGTTAATATATGTTCTGTTTTTATGTATCCTTTCATGTACCTTCCCCCTTTCTTCTGAAACAGGTTACCATCGGCAACCACACTGTGTGTTGTTAACCCCTTCTACAAATACCCTCTTTTAATGTGTAACACTTTGTGTATGGTCTTGTGTTATCTCTGGTGGATATTAGCTGCATGTGTGGTGTCACCTTTCCATTTTCTAACAGTACACTTGCATACCTCAGTGCTTGTCCTCTTCCCCCTTTTGTGGTGGTCTGGACACTATGTCAATCCTCCACTTCCAGGCAGTCGCTTGTCTCCCCGAATTCCTTAACCTAATTTGATTGCCCACACTAAAACAGCAGCCTCAGCCCTCTTCTGCTCCTCTCCTTCTCTCCCACTTTTCAGTCCAATGGCAGTCAGCTTTTTTTCCAGCTTTGTCCCGTGTCTCTTTCATTGCCATCTCACTCCAAACATGGCAAATGTCAAACTCAGACAGTCTTCTCAAAAGTCCTTCACACACAGTGAGGTTGCAGCTGGCTGGAAACGCATCTCCATCCATCCAATCTAGATGGTGGTTCTTCTCTTTCTGATGCCGTTTGCCCACAGCGCTGCTGGACCTCTCTGCTCAGATTGTCTCTTGGACTCCTGTCCACTGTTAAATGTTCATGCTCGTGCTTCTGAAACTGCACTCGGTGTCTTCAGGGAGAGATTCGTTTCCTTGGAGCTTGCTTGTTCAGGATGAGGACGGGAAGCTGCAAAACAATTCAGCCAAAAATTCTGGCTGAGTGTTTCTAATTTTTCTAATGATTTCAACCTATAATTTTCTTACGACTGCTACCCGTGTAGGATTGATCCAGGTCCGTCCCCCACCTGTAAACGACAGACTGAGAGACTTTCATTATTATCATCACTGCTTAATCATCACACATCTCTCTCTGTCTGTGTTTGTGTGAACAATCCTTTCTTAAAAGCAGAAAATGACATTGTAGTTGTTTTTCGGCTGATCAACACAAAACCTTTTTCCTATGATTATTTTTCTTCGTCTACAATGTAATTTGTCTCTTTTTCACTCTTTTTTTTTTTTTTCTTCACAATAGCTGGTGGTCTGCAAAATCACTGCTCTCACTCACAGTCAGAGGCAATTACTTTTGCACAGTGCACAAAAACATTGTGATGTCAGACACAGTCACACTCACTTTTTCATCTGCATAAATAAACCATATGGCTGGAGATATGTGCCATGGTGATCCATAAATATGATCACACGTTTATTTAATTATTTTCAAGCCAACAAAACAAATAAACAAAAACATGATGCTGATGCTACACACACACACGAGTCAAGGTGCAGGAAAACTGCTCATGGAGACGCCGCACACTCCAGTTATCATAGTTATCATAGCTCTGTTTTCCTCTCTTTGAGTAGTTCTCAGACAGCTCTCGATCTGATAATGTGTAGCTTGCTCATCAGCTCAGAAAAAAGAAAAAAAAAAAAGAACTGCAACGCGACATCACACAGTAGTTGCATGCTCTGCCCACAGTGGCAAAGTCTTACACTTTCATATTCAACACAGCTTCTCCATCATGTATTTTTAGATGTTTCATACAGGGTTCAGCATTTTAGTTGTTTTTTTACAGGCGTGCTGTATATCTCAACAATGGCTCATAATAAGACGACAGTCTTTCACACAGGTCAAGTGCCTCATATGCACTTCATTAGTTTAAATATTTACCTATATCACTTCACCTCACATGTCATTGTACTGAATTTAAGCAACCCTAAGCTTAATGTAGATTACTTTTAACAACTATCCACCTCAATTACGTCTATGGTTTGGCACACAGGCTGTTAACATTTTGTGTCAGGAAGGGGTGGGGGGAAAGCCACCCACCAGAGCACAGCTGCTGATGTGGGCTGGTGGGCTCTTCAAGGCTGGTGTGTTTTCTGAAAACTTCTAACATTTGAATCTCTTCCATTGTTACGTTTCGGTGTGTCAGTGTTTTGTTTTTGCGTGACTGTTATGTATTTCCTGCTTTACTTTGAAAGTGTGTTATCTTAGTGTGTTCAGTTTACGTTTTCCCTGTCTCGTCAGTTCTAATTTGCCCCAGCTGTGTTTCCCTCCTGTGGTCCATTCCCTGATTGCTCCTTCTATGTATTTAAGCCTTGTGTTTCAGTATGTCATAGTCGCGATCTCCCCCGTGTTGTAAATAGTTTGGTGTGTTTGTTGTAAATAAATAGTCTGTTGTAAATAGCTGTAAATAGATTTGTCGATACTTTCGTTTTGGGATTTTGGTGGAGAGCTTTAGTTTTTTTTCTCGTGTGTCTTTTTTCTTATCTTTGTTTTTCTACGTTGCACCCCGGTTGCCTAGGCCGGGGTGTAACATATGGGGGCTCGTCCGATCGCTGGAGGGTCCGAGGGAGGGACTGCTTCGGCCGTCTGTCTTCGCTGGAGGGTCCGAGGGCCGCTTCAGCCGTCCGCCGTTGCTGGAGGGTCCGAGGGAGGTCCACTTCAGCCTCCGTCTGTCTTCGCTGGAGGGCCCGGGGACCGCTCCAGCCTTCATCCGCCTTCGCTGGAGGGTCCGTGGGACCACTCCAGCCTTCGTCGTCTGCTGGAGGGTCAGGGGGACCGCTCCAGCCTCCATCAGTTTCATCTGCCTCCGCTGGAGGGTCCGTGGGACCGCTTCAGCCTTCATTTGCCTTCGCTGGGGGGTCCGAGGGACCGCCCCAGCCTTCATCTGCCTTCGCTGGAGAGTCCGAGGGACCGCTCCGGCCTTCGTCTGCTGGAGGGTCAGTGGGACCGCTCCAGCCTTCGTCAGCCTTCGTTTGTCTTCACTGGAGGGTCCGAGGGACCGCTCCAGCCTTCGTCGTCTGCTGGAGGGTCAGTGGGACCGCTCCAGCCTTCGTCAGCCTTCGCTGGAGGGTCCGAGGCACCGCTTCAGTCTTCGTTTGTCTTCGCTGGAGGGTCCGAGGCACCGCTCCAGCCTTCGTCTGCCTTCGCTGGAGGGTCCGTGGGACCGCTCCAGACTTCATCCGTCTTCGCTGGAGGGTCCGGGGGACCGCTCCAGCCTTCGTCGTCTGCTGGAGGGTCCGTGGGACCGCTCCAGCCTCCACCAGCCTTCGTCCGCTTTTGATCAAACATTTCACTTGGGGTTACATGTTTGATTTTTGGGTAGGGGGAAATGTTACGTTTCGGTGTGTCAGTGTTTTGTTTTTGCGTGACTGTTATGTATTTCCTGCTTTACTTTGAAAGTGTGTTATCTTAGTGTGTTCAGTTTACGTTTTCCCTGTCTCGTCAGTTCTAATTTGCCCCAGCTGTGTTTCCCTCCTGTGGTCCATTCCCTGATTGCTCCTTCTATGTATTTAAGCCTTGTGTTTCAGTATGTCATAGTCGCGATCTCCCCCGTGTTGTAAATAGTTTGGTGTGTTTGTTGTAAATAAATAGTCTGTTGTAAATAGCTGTAAATAGATTTGTCGATACTTTCGTTTTGGGATTTTGGTGGAGAGCTTTAGTTTTTTTTTTTTTTTTTTTTTTTACGATCCCGGACGAGCCCCCATATGTTACACCCCGGCCTAGGCAACCGGGGTGCAACGTAGAAAAACAAAGATAAGGAAAATAAAAATAAGGAAAATAAAAATAAGGTAAAAAAAACACACGAGAAAAAACTAATACGGGTTTCCACAAAAATCATCCCAAAACGACCACTATTTTCTTTAAAGCAAAATGATATTTATTTACAACGCAAGGCGCCAAACTATTTACAACGGGGGGGGAAAAAGATCGCGACCATGACAACTGACACACAGGGCTTAAATACATGGAGGGAACAATCAGGGAATGGACAACAGGAGGGAAACACAGCTGGGGCAAATCAGAACTGACGAGACAGGGAAAATGTAAACTGAACACACTAAGATGACACAGACTTTCAAAGTAAAGTAGGAAACACATAACAGTCACGCAAAAACAACACATTACCAACGCCAAATCGTCAATCCCGGAGGAGCACCTAGACACTCAAATCCACACACAATTACGGTCACAGCCGTAACATCCATTTATAAGCCTGCGATTAACCGCACGGCTCAGGTCCGCGTGAAACCCGCGCGACCGCATTCGCGTGCACCCACGCAGCTGTGGAGCCTTCGCTCTCTCTCTTTTATACATAAATACTTTGTGCTGCCAGGAGCAAAGTCCAGCACAAACGTCTTTCTCCCTCTAACTCACTCTTGGTTGCTTAGAAACCGATAATAACAACAACAACTGCTGACGTCACACACCACGCGTTCTGCTCCGCACACACTCACACACAACAACAACAACGAGACGACGACGAAAATGACAATAACACAAAATAGGCCTACTGTCCAGCACAATCTGGACCCCGCGGAACCTCTCAACACCCCACAAAGCGGCAGAGAACCAAAAAAGTTCGAACTGCGCAGCTCTGCGACTTAATGCTTCTGTACAAAAAAACCCCACTGAGCGGCATTGTACATCGCCCCATTTAGACGGCGAATTTTAGCCCCACTGAGCGGCCACGGACAACACCCCACTGAGCGGTGAAGACGTAATTTTACCCCACTAAGCGGTAAGGAACCTCTTGCTGCACACAGTAGCAAGGAACCCGGGTTTTGCTCCACAAAGCAGCGAACTTCTCAACTCCTCACAAAATGGCGGAGACTGCACAACGACACGGTTATAGAGTCGGCCTCTTTAAACTTACTTGGCGTTGCTTAGCGTGTAATATCAGCCTGAATCCCGCCGATCGCCATTCATCGAGGAGAAGGACAGACAGCGAATCCACAGGAACTTCCTGGCTGACGTCAGTCTTTCAGCGTGCCTCTCCCCCCCTCGGTGAATGCGATCCCAGGGATCCGGCATCGAAGGACCAATTAATGTTAGGTTTGTAGCATAAACCTATTCGCTGGAACGTTGAAGACAATATAATTACACCGCAAAGCAAGACACGAAGTAGGCAAGTTCTTCATGTTACTCGTGCACGGGAGAGAACCGGACAAAGCGCCGTCCCTTCGCTTGACCCCAGTTGCTCTCGTCCGTCCTCCCGTACCACTGCCCTTTTATTGAGGTTACATGAATATGCATAAGTTCACTAACATGTGACGTCTACATACACACAAAGAGTACCTTGCCTGTGTGTGTGTGGTGGATGTGTGTGTGTGTGTGTGTGTGTGTGTGTGTGTGTGTGTGTGTGTGTGGTACTGCTGATCAAAGGGTCATATAACATCCTTGGTCAGGAAGAGGGTAGACTAGACCCCCCCGGTGAGGAAGTCCAGCAGTTCATCTAAACAGAAAAGCACTTAGACTAGAACAAACGTAGCTACGGTAATCCTACCATAAAACTATAAGGCAAGATGCAAACTTTTCCCATGCCCCCAAGATGCAGGTGTGCATTCCAGGAATGCACACCAAGCCACTGTAGCCTGTTAAAGATCACACAACTTATCACTACACAATTGATTATACACCTCTTAGCATATATGGTTAAATATTTCTAAGCATAAATGACAATCAACAATACAAACTCTAACAGTGACCAATGCTTGCATTAAGCGGTACTTTTTCTGGCCTGGTATACGCTCAGACATTGCTCTGTTTTTGTCACAGTATGGCATGGCAAACCGTGGAAGGAGTGGGGAAGGAGGACCCAGGTGCGGTGCTCGATGTACAAACAGTGTATTTATTTACAGTGTGGAAAAAAAGCAACAATAAATCCCCGTGTTTTCCCAGACTCCCGTGTCGTGTCCTCCTAGTGCTCTCTGCTCCCGTGTCAGCACCCCCCGGTGCTCGCTGCTCTTCGTGCCTTCCACGCTCCTCCTGCGGGAAACAATAGACGCAGCCGTCAGGACACTCAGTAATGGCAGGTATACACTTACACACACTAACTCAATTCAACGGGACGACTAACGTGGAGTCTCAAGGAAATGATCCCGCGTCGGTGGGAGCTCCAACTCTCTCCTAATTAGCTCCCCCGACGAGGCCTGATCAGCAGCAGGTGTGTGGCTTCGGGTGTGGCCAGTCCCTCCGCAGGGCCACACCCCTCAGGCCTGCAGGTGGCCGAGCTCCATCCTCCAGGCACACCCGCAGACATACACACCCATACCTCGCCTAAACATATGAGTGGGACACAGACTAACACAGCACAGAAAGACACACACATATGTACATGCACAGAAAAGGGGAAACGACACCAAAAATACATAATAATAACACAGGTCCATGACTGCCCAGGGGTCCTGGGTCGCCCAGTCACAGGACCCTGACAGTACCCCCCTTCTAAGGGTCGGCACCCGACGAACCAAAAACACGAAACAAAACAGCACAACCAACCCAGGGCGGGCGGCGGGAGGTCCAGGACGGATGGCCAGAACCAAAACAAGCAAAAAAACCACCAAAGAAAACAACCCCCCCTCCCCCCCCAAGGTCACAGTCCCAGAGTCCGACTGCGCATCCCGCAGCGGAGCAACAAAAAGAAAAAACGCCACAAAACAGTCTCAGGCGGCCCATCAACACAACAAAAGAGTTCAGGGGGCCTACCTCGAAGCCAATGGCGGCGACGTTGCAGCTCCGGTGGCGGGCCCCGGGTCCAGTAGCGGCGGCGCTGTCGCAGCTCCGGCGGACGGCCACGGGTCCGGTAGCAGCAGCAAAACAGTTCTGGGGGCCTGCCACTGCTCCAGTGGCGGCGGCACTGCTGCCCCTCCGGTGGCGAGCCCCGGGTCCAGTAGTGGCGGCGCTGCTCCCCAGGCGGCCTGCCCGGGATCCAGTGGCGGTGGCGGCGCTGCTGCTCCTCCGGCGGCCTGCCCTGGGTCCGACGGCAGCGGCGCTGCTCCCCAGGCGGCCTGCCCCGGATCCAGTGGCGGCGGCGCAGCTCCGGTGAACAACAGCGAGGTGTGGTACATGGCCGATGACACGCCGGTCGATGACGCGCCGGTCGTTGACGCAGACGCACTGGACGTAGCTGGCGTGGAGGGCGCGCTAGATGTGGTGGTCCATCTGACTCGCTGACCTCCAGTTCAGGCTGAGCGGGTCTCTCCGAACCTCCGAGCTCCTCCGGTGGCAGCGCGGGCTCCACAGGCTCGCTGAGCTCCTCCCGCTCGCCTATCTCCGGCTCGCTGAGCTGCTCCTGCTCCGGCTCGCAGGGCTCCGCAGCTGGCGGTGCGGGCTCCTCCGGCTCGCCTAGCTCCTCCGGCTCGCTGAGCTGTTCCGGCACGCTGAGCTGTTCCGGCTCACTGAGTTCCTCAGCTGCCGGTGCGGGCTCCTCCGGCTCGCTGAGCTCCTCAGCTGGCGGTGCGGGCTCCTCTGGCTCTCTGAGCTCCTCCGGCTCGCTGAGCTGCTCCTCGGCTGGCAGCGCGAGCTCCTCCGGCTCACCGAGCTCCTGCTCCGCTAAGGGTTGTGAGCAAGGGGTGTACAGAAAAGACTTTTTATTGCCACGTGAGTATTCATGAGTAGTGTTTGTCCACAAGGGATATCACAGGAGTTGAGCTTCAAGAGTTGCTGGCTGTGGGATCGTGGGTTGCTGCTATGCAGTAGTGCTTAGGAGAAGCACGAAGACCAGGTTATGCCTGGAAGGATCCCAGCAGTGCCCAGCTGAGAGGAGCCAATGGTCTGATAATCCCATACGCTAGCTATGCTATGTGGTCACGAAATTGAAGAAAAGCAGGTTACCTGGTTGTGGCAATTGGACTGTATAACTCACCTATGCTCTAAATTTTCTAGGATGCATTCGAAAAAAACTGATTGATTGGTAGCAGATTATTGCTGATGTTTTATGTGTACAGAAGGTAATGGCAAAGCCACAGTCTCCAGCAGGTTTAAATGTTGGCCAGCCACCCTCCCGGACAGAACACCTGAATGTTGTGACAGGGACTGTCACAGTTAAAATATGGGGGGATGTCACACAGTGGAAATTTGTGTTTTTATGTTTTATCAATCTGTGTATTGGTACATAGTGTTGATTTTATTTGCATGATTTTATTGTGATATTTATATTGCATGTTTATTTATATTTATACGGCATGGTTTTATCCTCATATTTATATTATGTGTGTTAATATTGTACCATGTTCCTTTAATCCACTGTGGACTAAACAGACAATTGTAGGCACCCGTGAGGTGGGGGGGCGTTCCCCAAGGTGGCCTATCAGCTGCCAGGTTGACCTGTTAAAGGGGATGGTGAGCGCAGAGACAAAAAGAGGAGCGACGCACGGAAGGTGAGCAGGAGAAAAAGGAACGCGTGCAAACCCGCACGTGTGTTGAAGGAACCGCTGCCTGACTGTGGGGTGCCGTTCGGCGATCCAGTCCCAACGGCAGGAACAGCAACAGTGGGTGGCGATGGCTGCAATTCACAACAGGGCAGGGATGCCCTTCTGCCTGCATCTGACGGTGAGACGAGGGATGCCGTGTTCAGGTGTGGAGTGGGGCGGGACTGTGCGGCGACGCGCTGTCAGGAGTAGACAGGTCTGCGATAGGAGCCTCCTCCCTGGTCTGCTGCTGGCGTGTTTTACCATCCCGGAAGAGAAGTTCCTCTCCTGTCTCTTTCATATAAGGACCACTCGCCCATGTGTGGCTGGACTGTGGGACTATGGGAGGGTAATTTTAGTATATAGAAAACATGTTTTAGCCTTGTTTTAATAGTGTATAGCTATTTCTGCCGGCAGGGTTTTTAGCGGGTTGTAAACACTTTTTTTGTATACGGGGATTTTATCTTGTATTTGTGACTCTGGCTGTGTTTTTTTTTATGGAAATAAATGGTGTCTGAAGCCAGCTTAGTTTCTGTGCCCTGAGCGCTGACCCGCTCGCTCCCCTTTCTGCTTGTATGTATACAGACGTGGTGGTGAAGATTTAGGTGCACCAGTCATAGCGGCTACACACACCCATACCTCGCCTAAACATATGAGTGGGACACAGACTAACACAGCACAGAAAGACACACACATATGTACATGCACAGAGAAGGGGAAACGACACCAAAAATACATAATAATAACACAGGTCCATGACTGCCCAGGGGTCCTGGGTCGCCCAGTCCCAGGACCCTGACAGTTTTGCAGAAATTGTCCTCAGTGTCAGAAGACTTCAATTAGGGTCCCCACCAAATTACCACTCCAACCTCTCCCAATCATTGGTACAGCATTTCAGCGTCTTGACATGGACATACTTGGTCCTGTGGAAAAGAGTAAAGCTGGAAATAATTTTATGCTAGTTATTACAGACTATGCTACGAGATACCCTGAAATCTTTACATTAAAAACCGTTAAAGCAAAAACTGTAGGTTCCTCATTATTTCAACTGTTCTCAGGGGTTGGATTTTCATTCGACATGTAAACCAGATTTTAACTGATCAAGGCACTAAGGCACGCATTGATTCATTTTGTAGGGGTTTTTTTTCTCTTCTGGGATTTCACACAGCCCAGGAAAAATCATTAATACATAATGGGCTTGGATTGACAACATTATGAATGAAAATGCGCTATTTGGAAGCAGCCCACCCCCTCCCCTTTCAACAGGTTGTGTGTGAGACTTCAGCGCAGCAGAAAGCAGATGCACTAAAGGCCCTCGCGCTCACTTTTCACGTATATGTGTGTAATACAATTTAGAAAACACATTGGTGCAAATTTTAAGTCTATATCATGTCTTCTGTTTGTTTTTTGTTTTTTTTCATTTAGTTTTTTTTTTTCTCCTCCTTGAATCGCTACCTTATCGTGGTGGAGGGGTTTGTGTGTCCCAGGGATCCCAGGGGCTATGTTGTCTGGGGGCTTTTGCCCCCTGGTAGGGTCTCCCATGGCAAACTGGTCCTGGGTGAGGGACCAGACAAAGAGCGATTCAGAAGACCCCCATGAAAAGAATATCGAGGGAACAGTTTACCCTGCCCGGGATAGGGTTACCGGGGCCCCGCCCTGGAGCCAGGCCCGGGGAGGGTGCCCGAGGGCGAGCGTCTGGTGGCCGGGCCTTAGTCCATGGGACCCGGCCGGGCACAGCCCGAAGAGGAGACATGGGCCCATCCTCCCGCAGGCCCACCACCCGCAGGAGGCGCCATAGGGGTCGGGTGCATTGTGAGCCGGGTGGCGGCCAGGAGCGGAGGCCCTGGCGGACCGACCCCCGGCTGCCAAGACTGGCAATAGGGACATGGAATGTCACCTCTCTGGTGGGGAAGGAGCCTGAGTTGGTGCGTGAGGTTGAGAGGTACCGGCTAGATATAGTTGGGCTCACCTCTACGCATTGTCTGGGCTCTGGAACCAGTCTCCTGGAGAGGGGCTGGACTCTGTCTCAGTCTGGAGTTGCCCCTGGTGAGAGGCGGCGGGCTGGGGTGGGTATTCTTATATCCCCTCGGCTTGCTGCCGGTACGTTGGGGTTTTTCCCGGTGGACGAGAGGGTTTGTTCCCTGCGCCTTAGGGTCGGGGAACGGGTCCTGACTGTCATCTGCGCTTATGCGCCGAGTGGCAGTTCGGAGTACCCAGCCTTCTTAGAGTCCCTGGGGGGGGTGCTGGAAGGTGCTCCACCTGGAGACTCTGTTGTCCTGCTGGGAGACTTCAATGCTCACGTGGGTAACGACAGCGAGACCTGGAGGGGCGTGATTGGGAGGAACGGCCTCCCTGATCTGAACCCGAGCGGTGCTTTGTTATTGGACTTCTGTGCTAATCACAGTTTGGCCATAACGAACACCCTGTTCGAACATAAGAGTGTCCATAAGTGCACGTGGCACCAGGATGCTCTAGGCCGTAGGTCGATGATCGATTTTGTAATCGTATCACCAGACCTGCGACCATATGTTCTGGACACTCGGGTAAAGAGAGGGGCTGAGCTGTCAACTGATCACCACCTGGTGGTGAGTTGGATCAGGTGGCGGGGGAGGACGCTGGACAGACCTGGTGCACCTAAACGCGTAGTGAGGGTGTGCTGGGAACGTCTAGCAGAGGCCCCAGTCCGCGAGATCTTCAACGCACACCTCCGGCAGAGCTTCAACAGCATTCCGAGGGAGACTGGGGACATTGAGTCCGAATGGACCATGTTCAGCGTCTCCATTGCCGAAGCTGCTGCATTGAGCTGCGGCCGCAAGGTGGTTGGTGCCTGCCGTGGTGGTAATCCCCGAACCAAATGGTGGACACCAGAGGTGAAGGGAGCCACCAGGCTGAAGAAGGAGGCCTATCGGGCTTGGTTAGCCTGTGGGACTCCGGAGGCAGCCGACAGGTATCGACAGGCCAAGCGGAATGCGGCTCGGGCAGTGGCTGAAGCAAAAACTCGGGTGTGGGAGGAGTTCGGAGAGGCCATGGAAAAAGACTTTCGGACTGCCTCGAAGAGATTCTGGCAAACCGTCAGGCGTCTCAGGAGGGGAAAGCGGTGCTCTACCTGCACTGTGTATAGTGCTGGCGGAGCGCTGTTGACGTCGACTGAGAAAATTGTCGGGCGGTGGAAGGAATACTTCGAGGACCTCCTTAATCCCACTGACACGTCTTCCGGGGAGGAAGCAGAGTCTGGGGATGAGGGGTGTGACCCACCGATTTCCGGGGGCGAGGTCACTGAGGCAGTTAAACAACTCCTTGGTGGCAGAGCCCCTGGTGTCGATGAGGTCCGCCCCGAGTTCCTGAAGGCTCTGGACGTTGTAGGGCTGTCTTGGTTGACACGTCTCTGCAATGTTGCGTGGAGATCAGGGGCAGTACCTGTGGACTGGCAGACCGGGGTGGTGGTCCCCATCTTCAAGAAGGGGGACCGGAGGGTGTGTTCCAACTACAGGGGGATCACACTCCTCAGCCTCCCCGGGAAAGTCTATGCCAGGGTGCTGGAGAGGAGGGTTCGTCCGCTAGTCGAACCTCGGATACAGGAGGAACAATGCGGTTTTCGTCCTGGTCGCGGAACACTGGACCAGCTCTTTGTCCTCTCGAGGATACTTGAGGGTGCATGGGAGTTTGCCCAACCAGTCTACATGTGTTTTGTGGACCTGGAGAAGGCATTCGACCGTGTCCCTCGGGGCGTCCTGTGGGAGGTGTTGCGCGAGTATGGGGTGTCTGGCCCATTGCTACGGGCCATTCAATCCCTATACAACCGTTGCAAGAGCTTGGTTCGCATTGCCGGCAATAAGTCGGACTCGTTCCCGGTGGGTGATGGGCTCCGCCAAGGCTGCCCTTTGTCTCCGGTTCTGTTCATAATTTTTATGGACAGGATTTCTAGGCGCAGCCAAGTGGCGGAGGGCTTTCGCTTTGGTGGCCTCAGAATCTCATCTCTGATTTTTGCGGATGATGTGGTTCTGTTGGCTTCATCGGGTGAGGGCCTCCAGCTCGCACTGGAGCGGTTCGCAGCCGAGTGTAACGCAGCGGGAATGAGGATCAGCACCTCCAAATCTGAGGCCATGGTTCTCAGCCGGAAAAGGGTGGAGTGCCCACTCCGGGTCGGGGATGAGTTCCTGCCCCAAGTGGAGGAGTTCAAGTATCTCGGGGTCTTGTTCGCGAGTGATGGGAGAAGGGAGCTGGAGATCGACAGACGGATTGGGGCTGCGGCTGCAGTAATGCGGACGCTGCACCGGTCAGTCGTGGTGAAGAGGGAGCTGAGTGTAAAAGCGAAGCTCTCAATTTACCGGTCGATCTACGTCCCTACCCTCACCTATGGCCACGAGCTGTGGGTAGTGACCGAAAGAACGAGATCGCGGATACAAGCGGCGGAAATGAGCTTCCTCCGAAGGGTGGCTGGCCTCTCCCTTAGAGATAGGGTGAGAAGTTCGGCCATCCGGGAGGGGCTTAGAGTAGAGCAGCTGCTGCTCCACATCGAAAGGAGCCAGCTGAGGTGGTTCGGGCATCTGGCAAGGATGCCCCCTGGGCGCCTCCTGGGCGAGGTGTTCCAGGCATGTCCCACCGGGAGGAGGCCCCGGGGCAGACCCAGGACACGCTGGAGAGATTATATCTCTCGGCTGGCCTGGGAACGCCTTGGTATTCCCCCGGACAAGCTGGAGGAGGTGGCTGGGGAGAGGGAGGTCTGGACCTCTTTGCTTAGGCTGCTACCCCCGCGACCCGACCTCGGATAAGCGGATGAAGATGGATGGATGGATGGATAGTTTTTTTTTTGTGAGCTATTTATTAGATGCCGCTCCAGCCAGCCAGAGAATCCGCCGCCCCTCTCCTCCTGTGCAGTAAGCAGCAGGCACACCTCGCAAATGGAGGGCACCCTTACTCCCCACAAATGGGCAATAGAAAACTAATTGGTCCCTATGCAATTCCCAAAATGCCCTGGCATAATGTTGGGGCAACTTGGGTCTAAGCAACTTTTTTTCCAATGCCCATGATTTCGCCCATATCAAAAACCACCACTGCCAACAGCATGCTCTAATCGTTCTAATTGAATATTATGGTCGACAGTGTCAAACGATAAATTGAGGTCTAGCAGGACAAGCACAGAGATGAGTCAGCGGTCAGAGGCCATAATCGTTTGTAATCTTCACAAACGATCTTCTTAGCAGGTTTCAGAGCTCATCACAGTTTCTGTGCTGTGATGAGCTCTGAAACCTGCCTAAAACTCTTCAAATAAGCCATTCCTCTGCAAATGATCTGTTAGCTGTTTGACAACTACTCTTTCAAAAAATTTTGACATAAAAGGAAGGTTAGAGATTGGCCTACAATTAACTAAGTCTGCTGGGTCTAGAGATGGCTTTTTAAGTAACGGTTTAACTACTGCCAATTTGAAGGCCTGTGGTACATAGCCAATTATTAGAGATAGGTTGATCATATTTAAGATTAAAGCATTAGTTAATGTGTAGGACTTCTTTGAGCAGTTTTGTAGGAATGGGGTCTAAAAGACACATTGATGGTTTTGAGGAAGTAATTACTGAAGTTAACTCAGAAAGATCAATTAGAGAAAAAGAGTCTAAATGAATATTAATGATACTAAGTAGCTGTAGATAATATTATATCTATGGGATGATTATTGGTAATTTTTTCTCTAATGATAAAACTTTTATTTGTGAAGAAGTTCATGAAGTCATTACTAGTTAACGTTAAAGGGATGGTTGGCTCAAAAGAGCTCTGACTTTTTGTCAGCCTGGCTACAGTGCTGAAGAGAAACCTGGGGTTGTTCTTATTTTCTTCAATCAGTGATGAATAGTAAGATGTTCTGGCTTTGCGGAGGGCTTTCTTATAAAGCAACAAACTACTTCTCCAGGCTAAATGATGATCTTCTAAATTTGTGACACGCCATTTCCTCTCCAGCTTACGAGTTATCTGCGTGTTTGAGAATTATACCACAGAGTCAGGTACTTCTGATTTGAGGCCGTAGTTTTCACTGGAGCTACAGTATCCAGAGTCGTACGTAGTGAGGAGGTAAAATTATTAACAAGATAATCGACCTCTGTTGGAGTAGTGTTCAGGTAGCCGCTCTGCTCTATGTTGGTACAGGGCATTGAAGATGATAACAGTGGGTGGATTATATTCTTAAGCTTAGTTACGGTGCTTTTAGAAAGACATCTACTTTGATAAAGTCTACTCTCCACTGCTGTGTAATCAATTATTGTGGTGACCCTGAATCCACCCTTAGTTATGCTGCAATAGACGTAGGCTGCCGGGAAGTTCCCATGATGCATTGAGTTTTTCCTTTCCAGTCACCTTTCTCACTCACTATGTGTTAATAGACCTCTCTGCATTGAATCATATCTGTTATTAATCTCTGTCTCTCTTCCACAGCATGTCTTTCATCCTGTCTTCCTTCTCTCACCCCAACCGGTCGCAGCAGATGGCCGCCCCTCCCTGAGCCTCGTTCTGCCGAAGGTTTCTTCCTGATAAAAGGGAGTTTTTCCTTCCCACTGTCGCCAAAGTGCTTGCTCATAGGGGGTCATATGACTGTTGGGTTTTTCTCTATACCTATTATTGTACGATCTACTGTACAATATAAAGCCCCTTGAGGCGACTGTTGTTGTGATTTGGCGCTATATAAATAAAATTGAATTGAATTGTGCTTCGAGATTTCTGGTTGTTAGAATGATACATTTAAACCAACATAATCATCCTGCTGCAACCAGGTTTCTGTAAGTCAAAGTCAATCAATTTGTTGATCAATCATTAAGTCATGTACTAACAGAGACCTAATGTTTAATAATCCAAATTTCACTGTTTTACTCTTTGGTTCAGATGTGTAAACTGTATTGCTCTTTCTTTGTGATTTTTTATGTTTAAGTTGTTTATTGCTGGTTTTTAGTTTGTTTTCTGTCTGATTGTGAGCTGACATAGTGTCAGTGTAAATGGGGTTTTTTTGGTTTTTTTTTTTTTGGGGGGGGGGGGTGTAACAGGAGGTGAGAAGCTGCAGAGAGGCGTGTAAATCTGCGACTCTGCTTCCTGGTCCCAACTCTGGATAGTCTAATTTTTTTTTTTTTTTGGGGGGGGGGGGGGTTAATAAATTTGTCCATATTTCTAGAAATGAAAGCTGCTCCATCCAAAGTGGGATGGATGCTGTCTCTCCTAACAAGACCAGGTTTCCTCCAGAAGGTTTGCCAGTTATCTATGAAGTCCACATTGTTTTTTGGACACCACTCAGACAGCCAGCAATTTAAGGAGAACATGTGGCTAAACATGTCATTCCTGGTCTGATTGGGGAGGGGACCAGAGAAAACTAGTCCGACATTGTTTTTGCAAAGGTACACACCGATTCAATATTGATTTTAGTGACCTCTGATTGGCGTAACCGGGTGCCATTGCTGCCGACGTGAATTATGATTTTACTGAATTCACGTTTACCCTTAGCCAGCAGTTTTAAATTTCCCTCAATGTCACCTGCTCTGGCCCCTGGAAGACAATTGACTATGGTTGCCAGTGTCTCTAGCTTCACACACTCAGAACAGAATCACCAATTACCAGAGTTTGACTCCCGGCGGGTGTGTCGCCGAGTGGGGAAAAACGGTTAGACAGATGAACAGGTTGGTGGTGTACCTGGGGCTTCTTTTTAAGACTATGCTTCCTCCTCACCGTCACCCAGTTGCCCTCTTTCCCCAGCTGCTTGGGATCTGCCGGGAAACAGCTAGCGGAGCCTACACCAGTGTTTTTCAACCTTTAAGTTGCGGCATATTTTATAGATTAAATATATCCTGTGGCACACCACCAACCAAACTTACTCCAAAATGACACATTGTAGCCTAATATAGTACATATAATGGCAAGTTAATCTCTCAGTTTGTTTATACTCAGTGTGAAACCTGGGCCTGTCTAGATGAACACAAAGATGATATTCTGGCAGGAATTGAAGAAAGGCATACACGAAGCTCTTCCTCAACAGCTCTAAATCTCTCCGTTTTTAGTTTTCTTTTCAGAGGTCTTGTCTTGACGAAGTTTACCATGCGCACGACATCATTCAACACAGGAGCTAGGTCTGCTGGTAAAGTTTTGGCAACAAGCTCCCCACGGTGCAGAAAACAGTGCGTAACAATAACATCTGGGTGTATTGCTTTCACTCTGCTAAGAAACCTTTGGTGCGCCCGACCATGGCTGCTGCTCCATTAGTGCAGACACTCATACAGTTTTCCCACTTAAGTCCTCCTTGTTCAAGATATTCGGATGTTACCCAAACAATTTCCTCTCATGTTGTTTTTTCTGGCAGTGCCTTGCAAAACAGAAGGTTTTCTCTGATGGAGTCCCCATCCACAAAACACACATTGGCCAAGAATTGGGAATGTCCACTAATGTCCGTAGACTCATCAAGTTGCAATGAAAACTTCCCACTGAAGCGTATCTTCTCCAAAACCACACTTTCGATGTCTGCAGACATGTCATCAATACGTCTGGCAATTGTTTTGTGAGAGCGGGACTTTGGCTATTTCTTTAACCGTGTCCGGGCCCAGCATCTTATTCACAATGGCTTTGCAGGCAGGTAGTATTAATGTCTCTGCTACGGTATGTGTGTTTTTTTTGGATTTGGCTAAAAGTTCAGCTTTGAGAGCTCTTTCAGACACCTTTGTGTTTTTTCTCATTAAAGTTACCTGTTTCTCAGCGTGTTCACGCAGGTGAACAAAATAGTCTGTTCTTGTTTTGAAGTGAGGGATGTTTTGTGTGGAGATGGCATTTAAGCTTGCTTGGGACCAAAAGCACTGTTTGAGAGCTTTTCTCCACACACCAAACATAACTGAGTTGGTGCAGTCCAGTGAAAGTAAATCCGAACGAAAGGTAACTTTTGCTGTATTGCCTCGAGCTCACTGTTTTTGCTTTCTTTTGACTACCGCTCGTACTAGGCTCTTCTGGATTAGAATTTTGTCCAGGGCCCAGTTCGGAGTCTGCAGTTTTTGTTTTCAAATATTTATCCATCTTTGTTGTACGTCTTGCAGTTGCCACGTACCACGCGCATCACTTACTGTGTCTTAACTTAACAAGGTGATATTGCGCTACCCACTGCCACCCACTGACATAAAAGAGTAATTACTCTACAAGTCACTGCATTGAAAGCACAGATGCCCAACAATGATTTTATCATTTGTAGTAATTATTAAATTTTATTTTTGGACCAGTTCATTAAAATTAAATAATTTCCCATGGCACACCTATGTGCCGGGGCACAGTGGTTGGGAAACACTGGCCTACGCTACCTTCGGCTGCACCAGCTACAGGGGCATGACTAGCTACGGGTGAATGAAGGGTGCAAAGCTGAGTCTCCAATTCAGTAATCCTGGCCTCCAGAGCTGCAAATATGCTACATTTGTTACAAGTATCATTACTGCTAAAGGAGGTGTGACCAAGTGGTCGGCGGGGTTATGAACAAAATAAATAAACTTGACAACGCCACCTAGGGGAATTACACCCCCAGGAAATATATTTAAGAAAAATAAAGAAAAGGAATAAAAGAAGACCGCACAGATTCAAGGATGCACACTGAGGCAGGTTGGCTTCCAATATTAAAACAGTTTTATTTATAGAAATGAATAAAATATTATAAATAATATATTATAAATAATATTTTATAAATAAAATATTAAAAGTCAAGATGTAGCATCATTATTGACAGTGTCCTACAGTAAACATAAACAACCGTGGAACTTGGACTTACCAGCAGCCGTGGAACCAAAAGAAAATCACACCAAAAGAATCACTTCAGACCACCCAGTGCTGTACAAAAGAAAGTGTGAAAACGACCCACCACCTGAGGTCCCAGGGCCACTGGCTCGTCCTCCTTCACTGAAATAAAACACAGAAAAGTATGTTAAAAGAATAAAAGGACACTGAGCGTCAGGCTCGCTACAAATCATAAAAAGACTAAAACACACTTTAATAACTTTAATAAAAGAAATCACACACACGCGCACACACACAGAGGAAAGGCTTATTCCCCACGGGTCAAACTACCACTCGTGCTGGTAATAATTATTCTCAGGCGTAGGCCGGTCTGGCTCCCCACCGGCTGAGACCGGCCACCCAGGCGATTTAGAGTCCCAGCACGACACTCGGGCAGGGAATCACTTCAGCCCGATCACAGAAGCGTGGGTACGAGCAACAGTCCAGGGTAAAATAGAACACCAGGCGAACCCAAAAAAAGGTAAGCCTACTTAATAAAAACAAGATAAGACAAAACAAGACAAGACAGCAGACTCCACCAAGGAGGAGTTCACAACAGCAGCTGAGAAGGCAGTCCACTCTTCCAATTTAGGTTGGGCAATTTACCATGGAGAGGTGAGTACAGCAGTGAAGCCCTGAAACAGATAAATGTAACCTTAAACTCTTATAGCTATGAATGCTAATAAAAGTAGTTCTAACGGCTTACCCCAGGACCGGAGGCACTATACTCTCATTGGTGGAGATACCACGAACACCTCTCTCCGCAATGGCAGAATTAAACAGACTGCTGCGCTACAACAGGCCGGAAAAGTATATTAACACCAATTCCAGTATTCGGAGGGAATCTGAGGTTAAGCGAGAGCATACCTGTAGCTGTCATATAATCGGCTCTTGCTGATCAGTCTGTCGCAGTACGCCAGCATTTACTGCTGTATCGCACCAGAAGCTCAGGAGGGATTAATCCAACAAAACATCGGCTTAGCTTTATACGGGCTAGCGCCACCCTGCAATCAATGTGCAGGTGGGTTCCCAATTAACCCAATCACCTGATACAAGGAGCGAGTGCAGCGGAAAGAGAGCGAGGGTGGTAGAGCGAGCGAGAGAGAGAGAATGAGAGAAGAAAAAAAACGGAAGGCGAGTAGCCCATCTGGCTACATCTACCCCCCCTTTTTTGTATTGGTGCCCCGACAATAACTCAAGGAACCTAACACCATGGCCTGAATATGGCAAGCTGAGCATTAGCAACTGACGCGGATTCAACAGGACGTGGCAAGTGATAAACATTTGAGTGCTGACCAGCTGTTGAACGTGCTGTTCTCCGCAAATGTGGCCCACTCACCTCAGACTGTTCAACAGAGCCTGAGGAAGAACCTGGGGGAGCAGAGGTCGAGGGTGCTACAATCACACTGGGAGTGGACCTGAGCTCCACCGATGGAACTCTAGAGGCATCGGGAAGTGACACCACAGGTGCTACAGGGTGTGAGGGTACCTCAGGGACAAGGAGCCACAACTCGTCGTCACTCAGAGAGGTCTGCTCTGAGTCAGCAGGTACAGGTGGGGGTGGAACCGGTGGACCAGGTGTAGGCGGCCCTAGGCTGACCTGTGCCTTTAACATGTCACGATGGACATGTCGAACCTTCTCCAAGTCTCCCACGGGGGCAATGGTATAAACAGCCCCGTTCTCTTGGGGTGCCCTCAACACCTGATAGACCACAGAGCTCCAAAGGTCCTGGATCTTGTGCCGGCCCCGGGCGCTGTGATCTCGAAGATACACCAGCTGACCGACCTTTAAAGGAACAGGGTGGACTCTCTGGTCATGCCGCTCCTTACGACGGTCAGCGGCCAGTGACAACCGTGCCCGAGCTCCCTCAAAAGCCACCATTAACCTGGCTTGGTGCTCGGCCACCCAGTCCTGTACCTCTCCAGGCACTGGGTCCTGAACGCGGCCTAGAAGGGAATCAATAGGCAGCCTAGGATCCCTGCCAAACATCAAGAAAAACGGTGACTCTCCAGTGCCCTGATGCGGCGTGCTATTATAGCAAAAGAGCACATGCGGTAAGCATGCAGCCCAGTCGCGTTTCCGAGATGATGGCAGAGTCCGGAGGAGGTTATGGAGGGTTCGGTTAAACCGTTCGCACTGCCCATTACCCGCTGGGTGGTAAGGGGTTGTACGGGACTTGGCTACCCGATACAACTCGCATAACTGTTGCATCACCAAACTCTCAAAATTTCTACCCTGGTCAGAGTGGAGGCGGCTTGGAATGCCAAACTTAAAAAAACCACTCTGTTAACAGGGCCTGGGGCACAGTAGAGGCCCGCTGGTCCCGGGTAGGGACTGCAACAGTGTATTTGCTAAAAACGTCAGTCATAACCAAGACGTTTTCAACTCCACTACGGGAAGGTTCCAACACCGTGAAGTCTATGGCCAGGATTTCATTTGGCCTAGACGCCAACAGATGACCCATATAACTATGAGACCCCAACTCTGAGTCCTTTGCGACCTGACAGCGTTCACAACGCTGAACCCATTGCTTGATGTCAGAGGACATCCCGGGCCAATAGCAACGCTGCCTGACCAGTTCAGTGGTACGCTCAATACCTTGGTGCCCATGGTCCTGGTGCAGCTGCCTCAAGGTCTCAGGCTTTAGAGCCTCTGGAAGAACAAGTTGGAGGGCTTCCTCACCTCCACCTGGACGCAAGATACGGCGAAAAAGGATGCCATCCTTCTCCACCAGACGATCCCACTGACGCAGCAGAACCATGACTGGTTTGGGGACCTGACTCCTTTCCTCCGAAGAGGGCGGGGTGTGCCTCCTTCAGTATACCAAGAAATCCTTGAGGAGGGGGTCAGCCTCCTGCAAAGCACGAATATCCTCCAGGGAGTGAGATGGAAAGGCCCCAATCTCCAACTGAGTAACGGAAGGCGAAACGGCTGGACACTGAGCCTGCTGAAGTGAAGTCGGGACACAAGTCCCAGGCAACACACCCTCGGCCAAGCTGGAGCTCGTCTCATACTGTCGAGAGAGAGCATCAGCATTCCTATTACTGCGGCCTGAGCGATACTTGATCTCAAAATCGAATGCCGCCAGCTGGGAGGCCCACCTCTGCTCGGTGGCACCCAGCTTAGCTGAAGAGAGGTAACTGAGTGGATTGTTATCGGTGTAAACCACACACTTCTGCCCCAGCAGGTACTCCCGGAACTTCTCGGCCATGGCCCACTTGAGCGCAAGAAACTCCAGCTTCATGGAGCTGTAATTGTCCATATTGCGCTCATGTGGCCGAAGACCTCGACTAGCATAAGCCACTGGCCTAATGACACCTTCTACATCTTGGGAGAGAACTGCACCTAAACCACTGTGGCTGGCGTCAATCTCCAAGATAAATGGGCGCGTAAAGTCAGCATATGCTAGCACAGGTGCAGACACAAGCTTTGCTTTCAGGGCCTCAAAGCTCTCCTCACACTGAGGGGTCCAAATAGCACTCAAACTCTGTCCCGAGCCCTTCTTTGTCTTTGTGCCAGCCGATTTAGCCACCACTTGATGCAGGGGAGCCGCCAATGCGGCGAACCCCTCCACAAAGCGCCGGTAATAGCTGGCGAAACCCAAAAAGGATCGCAACTCTGACACGGAACGAGGACACTGCCATTTGGCTACTGCGTCAACCTTGGCTGGATCGGTCGAGACACCCTCACAGGAGATTACATGGCCCAAGTAGTTAACCTTCTGCTGGAAAAAGGCACACTTTTCTAACTTAGCCTTGAGCCCCTGTTGCTGCAGCCTTGCCATCACCATCTCTAGCCATTGCAGGTGCTGAGAGACAGACGAGGAGAACACAATGATGTCGTCTAGGTACAGCAGTAATGACTGGCACTGCTGATCCCCGAACATCCTCTGCATTAGGCGCTGGAAGGTACCAGGAGCATTGCACAGCCCGAATGGCAGAATTAAACAGACTGCTGCGCTACAACAGGCCGGAAAAGTATATTAACACCAATTCCAGTATTCGGAGGGAATCTGAGGTTAAGCGAGAGCATACCTGTAGCTGTCATATAATCGGCTCTTGCTGATCAGTCTGTCGCAGTACGCCAGCATTTACTGCTGTATCGCACCAGAAGCTCAGGAGGGATTAATCCAACAAAACATCGGCTTAGCTTTATACGGGCTAGCGCCACCCTGCAATCAATGTGCAGGTGGGTTCCCAATTAACCCAATCACCTGATACAAGGAGCGAGTGCAGCGGAAAGAGAGCGAGGGTGGTAGAGCGAGCGAGAGAGAGAGAATGAGAGAAGAAAAAAAAACGGAAGGCGAGTAGCCCATCTGGCTACAGAGGCTGAGGAGTAACTAAACATCTGACACAATGAGCAAGAAAGTGCAGGAGGGACAGGTGAAGTAGCCATGGTGCTAGCGACTTCACAGTGAGTGAATACTTTGGCTTTAAATTAGGTAGTGAGTACACAGAAAGTGTGCTTCGGATGAAGCACGCGAAGATTATACTATGAAAAAAAAGGTATCTAAAAGTTTTTAATTAAATTGCTAAGCAGGTAAGCTACTCAAAAACACCACTGTGTTTGAGCAGGAAAAGGAAGTGATACTCTACCGCAGAGAGAGCGAACACCAATTGACAGCGCCTTTACTTATTTACTTACCTGGATGATTGAGCATGCATCAAAATATATTAACCACTTAATTTATTAACTGATCACTGATTGGTAGTGTAGGTGCTACCAGCTCCCGCTATGTAGGGGTGTGGGTATGTACAAGTTGCCCTGAACGACTGAGGGTGATAGGATGTGGGTCCGTGACCCCCCTAGTACAATTGACCCTGGTACTTACTACATGCTTACATGCTGCCCTGCACCAAACGTTCAATTAACGGCCAAACTCAGCCTAATCCAACTAGAAACGGTGGTGGGCCTAAAAGAAAAGTGCAGCTAAAGTTTGCTCTCGCTCCAACGCCCTGTCCCCACGTTATCTACTTTGATTATGGTCCGCAGCGTCACCCGTTGTGGCTCGCGGCTACACAAAGCCAAGCTTCACGCAAGGAGCAAAACTCTCGAGACTTCTGTTTCACTGACCTCTCTGGTACCCCTTTTGTCGAACTGTGAGGCTTTCTTAATGTGGCTGGCCCTGACAACATGCGGGAGACAGCTACTTCTCTCCTCTTCTTCACAAATACACACACCCCAGAGAACGTGCGTGGGTTCTGTCCTTTTTGATTTTCTCTTGCCTTACTCAGACAGGCCACTTGAGGCACCATATGTCAGCTACGACAATCTACATTCATGTGTCCTTACAGTAGCGCCAGAGTCTACTAAAAACTCAAGCTGATGTCCTGTAATCTGGAGAGTAAACTGTGGCAGGTCTCTGTCAGCAGCTGATGAACTCAGTATTTGGTAGCAAGTGTGTGTGTATATTTTTAACAGTAATGAGAGAAATTGCCATGTTTATGAGTAGCTTTCATTGGCTGTGTGTGACAGTAGGTGGGCTAATGCAATTATCTGTGTGCGTGTCTTATTTTTTATCTTTAACCTTTTGTTGCGATGCTGAGGACCCTTCCCTTTCTCAAACTCCACCCCGAGTCAGTCGGCCTGAGATTCCTGCTTTTTAGGACAATCCTTAAACCAATATTAATGTGTGACCACACTAAAAACAGCCTTAATTGTTCCATGTTTTCTTCTCCCTTCACCTCTCCACCTCTGTCTGCCTTTGCCACAATCTACTGCAGTTCATGGTTGTGATGTGTTCATTGTCTTATTTTTTTCTCAGTCTCCTCAATTGCCGTTATAACTCCGCGTGTGGCAAATATTAAACTCAGACAATCTTTCCAAGTCCATTCACAAACATTGATATCGAAGGTGAACTTCCCAGGTTGTGATTTGGAAGGGATCTCTTCATCCATGATGGTGTTTGTATATGCTACTGGTCTCCTGAACTCAATGCAGTTGGTCTAGAAGTATATTGTGTCATCAGATGACAGCCTCAACATGGCATTTAATCTGTTATTAGACTCAATTGGTTTCTCTCAAAATGTAAAAGAACCCACCCACCACTTTAATCACACTCTAGATCTTGTTTTAACATATGGCATCGAACCTGAACATTTAACAGTGTTTCCTGAAAACCCTCTCCTGTCTGATCATTTCCTGATAACATTTACTTTTACAATAATTGATTACACAGCGGTGAAGAGTAGACTTTATCAAAGTAGATGTCTTTCTGAAAGCACGGTAACTAAGTTTAAGAATATAATCCACCCCCTGTTATCATCTCCAATGCCCTGTACCAACACAGAGCAAAGCAGCTATCTGAACGCTACCCCAACAGAGGTCGATTATCTTGTTAATAATTTCACCTCCTCACTACGTACGACTCTGGATACTGTAGCTCCTGTGAAAACTAAGGCCTCAAATCAGAAGTACCTGACTCCGTGGTATAATTCTGAAACACGTACCCTAAAGCAGATGACTCGTAATCTGGAGAGGAAATGGCGTGTCACAAATCTAGAGGATCATCATTTAGCCTGGAGAAATAGTTTGTTGCTTTATAAGAAAGCCCTCCGCAAAGCCAGAACATCTTACTATTCATCACTGATTGAAGAAAATAAGAACAACCCTAGGTTTCTCTTCAGCACTGTAGCCAGGCTGACAAAAAGTCAGAGCTCTTTTGAGCCAACCATCCCTTTAACGTTAACTAGTAATGACTTCATGAACTTCTTCACAAATAAAATTTTTATCATTAGAGAAAAAATTACCAATAATCATCCCACAGATGTAATATTATCTACAGTTACTCTTAGTACCATTGATATTAAGTTAGACTCTTTTTCTCCAATTGATCTTTCTGAGTTAACTTCAATAATTACTTCCTCCAAACCATCAACGTGTCTTTTAGACCCCATTCCTACAAAATTGCTCAAAGAAGTCCTGCCATTAATTAATTCTTCGATCTTAAATATGATCAACCTATCTCTAATAATCGGCTATGTACCACAGGCCTTCAAGCTGGCTGTAGTTAAACCTTTACTCAAAAAGCCATCTCTAGACCCAGCAGTCTTAGCTAATTATAGGCCAATCTCCAACCTCCTTTGTGTTTTTTCTGTGTATTATCCTCAGTTACTTTGACTCAAAGGCATCTGCTGTGATGCTCACACCTCTGACGTCTTACAAGTGTCAGCTTTCTTTTTATAGATATAAAAATATGGATATGTACTGATAAATGATCAGAATTATAATATTTCTGACTGTCTAATGCAAAATATCCCTGATTCAAATTGAATTGAATCAAATCGTGGATTGAATTGAATGGGGACCTTGTGAATCGGAATCAAAACAATTCTAGAAATCAGTGACAATGCCTTACTGTGGAATGTTTAGCTCGCCCAGGTTATAGTTCTAATGAGGTTGATGGTGTTGGTCTGTCATTTTGCTTGTGGAGGAGATTGATCCAGTTCCAGTTTTACCTGCTACTGACCCACTGAGACATTTAATATCATTTTTCATCCCTGTCCCTTCTGTACCATTTGCTCCTTTTATTCCGCATGCAACTGTCCAATATACAAATCAGCGCCTGGGATTAACTATTAAACAAATGCACAGACTGCACAAACAAATAACTGCAACTCACAAAGAACTGCACCAATTACTATGCCAAATTACAACTTGGCCTATGGCATCAATTCTTCTTCTTGTCCTTAGCGGGCGACCAGTGGCGGTGGTCTGCCGCGCAACCAGTATGCTGCTGTAGGTGCCCCAGGTTCTCTTGCTTGACCAACGATTATCTTCCACGCTTTTCGATCTAAGGCGATGGTTTTTGCCTGCTCGAGGTCAAGTCGAAGGGCCTTCAAATCATCCTGGATTTGTTTCATCCATGTCTTCAATGGCATGGCATCAATTAGTGCATAAATATACAAAAACTATCAAGTTACAGTCAAAATACATAAAAATCATTAAAGCTGCGGTCAACAGAAAGTTTTGCCTCATGCTCACCCTACCTTTCTGCTCATCAACATCAGGTGCGGTGAACAGGTGAGTGCTAGTGATGGGACGTTCTGTATCGAGGCTTCGGAGCGTGTGTCGAGTAATGGAGGGGGCGTTTCCGCGAAGCGCGTATCGAGGCTTGCTTCATTTATGGGAGGAGCTGAAAATGATGACGTCCGAAGCCTCGCTGCCCGGCTGTACCACGTGACTGGTTCATGAAGTGGTTCGAACTTTGCCGCGAGATATGACAGCGATATAAACCCCTCAGACTTCATTCAAAATGTGGGTGTTTGATGGAGAGTTGCGGTTAGAGAGAGTTTGGAGACCGTTTGGAGGTTTATGAGAGTGAGGAGAGAAAGTCAGGAGAGAATGGAGCCAGCTAAGAAGAGGAGGATGTCCTCCCCTGTGTGGGAACATTTTGATTTTATTCCTCCCAACAAGGTATGTAAATTTCTACAGAAGATGTATTTTCATGATACTGATGGTGCAATACAATTTATGTTGAGCTGTCTTGACTTTTGTACAAGGTGAAGTGTTTGCTATGTGCCAGGGAGCTGGGATATAACAACAACATCCATGCTTAGGCACTACAGAGCTTTGCATGAGAATAAGAGGAACACCGATTGTGGAGCAAGACCAGGTGAGCCATCAAATGTCATGATAATATAGCATGCAGTAATGTTACTAAATGATATAACAATATTATACAACTGTTATAAGTTACGTGTGTGATATTTATATTTGTGCTTTGTCTTTATTGTCTTTCCTCAGGAGAACAATCTCAAATAGATGAAGACCTGGTCAGCATGGTGATTGAGGACTCCCAGCCATTTAGCATTGTGGAGGACAAAGGATTCAAAAGATTTGTTAAATCATTAAATCCTAGCTATGTTCTCCCCACTAAAAAGGTCATAAAAGCAGTGAAAATTTAGTTTTTACAGAATAAAATGTGAACAGGCAGGACTGAGGCTCAAAGCCTCAGTGTGTAGCTGTCCATACCTCAACGTTACAAAAGCACAACTACTGTCCACACCCCAACCACACCTCACCTCACAGTAAATGATCATTTCCATTTCAAGCATTTCCAAATAATCATTTCCCATACTGCCACTATAAATATACACAGTATACTGCCATCACTACAATATACATGTTTTACACACTCCTTTTGTTGTTGACATTTACAGGCTGTGTGCAAAATGCCACACTCTTCAAATTCATGCCAGCTATTATTTTTACGTCCAGTAGGTGTCCTGCTAGAGCAAATGAAGCTTCATGAAGCTTCGCGTTGGGGTGAACCAATTGGATGAAAAGCTTCAGTGCTTCATGGGGCTTCATCTGCCCATCACTAGTGAGTGCAACCACATTTATCGTCTACCACACCCATGAGACACGCCCCACACCTGTGCACCAATACAGCTAGTCCATTTAAACCAACCCACTTAGTCAAAAAAGGAGCAACTCATATGGCTCCTACAACTAACATGGTTGAACATCCTGGATTTACAGGAGTTTTTGCAGATGCACAGTTCCTACAACAGAAACATGTTTTACCCATAGAATGTCAGTTTCTTCCTAGCGTTTTTACTGTTGCACTCATTTTAGCAATAGACCCAAAACTTTTATGCAGTTTGCGAAAGAAAAACATCAATCAATCAATTTTTATTCATATTGCACTTTTAAAAACAACTGTTGACTAAAGTACTCTACAGTAAAATAATCAGATAAAATTTTAAAGGAAAGTAAAATAAAAGATAAGAAAATAATAAGAATAAAATAATGACACACATACAGAATTAAAAGCCAAAGAGTAAAAATGGGCCTTTAAATGAGTTTTAAAAGTATCCAGTGTTGGAGAGGTCCTGATATTTAAAGGCAGTTTATTCCACAGTTTCAGAGCAGTCACAGCAAAAGCCCTATGTGTTTTAATCTAGACCTAGGGACAACTAGAAGCATTTGGTCTGCAGACCTCAAAGATCTCGTCGGAGCATACCAATTTCAAAAGATCAGAAAGATATATAGGAGCTTGTGGAATGCTGTCATGTAGTCTATAAAACAGTTTTGTTCAGTGGCAGTCAATGTTCCCTCTAATTTTTCATGTTTCTGAGTGTGTCTTTTTCCGTGAGTTATTCTGTCTGTCCAGCTCACATCTCCAGTGGTTGTACACGCTGTCATTAACGTGGCTTCACTCCACATCAGCCATGCCGCTTTGCTAGCTAAAACACCAGTGTCGGCGCATAAGGATGCTATCATAGCCTGTCGACGTTGATTAGCTGCATATATACAAATGTGAATCGCATCATTGGCTGGACTATGGGATAAGGTGGCATCGTTCTAATCCCATACTGGAGCAGACAGTCACTTGCTGACTAACACTGCAAGACAGAATTGTTAACGTATATATTTTAATTTCAATTCAGGTTAGATTTTTTTGTGGCAACACAGATTTTCCCTGCGCAGAGACCGTGCCAGCAGTGCGCAATTACGCAATCTTAGAGGGAACATTGGTGACGGTTACCCTGGCTGCACACTTATTTTTGTCAAATACACACTGTTTATTCACATCTTCTCAGTTTCCTGTCTCTCTGTATGTTTTTCCCCTTAAACTGCTGCTGTTAGATGTAGTGTGTGTGTGTGTGTGTGTGTGTGTGTGTGTGTGTGTGTGTGTGTGTGTGTGTGTGTGTGTCTGTGGTGGTGGTGGTGGGTGGGGATAAATACATGTTCCACCAGTTCTTCAGAAACAGGAAACAGTTAATCTTATTTATACAGCAGTGGATGTGAGTCATATTTAACCCTCTGAAACATTCTGTTCACTTTCATTAAAATTAGGCAGGTTAATTAAATCTTTGGTTTTTTTTTTATTTTCATCTTTAATCTTTTGTTGCAATGCTAGGTACCCCATAAGTTGGACATTATTTGGACGTAGTGTTTTCAGTGGGAGAAACATTTCATCATTCATACAAGTGACTTTTTTCAGTCTCAGTTGACTACAGGTTTCTCCAACCTTTTTTGTATAGCCAAATTAGTTTATTGGACGCATGACCATAGACTTTTGTGAAAAGCAATGAAACTTTCTAGAGAGTACGCTCCATGTATTATGCTCAGTGGCAAACTGAGCATAATGACCTGCAGTTATGAACCACTCTCTGACAATAACGTGGTGCTGAAAACACTGTTTTATGATTTTTTGAGAGACTGTATTTCCATGTTCTTTGTCTAAGGTCAAGTCTTTTGTCACCCAGATACGCATTGTCACCAGCGGGAGGAAGAACTGCTGCTTTTCTTTGCCATATCACCACATATATTGATTCTCACACACATACTCAAATAGATACTGTGCAGTTGCACTTCCTGTGTGTCCTGTTATCTTTTCCCCTTGATCTCACCTTCTTGCTTTTTCCCTCAAGCTCTTGTACCTGCATCTGTGAATGTCAGGCAGGCTTTTTCTTTTGATGTCCTCGTGGAGACCAGGCCTCCAGTCAGCCCACAATGTGCGCATCACTTTATTTAACATACGTCATTCACACTCGTTCCTACATGTACTTTTGATTAATGATAATCTTAAAGTAATCCAGCATCACTCATGTCATGATCCTGGGTCCTTTTGACCCAGCGTTTTGTGTTTTCTCTTCGCGATTTTGGTTCTGTTCTTCCTCTGGTTAGTGTTTACTCTGTTCTGCTCGTGTGTTCCTGTATCCAGTCCGCGTTTCTTAGTTTGTGTCCTTTCATGTGCAAGTTCCTGTTTTATTGTGAAGGTCTGCGTCTTATGTGAGTGTTTTCAGTTTGCCTCCCTAGTCTCGTCGTGTTTATCACTCCCAGCTGTGTCTCCCACCTGTGTGTAATCTCCCTGTGTTCTCTGAGTATATTTAAGTTGTATTTTCTGTCTTAGTAGTTGCTGGTTCGTCTGTGTTGTTTCCCCTCGGTCTCCCTGCGTCTCTCCGTATGTATTTCCCCGGACCTCTGCATCTTCGTTTCTGGTTTGTTTTGTTAGTTTTACCCAGTTTAGGTTTTCCTGTTTCACCTTCACCCACGCCATTGCTGTTTGTATTTTCTTTTGTTAAATAAACACTCACCTGCTCCAGAGCTGCTGCCTTTTGGGTCCTTTTCTACATTCCACACGGCTTGCCCCGGCAATCCGTGACAGTACGAACCAGCCACCATGGACCCAGCAGCAGTAAATCCGTCCGAGGAGCTCCGGGACGACGTTACATATAACGTGGAGATTCTCCTCGGGCTGTGGCTTGAAAACCCTCCAGAGGAGCTTCGCCGCATCGTCGAAAGCCGGCTACAACGGCTCTTTTCCGGCCTGCCATGGCTTCTAAAATCGCTTCCTCTGACCATGCAGGCTTTTCTCCAGCACACACCTCACCTTCTCTCAGCCACTCCTGCCTCGCTGCCCGACTCGCCGGATGTGATCTTGCCCGGCCCGTCGGAGCCGTCTGCAGGGAGGAAACGCCGATCGCGCTGCCGACACGCCACCCCACAGCCGCACGTTCGGACTTCTAATTCACCGGCTGTGGTGAGTGAGGACTCTGTGTCTTTTCCAGACAACGTGACTGTTCATTCAGGGGCTGTGTTTTGTGTGGCGGATGTCAACGCGAGCTGCGTATCGCCTGTGCAGCTACTCCCAGCTCAGTTAGCTCCCCCGCAGCAACTCCCAGCTCAGTTAGCTCCCCCGCAGCTACTCCCAGCTCAGTTAGCTCCCCCACAGTCCTTCACAGCTCAGTTAGCTCCCTCGCAGCCACCCTCAGTTCAGTTAGCTCCCTCGCAGCCACCCTCAGTTCGGTTAGCTCCCTCGCAGCCACCCTCAGTTCGGTTAGCTCCCCCGCGGCCACCCTCAGGTCGGTTAGCTCCCCCGCAGCCACCCTCAGGTCGGTTAGCTCCCCCGCAGCCACCCTCAGGTCGGTTAGCTCCCCCGCAGCCACCCTCAGGTCGGTTAGCTCCCCCGCAGCCACCCTCAGGTCGGTTAGCTCCCCCGCAGCCACCCTCAGGTCGGTTAGCTCCCCCGCAGCCACCCTCAGCTCAGTTTCCAGAGTCCCCCTCAGCTCAGTTTCCAGAGTCCCCCTCAGCTCAGTTTCCAGCAGCCTCCAGTGCCGCCTGTAGCGCAGGCCCCAGTAGCTCCAGTATCATCGGCTTCACTCATTCACTCCATGCGGGGAGACAGTTTAATTTCACCTCAAGGTGCTTTTTTTGGTTCAGCCGCCATTGGCGCAGTTTGCCGCTCCAGGGCCACCCCAGAGGCTAGGTCTCAGTCCCCAGCTGATTCTGGACCCCTGAAGTCTAGGCAGCTACATGAGAACTGCGCCATATCAGCATTGCCTGTGCAGGGCCCGTGCTCAGTGCATTGCCAGTTGCCTTCGTGTTTGCCAGAGGACTCCATGACTGCTGGCTTAGTGTTGACTTCTGCTGGAGGGCCCGAGGGACTGCTCCGGCCTTTGTCTCTAGTCTCCGCTGGAGGGTCCGAGGGACCGCTCCGGCCTTCGTCTCCTGTCTCCGCTGGAGGGTCCGAGGGACCGCTCCGGCCTTCGTCTCATGTCTCCGCTGGAGGGTCCGAGGGACCGCTCCGGTTTTCGTCTCATGTCTCCGCTGGAGGGTCCGAGGGACCGCTCCGGTTTTCGTCTCATGTCTCCGCTGGAGGGTCCGAGGGACCACTCCGGCCCTTGCTTCCTGCCTCGTCAGCTGGAGGGCCCGAGGAGCCCGTCCAGCTCCCTACCTCATCAGCTGGGGGGCCCAAGGAGCCCGTCCAGCCGCCGGCTGCAGCTTCATCGTCCTCCTCACCTGCTGCAGCTTCATCGTCCTCCTCACCTGCTGCAGCTTCATCGTCCTCCTCGCCTGCTGCAGCTTCATCGTCCTCCTCGCCTGGTCCAGCCTCAGGGCCTTCAGCCTCGTCTGGTCTAGCCTCAGAGCCTTCATCCTCGCCTGGTCCCGCTTCATCCGAGTCTTCATCCTCGCCTGGTCCAGCTTCATCCGAGTCTTCATCCTCGCCTGGTCTAGCTTCTGCCTGTGCTTCGCCTGGTCCAGCTTCAGCCTGTGCTTCGCCTGGTCCGGATCACCATCGCCTGAGTCGCCGCCGCTGCCTTCCGCGCGGTCGGCCCCCTGAACTGCTCCGTCGTCTCCCTCATCGCCGCCGTTGCCTTCCGCGCGGCCGGCCCCCGGACCCTCGTCGCCTGAGTGGCCGCCGTTGCCTTCCGCGCGGCCGGCCCCCGGACCCTCGTCGCCTGAGTGGCCGCCGTTGCCTTCCGCGCGGCCGGCCCCCGGACCGCCATCGCCTGAGTGGCCGCCGTTGCCTTCCGCACGGCCGGCTCCCGGACCGCCATCGCCTGAGTGGCCGCCGTTGCCTTCCGCACGGCCAGCCCCCTGAACTGTTTGGACTCCTGTGCGGTCGGCCCCCTGGCCGGCCCCCTGAACTTTTCTGTTTTGGACTCTGTTTTCCTGTGCTTTGGTGTGCTTTTCTTTTGGTTTTGGTCTTGTGTTTTGTTTTTCTTTTTGTCTTCTGGTGCTCCTGTTTTGTTTTGCCTCGTGCCCTCCGTCCTGGGCCCCCTCCGCCCGCCCTGGTCGGGTTTTCTGGTTTTTTTTGGGCTGTCAGGAGCCAGCCCTTGAGGGGGGGGGGGGGTTCTGTCATGATCCTGGGTCCTTTTGACCCAGCGTTTTGTGTTTTCTCTTCACGATTTTGGTTCTGTTCTTCCTCTGGTTAGTGTTTACTCTGTTCTGCCCGTGTGTTCCTGTATCCAGTCCGCGTTTCTTAGTTTGTGTCCTTTCATGTGCAAGTTCCTGTTTTATTGTGAAGGTCTGCGTCTTATGTGAGTGTTTTCAGTTTGCCTCCCTAGTCTCATCATGTTTATCACTCCCAGCTGTGTCTCCCACCTGTGTGTAATCTCCCTGTGTTCTCTGAGTATATTTAAGTTGTATTTTCTGTCTTAGTAGTTGCTGGTTCGTCTGTGTTGTTTCCCCTCGGTCTCCCTGCGTCTCTCCGTATGTATTTCCCCGGACCTCTGCATCTTCGTTTCTGGTTTGTTTTGTTAGTTTTACCCAGTTTAGGTTTTCCTGTTTCACCTTCACCCACGCCATTGCTGTTTGTATTTTCTTTTGTTAAATAAACACTCACCTGCTCCAGAGCTGCTGCCTTTTGGGTCCTTTTCTACATTCCACACGGCTTGCCCCGGCAATCCGTGACAACTCAGGACATACCTAATGCAAACAGAATTCACTCCCATCATTTGAATGCAGCTGAACTCATAATCTCGATAATAGATTATTATTATCTCGATAATACGTTCATCAGTTCAAAGTTCATCAGTGGGTTTAAACAAATCATTTAAATTTCAAACACAAGACATTGGTAGGTTATGACATACAATTTAAACTATACATTAGTATTTACATGAGCTTTGCCACTTTGGAGTAATGCTGATCATTTGTTTTCTTGAACAGTGTGTATTTCCTCAAGTCTTCAATCTGCTATGCAAAGCGGACTTTTCAAGCAAAATTTGTAACAGGTTAAGTGTGTGGATTCTGTCTGTCTGTGGATTTTGGAGTGTGACTGTTTGAGGTTGTAGACAGGTGTCTTTTATACTGATAATGAGTTCAAACAGGTGCCATTAATACAGACAACAAGTGGAGGACAGAGGATCAAAGGTCTCTCAGAGCCAGAAATCTTGCTTGTTTGTAGTTGACCAGATATTTATATTCCACCATAATTTTCAAATAAATTCTTTAAAAATCAGACAATATGATTCTTTTTAAGTGGGACGACTTGCACAATTGGTGGCTGACTAAATGCTTTTTTGGCCCACTGTAGTTTCATCATCTGAGGAGCACAACATCAGTATTACATTTAAATCCAGCTAATAAACTATACCTGGCATTGCTATGAATACATTTTTTTTGCAGGTTCATATTTAGAAATGTGACAGTTTGATGCATTCTTAGTGTGTTATTGTATTTTGTAGTGATGAAATAGTTGTAGATCTGGTTTTCATGAGCTTCCTGTTCCAACCCCCAAAAGCTTCAAAAGCCACAACTTGTGGTGAGTCTCTTGTTCTTGTACAACTTTCTCCTCTCCACATTGCAGCTGAGCTGAGAACAGTTTGAGTGATGAATCCTCCAGATTACCCGACTGAAGACGTGCCATTGCAGGGCGTGAATTATGGTGGACTCCCTATTCAGCCTGCAGTGGTCCAGCAGACTGCTGTGAACATCAACACAGATGTACCAGTCATCATTGAATACCCGCAAGACCATATCATCTGGTCAATCTGCTGCTTTGCCTACGCAAATCCTTTTTGCCTTGGACTTGCAGCTCTCATTTATTCCATCAAGGTGAGTTTATGGTAACAAATTTTAATTTCTTAGAAGTGTTTGTGTGTGTGTGTGTGTGTGTGTGGGGTGGGGGGGGGGGGGTCAAAATAAAATGGTACAGGACAGAGCTCAGTAAAATAAAACCTAAAAAGTGAGAATAAGTTAAAAATAATAGAACAAATGGCTGACCAGAAGTAGTAATAGCAACACAGGAAATGTCAGATATTAAAGTTTTTAAAGTGTATAAAATGTTTTCATCCTTCCAGGCCAGAGACAGGAAGGTGGTTGGAGATGTGGATGGTGCACGACGTTATGGCTCCACTGCTCGCTGTCTCAACATTATCTCCACAATCATAGTTTCGACTGTGTTCTGCGCTTTAATAATTGGGATTACTGTTCTCACTACTACTATAGTTTCATACCGTACTCCTAATTTAAATTCACCCAGAGAACAGTATGGGTTTTCGTATTAAAATAAATTTTGCAACCTTCTATAACTTTTTAAATGCATCATCTGGGGGGGAAAAAAAGCCATTTTACAAAAATCTTAAATGGAAGTCTTCTCTATTTCTTTACTGACAAGTTTTGTTTTCAGACTTTGTTAGTTGATGCATAAATCCTGTTAGTAAATCGTTAAGAAATAAAAAGCTTCACATTTCAATAAATGTCTCTCTATTTTACTGTGCTTTACACATTTTTGACTACTTATAATTTTCTTTTCTTTTTTTAACTTTCTTTTTTCCCCCAACCGGTAACATAGTTTAATATCATGAGTGGGGAAAAGGGCAGAGTGATGTTTTCCTTCTCTGAAAATAGATAAAGTGACTATGTTTCACTCATGTGCATTTCCAAAAAATACTACAGCAGTTATAAATTTAGTTGGATCAGATTTTCAAACCAAGAAATGTCCCTGGGCCAGACATTTGAGGCAGCTTGTAAGCAACAGGTAACAATAAACTTCAAACCAATATAAAGGAACTAATAAAAGAAGTATTATTTATTCATTGTTTTGCTTTAAAAGTTGATCACATCTGAAAATATGCACAAGAATGCATGCATTTAAATAACAAATGAATTGTAAACGAACAGAATCTGAAGTAGTAATAGTTTTTTTTTTATTTAAAAAGCAATAAACTTTGCCCATATCGGACATCTGAATGTGCACAACATTAATGATTAAATCATATCAAAGCCATCACTGCAGAAACCCATTACATTATACACACAAATATAACAATTACATCGTCACCCTGATGGAACATAATTTTAATTTTAAGGCAGGCATGGCTTGTTACTCATCCAGTATATTCAATTTTATTTGTTGTAGCCTACATATATGTTAACATGTAATTACTCTGTTGACATTAGTGGGAGAAGTTATTTATCCATTTTTTGTTCTGTGCATTGAATGGGAGCTGATTTTTATTGAGTGTGTGAAAAACCTTAATCACATTTTTACGTTGATCCAAACACACTGAGGATGACTGCAACTTAACGTCTGTTCACCCTCACTTGCTGTTTGTTCATGATTTCCAGTCTGCCTGCATCTCAGTTTAGAGTTTTGTTTGCTTTTGTGTAGTGATGGCCAAATGAAGCTTTCTGAAGCACTGAAGCTTGTATTGAAAAACGGTTAATTACTCGAAGCTTTTCAACACAGTCCTCTCTGGTGACATCTGGTGGCCAAAAATACAAAGAGCAGCTTGAATCCACAAAATAAAACCAACTGCTTCATTACGATCGCCTACTCTACACAGTGGAGTTTTGTCTGATATTGGGCCGCTGTTGTGTTGCTTTGAACCTGTATTTTTTTTGGTGGTTAAAAAAATGTGTTTTATTTGTTTAATAAATAGTTTTGACCAGTAAACTCTCCTTGTTTAAACATGCATCATGGTGTGGTCTTCCTTTGCTTGTGAGTTCTTGATGTTAGTAAATACAATAATTGAAAAAAATACCACGTTACATATAATATATACATATAATTATGTACAACACATTATGGAGTATGCTTCTGCTGTGAGGTCCTGCCTCCATGCACTTATGCAATTAATCGCTAGACAGGTGCATTTATAAATAATATTATAGTAGGGAAATTTTCCCAGACATATTTTTGACCTGGGGGTAGAATTGATTGTGAAATGGAAAGGAAAATGCTTATGAAATTGCAAATTAAAAACATGATGCATTTAAGGTAACCCTTTTTCATTTTTATTTAAAAAGAGAATTTGTTCTAATGTGCGATGGCAGAACCTGTTCCTTTTGGTGGAGATCATTTATCCTGCCTTAAGGAAAATCCCTTCACATGGCCCAGAGGAGGCTGGAGTGCACAGAAACTGGTAGAGATGCAGTTTTACAGTCTACCTGGGCCCCACCAACTATCAGCTAAAGAGAATAAATAAATTCAATTGCTGCACATTTGGCAGACTAACATTTTCAGATTAATTAAACAATAAAATATATATTTTTACAACATTACATATAAAGAGTCAAGTGGAAGTTTTTTAAGTTTTAAGTTATTTAATGATATTTATATTATGGAAGCAGATTTTTGACATTTTACCTTTTTCCCGTTTTCAGATATAATAAACACGCACAAAACAAAAGTAAACGGCCAGAACACAAAGCTGGAAAACTCACCCGATTGACAAAAATCAACTCAAAATTCTCCCACACAACAGAACCCCCTCTATTCCTCGCTGGCTCCAAATTTCTCAGTGGAATGATCAGTGTTTCGCTATCTGTCACCATCAAAACACTCCACAAATCCCGTGAATGACTCGCTTCCTTATAAACCATTGAATCAGATACCAAAGCAGTTAGGTTCCAAATGAAGCTTCGGACGTCCCCGATCACGTGACTCTGGCCAAACAAATCAAGCTTCGATACAGTGCTTCTGAAGCAGTGTGTTGATTTTTTTGACACACGCACCGGAGCTTCAGCTTCAAGCGGGCCATCACTACTTTTGTGAGTTTTATTTTATCTTGATGTTTAAAGCTGCATTTTCAGTTGAAACCTCGTTTCCTAAGAATCCTGCATTTTGGGTCCACCACTCCTGCCTGCCTGCCACACAGCCGACCATGACATATCCTCTCACAGACAGGCAGCCAGTGTAAAGACCTCAGAGCTGGACTGATGTGGTCCACTTTTTTGGTCTTAGTGAGGACTCGAGCAGCAGAGTTCTGAATGAGCTGTAGTTGTCTGACTGATTTTTTTAGGTAGACCTGTAAAGATGCTGTTACAGTAATCAAGCCTACTAAAGATGAATGCATGGACTAGTTTTTCCAGATCCTGTTGAGACATCAGATCTTTTATCCTTGAAATATTCTTGAGGTGAAAGTAAGCTGATTTTGTTATTGTCTTAATGTGTTTTTCTAAGTTTAGGTCTGCATCCATCACTACACCCAAATTTCTCGCCTGGTTTGTGGTTTTTAGGTGTATAGATTGAAGTTCTCTGGTGACCTGTAATCGTTTTTCTTTGGCGCCAAAGACTATTACTTCAGTTTTGTTTTTGTTTAGTTGGAGAAAATTGTGGCACAACCAGTCATTAATTTCCTCAATGCATTTACCAAGAGCCTGTTCAGGGCCTTGGTCTACTGGTGACATTGTGATATATATTTGTGTGTCATCTGCATAGCTGTGGTAGTTTATTTTGTTGTTCTTTATAATCTGTGCTAGTGGGAGCATGTAAATGTTAAACAGAGGGGGTCCCAAGATGGAACCTTGGGGAACTTCACATGTGATACTTGTCTGCTCGGATGTGAAGTTACCTATTGATACAAAGTATTTCCTGTTTTCTAAGTATGTTTTGAACCAGTTTAGTACAGTTCCTGAAAGACCTGCCCAGTTCTCCAGTCGTTTGAGTAATATGTTGTGGTCAACTGTATCAAATAAGGGGAATGATGTATGTTAACCTCAGTCCTATGTCAGCAAGTTTGAGTAGGTTGTGAATGTCGTCTCCTTCACCTTCGTGGGCAGAGCAAGTCCAACTCATTGACCACAAGCATTCTCTTTTCAGATGTTTGAATATATTGCTCAGAAAGTAGACACCGACTGTGGAGCTGTATTTGGGTTTTTTTTTTGGGGGGGGGGGGGGGGGTCTTGCCTGCTGTTGAGCAGGAACATTGTGATCTCCTCTTTAAGATCACAAAAACACTCAAGCATGCAACCTTTACGCGGACTGTTGTGAAATGTGGAGCAAAGAGAGACTGAAGTCCCCCTGACTGCCCCTTGTCATCACAGCTGAGGGAATAAAAGGACTTGAAAAGCAGCCTTGTGTTAATAATGTGTTGAAAGTGGTCAGCGTGCAAAAACAGAGCTTTTCCCAATCTGCTAGTAAGGATTAGATATAAGTCTGATTATATGTTAGCAGAGAGATCTGAGTAGTGAAAATTTCTGTGCAGTCTATTCTAGTTTTTGTGTGTAGACATGATCCACTATTGACCTGTTTAGTCATGTCTGAGTTTGAGAAGATACTAACTGTGTTGCCTACCCATGATTGTACTTTTGAGAAGGAAAAATAGTGTTAAACACAGAATTATGATTCATATGATATTTTTGCTGATAGTTAATTATGCTCATACTGATCAGAACATAATCAGTGAATAGAAAGATATTTGAGTTTGGCTAAAATAATTGTGATATCATGTGCAATAGGAAATCATGGAGACTATGTCGACCTCACAGTCACTCCTTTATTTACACCACTGGGGCATGCACAACAAAAACCGGCACTGCTCTCCAAAAACTGTTGTTGAATAAGTATTCTTCACTCACAGACTGCAACATCAGTTCCAGTTTCCAGCTGATATCTCAGTTTGTTACTATCACAGCTGATGGTTGATGGTGATGGGGAGTGGGTCCTCAGTGGATCAGGCTTGGTCAAGTGTGTTCCATGGATTCTTGATTGGATTTTGATCTTGGAGCATGGAGGCTCATAGGAATTTGACATGTTACTATGCGGGAGTGTGCTCAGTGTTTGAGTAGGTAGTCCATGTCAAAATGACTTCCACATAAAACCGAGGACCCAAGTTTCCCAGCACAACGCTGTTGAAATATTATTTTCTGCACTATAAGGCCCACTTTAAATCCTTTAATTTTCTCAAAAATCGATAGTGCACCTTATAATTTGGGGCGCATTATGTATGAATTTCCGGTAGAGATGGGTACTGGTTATGGTTCTGACATAAACGTTAGTAACCTGACTGAAAAGCAGCGCACATTTCGGTGCTTTATTTCGGCGCTTTTTTTTTCTTCCTGAGATGTCATACACTTTGGATTCAGCCAATCATTTTACCTTTCAACGGATAGTAGGCGGGCCCAGGTATGTACATTCTTTTAGAGCAGAGCTATAGATTAAGCTTAGATAATACTCCACTGTGGACATGGACAGCTGGAAACCTGACTGCCGAGTGCTCATCCTGTTATTTTTTTTTACCTCCACTTGAAGTCCACTGCCTGGGGCACAGGCATAGTTGCACTGTAATGTAAATTCTCTGTGGACTAGTCTACGTGGTCCCAAAAAACAGGCAGGCACACGGACGTCTGTACGGATCCTTACGCTAACCATCTGATGATGAAATCTCAGTGAACCCTAGTGGACTAGCACTTACATCACCACGGACTGCCATTTGGCTTTTCTACCTTTAAAACCCGGAGAGCAGCCAAATGGCTGGTAGGCTTTTAGCTAAGCTTTAGCTTCAGGCAAGTGGAAGCTAAATTGGCTAGTCATTCATATGTAAATTGGGTTGTTACCTGGGAATTCTGGAGGGAGGGGAGTGGGGGTGTGTGGATGAGGGATTTCCCTGCGAATCTTGTTGACTGTGCCGAGGATGGTGGTTTTCCGTCTAAGAAGTTTTTGCGCAAGTGAAAGCGATGTGAAAAAATTGTCCGGGGAAAACTTAAAATGTCAAAAATCTGATTTTCATAATATAAATATCATTAAATAACTTTAGAAAAACTTCCATTTGACTCTTTACATTTAATGTTATAAAAATATATATCTTATTTTTTTAAATTAATCTTAAAACGTTAGTCTGCAAAATGTGCAGCAATTTAATTTATTTATTATCTTTAGCTGATAGTTGGTGGGGCCCAGGTAGACTGTATAACTGCATCTCTACCAGTTTCTCTGCACTCCAGCCTCCTCTGTGCCATGTGAAGGGATTTTCCTTAATGCAGGAGAAATTATCTCCACGAAGAGGAACAGGTTTGGCCATCGCACACTAGAACAAATTCTCTTCTTAAATAAAAATGAAAAAGGGCTACTTTAAATGCATCATGTTTTTAATTTGCAAGTTCATAAGCAGGTCAAAAATATGTATAGGAAAATGTCCACCGAAAATGTCCCTAATATAATATTATTTATAAATATGCCTGTCCGGCGATTAATTGCATAAGTACAAGGAGGCAGGACCTCACAGCAGAAACATACTCCATAATGTGTTGTACATTATTATATGTATATTATATGTAGCGTGGTACTTTTCAATTATTGTATTTACCAACATCAAGAAGTCACAAGCAAAGAAAGACCAAACCATGGTGCATATTTAAACAAGGAAAGTTTACTGGTCAAAATTATGTATTAAAGAAATAAACAAAAAAAATTTCACCCCCAAAAATACATGTTTAAAGCAATAAGAAATAAGATAAATTGTTATTTCCATAGCACTTTTACACACAATGAAACACATAAACATAGAACCACAAAAGACCTGCAACATACCTGAGTGGTGAATTCATTGCGATCTGTCTGTCTAGTGGATTGAGGAATTTTGTTGCGAATCTTGTTGACTGTGCCGAGGATGGTGGTTTTCCGTCTAAGAAGTTTTTGCGCAAGTGAAAGCGATGTGAAAAAATTGTCCGTGGTAACATTTCTGCCCTTGTCTAGGAATGGTTCCATCAGCCTCATTACTACATTTTCAGAAAGTCTCTCCCCAGTGGGACGACTGGGGTCCTTGCCAAGATATGGGAAGACATTGCAAATGTACTTGGATTTTAGGTCGCAAGCCACCCAAAACTTGATCCCAAACTTGTCCGGCTTACTTGCAATATACTGCAGGAAACTGCACCGAGTCTTTGATGGGAAAAGCTGTTCATCAACGGTGATATGTAGACCAGGGTTGTAGCACGTGATGCAGTTGGTGACAAATGATCCCCACAAACTGGAAATTGCAGCGAACTTATCAGTCTTTGCTCGATCACTGCGGGTGGACTTGTCATCAAAGCGTAGGTGTTGCATGATTTCTTGGAAGCGGTTTCGTGCCATAGTTCCAATTATCTGTGGGTTTCCCAGGTTTGCTGACCAGCAGTCATTTAGAGATGGAACCCTGGTAACCCCCCGCAAGATGACAATTGCAATAAATGCCATTAGTTCAGGGAGGTCCATGAACCAATGAACATGCTCCGTTTGCTGTGCATGTTGAACAGTCCATTCTTGAATGCTACGAAGCATGTCAAGAGTGATGAAACACAGGAAGCTCCGAAGGCGACTCGTGATATTTCTCCTGGCCTTAGCCGTTGGCTCTCCATCTGCAGCGTACGCTTCTATTGGGGTGAAAGGGAGACAGGTCCCCACCTGTTCTTCACGCCACACTGTGCCATCTTTCGCTGTCTCAGTCCCCAAACAAGCTCTCTTTTTAGGTGCAGAAGCAGTCTCCTCATCTGCAGTGTGAACAAATTCAAATTGTGAGCAATGGGAAGGTCCAGTATCTCCTCCTCTGTATCAGAATAATGTCTGAAATATCTTACTTACAAACTACATCCACTTACTTATTTGAAATGAAATAGGAAATAACATGAAATGCAACTAACCGGAAGACTGATCAGACAGCTCTGAGTCCGAATCCGGCTGAACTTGTAGGTCTTCTCCATCCGAGTCACAAGGGTCGACTTCCCTCAGGATCATTTCCAAGGCCTGCTGAGTGGTGAGTCTTCTCTGCATTTTCTTTCCTTGGAGAGGAGGTCCGTACACCACAGAATTCTTCAGGGCAATGAAGGATTAGGCTAAGTGTAGTGAGATTGTATCATATATATAGGGCTTGGCTTCCTGATCAATGCTCCACTACCAAAAGGAAGCCAAGCCCTGCCACCCTTTACAACAAAACAAGGTGTGATCACATTGATGCCACAATGGACGACTGATCAATGCTCCACTACCAAAAGGAAGCCAAGCCCTGCCACCCTTTACAACAAAACAAGGTGTGATCACATTGATGCCACAATGGACGACTGATCAATGCTCCACTACCAAAAGGAAGCCAAGCCCTGCCACCCTTTACAACAAAACAAGGTGTGATCACATTGATGCCACAATGGACGACTGATCAATGCTCCACTACCAAAAGGAAGCCAAGCCCTGCCACCCTTTACAACAAAACAAGGTGTGATCACAGGGCTTGGCTTCCTTTTGGTAGTGGACAATTGATCAGGAAGCCAAGCCAAGGTAAATGCAGACTACAGATACCATGGCAGTGCCAGGATTGTGAGTGATTGCTGAAAATGTTGAAATGTACTCACTCACTTTTTATAATTATTTGTAAAAATGTGTACAAATGGTTGATTTTTTGTACTGTTTTTATCAATAAATCTCAGCAACAAAGGACATACACCCATGTGTGTTGATTTCTCCCTAAGATGGCAAACTGAAACACTCCAAGTTGGTGACTTTTGGAGATTTGTTTCCCTGGATGATTGAGAATGCATCAAGATGAAACACAAAAGGAAGCTCACCGCTTTTAGCAGCTCCCCCACCCCCTCATCCACACACCCCCACTCCCCTCCCTCCAGAATTCCCAGGTAACAACCCAATTTACATATGAATGACTAGCCAATTTAGCTTCCACTTGCCTGAAGCTAAAGCTTAGCTAAAAGCCTACCAGCCATTTGGCTGCTCTCCGGGTTTTAAAGGTAGAAAGGTAGAAGCCTGGGACTCCCAGTCTAGTGGACGTGGGAAATGTAATTCCTGCTTAAGCTTACCTTGATTAGTGGACATTTGCCGTTTGCTATTAGCTGAGCAGCAAAACAAATTTAAGCAATAAAATTTGCAAACTTAATGGTTGCAGCTTTTGTCTAAAAATACAGAAACTAGCCAATGCACAGGCCTAACAGGCCTTCAGCCTGGAAAAAAAAAATGGCACCACGTGGATTTAACTAAACAAGCAGGTATGAGTCTTCCATTGCAAATGGATGACCAAGTTTTTCCATCAATGGATTTTTTTCCCTTCCCTGCAGACACATAATTGGCCACCACAGAGTACAGACCTCAATCCCATTATGAATCTTTGGGGATGTGCAGAGGAATAGGCAGCAGTCTGAGTCTCCAATCATCAACTCAAGATCTTGGTGAAAAATTAATCTAAATCTGGGCAGATTTAAATGGTGAGGCAAAAGCCTATTGAAATGATGTAATGGAAAACCTAAAGCAGGACCATAGCTGTGTAACATTGCTGGCCAGTAGGAAGGTTGTTATTGGTCAGAACTAGCTTGGCTCAGCTACAAGCGCATAGCTTGAAGCCTGGCAAGGCTTGTGATCGTGATCTCCCAAATCCATTGTTCCTTTAAGATATTTCTGTAATATTCTGTTCACAGGGACAGGACAAACTGCCAGCATTAAAGAGGCCTAAATGTAGGGAAGCAACCTAGATTTTGAATTTCTATTCATGGATTGCTCCTTAAAGTTGCTGCAAGCCTTCAGGGCATTTAGAAGAACTATTTAAATTACATTCACATCTATGTTTTTATTCAATATTTACCAAGTAGACCCACAGTATCAACACAGCCTGCAAAACCAACATCATTAAACGATTCCAGCCCAATAAACAGCTCGAAATATCTAATCTCCTTTCTTTGCGGCTCATTTTTGACAGTGAAGTGGCGCACGATAGAGGCTTCGACACAGGGGCTCATTAGCATATTAATGACATAAAATAACAGGGGGCGGCTTTCAAACAATGGTTCTTCGTGTTGAAATGTGCCATTCCCCCCCCCCCCCCCTATATCTAGCTTGTTGAGCGTGTGATCAGACACACACTCAACAATAGTGGCGGTAATGAGAGCCTGCAATACCCTCATGAGTTGTCAGCAACTGAAAAGCTCCATTTCTCATTCTTAAGTAGGACACCCACAATTCAGCCATTACATTGTGCTGTCACAGGCAGTTTAAAATCAGGCTTGACAGGAGAAATCTCTCAAAAATCCACCTGTAATAAGTTGAGCCATGTTCTGCAAAGATTGCGTGAAAGAAAAACCAGACCACTGCAGATACGATCATGTCATAACTTCATGCGGAAATGACAAAGTGCTTTTAGCAAACTGTCATTAGACAGTATTTGTTGGGGATTATTTTCAGCCCCGGATTAATACACATTTGGTGATGTGAAGTGAGTATTTAAAGTTAAGCGGGGTTGAGTCAAAGCAAACTACAATGCCCGTGTTCACAGTAATGAAGGAACAGATTACAGCCTCCTCGTTTTTGAACCATGAATGAATGGCGTATGTAAAATATGGAACATCACCGGGACGGTCCTTAGCTCATGACATGCCATGTCAAACATAAGTTACAAACTCATGTTTCAAGCAGGTCATGAACAATTAACAGTTATGGGTAAAGTCCAGGTGTATATGTGAGACCCTACACTTTAAAACTGCACTGCAATTTCCAGGCCGGACATGTACAGGGCTTTCATGACAAGCGCAGTGTGGCAATATCAAGTGTGTTTTCCGTGTGGTAAAATCTCTCTGTGTGATCAAACCAACACAGACTTCCTCCTTTCTCTCTAAATCTAACTTCCTGTTTGTCAAGATAGTTACGACAAGAGGAAAGCACCATCCATTACTCTCGCTCTTGTTTAGTGTAAAGAGAAATTCATGCATCTTCGCCAGAGTGAATTATTTTTCCAGCTGCAGTAAATCATTGTGCAGCCCAGTAGGTTGCTTTGTCAGTGAGTGCTTTTATAAAATTGTAATTTATATAAATAAAGAGAGAGGAAGGAAGACAGAAAGTTTTACAGTCAGTTGATGACAGTTTAATTTTAAATTAGTCCACAAGATTTCGTAAGGAAACGCAAATTTCTGTAGAACTTATCAGTTGCTAATTTGCATTTTCTTCTCCACACGTCAAACCACAGCAGTGCATTTGAAGTGAGGAAATTTAACATTTGAATATTACTTGAAAAATAATTGTGAACTATTTTGGAACCTGGCTGCAGGAATTTGATCGCACTCGGTTGCAATCAAGTAGTGCTGGGGACAGTTTTGGCTCATTTGACTGCATATATTGCTAAAAACACTGCTCACACTGCAGTAAACAGTTGGTGCTGAGAAATGACTATACATACAAACACTTTGCAGAGGCATGACTTTTACATAACCTGACGTTTCCAACCCCACCACTCATCTGCTTACACTGCAGAGTGAGAATCATATAGCTTACTGTTCTTCCCTGCAAACATTACATGATCTTCACTGTGAAACATTGTCTTCCCCGAATATGGTAAATGTTTATCATTAGGTGAAACAAAAGAGGAACAATGACATAAAGATTAAAAAAGGATTGTGTCAGGAAGGAGCAATTCAGACATTTTGTTAAAACGAACAGCTATAAATACATATGTTTGCTCTAGTAGACACACTTTACATGCCCAAACTGCAGGAGGCACACACACAGAGGTTATTAAAGAGGAAGCCAATAATGAATACTAGTTTATGGGAGTCTTTTCTCTGAGATCACTAAATGCCTGCAACAATATGGTTACCTTGAGTAGCAGGGTCCACATGAGTGTCCCCAAGTTCAAATGAGCATCAGGATCGTGGAGACAAGTGATTTAAAAATGTCCAAGGCAAAGCAGTCAAAAGTCTGGCTGTACTTCACAGCAAAAGATGCAAACTCAGCAGCCTGCAACAAGTGCTTTAAGGTGATACTGTGCAAAGGAGGTAACACCTCGAATCTGATGAAACACCTGGCGACACAGTGTTTTTTTAAAAGCTGAGAAATGCACCATATTTGATAACTTGCTGCAAGACCTCACATCAAGCACATCTACTGCGGGTGTGTTGCCTGTTATCAGACCTTGAGCAATATGCTCCAAGAACCCGAAGAGGAGAGTCCTGGACCCTAGCCCTGCCAGTGTAGCAGAAATGATGACGGATGATGATGGCAGCAGCAGCCGTTCTTCTCTCGGTGAGTAGCTTAATGTTGTTCATGTGTAATTTACGTTGAGTAGGTGTGATGGCATGCCACACATGGTAAGCTCCACACCTCACCACCCGTTGATTCACTTTAGTTTAATTTACAGTCACTACTTTAAAATATTCTACTTATTGTTCAATATTGTTTCTTTATTAAATTTATTTATTTTTCCATCACACCTTCCAATGTTTATATGGCGTGCACTAGTGATGGCCCGCTTGAAGCTGACGCTCCGGTGCGTGTGTCACAAAAATCGACACACCGCTTCAGAAGCACTGTGTCAAAGCTTGATTCGTTTGACCACAGTCAAGTGATCAGTGACGTCCGAAGCTTCATTTAGAACCTAACCGCTTCGGTGTCTGATTCCCTGGTTTATAAGGGAATCAGACACAAATCGCGGGATTTGTGGAGTGTTTTGATGGTGACAGATAGTGAACCACTGATATTTCTACTGAGAGATTTGGAGCCAGTGAGGAATAGAGGAGGTTCTGTTGTGTGGGAGTATTTTGAGTTTATTTTGGTCGATCGGGTGGGTTTTCCAGCTTTGTGTTCTGGCTGTTTGCTTTTGTTTTGTGCGTGTTTATTTTATCTGAAAACGGGGAAAACTCAAAATGTCAAAAATCTGATTTTCATAATATAAATATCATTAAATAACTTTAGAAAAACTTCCATTTGACTCTTTACATTTAATGTTATAAAAATATATATCTTATTTTTTTAAATTAATCTTAAAACGTTAGTCTGCAAAATGTGCAGCAATTTAATTTATTTATTATCTTTAGCTGATAGTTGGTGGGGCCCAGGTAGACTGTATAACTGCATCTCTACCAGTTTCTCTGCACTCCAGCCTCCTCTGTGCCATGTGAAGGGATTTTCCTTAATGCAGGAGAAATTATCTCCACGAAGAGGAACAGGTTTGGCCATCGCACACTAGAACAAATTCTCTTCTTAAATAAAAATGAAAAAGGGCTACTTTAAATGCATCATGTTTTTAATTTGCAAGTTCATAAGCAGGTCAAAAATATGTATAGGAAAATGTCCACTGTTACACCCCGGCCTAGGCAACCGGGGTGCAACGTAGAAAAACAAAGATAAGGAAAATAAAACCACGAAGGCTCTCCACCAAAATCCCAAAACGAAAATATCCCATGACGAAAGTATTAACAAACCCATTCACAACTATTTACAACAGACTATTTATTTACAACAAAAACACCAAACTATTTACAACACGGGGGAGATCGCGACCATGACATACTGAAACACAAGGCTTAAATACATAGAGGGAGCAATCAGGAAATGGACCACAGGAGGGAAACACAGCTGGGGCAAATTAGAACTGACGAGACAGGGAAAATGTAAACTGAACACACTAAGATAACACAGACTTTCAAAGTAAAGCAGGAAATACACAAGTCATGCAAAAACAAAACACCGACACACCGAAACGTAACATTTCCCCCTACCCAAAAATCAAACATGTAACCCCAAGTGAAAAGTTTGATTCAGACAAACGAAGGCTGAAACGAAGGCAGACGAAGCTGATGGAGGCTGGAGCGGTCCCACTGACCCTCCAGCAGACGACGAAGGCTGGAGCGGTCCCTCGGACCCTCCAGTGAAGGCGGATGAAGGCTGGAGCGGTCCCACGGACCCTCCAGCGATGACAAAGGCTGGGGCGGTCCCACGGACCCTCCCCCCAGCGAAGGCGGATGAAGGCAGACGAAGCTGATGGAGGCTGGAGCGGTCCCACGGACCCTCCAGCAGACGACGAAGGCTGGTGCGGTCCCCCGGACCCTCCAGCAGAGGCGGATGAAGGCTGGAGCGGTCCCTCGGACGCTCCAGCGAAGGCGGATGAGCAGCCCACCAGCTGCACACACGGACACGCAGCCCACCAGCTGCACACACGGACACGCAGCCCACCAGCTGCACACACGGACACGCAGCCCACCAGCTGCACACACGAACACGCAGCCCACCAGCTGCAGAAGGCTGGAGCGGTCCCTCGGATCCTCCAGCGAAGGCGGATGAAGGCTGGAGCGGTCCCTCGGATCCTCCAGCGAAGACAGAAGGCCGAAGCTGTCCCTCCTTCGGACCCTCCAGCGATCCCGGACGAGCCCCCATATGTTACACCCCGGCCTAGGCAACCGGGGTGCAACGTAGAAAAACAAAGATAAGGAAAATAAAACCACGAAGGCTCTCCACCAAAATCCCAAAACGAAAATATCCCATGACGAAAGTATTAACAAACCCATTCACAACTATTTACAACAGACTATTTATTTACAACAAAAACACCAAACTATTTACAACACGGGGGAGATCGCGACCATGACATACTGAAACACAAGGCTTAAATACATAGAGGGAGCAATCAGGAAATGGACCACAGGAGGGAAACACAGCTGGGGCAAATTAGAACTGACGAGACAGGGAAAATGTAAACTGAACACACTAAGATAACACAGACTTTCAAAGTAAAGCAGGAAATACATAAGTCATGCAAAAACAAAACACCGACACACCGAAACGTAACACCACCGAAAATGTCCCTAATATAATATTATTTATAAATATGCCTGTCCGGCGATTAATTGCATAAGTACAAGGAGGTAGGACCTCACAGCAGAAACATACTCCATAATGTGTTGTACATTATTATATGTATATTATATGTAGCATGGTACTTTTCAATTATTGTATTTACCAACATCAAGAAGTCACAAGCAAAGAAAGACCAAACCATGGTGCATATTTAAACAAGGAAAGTTTACTGGTCAAAATTATGTATTAAAGAAATAAACAAAAAAAATTTCACCCCCAAAAATACATGTTTAAAGCAACACAGCGGTGGCCCAATATCAGACAAAATTCCACTCTGTAGAGTGAGCAGTCATGATGAAGCAGTTGGTTTTATTTTGTGGATTCAAGCTGCTCTTCATATTTTTGGCCACCAGATGTCACCAGAGAGGACTGTGTTGAAAAGTTTCGAGTAATGAACCGTTTTTCAATACAAGCTTCAATGCTTCAGAAAGCTTCATTTGGCCATCACTAGCGTGCACACATATTAACCTTGCAAGGTCAAAGTTCTGTTGTATGTTATATTAATACATCTTTCTTTGTTTGAGTTACCTGGGGTTTGGCTTCTCCTCCTGTCTGGCAAAAGGTGTGGCAAAGGGCTGGGAGACCTGAAGTACCACTGACAGCCTAATTGGATTGCACCACATGCTTCATTGCCTGGGGGGTGTTTCATGTTTGTTTAATTGTTTTGTATTAGTTGGTTATATGGCAGCCATCTTGTTTTCCCCATGTGTGTCATTTGGTTTAGCTAAACCAGTATTTAAGTTCCCCTGTGTGTCATTTCAGCAGGTCAGTTTGTTATATGTTTGTGGTTTTGTTAATTATTATCTTTAGTTTAGTCTATTGAGTTGACCTCTTTTATTGGTCTGCCTGTTTTGGCTTTGTTAAATATATTTTCATATTTTTGGGTCAATAAAACCCCATTTTTGAATTAAAACCACCTGTGTCCTTTATGCTTTACTGCTTGGTCCCTGACAGTAGGCTAACCACGTTATTAAATTAATGCATGTAAGGCGAACTAGCAAACACCGTAGTTACGTAGTTGTCTTCTTGTTTGATGGCAGATACTCCCTTCACCCTGGCCAAAAAGTCTAAAATGACCAAAGAAAAAGTGGACGAAATTTATAGCCAAAGATCTCCATCCATTTTCGACGGTGGAGTCACCATAAAAAAGACTGCTAAAAATAAAATTTTTGGACAAAGTTTGTGTTCTCCATTCTTTAAGCACTGGTTTGAGCACTGTTTTAGCACCGGCACAGTTTCAAAAGTACCGGTTTGGCACCGGCATCGGATAGAACCTAAACGACACCCATCCCTAATTCCCGGTTGTGCTTACTGACATCGAACTGATTTTATGTGGTACACGGCGCTCAAAAATCTGTCAAATGTTTCAGTATGTGTTATGAAAACACTCGTTGAATCATTAGTTTTGCCATATTTAAATTACTCTTCAGTGCTTTGGTCAAACGCAACTGAAAGAAATTTGTATAAGTTGCAAATGGCTCAAAAGGAAGCCGCTTGTTTAGTTCTAAACTGCCAATTTCTATTTAGAATTGCATACACCTGATCTGTCTTAGTCCATTTTTACCTTGCTCAGTTTTTATTTGCTTTTATACTTTTATGACTGTCTATGTCTAAATTGTATTTTACCATGTTTAATATATTTTTTGCTGCTATTGCTCATGTGTTTTTGTAAGGTGACCTTGAGGGTCTGAAAGGTGCCTATAAATAAAACGTATTGTAACGATGATTAAATGTTATTTTACAGTGACATGTTGGTTATCTCTGCACACTGTTGTTATTTCTTTAAGATACATGTTTGGTTGTGCTGCAGGAAATAGGGAGTTAATGTGTGCAGGAAGGGGAGGGGGGTCCTTGTTGTTGTGTGACTGTGCGGGGCTGAAGTGAAGTGTTGTACGAGGGCACTCTCCCCGGAGTTAACAGCCCATTTGCCCGTGTTGCCGAATAAACAGAGAAACTGGGATCCAACAGTCTGGTTCTTTTGAACGTTACACTGGTGTCAGAAGTGAAGAAAGAAAGAAAGAAAGAGGAAAAAAAAAAGAACCCAAGACGCCCGACACCCTGTTGCTGGCAACGCTGACCGTCACGAGAGACGAGGATGTTGCCGGGCAAGATTAAGAAGGAGACGGAGGAGAAGGAGGTTCGTCCGCGCTAGGGTTGCAAAATTCCCGGAATTTTCAAAGATGGAATCTTTCCATGGGAATTAACGGGAATTTATGGGAATAAACGGGAATTAACGGGAATTTATGGGAATAAAGTGGGAATTTTCAAAATTGAAGGTTGGCTCTTCTTAGGGAACTTAAATATAGTTGAGGAAAGTATATTTTAGCATAATATTGACAAAAACAAACAAATGCAATTCAAATACACTTGAATATCCATGCCATTCCTTAATCACATGTACAGAGCACAAGCTTGCTGCATGGCTATTGAGACCACCTACTGGCACTGTGCATGCCTCCATCACATGTACACATGGACCACACTTTTGAGCCTGAAGGACAAAGAGTATTAAAGGCACACATTTGAGCCTGTGGACTTAACAAGTGAGGTAAGTTTTGATGATATTATGGGAAAATATATTCATTAAATGTTTAAATTGTGAATATCACATAAAATGTATTAATCTGGTAGATAGCAATCTGATAAGATGCTAAATAAAATGCTAGCATCTGATAAGATGCTAAATAAAATGCTAGCATCTGTTAGATGCTAAATAAAATGCTAGCATCTGTTAGATGCTAAATAAGCCATAGCTAGTATAACATAAAGAAGATGCTAGCTTCCTCATTTGGTTGTTTTGTTTTGAAGATCATTCCAGTTGTTTGGCTAGCCTTACTATTTATATCTGTTTATTATCATATTGCAATTGTATTATTACGATCTCTTGCATTGCATTAGCATTTTTACAAGCTCTTGTTTTATTTTACAGAAAAATGCCACGTGCGCTATCTGATGTGTGGAGACATTTTACACCAGCTAATGTACAAGGGAAATCTGTATATATGTCTAAGTATTGTGATGAGACGTACGTGAAGAATGCCACAAAAATGCAGCAGCACATTGCAAAGTGCAAAAAAATTCCTCAAGGCCCAACACATGCAGCTGCCAGGAGTTCCACTCAAGGGGAAAATGAATCTGTTTCAGCTGTATCAGAGTCAGATACCCACTCATCAGCTCCTGGTCCCTCTGGCATCTTTGATTTTATGGATGACACTAGCCAGAAAAACGCAGATAAGTGTTTCGCTCGTGCAATCTATGCAGCTGGCTCACCCCTGATGCTGACATCCAATGTGTACTGGAAGAGATTTTTGAATGTTCTCCGACCAGCATACATTCCCCCAACCAGACATGCATTGTCTACTCATCTACTGGATGAAGAGTTCAGTCGAGTTCAAGCAAAGGTGAAACAGACCATTGACCAAGCTGACTGTATTTCAGTCATCTCTGATGGATGGTCCAATATCAGGGGACAAGGAATTATTAACTACATAATCACCACTCCTCAGCCTGTGTTCTACTAGAGTGTAGACACAAAGGAAAACAGACACACAGGCCAATACATTGCAGATGAGCTAAAAGTGATCATCAATGACCTTGGACCAGATAAGGTTTTTGCACTGGTCACTGACAATGCAGCCAACATGAAGGTTGCCTGGGCACATGTGGAGGAGACCTACCCTCATATAACTACTATTGGCTGTGCAGCCCATACACTAAACCTTCTCCTAAAAGACATAATGGCACTAAAAACAATGGACACTCTGAATAAGAGAGTGAAGCAAGTTCTGAAATATGTTAAAGGCAAACAAGTAACTTCCGCTACATTTCTGTCAAAGCAAAAGGAAAAGAACAAGAGTACTACACTGAAGCTTCCCAGCATAACGCGATGGGGTGGTGTTGTTATCATGTTTGACAGCCTTCTGAAGGGAAAGGAGTCTCTGCAAGAGATGGCCATATCCCAGTATGTAGGCATCGACAGTGACAACAAGAAGGTCATCTTGGATGATGTGTTCTGGGAAAGAGTATCTAGCAGTCAGAAAATCCTCAAACCTATTGCAGCAGCAATAGCGAAGATAGAGGGGGATGGTGCCATCTTGTCAGATGTCCAGTGCCTTTTTGCAGAACTCAAAGAAGAAATCCAGACAATTCTGCCCACTTCCCTACTACTGAAAGCAGAGGAAACGGCTGTGGTCAAGTCATTGGAACAGTGGAGGGAGTTCTGCATGAAGCCAGTGCATGCAGCAGCATACATGCTGGACCCCAAATATGACAAGGGCATACTTTCTGGGGAAGAGATGCCTATGCGGTCATTACAGCCATGTCTGACCACCTGGGTCTCGATAAAGGCAAAGTTCTAGGCAGTTTGGCAAAGTATCGAACAAAGCAAGGCCTTTGGAAAGGGGATGGAATATGGCAGTCATGCCAGCACATATCTGCAGCCACCTGGTGGAAGGGACTATGTGAATCTGAGGCCCTTGCACCTGTAGCCTCCATCCTCCTCCAAATCCCACCATCATCAGCTGCCTCCGAGCGCAACTGGTCACTGTTTGGGAACACCCACACAAAGGTTCGCAACAGGCTCACAAATGTGAGAGTGGAAAAGCTGGTCGGCATTCGGGCAAACCTACGGCTCTTTGAGCCTGACACAGAGCCATCCTCAACAAGGCTGGAAAGTGACACTGAAGAGGAAGACTCAGAGTTGGATGCTGAGGAAGTGGACATGTTGTTGGATGATGATGAGGTCCAGGAAGAGTCTATTGACTGAGCAAAAATGAGAAAAGAGGATTGCTTGAAGGAAGATTTGCATGTTTAATGGGACGTTTTGGAGGATAAGTGGCATTTTTCATTTAACCTTTTGAATGGGACTTTGTGGAGATTTTTGGACAGGGGGCATTTTTGAATGAGCGGGGTTAGGGGATGGTAATATTGAACTCAACATTTCTGTTTTTATTCATCCATGAAACAAGTTATTGAAACGTGTTCTATTCTACTGTACTTACAAATAAATCTGTTTAAATATCTGTTGAAAACATTTTGCATGGAGGTTTTCTTATGATTTCTGTTTATATTTATGCTTGGAAATAATATATTCCCAGTTAGTTCTCCTAAATTCCCATTAATTTCCATAATTCCCATTATTTCCATGGACAGTTTCCAATATGGAATATTTCCAAAATTCCCAAGCTTAACTTACCATGGAAATTTACCGGAAACTTTTCGGAAATTTACCGGAAATTTTCCGCCCCTTTGCAACCCTAGTCCGCGCTCGCTTGCCCATAGAGTGAGGGAAACGCCGCTGCGGCTGTCTGCTGAGGCTGGATTTTCTCCAGGTTTGACTAGGCTCGGGAACTTTTCGCACAGCGTCCGCGATTCCGGCGGGAAGGAGTCGACCTCGCTTGGCGCGCCGTCACGTGATGTAAACAAACATGGCGGCACCCAGCAAGCTGCGGCGAATATAAAAAACGCCTAAGTTCAGCGGCAAGACGCCATGGGATGTGTTTATTGCACAGTTTGAGCTGTTAGCTGTTGCAGCTGGCTGGTCTGAGGAACATAAAGCTCTCCAATTGGCTTTGTGCCTGTGTGAGGATGCAGCTGCATGCCTGCGGAGTGAGGAGCAAAGGGGAGATTATAATGCTCTGGTTGGGGCACTTCAGAGGCGCTTCGGGCAGTATAACCAACCAGTGCTGCTGAGGTCGGAGTTCCAGGAGAGCCCCTTCGCATTTTGGCCCATGAAGTCGAGTGTCTTTGCCGGAGGGCGTATGACAGCATGCCACCATCAGTGCAGGCGGAGTTAGCTCGGGACCAGTTCCTGCAGGCCCTGAGCCCTAAAGAGCCCCGTATGCAAACTCAGCTTGCTCGACCGGCCACACTCAGTGCAGCCCTGGAGCTAGCGTTGGAGAGGGAGATGCTTGCAGTATCCTCTGGGGGCGCTGATGACACACATGTGGTGAGGGCTATGTCAGCACCTGTGGAGCAGATGGAGATGCCAGCGGGCCTGTGCAGTTTGGTTTAGACGGCTTCTCTGCAGTCGCCTTCCCCTCGGGCTGGCCCACACCGCCGACCACAGAGCTGCTGGGGATGTGGACAAGTTGGACAAGTTGGACACCTCATCAGGCAGTGCCCCAAGCTTGTAGCGGTTCAGGGAAACGCCCATGGGCCCGTGTAGGTGGGACTACACGGGCCAGGGAGAACGACATCCCCACACCACCGCCATCTCCACCCGGTGCGGTCATCGCTGTGGGCTGGACCCAGGTTGGCGACTTTTGCCATGTTCCAGTGACGATTGGGGGGGTGTCCTGTACGGCCCTTCTGGACATGGGGTCCAATGCCACGCTGGTCCGACCCGATGTTGTCCCAGCCGGAGCTGCTGTGCAACCAACTAATGTGCGACTTAAGACTGTGACCGGTGATCTGGCCCCAATTAGAGGGAGGGGAGTGTTCCAGTTTAAGGTGGGGGACATCGGTGTGCCTTATGCTGCCTGGGTGGCTGACGTGCAGGACGCCTGCATCCTTGGGCTGGATTTTTTGCGAGCCATTGGTGGTGTACTGGACTTAGGCAAAGGCTTCCTCGTACTCCCTGATGGGAAGAAGGTGCAGCTTATTCCTCCCCCGGTCTGCCCAGCATCTGCCGCGGCGTCCACCTCCACCTCGGAGACCCCCGCAGACCCGCCAGCAGAACAGCAAGCGGGGGAGGAGGAGAGGCTCTCAGCAGTGAGGAGCATCTGGTCAAAGAACTGTGAGGGGCTGACTCCACAGCAGCAAGAGAGTCTATGGCAGGTACTAAGAGAGTTTAGTGACATTTTTGCCCTGAAAGAAAGTGATGTTGGCTTGACACACTTGGTAGAGCACGTCATTGAGACCGGGGATGCCCAGCCTATTAAAGTGCGCCCCCGCCGCCTGCCCCTGGCTCATCAGGAGGCTGCTGACAGAGAGTTGTGTGAAATGATGAAGGCGGGCATCATAGAGCCATCTGATAGCCCGTGGGCCTCCGCTGTGGTAATGGTGCCTAAGAAAAAAAGCCCAAGGATGCGTTTCTGTGTGGACTACAGACCACTCACCAAAGTGACGAAAAAGGACTCTTACCCCCTTCCCAGGATTGATGAGTCTCTCGATTTAGTAGCCGGATCCTCCTGGTTCTCCACCCTGGACCTGCGGAGTGGCTACTGGCAGGTGCCACTGTCCCCTGAATCCAGACCGAAGACAGCCTTCTGCACTAACAGGGGACTATGGCAGTTCAAAGTCCTGAGCTTTGGTCTTTGCAACGCTCCTGCTACCTTCGAGAGGCTTATGGACAGTGTGCTGGCTGGCGTCCCACGGCAACGGTGTCTGGTTTACCTGGATGATCTTCTAGTACACGGGAGCTCCTTTGATGCTGCCCTGGATGCCCTGAGACAAGTGTTGGGGAGGGTGGCGGCTGCAGGCCTGAAGCTGCACCCCGACAAGTGCCACTTCATGAGGAGGGAGGTGGAGTTTCTGGGCCACAAGCTGGGTCATGAGGGCATCAGCACTTTGGAGGAAAAAATTCACACCATTACTGAGTGGCCCACACCAGCGGACCAGAAACAGCTCAAAAGCTTCCTAGGACTGGCGTCTTATTGCAGGAGGTTTGTGAAGGGCTTTTCCTCCATAGCTGCACCACTCTTCCGCCTGCTGCAGGAGGACCGTGACTTCATCTGGACCCAGGACTGTCAGCAGGCATTCAACACCCTCTGCAGATCGCTGACAGAGTCCCCAGTCCTCGCCCCCCCTGACCCCACCCTGCCTTTTGTCCTGGACACTGACGCAAGTAATGTGGGGCTGGGAGCTGTGTTGTCGCAGGTTGGGCCGGAAGGTGAGAAGGTGGAGGCGTACTTCAGCCGGGTCCTGAACAGGAGTGAGCGGCGCTACTGTGTCACACGACGAGAGCTGCTGGCTGTGGTGGCAGGGGTGAAATACTTTAAGTACTACCTGTGTGACACATCATTTGTTATCAGAACTGATCATGCTGCCCTCCAGTGGCTGATGTCTTTCAGGGAGCCAGAGGGACAGGTGGCTCGCTGGCTGGAGGAGCTCCAAGCCTTCAATTTCACTGTAGAGCACAGAGCAGGGACGCACCATTCTAACGCAGACACCCTCTCTCGCCGCCCATGTGCTGCAGCTGGCTGCCGTTACTGTGAGAAGCGAGAGGAGATAGAGTGGGAACTCACAACAATAGACGGAGCAACACAGCTCGCCTGCACGGCTCTTCTGGTGGTGGATGCAGCGGAGTGGAGGGCACGGCAGGAACAAGACACTGACCTGCTGCCAGTCCTGCAGTGGCTGGAGAGGGAGGAGCAAGCCCTTTGGGATGAGGTCACTGGGTTTTCCATCTGTGCCAGGGGGCTGTGGGCCAAGTTTGCAGCTCTCAGGCTGAAGGAGCGTGCCTGGAAGGATCCTGCCACAGGGGAGGAGAGGTGGCAGGTTGTGGTGCCAAGGTCGCTGAGGTCAGCTGTGCTGGAAGCCTGCCATTGGAGCACTGGCTCTGGCCACTTTGGGGTGGATATTAGCTCCTCACAAATGGCACCCTTACAAACTCCAACTACTGCAGCATCTCAACGAGGATGATCCAGATCGGCGCACAGAATTTGCAGAATGGGCAAAACAAAAATTGGAACAGGACCCTCAGTTCACGCAGAAGATTTTGTTCAGTGATGAGGCAAACTTTTATGTGAATGGTGAAGTTAACAAACAAAACCACCGCTATTGGTCTGACACTAACCCACATCGGATGGATCCCTCCAAGACTGTTGGAACAACAAAAGTGATGGTTTGGTGTGGTATATGGGGTACAACACATCTACACTGCTACTACACATTACTACAGGACAGCTTGTACATGTACACAAACACAAGCATTAAATGTGAACAGATGCATAAATATATCCAGTGTTATACACTTAGCCCCTCTCCCTTGACTGCATTTCCGGCTTCATTTCCAGTGATGTTCACCTCAGACTTTACCTTTGACCTCTGCTCCTTCAGATACAACATGAAGGCGTTTGGTGGCTTCATACACACACACACACACACACACACACACACATATATATATATATATATATATATATATATATATATATATATATTCTGTATAGGTGCGCGATTTCAGCTGACCGCAATTGTTGCCAAATGCAGTGATCTGATACACAGGGCGGGTGTGTGTGTGTTAAGGGCCCGGATGGCTTGGGGATAGAAGCTCCTCTTGAGTGATATATATACAGTGGGGCAAAAAAGTATTTAGTCTGACTAAATACTTTTTTGCCCCACTGTATATAATTAGTGTTTTTCCCAGGTTAGTTGGCATTATTTCTTGCTTGCTTGTTAACCAGCCTAAATAAACAGCTCACTTTTTGTTTAGACCAGGCCTGTCTTCAAGCTTATGGATTTTGGTCATCTCTACAAAAATTATTGTCTAAAGGCTTTTAGCTGCTGTCAAAATTACAGTTTTCCTTGCTCATTATTTTTTAATTATTTGAGTTCAATTCCACCATCAGGCTGGGGCCTTGCTGTGTGGAGTTTGCATGTTCTCCTGGTGTTTGCGTGGGTTGCCTCCGGGTACTCCGCCTTCTTCCCACCGTAGCTTGTGGGGATAGGTTAATTGATTAATCCAAAATTGCCCACAGGTGTGAATGTGTGTGTGAATGTGAGTGCAAATGGTTGTCTGTCTCTATGTGTTAGACTGACAACCAATGGCGTTTCCAACCAGACTGGCCACCCCAGGTGCCACCCCAAAGGTAAAACAATAAAATTCAATCAAATATCAAATGTACGATTATGTTTTCACGGTGAAGCTCAGATATCCGAGTGTAAGTGAATGCAGCATCGGCTTCTGCGCTATGTGCATCACGTTAGTCAAAGGAGCTTGCAAAGAAAAGCGTCTGGACTTCTTTAAGTTGCTTGAAGACGTTTCACCTCTGTTACACCCCGGCCTAGGCAACCGGAGTGCAACACGAAGAAAAGTGAAAATAAAGAAAAAAAAAAACACACAAAAAACCCCCACTAAAGCTCACCACCAAAATCCCAAAACGAAAGTATCGACAAATCTATTTACAGCTATTTACAACAAAATATTTATTTACAACAAAACACCAAACTATTTTAAACAAAACACCAAACTATTTACAACACAGAGGAGATCGCGACCATGACACACTGAAACACAGGGTTTAAATACCTAGAGGGAGCAATCAGGAAAATGGACAACAAGAGGGAAACACAGCTGGGGCAACTCAGAACTGACGAGACAGGGAAACGTAAACTGAAAACACTAAGATAACACAGACTTTCAAAGTAAAACAGGAAACACATAACAGTCACGCCAAAAACAACACACCGACAACACCGAAACATAACAGTTCCCCCCACCCAAAAATCAAACATTTAACACCAAGTGAAAAGTTTGATCCAGACAGACGAAGCCGATGAAGGCTGGAGCAGTCCCACGGACCCTCCAGCGAAGGCGGATGAAGGCTGGAGTGGTCCCACGGACCCTCCAGCGACGACAAAGGCTGGGGCGGTCCCACGGACCCTCCCCTCAGCGAAGGCAGACGAAGCTGATGAAGGCTGGAGCGGTCCCACTGACCCTCCAGCAGATGACGAAGGCTGGAGCGGTCCCTCGGACCCTCCAGCGAAGACGGATGAAGGCTGGAGCGCGCCGCCGGGCCTGAAACACACTGGGATGCCATGCCCGGAGAAAACTCCCCGACCCTGTGTGGCCGGTGTATCGGAGAAACTCAGGGGAGTTTTCTCCGGGCATGGCATCCCAGTGTGTTTCAGGCCCGGCGGCGCGCTCAGACAGAAACTGGTTCACCCGAAAGACAAAACGCCAGGACACAAACTTGGCAATGTGGTGTATGCTGTACAGTGCAGCGAGGAATGCTCAGACCTCTACATTGGAGAGACCAAACAGCCACTTCACAAGCGCATGGCACAACACAGAAGAGCCACCTCCACAGGACAAGACTCAGCAGTCCATCTGCATCTTAAGGATAGGGGACACTCTTTCGAGGATGCCAATGTTCACATTTTGGACGGAGAGGACAGATGGTTTGAAAGAGGAGTGAAAGAAGCCATCTATGTCCACTGTGGGCGACCATCTTTGAACAGAGGCGGGGGTTTACGACACCAACTCTCTGCCATCTATAATCCAGTTTTGAGATCCCTTCCCAGACGCCTTAACGCCCACTCACATCCTGGGCCATCTGACCTCAGGAATTCGCATGATAAGGTGGGGCCAGGTTTCACAATGAACACACCCGAAACTCTGGCTGATTGGGACCCACGCCCAGTTTCCCACCTTGGCTCAGGCGATTAGAGGATCATCAGGGGGTCCTTTTGTCCCTCTGTGGGGGGTCACTCCCACTAGGTTTATATCTGGGACTCTCCACCATTTGACCTTAGAACTGAAGAAGCTTCTCGGATGAGAGGTGAAACGTCTTCAAGCAACTTAAAGAAGTCCAGACGCTTTTCTTTGCAAGCTCCTTTGACTACGATGACCTGGATGACTGAGAACCTTCACAGACATATTGCATCACGTTAGCAAAGGTAGGAGAGCCAAGCAGGAAAGACGGCACTGCAGGAAACAATTTTTCGGTGAAAGAAAATGAGGACAGAATAAATGTCCCGGTAAGTAATATTAAGTTTGTTGAGTTTAGTAAACTTCGGTGAAATTAGAATACCAAGGAAAAAATAACACTTGAAGAATTATTGCAGCCGTCGAATATTTCAGACAGTATGCTACTGAGGGGAGCTAACATAAGAGTTATGAGTTATAAGATATAATCTAAGTCGTAACATTGCTGTATGGAGCTGCAGATTTGGTTGCAGGTTAACATAGCTGGGCTGGCCATCGGGCATACCGGGCATATGCCCGGTGACTTATTTTTAATTTTGTAAGGGCATGAACAATGAGAGGTGGTGGATTGGCCAGATGCAGGTCGATGTGTAAAAATAACTCAGTTGTTTGGTGGTGGCTATGGCAGAGCTTCCACAGAGGCCAGCAGGTGGATGAGGGAAGGGGAGGCAGGAGGAGAGCCCCGAGGCAGCCGCCAGTCCGAGTGTCAGGTGAACTGAACTTCAGGTAAGAAGTTATGACCTGCAGTCCATCTGGGTTAGATATAAACCAAGTTTAGGTGGAGTTTATTTTAGTTGTGCTGACTTTTTACCGTCAGTTGCAATAACTCGTACTGCGTTCTAGCCAACTTGATGGAGTTTTTAGGTGGGTGGGTGGGTGCTATGAGTTACTGATAGTGAACTTTATTTTATTCATAAGGTTAGTTAGTAGAGTTGCCAACGGCTCCTTAAAAACATGGGATAGTCCCTCATTCAGAGAAAATATTACACGTTTCGTATTGAGCTATAATGGAAAAAGACACAAAGCTGGAGTTATTCTGTCGTTACGCTGCACAGCTGCCTCTTCTTCTCTCATTCTCTCCCCCTGCCTCTCCTGTTTCTACTTCAATCATGAAACTGATCAATGATCAGCTGATCGGCTTTTCTCTCTTGTTTATTTATCGCCCACTTTGTGCCAGAAACAGGAAACCAGCGGATGTCGCGCTAAACAACAGCAGCACGTTTAAGCTTGATCAGCTGTTGTCAGAATTTATTTAATATTAATTTCTAGTATCAGCTGATGTTTGCTGGAGCCACAGCTGTAAAGCTGCTGGTCATGATGTCGGTTTGGATATGTGGTGAGAGGGAAACATGAAGGTGAAACCGGGAGACGTCCTTCCTGAATCATCAGAGCTGAACAGGTGATGGAGAAACAGGTTTACCTATTAGGTGACATAAATGAGTTGAAGTTATGAACTGTTTCTGAGACACAAATAACACCAGGATCCTTTTTTATGTAGCTGACAGCTGGTAACTGTGCAGGGGTGGATCTAGGAAAGTGTTGCCAGGGGGCCAGGTAGGGCATTAACAGGGAAAGGGGGGCACAAAGAAATACTTTTCTTTCTTATTCTCATTTAAAATATCTCGCTTTTATTAAATAATTATCTAAATCTTACAACCAAAGTTTTTTTCTGACGTAAAATGTATAGAAATCATACATATACCAACAAGACTGTGTACATCACTGTCACAACAGCATTTGTTTTCATTCAAAGGCTTTATGGCTTTAATACCTGGTGGGCCGGTCTGTAGTCAAAATGCCCGATTTTCTGTCCCAGTCCAGCCCTGCAGGTTAATACTGGCAGTGTCACCATGCCAGCTGACTGTATTTCATCATCAGCCAGTGTTGTTCTTTATCAATATTACCAAAGTTTACCATAAGGCAGCATAGAAAGTATTTACTTGCTTTCAGGTTTTATTCAAATATTAGTCTTTTCATTTGTTTCCCCACTTTTTTCCTGTTTCAAAATCAAACACCAGATTGTGAGAAGATTATCTTCTTTTTTTTATTAGGCAGATAAAGTTTTACATTGGCATTGACTAATTTGTCAATTGTTTGTTACAAATGTTCGTATTTTAATATTCAAAAATGTTTTTGCCCAAAACATATGTGCACTACATGTCAGTAAAAATGCTATGCAAATATTGCTGTCCTTGAATGCTGAGTAAACACTGACAAAGCACTGATTGTATCTCTTGTACTTTATCAATGCAGTATCTAAAAACTTTGCACTGTAGTGGTTAAAATCTCATTCTAATAAGAGTTAAAAGCGCATTCGGTTATTAGGTTTATAGGGTTATTGAATTATGGTTAATGGTTGGTAGAATTTTTTTTTAAACAATATCTGCCAATTACATCTGCCACCCTTCTCCAAATCTGTGCCCCTACCTGGCCCCCCCAACAAAAATTTTCTAGACACGCCACTGCTGACAACCTGTCCAGGGTGTACCCCGCCTCTTTCCCTATGACAGCTCCAGCACCCCCCGCGACCCTGAAAAGGACAAGCGGAAGCGAATGGATGGATGAATGAATAAATGGATAAGATTTCAAGCTCTGTTTAATTCAAAATCAAAGCTTAGAGGTGGGTGTTTAAAAGCACCTTAAAAGTCTCAAGGTTACAAGCAGCTCTTATATGGTTCGGTAGATTATTCCACAGTTTTGTGGCTGCAACAGAGAAGGCACGATCATCTCTACTTTTCTGATTTGATCTCGGAACATTTAGGGGCAGCTGGTTGACTCTAGTACTGTTGTTCATGGTGTTTTAGAAGTTCCTTTAAATGTGATGGGGAAAGACCATTAAGACAGTTAAAAACCAGTAGCAAAATTTTGAAATCAATGGTGTAACAAACAGGAACTAGTGTTATATGTTCCCATTTTTCCAGTTCCTGTTTACAAATGAGCAGAAGCATTTGCAGCATTACAAGCTGCAAGTAATAAAGGGATGATTTAAATCGACATAGATAGATTTCAATCTCATCAGCAAAGCAGTGTAAAGAGATATTATATACGAAAACAAGTATGGCCCGTGAGAAACTCCACAAGTAAGAGGTTGTAGCTAAGGGAACATCTACAGTATGAATTATTTTCAGCAATCAGCAAAATGCAGTGAATGAACAAAAGAGAAATTTAAATCAAATCAATCTTTGGTGTGACCAACATTTGCCTTCAAAACAGCATTGGTTCTTCTAGGTACACTTGCACACAGTTTTTGATGGAACTCAGCTGGTAGGTTGTTCCAAACATCTTGGAGAACTAAACACATCTTCTGTGGATGCAGGCTTCCTCACATCCTTCTGTCTCTTCATGTTATCCCAGACACACTGGATGATGCTGAGATCAGAGCTCCGTGGGGTCCATATAATCACTTCTAGTACTTCTTGTTTTTCTTTAAGCTGATGATAGTTCTTACTGACTTTGGTTGTATGTTTGGGGTCGTTTTCCTACTACAGAAAACATTTGGGACCAATAAACAATCATTTATATTTCTGAAAGCATTCTTTGTTTACAGCATTTCTTCACACCTGCAGTTCTGCTATCGGTCTGTCCGAGAGTGTCGTATTAAAAGCAGAGCTAAAGTCAGCAAAGAGCAGCCTAACGGAACGCCCCTGTTGTTGTTCCTGTTTTTGCTTGATGAGTGGCTGCACCACAAAGCCACAACTGAATTAGAGGACAAGTTTCTGAGAAACAGCTTCAAGCACAGCTTAATAGTGGTTGTAGCAAGCAAGTCTTAGTTTCAACTGTGAAGAGAAGACTTCGACCTGCAGGTTTGACAAGAAGAGTTGCAGCAGGAAAGTTTCTCATCATTGTTAAGACGTCAGAATAAGATGGCTTGCTGGGCCATGAAACACCGCCATTGGACTACTAAAGACTGGAAGATGGTATTATGGACTGATGAATCAAAATCTTTAATCTTTGGTCCATCATGCAGAATCTTTGTACGCTGGATGGCTCCACAGTGTGTGGCATCAACTGTCAAACATGGAGGAGGAAGTGTGATGGGGGTGTTTTGCTGGATCCATTGTTGGTGACCCTGGATCCAGGGTGATTGATTGTCAACCAAATAGAAAAGAGTGTTGCTGCTGCTGAGCCATCTCTTGGTCCTCCACCAGCCAAATGATATTCACAATGGTATTTTATCAGTTGTTGGTTTAACCATGGATGAGGCAATGGCTGTTGTCATTTTCTTTTCAATGATGTTCCTTGTCACATGTTCATTGCTGGATTTATGCAAAAACATCAACTAATATTGCATATCCATAATTACTATAATGGATATAATTAAAGAATACTTACACTATAACATTAATTAGAAGTGTAATGCAAAAAACCTGTATTTTTACGCCTGTTTTGAATTTTACTCGAATACAAATACTTTTCCCCTCTCAACAAATACAGATACAAATACCGGCTGCTTTGCACATCTCTAGTGGTTATATACACACAACACTGAATATTTCAGCATGCTGGAGTTGGACAATATTAAATTCATCTTTTATTTCCATAACACACTTGTTCTGTTAACACACAGGTGTCCAGGTCCAGGTCTTTAGGGCCGGTGTCCTGAAGATTTTAGATGGATTCTTGATCCATCCCAGGTGATTCAAATGGCCAAATTACCTCCTCAGCATTTCTTGAAGTTCTCCAGGGGCCTGGTGATGAACTAATCATTTGATTTAGGTGTGTTGACCCAGGGTGATATCTAAAACCTGCAGGACACCGGCCCTCGAGGCCAGGAGTTCGACACCCCTGTGTTAACATCCCCATTTCTGCTTCCAAATAAATAATAACTTTAATTGCCTCTTACTCACATATCTGTTGCATTTCAGTGTTAAATTTAGGGCAGTAAATTCCCTGCCACAAACCTTAGTGACTCAAATGTCTAATTTCACAATTTGATGGTGCAGATAACTTTTGAAAACAGTGAGGCAGACTGATTCAGTCTATTTGCATTTATATTTTACATGGCAGTTAACCCTATAACGCCATTTGTATCATATTTGCCACATGAGTTTCTGAGACCTCTATCTCATCAACATTTTCAATACCTGCCATAATTTAAAAAAAATGCGGAATTTGTTCTAAGGGTTGTTCTGACATCTCAGTTCCAATAGATTTTATGGCTTGGTCCTTGGGCAAGACACTTCACCCGTTGCCTACTGGTGGTCAGAGGGCCCGGTGGCACCAGTGTTCAGCAGCCTTGCCTCTGTCAGTGCGCCCCAGGGCAGCTGTGGCTACAATGCAGCTTGCCATCACCAGTGTGTGAATGTGTGTGTGAATGGGTGAATGACTGAATGTAGTGTAAAGCGCTTTGCTGTCCTTAGGGACTAAGTAAAGCGCTATACAAATACAGGCCATTTACCATTTTACCATTTATATTTTGGTGGGTTGAGTCTTACAGGGTTAATTGCAAACTTTCACTAATCTGTTTCGTGGTGATTTTAGTAGTATGAGAGAGACAGGTTGCCTTCCACTGGGCAACTTCTACAATTATCTCGCAATCAAAAGTAGTCCTTCACTCTCAGCCTGTGGGCAACCAGCTGGTGGCCGTCCTAAATTTACTCTAGTGTGACTGAGGCTAACTAAAACAGGAGTTATTCATTTTTTATTTACTTGTCATACTATGTTCTTTTTTTCTGTCATCCTGAGACCCAGCCTGTTCATTTATGTCCTCTGCAGTCAACAGACAAATCTCAAAAAAGTTCAACTGAAAGATCATTTTTCCTCGGTCCTTGGGAGGATATCCAACATGTGCAACCCTCGTCATCACCACAATCCCTGTGCCTCACTCTGGTTTGAGTGACCTATTTAAGTTTTTTTTTTCTTAGTGACCCATTTCACCACATATATTTATTCTCACACACATACACAAGTAGATACTCTGCAGTTGCACTTCACCTGTGTGTCCTGTTATTTCTTCCCCTCGCCCTCTCCTTTTTCTTGTCTCCCTCAAACTCTTGTGCCTGCATGTTTGATTCCTATGATGTCCTCCTGGAGACCTGGGTTCCAGTGTGCCCATCTGCACATCAGCTCACGCATCTACAGTTATTTAAAAATAATCTTAAAGCAATCCAGCATTACATAGGATATAACTAATGCAAACAGAATTATGGTAAACTTCGAAATAATTCCCATCATTTGAATACAGCTGTCACGGTCTGTGGTGGCAGATTGTGGGGGGTGTGGGGAAGAAGGACCCAAATGCAGGACTCTTGTGGTGAAAGGAGTGCATTTATTTACAGTGCTGTAAATATTACACAATAAATGCCAGTGCACTTCCCTGACTCCTGTGTCGTTTTTCTGCTCACAGAGTCCATACTCCATGTTCACCGCTCCTGTGTGTCTGCACACCCCTTGCTCACTGCCTTCTCGTTTTCCAAACTCCTCCTGGGGGGAAATAACAGAGACAGCCGTCAGGACACTCAACTACAGCAGGCATACTATTGGCTCACAAGGAAAACTGACTTGGAGTTTCACACAACGATCCAGGATTGATGGGAGCTCAGTCACACTTAAATAGTAGGGGCGTTTGATGAAGTGAAAGACCTGGGTCAAAAATGTGTGTCTACTAGATGGGTCTGTACACTCAAAGAAACTACTAATGGTGTTGTCCCAAAGGCTCGACTTGTGGCATGGGGGTTTGAAGAGGTAAATACTAAAGAACTACAGAAAGACTCTCCAACATGTGCGTCTGAGTCCCTCAGACTGGTGCTAGCTGTGATATGTCAAAACAAGTGGAGAGTAAATTCAATGGACATTAAATCTGCCTTCTTGCAGGGAATGGAGCTGTCAAGAGACATTTATCTTCGTCCCCCACCTGAAGCTGGCAAGGACAATGTTCTATGGAAACTGAAAAAGTGTGTTTATGGACTTGCAGATGCTTCACTTTATTGGTACAATAAGGTCAAAGACATTATGCTCAAAACTGGTGGTAAAATATCACAGGTTGATCCTGCAGTGTTCTATTGGCAGAATGAACAATCTGAGGTTACAGGAGTGCTTGCATGTCACGTTGATGATTTCCTTTGGGCTGGTTCAAGTCACTTTGCAACTCATATCATTCCTGTACTGAAATCTACCTTCCTTGTGGGCCGTGAAGAACATGACAGCTTTTCTTATGTTGGTATGGACATTTGTACAGTTAATGATGTAATAGAGGTGCATCAACAACTTTACATTGACAACCTACAACCGGTTCAGTTACAAGCAGCACGGGCTGTACAGAGGGAGGCTTCCTTAAGTGAAACAGAACGTGAGCAACTCAGGTCAAAAATAGGACAGATTTTGTGGGTTGCCAAACAAACAAGGCCTGATGTTATGTTTGACACATGTAGCCTTGGATCTAATATCAAAGATGCAACTGTACAGTCTATTCATGAAGTGAACAAAGTTATCCGTAAACTTAAGGCAGAGAAAGTGATTCTTAAGTTTCAGCACTTGGGTAACAGTGAGGATCTGGCATTGGTTGTTTTCAGTGATGCTTCATTTGGCAACCTTCCTGATGGCGGTACTCAAGGAGGGGCATTAATCGTCCTTATGGGTAAAGGAGGAAAGTTTTGTCCTCTCTTCTGGCAGTCTAAAAAAATTCAGGCATGTGGTCAAAAGTACGGAGCCCCGCAGGGGACATGGGAGAAAAAAAAAATTAAGACGGACTTTTGCGAGATCTCGCAAAACAAACTCGGGATCTCGCAAAAGTTTTAGCCGCATTCTTCGGAGGCCGCCAGCTTGAAGCCGAGGCACGATGTGCCGGGAAAGCAGTGTTCCTCCCGGCTGTAGTAGGTCTCGACCTCCCGTTAGCTTCGAGCTAGTGGGTGTCACATCTCCAAAAACGTTGGAGCACTTTTGCAAATATGTGATGTCTTGTAAACCGAACAGGTATCTGACGTTTACACAACTACATTCACGCCTCAAAATATCTTAAAAGTGTATTTTGTGACCCAGAAAGAGTAATATTACAACTAAGTAGCTGCCGCCATTGTTGGAATTCAACTTTTGCGAGATCCCGAGTTTGTTTTGAGATCTCGCAAAAGTCCGTCTTAATGTTTTTTTTTCTCCCATGTCCCCTGCGGGGCTCCGTACAAAAGTACACTGGCAGGAGAAACTCTTGCCATGTCAGATGGAATAGACAGTGCTGTCTATTCTGTTTTATCGCGAGAGTACTGTTGCCTGCGAAGTATTGTTGTTGTTGGTATGAAAAATGGCGGAACGAATAAAGCGCTGTGAATGAGAGTACGACGTCATTTCTTTTGAGTTAACAATACACACACATAGTCAGACTCAGGGAGCATCTCGCCACACATTTTTTCCCCTCTCCTTCTCTTTATTTACAAACAAGTGATGTATTCTCTCCACCTGTCTAAGCGACACACACAGCATACACCTCTAGTTATACACAGACATCGATGGGTGCACTAAGGTTCGTTACATGGAATATAAATGGAGCTGGCTCCAGAGAAAAGAGGTTAAAAATATTTAACCAACTCAAAAAACCACAGGCAGATGTTGTCCTTTTACAAGAGACCCACAGACCTCTTAGAGGTTCGAATGAACTTAAAATGCCCGAGTTTCCTAATCTGTTCTCAGCTTGTTATAATTCTAGACAAAGGGGAGTAGCAATTCTAATACATAAAAATATTAATTTCACAGTACTCGATACAGTTATAGATCCAGAGGGCAGATTCTTAATCATTAAACTATCTATACTTGATAAAAAGCTATGTATTGTAAGTGTATATGGTCCAAATGTTGATGATCCCTCATTCGTTCACGTTTTTTTCAGTGCACTCTCTGAACACTTAGATGGCACACTTGTTCTTGGAGGCGACCTCAACCTTGGACTAAATGAAGAAATGGATAGGCTCAATACAGCAAGAACTCAGCGCAATTGGCAATCCACAAATATAATCAAACAGTATATGAGCGACTTTGGTCTTTGCGATGCATGGCGCTCCCTTCACCCCACCAGCAAGGAATATACTTTTTTCTCACATGTCCATCACTCCTACTCTGGTCTGGATTATTTTTTGGTCAGCAGCTCACTGCTGAGCGACATTTCAGACACTGAGATTCACCCTATAGCTGTCAGCGATCATGCTCCTGTATCTTTAACACTAATGCACAAGAATAATACTACGCTAAGTAAAAACTGGGGATTTAATACATCACTACTTACAGATGAAGACTTTATTAAATATTTTAAAAAAGAGTGGACTTCATATTTAGACTATAATGACACTCCCAGAACATCAGCTTCTGTTCTATGGGAAGCAGGCCCAGATAGCAAGGAGACATTGAACAGATGTTGATTTTCCATCTGAACCATCAGAATCGTCAGGATTGAAATGTCAACACAAAACCAGTGTTGAAACAACATTGAAATACTGATGAAACCTGACACTGACATTGAAATAACATTGATTCACTGTTGTTCTGTCATCGTTGATTGTTGATCTATGTATAGTTGACAAGGTGACAACAATCACGTTGAAAAACCATCGATTTATGGTTGAGCGGGAAATTAAAGCTGCTACCACTTGGACTATTCCGCAGCACCCCTATCACATTGGTACATCCCTCCAGGTAACCATTGTCTTGTACAGTAGAGCGGGACATTAGATTTACTCTCAGCGGAATTGACCGGAGAAGGTATAAGTTCATGCACTGCACTGGCCTGCACCACGATTAGTATAAGGTAAGAATGAATGACTTTTGTTCTATTCGTTATTTCCACGGTTGCATTTGAATAACAGTAAAAAAAACAAAACAAACTTGTTAATGTAAAGTTTCGGATAAAATGTGGGAGCCCGAAATTGTGTCTACTTTCTTCTTACAATCCGGCAACAAATAAATTGCACTGCAAACAAAGTCTATCAACAAAGAAAACATTTTGGTTTCATACTTTTCCGTTATATTCCCTTACAAAGCTAGCTTTAACGCTTCGAGGGTTCCTTTGTTCTTGCCGTCGCCTCGGCGCTTGACCCAGACTTTCGCTCTGTAGTTGCTTTTTAGCATAGTACTACAAAAAATTGTAAATCTGTGATATATGATTGATAAACGTAAAGGTAACTGTATAAATGTGTTCAATGACTTTGTTACTTTTAATGATTGGAGAGCACCCGCTTCGATTCGCACTCAATTCAAACTTTACGCTGCACGCTCACCTAACTTGCGTTTGCACCTTTTGTCCGCACGTAAACTGCGTTTAGCATTTACGTGTGGACGAGGAAGACGGAGAAAACGCAGCGTCAAAGGTGTGCGCCTATTTTGACGCCACACTGTGCGCCAAGTTTTTGTCTCGGTGCCATGAATTCCTACAATGGCAGACTTAGACAAAATACTGTTAATTTTATTATCTTCAGTGTTTAAATGCTTACATATACGGGTTTGCTTGTAATTGTTGCCTATATACATTTTAAGCTATTATTTATTATTTAGTTTAATCAATAGATCAAGTTTTGTAGTGACTATGAAATATATTGTAATTATCTGTTTCCTGTTTATCCTAGACAGGGCAAAAAAGGACTCCAAATTAAAAAAAAGATAAAAATGAAAGACTGGTGCATTGTTCAGCACTGGTGGTACAGAAATAGTCCCTAGTTCATGGATAAATGGGGAGAAATTGTCATGGCCTCCATATCCTCTGTGAGACACATTCAGGATCCACGATGCAGTAAAGAGGAGAGTTCATCCTGGTTCAACATGGCTCACCTATGCACCAGTCCGACTTCTAATAAGCCATGGTGGGTATCATCTGGATTGGTGTTGTATAAATGTAACAATAACAAGTTTTTCATGTCCTAATTTATGTCTGGCCATACATTGTGTTTGTACTTCCAGACACATTTCACAAAGCAGAACGCAGTCTTCAGAAATATCTAAGTGAACACTGTGATACGTCTGACCTTCAGTCCGAAGCTGAAACTCAGACCAGTCATAAAAGAAAGCACAAGTAAAACTTTTTTTATTTCACAAACATATCTTTGATTGCTAAGAATTTATGATCTTGTCTTTTATACATATCTGTGGTGCTTGCATACTGCAATATCACCACATAATATAGTCCAAAAAGTGGAAGCTTGTAAACTTTTTATAAATGCAAAGCCGTGTACACTTGTGCACTTCAAAAATTCCTTGTATACTGTACCTTCTTGCACATCTCCGTTTCCTGTGTGTGTTGTTATAAATTAAACTGTAACTTTAGGAAAAAATATTCCAAAAGCACATTTGTAATTACTTATGACCGTTTTCAACTTTTTTTCTTTAGACCAAATCCCCTGTACACATATAGTGACTCAGAGGATGAGCAGCCCACAAAGAAATGGTTTCCCCAGGCCCCTCGAGTGAAAATACCAGGTAATAAAATACTGTCTAGTGTCTTTGTACATATCTGTGTGTGACACAAGGAAACTTTTGACAAGTTGTCTGTATTCTTAAATACTTAAAAAAAATTATCTTTTTCTGTCAGACCTGACGAGAGCTGTTAATGAACTCCGTGAGGAGGTCAGAGCCATCCGCAATACCGGCTGCAATGAATCGGTAGATGCTGGGGTACTGCCTCTGGATTTGCCCTTGCACAACATTGAGGAGCTAAACAATGCAGAGCCAGCTCTTCAATCACAAGAGGCAAATAAGGCAATGGTAAGTATATAAAGGTTATATACACTTTGTAACTATAAAGTGTAATAGCTGTCAGATGTGATTTAAATACATAACAACGGCTTGTTGATTAAACACACAAGCACTTGCATACACATTAAAGACATGAGACACGCTAATTCCATCTCTTAAAATGTGTCTATAGGTGAGACGCTTTGCCTTGATTGGAAGGACCACACTGGAGGTGCGAGTCCGCCGTGTAATGGCTTATGCCATTACAAACGAGCTGGCCTCGGTACTAAACTGGGCAGGGAAAAAAACCAAGGACCAGACAAAGCAAAAAATGGCATTTAAAGATACAGCGCTCTGCAAATGCATATTTGGTAAGTTTTACTGTTTTTTTGCTATATTACTTTGTCTTTCTTAATAACAAGACTTTCATGTCCGGTTAATCTGGAGATTGAGTCTTTGGTCTTTGGCTTGTTTAGTCCTCGGGTTGTAGTTTGTACAGCCCGAGGACCCCATGTTTATTTTGTTTTAAAGGATACACGGCACACCATGCTAAGACTTATCACTTTTTCCGCTCATAGCTCTTTGGGAATCAAATGCAGCAGTTTGCAGATTTACGCCTGGTGACTTTCATGTTTATCAGCCTAGGAGTTTACATACTTTCTCCCCGCTGAAGACAGTTAACAAGAGCTTATTCACGTGCTCTAATTCACTTTTTTTGTTTGTGTGTGTGTGTGTGTGTGTATTTTTGTCCTAGATGGCCTGACGCAGCAGTTAGGGGCAAACTCTATGTCCGAGTTTGTCTTTGCGCAAGCAGTGCAGAAATGGCTCCGATACGCCCCAGATCGTTTGGGTGGTGCAGGACGCACATCATGCATCCCCATCCCAGAGTAAAAAATTACAAACTTCTGTGAAACATATAAATGTAAATAGGAAACTGTCTTTTAATAAAGTATTTAGCAAACGAAACATGACTATTGACCTTTTTTTTTTTTTCTCTGTTACATCACATGCAATGCTTTCTTATTTTAGGATATTAATGTTGACATGATACATTGTGAGACATTTGGGGTTTTTTTTTTATAAAGGGTGTCCAATTTAAGGAATAAGTACAATTATGTGTTTAGGTGGTTTAAGTATTGATGGAAACATGCAGTAGTTTAGTATTGGTTAAAATACCTATAAAGAAAGGTAGATTTCCAGTCATGATTTAACTGTTGTTTTAATAAAAAGCAACTGTGCGAAAGAGGTGGAAAATCAACACCATAGCTCAACAGTGTTTCAATATCAGAATCTGACATTGTTTCAATGTCAACAGTATTAGAAAATACAACGTTGAATCAATGTCAGGTTTCAACATTGATTCAACATCAAAACCTGACGTTGTTTCAACGTTAAAAAAGGGTGCAAGAGTGACGTTAGGTCAACGTCACACTTCAACGTTGATTCAATGACACAGCCTGATATTGACTCAACAGTGTTTCAATGTTTCCTTGCTATCTGGGGGGAAAGCTGTGATGAGAGGTAAAATAATTTCTTTCTCGTCACATAAAAAGAAAAAAGAAAACAAAAATATTCAGGAATTAGAAAAAAATCATCAAATCACTAGAAGAAGCCTACACGTCCCACCAAGATCAGGAAACATTGAACAAAATACGCAAAACAAAACTAGAATTAAATGAGATAATTGATTTAAAAAAACAAAATTCTTAGTACAAAGACTATGCTTACAAAATTATGAACATGGTAATAAATCCGGTCAATTTCTAGCAAACCAGCTAAAAATAAATAAAGAAAAAACAACTACAAGTGCTGTTCAAGATTCATCTGGGAACACAATATATGATCCGATACAAATAAACAACATTTTCAGGGATTTCTATAAAACGTTGTATTCACCACAAATAAACCCATCTAAAAAGGAAATTGATCAGTTTTTGGACAACATAACTCTTCCAAAATTACTAGACACTCAAGCAATGGCACTGGATTTGCCACTGACACCAGGTGAACTCCAGGAAGCCCTGATAAGTATGCCCAATAATAAGGCTCCAGGTCCAGACTGTCATGGTCCTGGGCCGTGTTGGCCCAGTATTCTTCTCTTGTATTTTTTGTATTCAGTTCCCTGTTTAGGTTCTGTTTCCTGAGTTGCCCTGTTATGTTGTTCCCTGTGTGCTTTCCCTTTGTGACTCTCACCCCCTGTGTGCCCCTCTATGTATTCATGAGCCCTTGTCCCCTTTCGTGTTTTATTCCATGTTTTCCCCAGCCTGTTATGTCTGTGTTCTCCCCGTGCTCTCTCCTCCTGTCTGAACCTCTGTACTTTCTGTTTTACTTTGACTCGTCAGTATGCGTCATGTTGTGTTCACTCCTGCCCTGTCTCGTTATGATTATCTGTGTCAGCTGTGTTCCCCGTGTGCTCCCACTTCCCTCGTTAACCCTCTGTGTATTTATGTCTGCGTCTTCCTCAGTTCTGTGTCGTAGTCTCCCTCATAGCTGCGTGGATTTCCCTGTGTCTCTCTGCAAGTGTTAGTTATTGTTCCCGGTTTAAGTTTTGTATTTCTTGTGATCTGCCTTCCAGCATTAAAGCTGTGATTTTGAGTTTATCCCCTGAGTCCGTGAGTTTGCATTTTGGGTCCTCATCCTGCCTGCCACACAGCCGAATCATGACAGAAGACTACGACCACGACATGGACCCAGCAACTCACAACCCCTCCGCTGAGCTCTGGGAGGATTTAATCTACACGGTGGAATATCACTGTCAGGAGTGGGAAGTGCTGCCAGGAGACGAACACCGGGAGGTTGTAGCCGTCCGTCTACAGCGGATGGTGTCCGGACTCCTGTGGCTGTTCGGCACGCTGCACCCCCACATCCGGGACTTCCTCGTTTCCATCGTAGGCATCCGCCCGGAGCTGCCTCTCCAGTGTGAAGAGTCGGAGGACGTTCAGCCCGGTCCGCTGGAGGATTCGTGGTCCGGCTCGTCTCCTCCCCCTTCCCGGAGAAAACGGCGTTCACGTCGCCGGCGTTCCCGAGCAGCGGAGCAGTTTTCATCCCTGGGTGAGAGTGACTGTGCGTCACACTCTCAGCCCAAGTTTTCTGGACCCGGACTTCATGACTTTTCCACCACTGTGAGTAACTCTGTTTTGCCCGCCATTGTGTTTCCTGAATCGGATAACTCCACCACTGTGTGTTTGGACTCTAGAGACACTATACAGCGAGGCACCTCTGTGTCGGATCATTCACCAGTTGCTAGCAACCTTTGTGTTTTTGAGCCCTCTGATTTTTGTAAAGCTCGCAGTATGTCCTTTGATTTAACCGATATGAATGTGTTACATGTAGAGACAGCTGAACCTAAGACAGCTATCCTACACCAGACTCACCCACACACTGCTACCAGCGTTGCAGCCCCACAGAACTGTTTTAACCAGCCTGTACACTCTGGGGTTTTCCAGTCTGAACTCAGCCACACACCACCACCATCATCAGCCAAACCATCTGAGACTGAGTGTTCTGTAACTGATGCTCCTTCTAGTAACTGTTTCATGTGCCAACCCGTTCTGTCTTTTGACATGTCCAGTGGTGCCCAGTCAGGTCCACAACCAGTGTTTAATCATTCAGTTTCTTGAGTGAGCGGTAACAAGATGGTCGCTTCCTTTGCTAAGCTAACTGAAAGACTAGGGTTAAGCATTAAAGAGTTGCTTGATCAGGTCAAGTTTTGTGACCCACGGCAACGCATGCTTGATCCTGTTCGCTACTCCTCTGAACCTGTTGCTGTGAAAACTGTTGTGGGTGTTACTTCGTCCCTGGACTGTGTGGCTCCCCATCCAGTTCGATCTGAGTCAGCCTGCCGAGTTGGTTCACCTATGGACTATATGAAAATTGACTTTGTTTCTCAACCTGTGTTTGTTCTTCCAGCCTCGATTCTGAAAAGAACTGTCTCTGGCGTTCTTCCTTCTCTGACCTGTGTTAGACAGCACACCGTTCCTCAAGAGACAGTTGTTGATGTTGTCTGTTTTGAAACTGCTTCGGTGACTGTCCCTGAGCTAACCTCCTCCAGGACTGCTAGCGCTAACCTGGAGAGTGTTATAGCAGTGGATTTCCTAGGACCTGCTTGCTTTAAACCTAGATCTCCTAAAACTGAGTTTGGCGTCAATAACTTGGTTTTCCCAGTGTCTGTTGCTGCTCCTGAACTCTGCTCTCAAACTCCAGTTCCTGTAACCAGGGCAGCGCAGGCCCAGCTTTCCCTTGCTCCCGTATCAGTTCCTCGGGAGAGGGTGGCTGAGGTCCTGCCGGTCCCTGCTTCTATCCCCAGCCTGGCAGAGGCTCCGTTCATCCCGGCACCAGTACCTGCTCCTCGGGTGGGGTTGATGGACACCCAGCCGTCGCCTGTGCCTGTTCCGGTTCCCCGGGTGAGGTCAGCCGTGACCCTGCCGACTCCTGCACCCGTCTCAGTTCCTCGGGTGGGAGCGACAGAGGTCCAGCTAGCTCCTGCACCTACACCAGCCCCCAGGGTAAAGGCAGCCAGAGACCAGCTCGTCCCTGCACCCGTATCTGTTCCTCGGGTGGGGATGACTGGTGTTCGGCCAGGCCTAGCACCTGTTCCTGTTCCCAGAAGGAGAGCAGCTAAGAGTCAGACACCTGCTCAACCACAAGCGCAACTACCACTACAACTGGCATTTCTGTCCATAACGCAGTCAGTAGCTCAGTTATTAGCACAGTTTCTTATTTTGTCACCAGTTCAGTCTCTAGCACAGTTATCAGCTCCATTATCAGCTCAGTCATTAACTCTGTTACTAGCTCAGTTAGTAGTTCAGCAACTCGTTCAGTCACCGCCATCCTCTGCTGGAGGCTCTTGTGGGCTCACTCAGCCAGTTGAGGACAGCGTCGTGCTAACAAAGCTTGGACGGACTGTTTGTCCTGCACAGCCCCAGCGGTTGCATCCCAAGCCGACTGCGTGCCCTGTGCAGCTACAGTTAGCGTCCCCTCAGGCAGAAATCTCTGCACCTGCTGGCTCTGCTTCTGTTCCCGCTGGGGGTTCAGGAGAACCTCTCCAGCACCTCGTCTCCACTGGGGGTTCAGGAGGACCCCTCCAGCAGCTCCTCATCTCCGCTGGGGGTTCAAGGGAACCTCTCCAGCACCTCCTCGTCTCCGCTGGCGGCTCTGCTCAGCCCGGCCAGCACCTCCTCGTCTCCGCTGGGGGTTCAGGGGAACCTCTCCAGCCGCTCCTCATCTCCGCTGGGGGTTCAGGGGAACCTCTCCAGCCGCTCCTCGTCTCCGCTGGCGGCTCAGGTCAGCCCGGCCAGCACCTCCTCGTCTCCGCTGGGGGGTCCGAGGGGCCCATTCAGCCACCAGCTGCTCCACCGGCAGCCTCGTCCACGTTTGCAGTGGCCGTGTCTTCATCCACGCTAGCTGCGGCCTCCGTGTCTCCGTCCACGTCGCCGCCTGGTCCAGCCTCCGCCTCTGCCACGCCTGGTCCAGCTCCAGCCTGTGCTTCGCCTGGTCCGGCCTCAGTCTCAGCTCCTGCTTCACCGTCGCCTGGTCCAGCTTCGACTCCGGCTTCAGCCTCATCTTCGTCTGGCCCAGCCTCAGAGTCTTCGTCCTCGTCTGGCCCAGCCTCAGAGTCTTCGTCCTCGTCTGGCCCAGCCTCAGAGTCTTCGTCCTCGTCTGGTCCTGCCTCAGCCTGTGCCTCGTCTGGTCCTGCCTCGTCTGGTCCTGCCTCAGCCTGTGCCTCGTCTGGTCCTGCCTCGTCTGGTCCTGTGCCCACCGGGCCATGGCCAGCAAGCCTAACACTGGAGAGCCGCCGCCGCCGCCTTCCGCGCGGCCGGCCCCCTGAACTGCTCCGTCTCCGTCTCCTTCGCCGCCGCCGCCTTCCGCGCGGCCGGCCCCCTGAACTGCTCCGTCTCCTTCGCCGCCGCCTTCCGCGTGGCCGGCCCCCTGAACTGCTCCGTCTCCTTCGCCGCCGCCGCCTTCCGCGCGGCCGGCCCCCTGAACTGCTCCGTCTCCTTCGCCGCCGCCTTCCGCGCGGCCGGCCCCCTGAACTGCTCCGTCATCTCCTTCGCCGCCACCGCTGCCTTCCGCGCGGCCGGCCTCCTGAACTGCTCCGTCATCTCCTTCGCCGCCGCCACTGCCTTGCACACGGCTGGCCCCCTGAACTGTTTCCACGTCATCGCCGTCGCCTTGTGCACGGCCGGCCCCCTGAACTGAGCTGTGCTCTCCTTTTTGTTTTCTGTTCCGAGCCCTCCGTCCTAGGCCCCCGCCGCCCGCCCTGGGTCGTTTTCTGTTTGGTTTTTGTTTTCCTGTGTTTGGGCTGTCTGGTGCCAGCCCTTAAGGGGGGGGGGGGGGGGGGTGGTGATGTCATGGTCCTGGGCCGTGTTGGCCCAGTATTCTTCTCTTGTATTTTTTGTATTCAGTTCCCTGTTTAGGTTCTGTTTCCTGAGTTGCCCTGTTATGTTGTTCCCTGTGTGCTTTCCCTTTGTGACTCTCACCCCCTGTGAGCCCCTCTATGTATTCATGAGCCCTTGTCCCCTTTCGTGTTTTATTCCATGTTTTCCCCAGCCTGTTATGTCTGTGTTCTCCCCGTGCTCTCTCCTCCTGTCTGAACCTCTGTACTTTCTGTTTTACTTTGACTCGTCAGTATGCGTCATGTTCAGTGTTGGGTAAGTTACTTTAAAATAGTAACTTAGTTACATTACTAGTTACTTCTCTCAAAAGTAACTCAGTTACTTCAAGTTACTCGTTACTTTCAAAGTAACTAGTTACTAGGGAAAGTAACTTTGGTTTTACTCAGAATTCTCTTGTTAATGTGTTGCTTCCATAACTTTGCCAGTCTTCTAGCTTGCTTACTTGCCACAAGTGCACTGTGCCACCTACCAATAGAAAGGAAAAGATAATGTGCACATTTCCACGAGAGAAATCCCACGCCTGGACCGTCATTGACTGCTGCCATGATTCTAGCCTACGTCACAGCGTCATGTGCGCCTTTTACATCCAACACAAAAACTGCAGTTGTGGTGCTTTCGATTGTACTCAGAACTCGGAAATTCTGCCTTCTGAATAGGAAGATGTGGGTAACACCAGACTGCAGATGAGCTGCATACAGGGCTGGACTGGGACAAATAAATCGTCCCGGGCATTTTGACTAGAGACCGGTCGCCATTATAGGAAAAATCATAAAGCCTTTGAATGATAATAAACACTGTTGTGACAGTGATGTGCACTGTTCTGATGGTATATATGCATCAATCTATCAATCGTTTGTTGTAAGACTCAGATAATTATTTTTTAAAAGCGAAACATTTTAAATGAGAATAAGAAAGAAAAGTATTTCTTTGTGCCCCCCTCTCCCTGTTAATGCCCTACATGGACCCCTGGCAACACTTTGCTAGAGCCGCCCCTGCACAGTTACCAGCTGTCAGCTGCTTAGAAAAGGATCCTGGTGTTATTTGTTTCTCAGAAACAGTTCATAACTTCCCTTCAACTCATCCATGTCACCTAAAAGGTAAACCTGTTTCTCCATCACCTGTTCAGCTCTGATGATCCAGTAAGGACATCTCCTGGTTTCATCTTCATGTTTCCCTCTCACCACATAACCAAACCAACATCATGACCAGCAGCTTTTTTCCAGCTGTGGCTCCAGCAAACATCAGCTGATACTAGAAATTAATATTAAATAAATTCTAACAACACCTGATCAAGCTTAAACGTGCTGCTGTTGTTTAGCGCGACATCCGCTGGTTTCCTCTTTCGGCGCAAAGTGGGCGATAAACAAACAAGAGAGCCGATCAGCTGATCATTGATCAGTTTCATGATTGAAGTAGAAACGGGAGAGGGAGGGGGGGAGAATGAAAGAAGAAGAGGCAGCTGTGCAGCAAAGACACAGAATAACTCCAGCTTTGTGCCTTTTCCATTGTAGCTGAATTACGGGACAAACTGTTCCTTTTCACCTCAATAAGAAACGCGTAATATTTTCTCTGAATACAAGACGGGACGGTTGGCAACTCTAATAACTTATGAACAAAATAAAGTTCAACATCATTAACTTCATAGCACCACCCAGCTGTATAGAAACTCCGTCATGCTAGCTAGCACGCAGTACGGAAAAAGTCAGCATAACGAAAATAAACTCCACCTACACTTGGTTTATATCTGACCCAGAGAGACTGCAGGTCATAACTTCTTACCTGAAGTTCAGTTCACACTCGGACCGGCGGCCGCCTCGGGTCTCTTTTCCTTCTGCGTCCCCTTTCCTTCATCCACCTGCTGACCTCCACCACTTGCTAATGTTACTGAATCTGTGGAAGCTCCGCGATAGCCACCACACGAAGTAACGAATAACGAGCCTATCTAAATCCCAGTAACGAGTAACGCGTTCCCGGTTTTGGCATAATAACTAGTTACCGTGCTCGTTACCACAATAATAACGTAGTTACTGTAACGCGTTACTTAATAACGCGTTAGTCCCAACACTGGTCATGTTGTGTTCACTCCTGCCCTGTCTCGTTATGATTATCTGTGTCAGCTGTGTTCCCCATGTGCTCCCACTTCCCTCGTTAACCCTCTGTGTATTTATGTCTGCATCTCCCTCAGTTCTGTGTCGTAGTCTCCCTCATAGCTGCGTGGATTTCCCTGTGTCTCTCTGCAAGTGTTAGTTATTGTTCCCGGTTTAAGTTTTGTATTTCTTGTGATCTGCCTTCCAGCATTAAAGCTGTGATTTTGAGTTTATCCCCTGAGTCCGTGAGTTTGCATTTTGGGTCCTCATTCTGCCTGCCACACAGCCGAATCATGACACAGACGGCTTTCCTGCAGAATTCTAAAAACAATTCTGGACGATTCTAGCACCAGTTTTTTACAGAACGTTGTTGGAAATCAAAGAAAAGGGCAGACTTCCATCAAATATGAATTGTGCAAACATTAATCTCCTGCTAAAACCAGGCAAAGACCCTGTATATCCTTCAAGCTATCTTCCAATATCCCTTATAAATGTAGACCTGAAAATAATCTGCAAAGCTCTCTCAAAGAGACTGGAGAAAATAACCCCCCTTTTAATTCATCCTGACCAAACTGGTTTCAACAAATACACGTAGATTACTTAATTTGATAGACTACTCGTACAGTAAAAACCTTGAAACTACAATATTTTCTTTAGATGCAGAAAAAGCATTTGACAGAGTTAACTGGAAATTTCTATTTGCAACTTTACACAAATTTGGTTTTGGATCTTCTTTCATTAACTGGTTAAAAATGTTATATAATTCCCCAACAACTTGTGTCAGAACAAATGACCAGACATCCTCCAGCTTCTGTCTCCTGAGGGGCACCAGGCAGAGATGCCCACTCTCCCCTTCACTGTTTGCAATTTTTATTGAACCACTAGCAGCAGCAATTAGACATAATTCAGTAATTAAGGGCATAAAATGCAAGAACATGGAACATAAAATCAGCCTTTATGCGGATGATGTGTTACTCTTTCTCCAAAATTCACAAACTAATATCTCTGGGGTGATTGAATTGATAAACTCTTTTGCAAGAATATCAGATCACTCAATTAACTGGTCCAAATCTACAGTCCTTCCGATTAATTGCTCCTTCCATAATTCCTCTTCTACACCACTGCAATCGGGAAATATAAAATATTTAGGTATTCATGTTTCTCCCAAGCTTGCAGATCTAACTAAATTAAACCATATCCCACTTTTAAACAAAGTAGAAAGTGATCTGGCTAGGTGGAAATGTCTACCCATATCACTTACGGGAAGGGTTGCCGCTATAAAAATGATGGTCTTACCAAAAATAAATGATTTATTCTCAATGATTCCAACTAAACCGCCACAAGATTGGTTCAGATCTCTAGATTCATACATGTCCAAATTCCTTTGGTAAAATAAACCCCCACGTATAAGCTTAAAAACACTACAAAAGACCAAGGATAATGGAGGATTAGAACTACCTAACTTTCAGCACTACTTCTTAGCCAACAGGCTTCAGTTTATCTCAGGATGGCTAAAACATATCCTCTTAGATGAACCTTGGCTAGATGTAGAACAAGCACTTTGCAATAATCTAGAGATTTCAGATCTACCATTTATCAGCTCAAACATCGAACGACATGAATGCTTCAAAAGCATCAGCATCAGCTCTTCTCTGACAGCATGGTGGGAGTTTCTAAAATTGTCGGAGTCTTCATCAATCCCATGCAAATGTACACCTATCTGGAACAACCCTGACATATTACAAAACAATAATATGATATACTTTTCAGATTGGAGTGGTAAAGGAATCAAATATTTAGAACATATACTAGAAGGAACAGAATTTATTTCATTTGACAGACTAGTTACACAATATGGGATCAACAAGAAAAGATTTTTAGAATATCAACAAATTAAATCCATAGTAAAAAAGGAAATTTAAACCGGGTCAAGTTGAACTACAAACACCACCAAGTGTGGTTCAATTTCTTACTCTTAAAACCCCCAAATTACTATCCAAAATATACAGAATGCTTTCTAAAACAGATGAATCAATATCACTTCCTATTGCAAAATGGGAAGCGGATTTATCAGTTAACTTCAAAACTTCAGGGCCCGTATCCCTAAAGAATCTTTGTGCAAAAAGTGGCTCCTAGCGGCCAAATTCTAAGAAATTCTCAGAGTCGTGACATTTTCTTAGAATTTCCCCTAAAAGTGACACGACAATCCCAGTTAATATAAAAGCTATTCCTCAAGATTCCTAGTGCTTAAAAGGGCTCCTAAGGCGAGATCTGCTAAGAGCAGGGAAGAGGACTTTTAGTGGCTTAGGAGTTCCCCTAAGCAGCTGCACAAAATGGCCAACAGAAGAGGCAGGAGAGATGTCCTGCAAACACTGGATGACAGGGAATTATTGAGACGCTACAGATTGGATCGTGCAGGAATCATGTTTGTGGTGGATCTCCTTAGAGATGCAATTACTTCACCAACTTGACGCCACAACGCTATTACACCGAAGACAAAAGTAATCACAACCCTGAGGTATTTGGCAACCGGGAAAATGCAACAATGCAGCAATGATGACTTGGGTCTGTCACAATCCTCCGTCAGCAGAGTCATCACCCAAACACTGACAGCTTTGTCACAACCTAATATTGTGACACAATTTGTTTCATTCCCGGTGGATGCCCGCACTTTACACACACATAAAAGGGCATTTATGGACATTGCAGAATTCCCTGGCGTTGTGGGTGTAATTGATGGAACACATGTGAGAATAATTGCGCCATCAGAGGACGAGGCTGTCTTTGTTAACAGGAGGAATTTCCACAGCATCAATGTGCAAATAGTGTTCAACGCGGCCTGTAAGATTTTGGACATTGTGGCTAAATGGCCAGGCTCCACACATGATGTGAGAATGCTCTCCAAGAGTGGCATCAGACAGCTTTTTGAGAGACGCTATGTGCCAGCTAATTGCCACTTGTTAGGGGACAGTGGCTACCCATGCAAACCATGGCTCCTTACACCTTACCTCCAGCCACGCCAAGGGCCCCAACTAAACTATAACAGGTAAGCCAAACAATATAAAAATCATGGAAATGAAATGCAAGCAATATGTTAGAGCATCCAAGTAGTGCAATATTTCCATCAAATAATTAAAGGTCTCTGTATTCTATTGTAGGGCCCACAAGAGCGGTGGTGGAGCTAGACTTGTAGTCAAGACCGCCTAATCCGAGACCAAGACAAGATCAAGACCAGAGGGTATCGAGACCAAGACAAGACCGAGACCAGAGGGTATCAAGACCAAGACCGAGACCGAGACCAGAGGGTATCGAGACCAAGACCGAGACCAAGACCAAGTCGAGACGAGACCAAGACCGAGACCAAGACCGGGACAAAAAGAGACTAACTTTTGTGTGCTTTTAAGGGCTGACATGATGGTACTGACTGGCCCCAAAGTCATCTGACAAAACAGCGATCACCTCCAACAACTGTAAAATATGAAATATGTAACTGGTTTCAGTTATACTTTATATATATATAAAATTGTAACATCAAACTGAAGATTATAAACTTGAAATTGCATCATGTCCTATTGTAGTAGTACTAGCCAAATTACACTATGATATCAACTTCCCTAAAATGGATAAGGCCTGTCAACACAAAGTGATATGCAGATGTTATTTAAAAGTCAATGGTCACATTTATTTAGTCAAACAACACCATTTTAAGTAAAATTCTGTAATCAAACAATATAAAGACATGTGCACACCTCACATGAATCAGATGCAAACTACAAATATTACATACCAATACAAATTGTGCATTAATAAGAATAAGAACAAGTGCTTAAAAGATTCTGGCATCTTGATGTCTTCAGTGGCATGAGATTACAACACACTGCCAATGAAATCAAGCCTGTTGTTCAGTAGGGCAGGAACAATAGAACACAGACATTATGAACAAATAACAAATATCTTATGAACAAATATATAATGAACAAACAGCATATTTTCAGAGAGGAGGGAGAGAAAACAGTTCACATTTTAAAACAGTGATTGATTGTGTAGCCAGATGGGCTACTCGCCTTCCGTTTTTTTTTCTTCTCTCATTCTCTCTCTCTCTCGCTCGCTCTACCACCCTCGCTCTCTTTCCACTGCACTCGCTCCTTGTATCAGGTGATTGGGTTAATTGGGAACCCACCTGCACATTGATTGCAGGGTGGCGCTAGCCTGTATAAAGCTAAGCCGATGTCTTGTTGGATTAATTCCTCCCGAGCTTCTGGTACGATACAGCAGTAAATGCTGGCGTACTGCGACGGACTGATCAGCAAGAGTCGATTATATGACAGCTACAGCGCAGCAGTCTGCCTAATTCTGCCATTGCGGAGAGAGGTGTTCGTGGTATCTCCACCAATGAGAGTATAGTGCCTCCGGTCCTGGGGGTTCACTGCTGTACTCACCTCTCCATGGTAAATTGTCCAACCTAAATTGGAAGAGTGGACTGCCTTCTCAGCTGCTGTTGTGAACTCCTTCTTGGTGGAGTCTGCTGTCTTGTCTTGTTTTGTCTTATCTTGTTTTTATTAAGTAGGCTTACCTTTTTTGGGTTCGCCTGGTGTTTTATTTTACCCTGGACTGTTGCTCGTACCCATACTTCTGTGATCGGGCTGAAGTGATTCTCTGCCCGAGTGTCGTGCTGGGACTCTAAATCGCCTGGGTGGCCGGTCTCAGCCGGTGGGGAGCCAGACCGGCCTACGCCTGAGAATAATTATTACCAGCACGAGTGGTAGTTTGACCCGTGGGGAATAAGCCTTTCCCGTGTGTGTGTGTGTGTGTGTGTGTGTGTGTGTGTGATTTCTTTTATTAAAGTTATTAAAGTGTGTTTTAGTCTTTTTATGATTTGTAGCGAGCCTGACGCTCATTGTCCTTTTATTCTTTTAACATACTTTTTCTGTGTTTTATTTCAGTGAAGGAGGACGAGCCAGTGGCCCTGGGACCTCAGGTGGTGGGTCGTTTTCACACTTTCTTTTGTACAGCACTGGGTGGTCTGCAGTGATTCTTGTGGTGTGATTTTCTTTTGGTTCCACGGCTGCTGGTAAGTCCAAGTTCCACGATTGTTTATTTTTACTGTAGGACACTGTCAATAATGACGCTACATCTTGACTTTTAATATTTTATTTATAAAATATTATTTATAATATTTTATTCATTTCTATAAATAAAACTGTTTTAATATTGGAAGCCAACCTGCCTCAGTGTGCATCCTTGAATCTGTGCGGTCTTTTATTCCTTTTATTTATTTTTCTTAAATATATTTCCTGGGGGTGTGATTCCCCTAGGTGGCGTTGTCAAGTTTATTTATTTTGTTCATAACCCCGCCGACCACTTGGTCACAATTGCACTTCAAGAAAACTAAAGACTGCAACATCTTATAGCCTAGCCGTGCTCGGTGGGGTCTCATTAGAATGCCTCCTCTACTAAAAACCCTCTCAACTGGGGCAGAAGAGGCAGGGACAGAGAGGACCTTCAAGGCAACACTGTGTAGACTGGGGAAACGCTCTTTGTTTTTTGACCAAAAGGTGAGTGCATCACAGTCAGAGTCATTTATGCTGTCTAGGTACTTGCTTATTTGTGCATCAGTGCTCGAGTCCTGGCTTGTGCTGCGTTGCAACCTAAATGCCTTGTAGCGTGAAAGAAGACGTTGTTTTGGGGGTGGCGCTGAGTCACTATCTGATAATTCTGTGTCTTCTTCTGTTGGTGCTGCAGGTCCGTCTTCACCATTTTGGACATCTAAATCTACCCAGGTCAGTCCAAACTGGGGGTCGAGCATGGTGGCAAGGAAGTAGATCCGATGGCTAAACGGCTCTTCTGGATCCTTTTCGTCCATGCAAATCTGCCTGAAAATTCCAGAGAACCGTTTCTCTAAGGATCTTTTCAGTGCCCTGACTATAGTTACGGCCTGGGGCATTTGTGCTTCCATCTTTATAAGATGATTCTTCAAGTCCAGAACAGTGGGGACCACCATGCTAATAGTCACCTGATGATCACCTTCTGTAAGGTCTGTTGCATCAGAAAAAGGCTCAAGCAAAGCACAAAGGTCTTTCAGCTGAGCCCACTCTCGGGTTGAAAACACTAAATTCTCTGTATTGCTGCACATTTCAGTGATGGCCCCGTGGTCAAGTGTGATCAGAGCCTTTAACTGTCTGTAGGTGCTATTCCAGCAGGTGTTGTTTCCTGCTGGGATGGACTTATTGGAGCCAAAGTGTGCCTCAAACAAGTCTTTGTGGTTACTACTGCTGTGCAGCAGGTTTGTAAACTTGCTGGCTTTGGCAATGGCTCTAGCTATTGCCTTTACCTCTTTCATCCCATCACTGATTACAAGTTGCAGCGAGTGGGCGAAGCAAGAAAGACGTTCACCCGTTGACCATGGATCAGAACCTTCTGCATCCTCCCACATTGTTTCATCATCGAGGTCATCACTGCTATCACCTTCAGGGTGCTCTACTTCTGGCATCCTGACTTTAAAGGCCCGTTTCATATTGGATGCATTATCCGTCAGAATGTAGCTTATTTTATGGCCAATGCCATACTCCTCAACTATTCTGTCAAATGCTGAGGCGATTCGTTCGCCGCAGTGCTTCCCTGTGAAACGCCTACAGTCAAGCAAAAATGATTGTAAACTGTAAGAGTCCTTGTTCTTGCAGGCAGCATGAGCAGTAACTCCCAGGAAAGTACGAAGCCTCCGGTCAGACCAGAGGTCTGTTGTTATTGCTACATTTGGCTGGACTTCCAGGGCTTTGATTATGTCACCCTTCAATTTAGTGACAAGGTGAGGTATTAGCTTCTCTGTCAAGGTGGTTCTAGACACAGGAGTGTATTTGCTATCCAAGACATTCAGGAAGTGTCTAAAATGTGGATTCTCAACGATAGACAGAGGGAGAGAGCATCCAACTATAAGGTCCTGGAGGATGGACTGGGTGATGGCCTGTTGCCTGGGTGAATTTGGGGAAAATAAGTGGATGCTTGGAGCAAACAATGATAATTGAGGCTGTGTGTGGGATTGACCGCTATCACTGATGTTGCAGATCCTGCTTTGTACTCCAAGTACCTACAAAACAGGGAAATAGGAATCTGTAAAACATTGAAAACAGTGATATGGAAGTTTCTATTCAAACACAAAAACTACTGTATCTTACAAGCACAGTAATTTTAAACCTATCAATGAGGGCAGACTTTTGCATACAAAATAACCTAATCTAATCCAGTGTGACACATATAGATCATTAGGCACAACTAGTAATGATGAAAATACTGGAGTGTTCAGGGTTGCAAGACCTTAAATAAAAAGAACAGAAAAACAGTTGAATGGAATCTACAAAAGACAAAATGTCTGTGCATTAACTTTGCAGGTTGCATTAAGCCTCCTCCTGCCAGTCAGCTATCAGACACAGTTGTATTGACAAGAAATGAACTACTCAATAAAGTCTGAACTTACACCAATACAAAATAACTGTGTCTAATAATGCTAAAATAGCCCCTACACACTGGACTGGTTTAGTAGGGCAACATAGTAGAAAACACCTAAGAAAGTCATAATCAAAGGTCCTTAAGTTCGATTTAAGAACCTTAGGACTCAGTTTTGCGATCCGTGCTATCTGGACCAGAGCCATAGACCGCTCTGATCTGGGCTTCACTGTCAAGAACGCCGGTGTTAGCCGAGCAATGTTATAGGGACACTCTTGAAACGCCCGTCCTTACTTACGAGTCAGCAACCACATAAATATGCCCATTAAAGTCGACAACAAACCACACCATACCAGCCCTTAAAGTGCTCACTGAAATGGTTTCGATATATTTCTGCTCAATGAATTCACCTAAATACCTAAAGTTAGTGAAAATTGTTTAAGTAGCTGATAGCCACTGCTAGCGCTAGCTACCTGTACATAGCATGTAACGTAACGTTAAGTTAAAGTTAAGTCTGCAGGGACGGTTGCAAAAAAACTGTCCCTACATAATTTATAATGTTTGAAGAACACATTATAAATAACAATATTACATAAACATGACCTGGTCATCTGAGGTTGGAAAGGTAGTTAGAAGAGTTTGAAGATGGATAGATGGCTGCTGGCTAGCTTACCTTTGAGGGTGTTTGCGCTCCAGGTGCCTGGTGAAGGTTGAGGTAGTCCCGGCTGTCTCGGTCAAGGAGACTTTGCAAAACCTGCATTTTGCCGAATGCTTCTTTTTTGCATTTACCAAAAACTGTGTTCTATGAACGCAAACTTTATGACAGACGAAGTCGCTGACATTTCTGTAACTTACTGACCGGGCATACTGCTCAATCTAACGGGTTGCATTTAATTGTGTTTGAAGGGCGCGAAAGGCGAAATAATAAAATGCCACAATGTGGAGGGATTTGAGCATGGCTGAGCCACTGTGTGTCGCTGTGTGACAGCTGAGCAGCGAAAGGAAATTAATTGAGGAGCCGGCTCTCGCTCAATGGGAGTCGACTATTCTGGTTCACTACAAAGCACTCTCTAAGCGCGGCTCTCAGAGCTAAAGCTTTTGCGAATGATACATTATCGAACGTTACGCTGTGTGTCATGGATACTGTTGACTCCAAATCTCCCGACCACTATGTTGACCTGAGACAACAAGACCCAGACAGCGAGACCAAGACAAGACCGAGACCAAAGTACGTCGAGACCAAGACAAGACCAAGACAAAAGTACGTCGAGACCAAGACGAGACCAAGACCACGTAAAAGTGGTCTCGAGACCGGTCTCGAGACCAAGACCGGTCTCGAGACATCCAACTCTAGGTGGAGCGTGGCATAGGCCAGCTTAAGAGGCGCTTTCATGTTCTCCACGGAGAGGTGCGGCTGAGGCCTGAAAAAGTCAGCAAAGTCATCATAGCCAGTGCAATGTTACACAATATTTGCAAGGTTAGACAGATTGCAGAACCTCTGGAGGATGAGGATGAGGATGAAGACAACGATGAGGATGGTGGTGAAGAAGATATTTACATTCCACAGGGGAACCTAGCCCAGAGTGGACTGCCTTACAGGGCAAACTTCTCAAATTTACATTTCAGGCAAGCTGTAGCCCCATGTCTCTTGAGAACTTGTGATGGTATTAAGAACTACTACAGTTTTACTGCACATCACCTGCAATTGTTAAATGCAAGACACAGAACACAATCTGTAAATGGTTTATTTTTTAGGTGTTCAATTTTAAGGCGGTAGTACTCCTCCTGAAGGGAAAGGACTTTTTTTTGTTGTTCAAAGACATAAATTGTGAGTTGCAATCTGCTCTCCTGCAGGGATGCTGACAGAGCAGGTGCTGCGGATGGGAATGGTGTTTGATCCGCCGGGCTATCCTGAGTAGCAGCTGCAGATGGTTCAGGCGGCAATCTCATCGGCAAACTTGATGGGCCCGGTTCTTGTGATGGCTCCATGCTACAGAAATACATAGGCCTAGTTTAATTATTGTTTTGATTAAATTAATTTAATACAATGAGCATGGATAACACATGAAATGGCTTCTGCAATGAATAAACACTGTAGATATGAACAACCCTGTGTCCTACCTTTGCTGCACTTCAAGGGCCTGCATCATTGATGTGTCAATGCCTGTTGGCAGCCCGGTGACACTGACCTCAGAGTCTCCCAGGACTTGAAAGACAGTGTCGGCCACCTGGGACAGCCGCTTTGCAGGTGGTCCACCCCCTAGAAAGAAACAGTCAATGAACACAGTACTTAGGCATGTAAATTAACTTTGCCAGCAGGAGCAAGTTGCCAGATTATGTGGTAGGCTATAATATTTTTCTCACCTGTGAGTGAGGATTCCCGCTTGTGTGCTGCAATCTCATCTTTTGCCTTGGACTGCAGCACATACCACCTTTTCTCACAATCGTCGCCTGTCCGCACCACCAGTGGAAAAGAGGCATTGATTGTTTGGGATATTGTGTCCCAGGCGCGCCTCTTGCCTTGGCTAGTGACAGTTGGGCCAAATTTTCCTCGTAACATACCTTTATGTTCGTTCACCAACTGGGCCAGCAACAAACCTTGCTCCTCAGTCCAGTTCGGCTTGCGAGTCCTTTTTTTCTCCATTTTCTGTGTTTGTAATATATTTGTTAACAAGCCTTTATAAATAGACCAGCCAGCAATCACAGACATTGATAAAAGCTGAGCCGTGTTACCCTCGTTAAGACCACACTGGACTTGTAACGTTGTGATTTCTACTTCATTAAGGACAGCCCCTTGAGATAGGCCATCTTGTTTTCAATGGGGTCCATATGGGAGTGAAAGTACAAAATATGCCAGCTAGGATATTAATATGAGACACGAATCATTATTTGAACAGGGTGTAATGAGTTTAAATTTTCACATATTTTAGATTCTAATGTTAGGCTATAACCCCTACAGCTTACTATTCATTTTCCAGATATTTTCTTGAATGTGAAATATTATTTACAATTACAGTCAGCATAAGATTAGAGTGTATAATTATGTTTATTGATTTGAGGGTACATCCTTTGTGTTATGTGTAGGCTGTGTGCAGACAGGAATCGTGGACCCAAAAGTGCAGACACTCGGAGGCACAAAGTAAACTTCAAAAAACAGCTTTAATGCTGAACTAAAAAGATACCAGAACTGAGACTTTCAACATAAACTCAGGCAAACAGACAAAACACACAGCAAAATAAACAGTAGATTGCAACACAGAAACAGAGAAACACAGGGCTTAAATACACAGAGGGAGCAATCAGGGAATGGGTAACAGGAGGGAAACACAGCTGGGGCAAATCAGGCCTAACGAGACAAGGGGAAGCGAAACCAGATACATTAACATCAGACAAGGACCTTCAAAATAAAACAGGAACCATGACACAGACTGAACTAAATGGAACTAAAAACCATTTTACAAAAGGCTTAAATGGAAGTCATCTCAATTTCTTTACTGGTGAGTTTTATTTTGAGACTTTGTCACTTGATGCAGAAATCCTGTCAGTAAATAATTAAGAATTAAAAAGCTTCACATTTCAATAAAGGTCTCTCTATTTTACTGTACTTTACAAATTTCTGATTAATTATAAATTGGAGGAACTGGATGTCATCAACTGGTGACATAGATTTTTTTCATACCACGAGTGGGTAAAAGGCCAGAGTGGTGAGTTATCCTAGAAACCTAGAAATGTCCCTGGGCCAGACATTTGAAGCAGCCTGTAGGCAACAAGTAATTATAAACTTCAAACCCATATGAAGGAACTAATGAAAAAAGTCATATTTATTCATTGCTTCACTTTTAAACTTGATCACATCTGAAAGCACACACAAGAATAAGTGCATAAAAATAACTGAACCGAATCTGAAGTTGCAGTAATAGTTTAAAAACATCAAAGTCATGACTGAGTTTATTGGAAGTGACTCTGACCAAGGAGAAATGAAGACATTTCAGCAGTTCAGAATATCTTGAGCAACAATTAGGTGATTACTAAAGTCATTATGTTTCACCATCTCAGGAACACAAAGTCAAAATGACAATAAAGGTTGTTTCTCAAACTGTAACTGGCATGGCTGTTAGTAGAAGAGGTTTAGTGACTGGCAGTGCTTTCTTTATACGTTAATATTTAGATGGGTAACAGTTTGATGTATTCTTAGTGTCTTGCTTTATTTTGTAGTGATGGATCAAACTATTGTGGGTCAGGTTTTCACGGCCGTTCTGTCCCCCCCCCCCCCCCCCCCCTTCCCACCCAGCCCTCAAAAGCTTTAAAAGCCACAGCTGGTAGTGGCTCTGTTGTTCTTGTTCACACCTCTCTCCTCTCCACATTGCAGCTGAGCTGAGAACAGTTTGAAATATGCATCCTCAAGTTTGCCCGACTGAAGCCGTGCCATTGCAGGGTGTGAATTATGGTGGATACCCTGGTCAGCCTGGAGTGGTCCAGCACACTGCTGTGAACATCACCACAGGGCAACCAGTCATCACAGAGGCCCCCAAAGACTATATTATCTGGTCGCTCTGCTGCTTTGTCTACTCAAATCCTTTTTGCCTTGGACTTGCAGCTCTCATTTATTCCATCAAGGTGAGTTTATTGTGACACATTTTAATTTCTTAGAAATAGCTTTTTTATGTGTTTGCTCTACGTGATAAGAGAAGATAAAGGTATCCAACATTTTGGGAAATGGATTTGATACAGAAGCCAGAAAATTAAAGGTAACCAAGAATAAAAGAATATATAAACAAAAACAAATATATATGTTTTCAATAAAATTACATGCAATATGATAAAAATGTTAAAAACGGAAAAGAAAGGAGTTCAATTAAATGAAATAAGAGTATCAATACATTTTTATTTTGTATACATAATGTGAAACAAAAAAAATTTAGATAAAATTTAATAGAACATTATGTAAAACATTGAAAATGATACAGGACATAACACAGGAAGATAAAATGAATGAAGTGAGATTGAGATGGAAAAATTATAATACAATGCAGTAAAAGAACAACAAAAGGAGTGTAATATTCTGGCTTCAAAAAATTAACCAGCTCAACTGAAATAAAGGAAAACTGAAATTAAACTTTTACTTAAATTTTACTGAAATTAAAGTCTTACTAAAAGTAGTGAACGCAATACAGAAAATATCAGACTGAGACAATAAAGGACTAAATAAACTATAAACACAAAACTGATTTATGGTAACTTCAAACTATATAAGTTACCCTCTTTTACATTTTGAAAATTAAAAAAAAAAATCAGTGCTCACAAACAAGAATCTTGTTATTTTCAGGGACTATTAGAGGATTTATTAGAGGACAAAAAAGTTGAATTCTATTCTATTTTATTCTATTCTATTATACATGACATCTGATGTTTTGAGTTGTGAAAATGTGCTTGAATCCCTTTTTCAAAGTTGAGAAAAGTATATTTTCATCCTTGCAGGCCAGAGACAGGAAGGTGGTTGGAGATGTGGATGGTGCACGGCATTATGGCTCCACTGCTCGCAGTCTCAACATTGTTGCCACAATCATAGCTGCCATTGGGTTCTTCATTTTTATTATTATAATCAGTGTTATTACGACTCAAACAGCTTCCTATTACAGGTACAGGTACAACTATAACAATTAATTACTTTATAATCATTTTATAGATTATACAGTTTCCTCCTGCTGTCATGAGGTCACATTTGTGTTTTCCTGCTTAGAATAAATTTTACAACCTTCTAGAACCTTTTAATCACATCATCTGGAAAAGAAGACATTTGACAGAAATCTTAAATGGAAGTCTTCTCTATTTCTTTACTGATAAGTTTTATTTTCATACTTTGTTACTTGATAACAATATCCTGTCAGCAAATCATTGAGAATTGAAAAGCTTCATATTTCAATAAAGGTCCCTCTATATTACTGTTTTACATGTTTGTTTGTTTGTTTTGTCTTTTTTTCCCCAACAAGTTTTATATACCAAGAGTGGGCAAAGAGACCAAGTTGTGTGTATTCCGTGTCAGAGAATGAACTGACAATGTTTCATTCATGTGCAGCTACGACTGCCACTTTGATAAGGGGAATGATGTACGTTAACGTCCCAAACTTTGCAGCTCCTGGTACGTCTTAAATGGAAGTCATCTCAATTTCTTTACTGGTGAGTTTTATTTTGAGACTTTGTCACTTGATGCAGAAATCCTGTCAGTAAATAATTAAGAATTAAAAAGCTTCACATTTCAATAAAGGTCTCTCTATTTTACTGTACTTTACAAATTTCTGATTAATTATAAATTGGAGGAACTGGATGTCATCAACTGGTGACATAGATTTTTTTCATACCACGAGTGGGTAAAAGGCCAGAGTGGTGAGTTATCCTAGAAACCTAGAAATGTCCCTGGGCCAGACATTTGAAGCAGCCTGTAGGCAACAAGTAATTATAAACTTCAAACCCATATGAAGGAACTAATGAAAAAAGTCATATTTATTCATTGCTTCACTTTTAAACTTGATCACATCTGAAAGCATGCACAAGAGCACAAGTGCATAAAAATAGCTGAACCGAATCTGAAGTTGCAGTAATAGTTTAAAAACATCAAAGTCATGACTGAGTTTATTGGAACTGACTCTGACCAAGGAGTTCAGACTCAAGTTCAGAATATCTTGAGCAACAATTAGGTGATTACTAAAGTCATTATGTTTCACCATCTCAGGAACACAAAGTCAAAATGAAGTAGCAGTAATAGTTAAAAAAAAACAACAACAAAAAAACCCAATAAATTTTGCTCAAATCGGACATCTGAATGTGCACAACGTTAATGATTCAATCATACCAAAGCCATCATTGCAGAAACTCATTACATTATACCCTGATGGAACATAATTTTACCTGTAAGTCAGGCATGGCCTGATACACATCCAGTAATGTTAATATTTAGGCTACAGTTACCCTGTTTACATTAGTCGGAAAAGTTATTTATCCATTTTTTGTTCTGTGCATTGAATGGGAGCTGATTTTTATTGAGTTCATGTGAGAAAAGCCTGAATCACAACTGTATGTTGATTCAAACATAATGAGCATGACTGCAAGTTTGATAAGGGGAATGATGTATGTTTGCATCATTCCCAAACTTTGGCTACATATGACTGCATGTTAGCAAGTTTGATTAGGTTGTGAACTTTCTCTCCCTCACCTTCATTGGCTTTGCAAATCCATCTCATTGACCACAAACACTCTTTTTTCAGATGGTTGAATATATCGCTACAATGTAGCTGCCATCACCAGTGTGTGAATGTGTGTGTGAATGGGTGGATGACTGGATGTGTAAAGCGCTTTGGGGTCCTTAGGGACTAGAAAAGCGCTATACAAATGCAGGCCATTTACCATTTACAACAAAAACCGACACTGCTCTCCAAGAACTGTTGCCCCCTGGTGGACAAAACCCTGTACACCCCCTGTTACATCATAACAGTAACAAATAAGAATAAATATTTAAAAAATGTTTATGTTTTTGACAACTACTGAACAAATGTGTACTTACAGCAAGTGTATGGTGAACCCACTGGGACCTGTCCATCTGAACTAATGACTGTAGAAAACATGGATGACCTGAAAGCTCCCCAAAAATGAAGCCAAAGCATCTGTATTACTACCCCCTCTTGTCTGGCTGCCTATAGGTCATAAACGTAATCCGTTAAGGTTTTCCCTAAGATGCTTTCTGTCATCATTAGCAGTGCTCATGATTTGCACTCAATGGGTCTCCTTTGCCATAAGTTTGACTCTAATTATGACTATTATGATTAGTCTTTAGTCAGGGTAAATTGTTCACTGAAGTCAGTGCTCTAGTTCAGATATTTTCTCTGCTGTTCTGACAGAACAGAAAAATGTTTAGACCTGCAGCTGAACATGAGGCACTGAAATGGTTTATATCAGAAAGTGAGAAAAGACACTGGGTTTTCAGATACTAACTAGCGTTACTGTTACTTTGCATTTATTATGAATGTTGGACCATAAGAGCAATAGGTTGGACTCTAACCTCCTCCTATTAAATATGTGCATACAGCAGCATGCTTTTGTCTCTCTCCACATCTGCAAGTAGAGAGACATACCAAATTAAAAAAGAAGCTTCCACTTCAATAATGTGTCATTAATCATTAATGGCAGACTTAATGAAGTTTTAGCAGAAGGTGAACTACTGTGGATTGAATAAGTATTCTTCACTCACAGACTGCAACATCAGTTCCAGTTTCCAGCTGATATCTCAGTTTGTTACTATCACAGCTGATGGTTGATAGTGATGGGGAGTGGGTCCTCAGTGGATCAGGCTTGGCTCAAGTGTGTTCCACGGATTCTTGATTGGATTTTGATCTTGGAGCATGGAGGCTCATAGGAATTTGACATGTTACTATGCGGGAGTGTGCTCAGTGTTTGAGTAGGTAGTCCATGTCAAAATGACTTCCACATAAAACCGAGGAGCCAAGTTTCCCAGCACAACGCTGTTGAAATACTATTCTCTGCACTATAAGGCGCACTTTAAATCCTTTAATTTTCTCAAAAATCGATAGTGCGCCTTATAATTCGGGGCGCATTATGTATGAATTCTCGGTAGGGATGGGTATCGGTATCTGGTGCCATTATGGCACCGGTTCTGACATAAACAGTAGTAACCAGACCGAAAAGCAGCACACATTTCGGTGCTTTATTTCGGTGCTTTTTTTCTTTTTCCTGAGATGTCATACACTTTGGATTCAGCCAATCATTTTACCTTTCCACAGATAGTAGGCGGGCCCAGGTATGTACATTCTTTTAGAGCAGCACTACAGATTAAAAATGCCCAAGGCAAAGCAGTCAAAAGTCTGGCTGTACTTCACAGCATAAGATGCAAACTCAGCAGCCTGCAACAAGTGCTTTAAGGTGATACTGTGCAAAGGAGGTAACACCTCGAATCTGATGAAACACCTGGCAACGCATAGTGTTTTTTTAAAAGCCGAGAAATGCACCGTATTTGATAACTTACTGTAAGACCTCACATCGAGCACATCTACTGCGGGTGGGTTGCCTGTTATCAGACCCGGAGTTAGCAACATCCCCCAGGAACCCGAAGAGGAGAGTCCTGGCCCCTAGCCCTGCCAGTGTAGCAGAAATGATGACGGATGATGATGGCAGCAGCAGCCGTTCTTCTCTGCGTGAGTAGCTTAATGTTGTTCGTGTATAATTTACGTAGAGTAGGCTAACCACGTTATTAAATTAATGCATGTAAGGCGAACTAGCAAACACCGTAGTTACATGCGGCTGTCTTCTTGTTTGATGGCAGATACTTCCTTCACCCTGGCCAAAAAGGCTAAAATGACCAAAGAAAAAGTGAACGAAATTCATAGGGCAGTGACAAAATTTATAGCCAAAGATCTCCATCCATTTTCAACGGTGGAGTCACCATAAAAAAAAACAAAGACTGTTAAAAATAAAAACATAAGAGGCTTTTGGACAAAGTTTGTGTTCTCCATTCTTTAAGCACTGGTTTGAGCACCGTTTTAGCACCGGCACCGTTTCAAAAGTACCGGTTTGGCACTGGTATCGGATAAAACCTAAACGATACCCATCCCTAATTCCTGGCTGTGCTTACTGACATCAAACTGATTTTATGTGGTACACGGCACTCAAAAATCTGTCAAATGTTTCAGTATGTGTTATGAAAACACTCATTGAATCATTAGTTTTGCCATATTTAGATTACTGTTCAGTGCTTTGGTCAAACGCAACTGAAAGAAATTTGTATAAGTTGCAAATGGCTCAAAAGGAAGCCACTTGTTTAGTTCTAAACTGCCAATTTCTATTTAGAATTGCATACACCTGATCTGTCTTAGTCCATTTTTACCTTGCTCAGTTTTTATATTTGCTTTTATACTTTTATGACTGTCTATGTCTAAATTTTATTTTACCATGTTTAATATATTTTTGCTGCTATTGCTCATGTGTTTTTGTAAGGTGACCTTGAGGGTCTGAAAGGCGCCTATAAATAAAACGTATTATTATTAGAGATGGCACGATACCACTTTTTTATGTCCGATACCGATACCGATATCATAAATTTGGATATCTGCCGATACCGATATGAATCCGATATAGTGTTTTTTAATCAACAAAACTGTTTTTTAAATATCTTGCTGCATTTTGTATAAGTTCATACTCAAGTTTAAAACAACAACTACACTAAAGCTATTCTGTTATACCTGTATGCAAAAAAAATATTTCATAGTTCAGCAATACTGATCAATCTAATAAACTTAAACCTACTCCATCCTCCCTATTCTGGTATTTTAAAGAGTGCTTAGCATAAATATTAAGCAACCTAACTAATAGGGTTCCAACTCCCAGCAACAACAAAAATAAATAAATAAAAAATAGGGAACCACCCCTCACGCTCCACCTCATGATGCTTAATCGACGTAATCAACCTTAATTTGATGCAGTGTGAAAAAAATGCACAGAAATCAATTATTTTTCAAGAAATATTAAATAGATTCAACATCTTTCTTCAACAAAATTGCAGACTGCACAGATGGTACCTTCCCAAAGGAAAAAGTACTATAGCTTACTAGGGTATATATATTAGACTTAATAGTTACTATATGCAGTAATTGACTTCTATTCATTTTACATCAAATTAAAACTTTGGGTGTCAGATAATTATTTATTAAAAGCTAGACATTTTAAATGAGAATAAGAAAGAAAAGTATGTCTTTGTGCCCCCTTTTTCCTGTTAATGCCCTATCGGCCCCCCTGGCTAAACTTTGCTAGATCCGCCCCTGCACAGTTACCAGCGTCAGCTACGTAGAAAAAGATCCTGGAGTAGAAAGTAATATTAAATACATTCTAACAATAGCTGATCAAGCTTAAACGTGCTGCTGTTGTTCAGCCGCTGGTTTCCTCTTTCTGGTGCAAAGTGGGCCAAAAGCAAACTAGAGACACGGACTCGCGACAGAAAAGCCGATCAGCTGATCATTAAGCAGTTTCATGATTGAAGTAGCAGCAGGAGAGGCAGTCGCTTGTTAAGCTTAACGCAGGAATGCTTTACAAACATTCAGAGATGGACTTACACACTTGCTTTACTTCTCTCGGGATAACTTTGTCGGAGATGAAATGCCGGGTTGCTAGAGAAGCTCCAAATGCTATCCAGACCACCGACAGGTCCCGCATGCCACAGCCGCTCTATCACGTGATGCATACTGCTCCGACGTGCTAACGTTCTGAGGTGAGTTACGGCGTGTTGCAAGTTTTGTGAGGTGCTTTCGTGATATTTAATGGATCGGATTACATTTTTTATTTTTCTCCGATATCCGATCCAGTAATTTAGGTCAGTATCGGACCGATACCGATACGTAATATCGGATCAGTCCATCTCTAATTATTAATATTATTATTATTAATTTAGTACAAGTGTTAAATAAATGAACACAAGGCTGGTTTGGCTAGGTGTAAAAGGCAGGATTAATTATTCCATAGTTAATTATATTAGAAAAATCGTTATAGCAAAAGCACCAGAAATTCATTATAGCAAACTGTTATTTTTTTGCGATATACAGTAAAAATATACACATACATACATTTTATATATATATATATATATATATATATATATATATATATATACACATATACATATATACACACACACACACATATGCATACACTATCGGACCTAGAGCCACAAATCGACCACGCCCAAAAAAGTGCTATAAAAAATTTATATATTAATATTTTATTCCACTTTAAATTAGCCAATCTTTTAGACCTACTTTGTTAGAGTTTGTATTGTTGATTGTCATTTATGCTTAGAAATATTTAACCATAGATGCTTAGAGGTGTATAATCAATTGTGTAGTGATAAGTTGTGTGATCTTTAACAGGCTACAGAGGCTTGGTGTGCATTCCACACTAGAATGCACACCTACATCCTGGGAGCACGGGAAGAGGTCGCATCTTGTTTTAATTGTTTTATGGTAGGATTAACGTAGCTACGTCTGTTCTAGTCTAAGTGCTTTTCTGTTTAGATGAACTGCTGGACTTCCTCACCGGGGGGGGTCTAGTCTACCCTCTTCCTGACCAAGGATGTTTGACCCTTTGATCAGCAACACACACACACAACACACACACACACACACACACACACACACACACACACACACACACACACACACAGGCAAGGTACTCTTTGTTTGTATGTAGATGTCGTATGTTAATGAACCTATGCATATTCATGTAACCTCAATAAAAAGACAGTGTTACGGGAGGACGGACGAGACCAACTGGAGTCAAGCGGTTGTCCGGTTCTCTCCCGTGCACGAGTAACATGAAGAACTTTGCCTATTTGTGTCTTGCTTGCAGTGTAATTATATTGTCTTAACGTTCCAGCGAATAGGTTTATGCTACAAACCTATCATTAATTGGTCCTTCGATGCCGGAGCCCTGGAATCGCATTCACCGAGGGGAGGAGAGGCACGCTGAAAGACTGACGTCAGCCAGGAAGTTCCTGTGGATTCGCGGTCTGTCTTTTCTCCTCGATGAATGACGGTCGGCGGGATTCGGGCTGATATTACACTCTAAGCAACGCCAAGTAAGTTTAAAGAGGCGTTGAGAAGAGGCCGACTCTATAACCGTGTCGTTGTGCAGTCTCCGCCACTGTGTGAGGCGTTGAGAAGAGGCCGACTCTATAACCGTGTCGTTGTGCAGTCTCCGCCACTGTGTGAGGCGTTGAGAAGAGGCCGACTCTATAACCGTGTCGTTGTGCAGTCTCCGCCACTGTGTGAGGCGTTGAGAAGTTCGCTACTTTGTGTAGCGATACCCGGGTTCCTTGCTACTTTGTGGAGCAAGAGGTTCCTCGCTACTTTGTGTGGCTAGAGGTGAGTTCTCCGCCACTTTGTGGGGCGTTGAGAAGTTCCGCGGGGTCCAGACTGTGCTGGACGATAGGCCTATTTTGTGTTGTTTTTGTTGTCGTCGTCGTCGTCGTCGTTGTTGTTGTGTGGGTGTGTGCGGAGCAGAACATGTGGTCTGTGACACCAACTGTTGTTGTTATCATGGGTTTCTAAGCAACCAAGAGTGAGTCGGAGGGAGACAGACGTTTGTGCTGGACTTTGCTCCTGGCAGCACAAAGTATTTATGTAAAAAAGAGAGAGAGCGACGGCTCCACAGCTGCGCGGGTTCACGCGAGCGCGGTCACGCGGGTTTCACGCGGACCTGAGCCGTGCGGTTAATCGCAGGCTTAAAAATGGAAGAGATTAAAATGTTAGAAGTTTTCAGAAAACACACCAGCCTTGAAGAGCGTGTGGAGAAGGCCAGCCCACATCAGCAGCTATGCTCTGGTGGGTGGCTGTCCCCCCACCCCTTGCTGACACAAAACGTTAACTCTTCAGCCTGTGTGCCAGACCATAGACGTAATTGAGGTGGATAGTTGTTAAAAGTAATCTACATTACGCTTGTGGTTGCTTAAATTCAGTACGATGACATGTGAGGTGAAGTGATATAGGTAAATATTTAAACTAATGAAGTGCATAGAGGCACTTGACCTGTGTGGAAGACTTTCGTCTTATTATGAACCATTGTTGAGATGTAGAGCACACCTGTGAAAACAACTAATATGCTGAACCCTGTATGAAACATCTAAAAGTACATGATGGAGAAGCTGAGTTGAATATGAAAGTGTAAGACTTTGCCGCTGTGGGCAGAGCAACTACTGTGTGATGTTGCGTTGCAGTTTTTTTTTTTTCTTCTGAGCTGATGAGCAGGCTACACATTATCAGATCGAGAGCTGTCTGAGAACTACTCTAAGAGAGGGAAACAGCGCTATGATAACTGTGATAACTGGAGTGTGCAACGTTTCCATGAGCAGTTTTCCTGCATCTTGACTTGTGTGTAGAGTGTTCATAACATCAGCATCATGTTTTTGATTATTTGTTTGTTGGGTTGAAAAATAGTTAAATAAACTGGTGATCATATTTACGGATCACCATGGCACATATCATCAGCCATGTGATTTATTTTTGCAGATGACAAAGTGAGTGTGAATGTGTCTGACGTCACGGTGTTTTTGTGCGCTGTGTAAAAGTAATTGCCTTTGATTGTGAGTGACAGCGGTGATTCTGCAGGTCACCAGCTATTGTAACGGAAAAAAAAAAAGAAAAAAAAGAGTGAAAAAGAAAAATAATCATAGGAAAAAGGTTTTGTGTTGATCAACCAAAAAAACAACTATAATTTCATTTTCTGCTTTTAAGAAAGGATTGTTCACAAAAACACAGAGAGAGAGAGAGAGAGAGAGAGAGAGAGAGAGAGATATGTGTTGATTAAGCAGTGATGATAATAATGAAATGTCTTAGTTTGTCACTTTCAGGTGAAAAGCAGACCTGAATCAATTTTCCACATTCAGCGGTCGGAAGAAAGTTATAGTTTAACATCATTGGAAACATGCAGGCCAAGTTTCTGGCTGACTTATTTACAGTGCCATGTGTTTCTCAACCTTACAAGCGAGCTCACTCCTCCCTGAAGATAAGGAATGCAGCTCCATGATAAAGAGACAGCAGCAAGTCCTGAGCACAAAAAGTCCCAGCAAAGCAGCAGCAATGTGGATAAACAGCAGCAGCAGAAGAAAGCAAACCCATCTTCCTGTCTGATTGGATGAATTCCACGGAGGGGCGAGCAAGATGGCGGTGGCAGCATGTTGAAATGCTCAAAAAGGACTGAGTGACTCGGGCAAGCCACATGCAGCTAGCATGCTGGCTAGCGACATGAAAGAAATGGACCCTTCATGATGCGTTCAACGTGCCAGCGCTGTGGTGGGAAAGGCTCCATCATAAACACGCCCTGCACCGAGGTTCAGGCCAAGAAGAAGAAGACGATGACTTCCAAGCCCAAGAAGGTCAGCCTCAGCGTGGGCGAGCTGATTGTGAAAGCCGTGGCCGCTTCCAAGGAGCGCAACGGCCTGTCCGTGGCCGCCCTCAAGAAGGCTCTGGCTGCCGGAGGCTACGATGTGGACAAGAACAAGGCCCGTGTCAAGACCGCCATCAAGAGTCTGGTGGCGAAGGGCACTCTGGTGCAGACCAAGGGCACCGGGGCCTCCGGATCCTTCAAGATGAACAGGGTTACTGAGACCAAAGCTAAGACGCCCGCCGCGGCCAAAGCCAAGAAACCGGCAGCAGCTGCTAAGAAGTCGCCCAGGAAGGCAGCAGCAGCAGCACTTCAGCCACTAGCACGAAGTCAACCGCATCAGAGGACAATAGTGAGAGTGGCTGTGACTTCACTGTGCATGTGAAGAAAACGTTTGAGGAGAACTGAACAGTTGGAGTTTGACATTTGCCACCTGTGGAGTAAAATGGCAAGAAGAGACAGTGGGACACAGGACAAAGCTGAAGGAGAACTGCCGGCTGTTGGACTGTTGAAGAGTGAGAGGACAACAGAGTGAAAAGACTAGGTGAGAACACATAGGAATTATTTAATGTGGGAAATCAAAATTTGGGTTAGCAAACCTGGGGAAAAGAAAACTGACTGCTTAAGTTGGAAAATTGAGACGGAGTCTGAAACATTGCGAAAATAGAAACATATACAAAATCACACACACACAAGCAGAACATGCATTAACCCTACTAACAATTCCAAACACAAAATGACTCATGAAGACTCATAGCACATTAGTTAAGAAATGATTAAATAATAGCAGAGAAGTGTGTAGGAAAGGCAGCTTTAAGAACATGCTCTGCTGGAGATGCAGCTCCACAGACATGCATTAGACCTGCCTAATAACACAAACACATGTAATGAAAATTAGCTTGTTATCTTTCATCAGTGTTACAATAGTGTCAATTTAGCAGACACTTGTTATCAAATGCTGAATTTATCCTAAAGAAAAAAATTGACTCTCCAAGTTGCAGGACAACAATTTAACTTTTGTGAGAAAAAAGATCCTGGTTTGACCAACCAGTGATCAGACAATAAATTTAGTTGTTAAAATGGTAAATTGGGAGAAGCTTCCTGCTTGATTGATGCAGCACAAGTTTACTACTAAATTTACTGTATGAGGGAAATTGTCTTTTGTGATACTATTTTGAACATGCTTTTCTGTCGTCCTGTCAACTTAGTGGGTTAATAGTTGATATGCAAATTAGTTGATCGGTTTTAGATTAATGAAAGGTGACTGAATTCTAGTATGAGTGAATGAGATGTGTTGGAGTTGTTGTGTGTTGAGTGGAGACTCTAAAACACTGAGTTTCCTGCTTTGATGTGCGAGTGAATCCTGTATTTAGATACACAACTCTGAATACGTCAGAACAGACTGTTTTGTGAAGTGCATGACAGCATGTCACATGTTTTATGATGAAGGGAAAAGGAAAATTGAATAAAATAGATCTGTGGCCTAAATGAGTGAAGAGCACAGACCTGGTAATTAAACTCATAGCTAATAAGACATTAGGATTATGTTGTGTGTTGTGCAGCTGATGGTTGATTTGGAGTGAATCTAGCTGATGATTTTTCTTTTGTTGTGAAGTCGAGCCTGCCGATTAGTATGATGGTATGATGAACCATGCTAATGGTATGATTTACCTGAGATGAGGAGTTTGTGTCATGACTTAACAAGGCCTTTTTATTTTGATACTTTCACAGTGCACTGAAAGTTTTGTTTGATAATCTCTGTTATTTTTCATTTTTATCTTTTGAACAGGCACTGATTTTGTTTGTCTATTTTCTTTTCTTTAAGCAGATCTGCACGTCGGGAATTAAAAGCGCTACACGTCGTCGAGAAAATTGTGCCAAGTGAGTTCTCCACATTTAAATGGACTCTGGAGAAAGCCACTTATTTGGGACAATTATTAAATGACAGTCCCAGTCCAAAAGGATTCAGCGATGTAATCCAAACTAAAGTTCTTCTTTTTCTTTTTGAAATGACATCATTTTGCTGAGAGTGGAAACTAAATGCGACGATAGGTTCCACTATCAGCAAAGAAAGAAAGAATGAATGCATGAATGAGTGAGTGAAAGGAAAACAAACTGACTGACTGGTAAAAGCTGACAAAAGCTGACAAGACTTTACTGATGTAACACGACTGTGTGAAGTTGACCCCCGCCTGGCAGGGGTGCAGATGAGTCTGTGTGTGCTTCCCTTTACAGAAGCAGAAAGATGACAGCAACACTTGAGGTTGCGTGATGATTTAACATTTTAAATGCCATTTTCTGTGTCTGTGAATTTACTATGTGTGTGTCATTCACTAGCTTGTGTGCTCACAGAGATAACTGTGACAAAGTATGCATACGCCTGCGCATGCACAGAGCAGGACATTGATCCAGAACTGAACTTTTTTAACATCAAAAATACCTGCTACTATCATACTGAAGAACAATTCAACAAAACTGTCAAGGTCGACGGCAAAATATCTATAATCCACTTTAATAGTAGAAGTTTATATGCAAATTTTCACAAAATAAGGGAATATTTAAGCAAATTTACACATCCATTCAGTGTGATTGCAGTATCTGAAACATGGATTAATAAACAGAAAGGAGAGGACTTTGTAATAGATGGATATGAATTAAATCTTACAAATAGAAAGAATAAGAATGGCGGTGGTGTGGCCTTGTTTGTGGATAAAAATTTAAAATACAAGATGGTAGAAAAAATGACGGTGGCGGTAGATAATATATTAGAGTGTGTAACAATAGAAATTAGTATGGGAAAAGAGAAAAATGTCATTGTAAGCTGTATATATAGAACACCAGGTTCTAATATTGAAATTTTTAAGGAGTGGGTAGATAAAACATTCATTAGGACAAATCAAAAAGTCATGTTCATTTGTGGGGATTTTAACATAGATCTACTAAATCCAAACAAGCAGAGAGCGACAGAGGAATTTATTAATACAATGTATAGCTTGGGACTTTTTCCAGTGATCACTAAGCCCAGCAGGATTACAGCACAGTCGGCAACCCTAATAGACAATATATTTACTAATGAAATAGAAAATAGAACCATAAGTGGTCTCCTAATTAATGACATCAGTGATCATCTACCTGTTTTTATAGTGTATAACAGCAATTACAGGAAGGTTAAACAGCAAAACACAATAAAATACAAACGAGTGAGAACAGAAGAGTCAATAAACGCATTCAAAAGTGATTTACTCAAGCAAGAATGGGAGATGCTGTATAAGGAAAAAAATATTGATAAAGCTTATGAGATTTTTTTAGGAAAATTTAAACTGTTATATAATAGTCATTGCCCAGTAAGGAAATACAGTAAAAAACAAAAATATGCAGAGTGCCCATGGATTACAAAAGGATTGCAAAATGCATGTAAGAAGAAAAATACCTTATACAGAGAATTTATAATGAACAGAAGCACAGAAGCTGAAAATAAATACAAGAAATATAAAAATAAATTAACGAGTATTTTAAGGTCATGTAAAAAGGAATACTATGAAAAATTACTGATTATGAATAAAAATAATATTAAAGGGATCTGGAAAACATTAAATACCATCATCAAAAAGGGCTCGGGGCAGGCAGACTATCCTTCGTATTTCGCAAATAATGATAGAAATATTACTAATATGAGAGATGTGGTAAATGAGTTCAATAAATTCTTTGTAAGTGTTGGGCCAGACTTGGCTGAAACAATTCCTGATATAACAGATTCTGTAGAGAAAGAAACTAGACTCATTGACCGCAATCCTCATTCAATGTTCTTAACGGTGGTGGAAGAAATGGAAATCATTGATATTGTTGGGAAATCACAAACAAAAAACTCTACAGACTCTGACGACATTGATATGGAAATCGTTAAGAGAGTGATAGAGGGCATTTCCAAACCCTTAACACACATTTGCAATTTGTCCTTACAAACTGGTACATTCCCAAAACAAATGAAAACAGCTAAAGTAACACCACTGTTTAAAAATGGTGACAGACACCAATTCACAAATTATAGGCCTGTCTCTCTACTTTCTCAATTTTCAAAAATACTGGAAAAAGTCTTTAGTAATAGACTTGACAAATTTATAGATAAACACAAAATAATAACGGATAGTCAGTATGGTTTCAGATCAAATAGATCAACATCATTGGCATTAATGGAACTGATCGAAAATATCACCAACAATATAGATAAAAGACAGTGTATAGTTAGTGTATTCATTGACCTAAAAAAAGCTTTTGACACAATTAATCATGACATATTACTTGATAAACTGGAGTACTACGGCATTAGAGGAGTGGTGTTAGAATGGGTAAAGAGTTATTTGAGAGACAGGCAGCAATTTGTGAAAATTGGGGAATATCAGTCAGAGTGTATGGACATTGTTTGTGGAGTTCCGCAGGGGTCAGTATTGGGACCAAAGCTGTTTATCCTCTATATCAATGATATATGCAGAACATCAGATATACTACAGTTTATTCTATTTGCAGATGATACAAATATTTTTTGTGCTGGAGAGAACTTACAGCAGCTTTTGGAAATTGTCACACAAGAAATGATTAAACTGAAAACATGGTTTGATAGAAATAAGCTATCATTAAATTTGGAAAAAACTACATTTATGTTATTCGGCAATTGTAAAAAAGATGCAGGAGCAAAATTATTAGTAAACAATGTTGAAATAGAGCAAGTTTCGGATACAAAATTTCTGGGTGTGATAATAGATAACAAAATCTGCTGGAAACCTCACATAAAGCATATACAAGCCAAACTGTCAAGAAGCATCTCCGTACTAAGTAAAGTTAAATATTTTTTGCCTTCCAAATCACTCCGGGTACTTTATTGTTCACTTATATTGCCATATTTGGAATACTGTGTGGAAATTTGGGGAAACACATATAAAACTGCACTTCAACCAATATGTAAAATTCAAAAAAAAGCAATCAGGATGATTAATAAAGCAGGATTTAGAGACCATACTAACATCATGTTTTTGAAATTAAAAATACTGAAGTTTATGGATCTTATAAAATATAAAACTGCAAAAATTATGTACAAGGCCAGATACAATATGTTACCAGGAAATATACAGAGGATGTTCTATGACAGAGAAGGAGACTATGAATTGAGGGGGAAATTGAATCTAAGGATTCTTAAAGCACGGTCAAAGGTTAAAACCTTTTGTGTCACTATTTATGGGGTAAAACTGTGGAATAGTTTTACTATAGATCTACAGCAATGCTCAGGAATTAGTAAGTTCATGAAAATACTTCGAAAACTGATTTTGGAAGAATATGATACCGATAAAGATGATCACCCATTGTATGTATAAAAATATCAAATTATATCCAAATTATATCAGTCACGGTAGCCAAGTTTATATAGGTTCTCCTCGTGTATCGTGTGGAGTATGTGATGATGGGAATTAGGTGAATTATGTGGGATCAATAAGATGTTGAGTAGGGGTAGGAATTAATAAGTATGTTCATACTTCTTCCTACTCCTTTTCAGACCAAACATTGTTACATTATGTCAGACGATTTTGTTTTATTTCATTATATATTTTTTGTTTATCTGAACACATACAGTGGGGCAAAAAAGTATTTAGTCAGCCACCGATTATGCAAGTTCCCCCACCTAAAATGATGACAGAGGTCAGTAATTTGCACCAGAGGTACACTTCAACTGTGAGAGACAGAATGTGAAAAAAAATTCCATGAATTCACATGGTAGGATTTGTAAAGAATTTATTCGTAAATTAGGGTGGAAAATAAGTATTTGGTCACCTCAAACAAGGAAAATCTCTGGCTCTCACAGACCTGTAACGTCTTCTGTAAGAAGCTTTTCTGTCCCCCACTCGTTACCTGTATGAATGGCACCTGTTTGAACTCATCATCTGTATAAAAGACACCTGTCCACAGCCTCAAACAGTCAGACTCCAAACGCCGCCATGGCCAAGACCAAAGAGCTTTCGAAGGACACCAGGAAAAGTATTGTAGACCTGCACCAGACTGGGAAGAGTGAATCTACAATAGGCAAGCAGCTTGGTGTGAAAAAATCAACTGCGGGAGCAATCATCAGAAAATGGAAGACATACAAGACCACTGATAATCTCCCTCGATCTGGGGCTCCACGCAAGATCTCATCCCGTGGGGTCAAAATGATCATGAGAACGGTGAGCAAAGATCCCAGAACCACACGGGGGGACCTGGTGAATGACCTGCAGAGAGCTGGGACCAAAGTAACAAAGGTCACCATCAGTAACACACTACAACGGCAGGGAATCAAATCCCGCAGTGCCAGACGTGTTCCGCTGCTGAAGCCAGTGCATGTCCAGGCCCGTCTGAAGTTTGCCAGAGAGCACATGGATGATACAGCAGAGGATTGGGAGAATGTCATGTGGTCAGATGAAACCAAAGTAGAACTTTTTGGTATAAACTCAACTCGTCGTGTTTGGAGGAGGAAGAATACTGAGTTGCATCCCAAGAACACCATACCTACTGTGAAGCATGGAGGTGGAAACATCATGCTATGGGGCTGTTTTTCTGCCAAGGGGACAGGACGACTGATCCGTGTTAAGGACAGAATGAATGGGGCCATGTATCGTGAGATTTTGAGCCAAAACCTCCTTCCATCAGTGAGAACTTTGAAGATGAAACGAGGCTGGGTCTTCCAACATGACAATGATCCAAAACACACCGCCCGGGCAACAAAGGAGTGGCTCCGTAAGAAGCATTTGAAAGTCCTGGAGTGGCCTAGCCAGTCTCCAGACCTCAACCCCATAGAAAATCTGTGGCGGGAGTTGAAAGTCCGTGTTGCTCGGCGACAGCCCCAAAACATCACTGCTCTCGAGAAGATCTACATGGAGGAATGGGCCAAAATACCAGCTACTGTGTATGCAAACCTGGTAAAGACCTATAGTAAACGTTTGACCTCTGTTATTGCCAACAAAGGTTATGTTACAAAGTATTGAGTTGTATTTTTGTTATTGACCAAATACTTATTTTCCACCCTGATTTACGAATAAATTCTTTACAAATCCTACCATGTGGATTCATGGATTTTTTTTTTCACATTCTGTCTCTCACAGTTGAAGTGTACCTCTGGTGCAAATTACTGACCTCTGTCATCATTTTAAGTGGGGGAACTTGCACAATCAGTGGCTGACTAAATACTTTTTTGCCCCACTGTACGTGTGTGTGTGTGTATATCTACATATATATTCGTATCTGTAAATGAAAATATATGTAGTGTGTATATATTGTTTTTTGTTTTATATGTCTGAAACAAATAAAGATACAATACAATACAATACAATACAAGCGCTAACATTTGCATTTTCGTTTTTACAGCATTACGGTTCTTCATGTGTTTGATCATGTGATTTATAGGAATACTGGCTAATGTTTCTCTACTACGAGATTTCTGGGTTTATGTGTGAAGAAAACTGTAGTTACAGGCATATGTTGATGGAGAAATTAATATAGTTTGAGACATACTGTGATGAGACCAGTGTTACTGTTTCCACAGCGAGTGTTAACTTTATGGTGTTTTATGGCACCTCTAGAATCCGTTGACCTGTGTCTGACCTCCGTCTGACCACAGTCAATGTGTATTGCTAATGTTTGTTTCTTTGAGAATGCTGTAGTAGATTCAGCTGAAGCGGACAAGTGACATGAGTACAACAAATAAGAGATTACGGTATTTATGGAATAGTTTATTATGGGCTCATTTGCTGGCCACTTTTTAACCCATAATAATAATATATGAGTGGAGTGACTTTGCTTAAGAGAAGTCACTGATTACATTAATGTTAACAGAGTACATGGGATAATCCATGTCTGAGGTGAATTAGGGTAATAGTTGTAGTTACTGATTTGAGAAAACCTGCACATGACACTTGTCTTGCTGATGTTGAATGCTTATTACTCTTATGATACAATTGTTTACAGGTATGAAGTTTGATTTCACTTCCAGATTTTGCTTTCCAGGCCGTGATGGTGTGTATGCAGGCTCCTGGGAGAGCCAGGTGTTAAGCAAACTTAATATGCAACACACGCTAACATCTTTTATTGCAGGGTTACGGAGCTACTCCAGAGGAGATGCCCTGATGTTGCCTGGGACATGTTCTAGCTAATCTTTTTCTTTAAGACAGGGATCCGGGTTTGGTGAGTTGACGCATGGGAATGTCCATGCGTCAAGAGGTGGAGTGCAAGGATTAACATTAAACAATGTTTACTATTATTGTTGCAGTGATTTGTGTGATTAGCCGTTTATTTACAAGTATTAAACCTATGCAAGTGGTGCACCCATGTTCAGATGAGGCTTTGATGGCCTATAAGTGAAGTTCACTGAACTAAAGAATGTGGTTTGATGATTGTTGACATGCTCTCCAAATAGAAGTTTTTCTTCTTAGCAAGGAAATACAGGTGCAGCAGTAATCTCCTGAGAAATCTTCAGAGGCCCAGTGAGAAGCGTGAACCATTCCAGGCATAGCCGACAGCCAGGCAGTGGTTGAGGTCAAAGGTCAAGCTGGTTGGGGCCCATCATGAGATCAGACCTTGGAGCCACAGCAAGGACCATGAAACTGCCTGCAAAATAGAGGAGAGGATCGTCCACAAGATGGGAGCTGAGGCCAGGAGAGAGGCTTCAGGAGGATCAGAGATCATCTTCAGCACAACAGACATCACACAGAGAGCTGTGCTACTGAGCTTCCAGGAGATTTTAAATAAAATGAAAGATTCAATATTGACGCTGAGGAAGACAACTAAGGTGTACGACGTGCTCTGCCTTAAACCTTCAGCAGCGTTGGAACATGAAAACTCGTGGGATGAGGGGAGCGTGCCAAGCTCCATCGACAGCGCAGAAGGAGTTCGAGGATGACATCATGATTCTGTGAAAGCACAGGAACCAGAAGCTATGGTGGTGATGACAGCAGTTTCCTATGAACATCACCTAATGCTGTGCCACTATACTGTGCATACGATGACACTCTGAAGGCTGCTGGGATCATAACAGCAGTAAGACAACTGAACCCAGCACCCTTTCCACAGAGGTGTTTCTCTGCAGAGCGTGGACAATTAAGGAGTCATAAATATCCCCCTCACAAGACGAAGGTCTGAAGTCAGGTGATGGGGGCTGGTAAGGGGCCATAAAACTAGAGTGCTGAGAGGTCTGCAGCTTTGGAAATAGCTGAGACCCATGTTGACAAACAACAAAACTAACTGGTATGTTTGAATGTTTATTCTACATACATTTGGACTCTGGTCCTATGGACAACGAAACAACTAGAAGAGACATTCATAACGCCCTGCAGAACTCAAACCACTCTGCAGAGAGACATGTGATTTGCACACCCGGAGGAAGCACCACCAAGCTGAGATGTTTTTGAAAATGTTACTTTCTTAGTTTCACTATTAAATTAACAATTTCTTTGGTTGCTCGTAAGATGCAGTTTGCCATGAGATGAGCTCAATGAATGGGGTAACTGCTAATACATTTATTAAACTGTGTACCTTTTACAGTAATTTAGGGTGATTTGACATATGCTGAGTAAAAAAAATGTTTACATTGAAACTGTCAGACATGAGGTATGCATAACTGGGAACTTTCTAGCATAAAGGTCAAAAACGGGGGAATGTTAGAGTTTGTATTGTTGATTGTCATTTATGCTTAGAAATATTTAACCATAGATGCTTAGAGGTGTATAATCAATTGTGTAGTGATAAGTTGTGTGATCTTTAACAGGCTACAGAGGCTTGGTGTGCATTCCACACTAGAATGCACACCTACATCCTGGGAGCACGGGAAGAGGTCGCATCTTGTTTTAATTGTTTTATGGTAGGATTAACGTAGCTACGTTTGTTCTAGTCTAAGTGCTTTTCTGTTTAGATGAACTGCTGGACTTCCTCACCGGGGGGGGTTTAGTCTACCCTCTTCCTGACCAAGGATGTTTGACCCTTTGATCAGCAACACACACACACAACACACACACACACACACACACACACACACACACACAGGCAAGGTACTCTTTGTTTGTATGTAGATGTCGTATGTTAATGAACCTATGCATATTCATGTAACCTCAATAAAAAGACAGTGTTACGGGAGGACGGACGAGACCAACTGGAGTCAAGCGGTTGTCCGGTTCTCTCCCATGCACGAGTAACATGAAGAACTTTGCCTATTTGTGTCTTGCTTGCAGTGTAATTATATTGTCTTAACGTTCCAGCGAATAGGTTTATGCTACAAACCTATCATACTTCTCCTTGAAATATTCATGTCAAGTTTTAATTACATTTCGCGGATTTTAACCCTTTATATCCCGGTTTCGTCACATGAGCGCACTGCTTTTTTTGCCCCAAAAAACATAAAACATAAAACATAAAATATTTTCCAAAAAAAACATTTGAGGTAATATTCAATTGTTATTATAATTAGGCCTTTAGATGGACTAAAGATTGGCACCAACATTCATTTCGATCGCCTTTTATTTATTTTTTTCAGGACCAGAAAATGGTCTCCAGGCGGCAAATGCTCCTCCTCTAGGCCGAAATAAGTGCATCGTCCCGGGGTAAGTCTTGCCGTGGTAAGTCGCGACGATTACCGGGGCACGATCACCGGGGACCGCTTTTTCCAGCACACACGCCCGACACCACCAACAAATACGTCATTTCCTGTTGACTAAAAAAAAAAAAAAGCACCCTCTCATGGTCCTAGGGACCAAAAATGGTTCCGACCGATCAGCGGGCGAAGCCGCTGCTGCACGCCGAAAATGAGGCTTCATTTCCCGCAGGTCGGCCAAAGCAGCCCGCTGTTGCTCTTGCTGTTTTCCAGCCCCGGGTCAAATGTGGAGCAAGGGCGCCACCCGGTGGACAAATAAAAAAATTACAATTCTAAGGCCTCTTGTACAAAACAAAAACGAAACCTAAGCTGTCACCCAGATGTTAACGGTAAAAATTCTGCAGTGAAAAATAGCTTTTATAATGGGTTTCAATGGTGCACAAATCGACCGCTAGGTCCGATAGTGTAAGTTTATTTGTAGCTTAGCCACTGAAGCTAATTGAAGGAAGTCAGACTTGAATTTTGAAATAAAATCATATCAAACTTTTTTTTGGAGAATTTGGCTATAGTCCATTCAACACTGTGCAAATGGCATGTAATCAAAATTTGAAAATAGCCACAAATCGACCCAAGACCCTCCAGGGGATATATATATACACACACACACATATATATATATATATACATATATATATATATATACATATATATATATATATATATATATATATATATATATATATACACACACACACACACACATATATATATATATATATATATATATATATATATATATATATATATATATATATATATATATATACAAACAACACCCAGCACGCCCCTGCGGGCGGTTTATCCTACAAGCTCAGGTCCTCTACCAGAGGCCTGGGAGCTTGAGGGTCCTGCGCAGTATCTTAGCTATTCCCAGGACTGCGCTCTTCTGGACAGAGATCTCCGATGTTGTTCCCGGGATCTGCTGGAGCCACTCGCCTAGCTTGGGAGTCACCGCACCTAGTTCTCCGATTACCACGGGGACCACCATTACCTTCACCCTCCACATCCTCTCGAGCTCTTCTCTGAGCCCTTGGTATTTCTCCAGCTTCTCGTGTTCCTTCTTCCTGATGTTGCTGTCATTCGGAACCGCTACATCGATCACTACGGCCATCTTCTTCTGTTTGTCTACCACCACTATGTCCGGTTGGTTAGCCACCACCATTTTGTCCGTCTGTATCTGGAAGTCCCACAGGATCTTAGCTCGGTCATTCTCCACCACCCTTGGGGGCATCTCCCATTTTGACCTCGGGACTTCCAGGTTATACTCGGCACAGATGTTCCTGTACACTATGCCGGCCACTTGGTTATGGCGTTCCATGTATGCCTTGCCTGCTAGCATCTTGCACCCTGCTGTTATGTGCTGGATTGTCTCTGGGGCATCTTTACACAGCCTGCACCTGGGGTCTTGCCTGGTGTGATAGACCCCAGCCTCTATGGATCTTGTACTCAGAGCTTGTCCTTGTGCTGCCATGATTAGTGCCTCTGTGCTGTCTTTCAGTCCAGCTTTGTCCAGCCACTGGTAGGATTTCTGGATATCAGCCACCTCCTCTATCTGCCGGTGGTACATACCGTGCAGGGGCCTGTCCTTCCATGATGGTTCCTCGTCTCCCTCCTCTTTCTTGGGTTTCTGCTGCCTGAGGTATTCACTGAGCACTCGGTCAGTTGGGGCCATCTTCCCAATGTATTCTTGGATGTTCGTTGTCTCATCCTGGACTGTGGTGCTGACACTCACCAGTCCCCGGCCCCCTTCCTTCCGCTTAGCGTACAGCCTCAGGGTGCTGGACTTGGGGTGAAACCCTCCATGCATGGTAAGGAGCTTTCTTGTCTTTATGTCAGTGGCTTCTATCTCCTCCTTTGGCCAGCCTATTACCCCAGCAGGGTACCTGATCACGGGCAGGGCGTACGTGTGATGGCCCGGATCTTGTTCTTACCATTCAGCTGACTCCTCAGGACTTGGTTGTTGCAGCTTTTCTAGCGGCCTCTTCATGGTTCCCATTCGCCTGCGGGATCCCCAGGTACTTGTAACTGTCCTGTATGTCTGCAATGTTGCCTTCTGGTAGTTCAATCCCCTCAGTTCTGACTACCTTCCCTCTCTTTGTTACCATCCAACTACACTTCTCCAGTCCGAACGACATTCCAATGTCATTGCTGTATAGCCTGGTAGTGTGGATCAGTGAATCGATGTCTTACCTTCAGGGTCATACGTCACATGAAAACCAAAATAGTTCCAAACGCCAGATCTGAATGAGGGTGGGGGAGGTTCAATTTGCCATGTTGCAAGGAGAGCTTAACTTCTGTCTCGCTAGCTTGCCCTGCCCTCAGTGAATCTGCGTTCGACTACTCCGCCTAGGCTGCACTGTCGAGCGCAGATCCACTGAGCGCTCAACACAGACAGCATCGTCAGAAGGAAAGTTGATAAAATAAATTAAAAATTTTGGATTGTTCGATACATATGCGTACCGAACTGAAAGCACTGTATCGAACGGTTTAATATCGATACGAGTATCGTTGCACCCCTAATATATATATATACTTTTCTTCTAACACATAGAGACAGACAACCAGCCTCTATGTGTTAGACTGGCAACCTGTCCAGGGAGTACCCCGCCTCTTGCCCTATGACAGCTCCAGCACCTCTCGCGACCCTGAAAAGGACAAGCGGAAGCGAATGGATGGACGAATGAATAAATGGATAAGATATCAAGCTCTATTTAATTCAAAATCAAAGCTTAGAGGTGGGTGTTTAAAAGCACCTTAAAAGTCTCAAGGTTACAAGCAGCTCTTATATGGTTCGGTAGATTATTCCACAGTTTTGTGGCTGCAACAGAGAAGGCACGATCATCTCTACCTTTCTGATTTGACCTCGGAACATTTAGGAGCAGCTGGTTGACTCTAGTACTGTTGTTCATGGTGTTTTAGAAGTTCCTTTAAATGTGATGGGGAAAGACCATTAAGACAGTTAAAAACCAGTAGCAAAATTTTGAAATCAATGGTGTAACAAACAGGAACTAGTGTTATATGTTCCCATTTTCCAGTTCCTGTTTACAAATGAGCAGAAGCATTTGCAGCATTACAAGCTGCAAGTAATAAAGGGATGATTTAAATCGACATAGATAGATTTCGATCTCACCAAAGCAGTGTAAAGAGATATTATATACGAAAACAAGTATGGCCCGTGAGAAACTCCACAAGTAAGAGGTTGTAGCTAAGGGAACATCTACAGTGTGAATTATTTTCAGCAATCAACTAAATGCAGTGAATGAACAAAAGAGAAATTTAAATCAAATCAATCTTTGGTGTGACCACCATTTGCCTTCAAAACAGCATTGGTTCTTCTAGGTACACTTGCACACAGTTTTTGATGGAACTCAGCTGGTAGGTTGTTCCAAACATCTTGGAGAACTAAACACAGATCTTCTGTGGATGCAGGCTTCCTCACATCCTTCTGTCTCTTCATGTTATCCCAGACACACTGGATGATGCTGAGATCAGAGCTCCGTGGGGTCCATATAATCACCTAAAGTACTTCTTGTTTTTCTTTAAGCTGATGATAGTTCTTACTGACTTTGGTTGTATGTTTGGGGTCGTTTTCCTACTACAGAAAACATTTGGGACCAATAAACAATCATTTATATTTCTGAAAGCATTCTTTGTTTACAGCATTTCTTCACACCTGCAGTTTTGCTATCGGTCTGTCCGAGAGTGTCGTATTAAAAGCAGAGCTAAAGTCAGCAAAGAGCAGCCTAACGGAACGCCCCTGTTGTTGTTCCTGTTTTTGCTTGATGAGTGGCTGCACCACAGCCAGTGTTGGGAAGGTTACTTTTAAAATGTATTCCACTACAGATTACAGAATACATGCCCCAAAATGTATTTTGTAACATATTCCGTTACATTACTTAATGAGAGTAACGTATTCTGAATACTTTGGATTAGTTAATATATTATCATGCTTTTTACAACTACATGAATGTACTATTGCTGTGTGATTTATTACTTTTACTGAAGGTTATTCGCCATACCAATACCAACTAGATTTTTTAATCTTAATATAAAATGAGTAACAGTAGGGTGGACATTAGGTAAGGCTGCAAACCGGCTCCAAACCGTAAAGGCGTAAAACCGTAAAGGGACCTCTGGCTTATACGTTGGGTTCCATCACACAATGGGTAAGCAAGACACTCCCCAGCCAAAATAAAGGGTTCAAACTGAAAAATAATATACATTTCAGAATTAAACAAAAAGGCTTTTTTTAGGCAACACAAAATGGGTTAACAGTTTAAAGCCGTTCCGCAGCAATTGAGGTTGATTAAGCCATGAAAGCTGGTACTACTAATTCCTCCAGGTGTTCCAACATTTCTACTTTTTTACTTGCAACCCCCTCTGTCTGCATAAAAGCAGTGTTGGAACAGACTATGGTACCATACCCTCGTAAGCATCAGTTGAACAGAATTGTACTGCAGAAAGTAGTGTTTTGTAAGAAAAATGGCGAGAAAAACACACTTAACAATGGAAGAGAGACAGATCATCATAACACTTAAAAATGTAGGTCTCTCCTACAGAAAAATTGCAAAGTCAGGGTGTCATTGAGTACAGTTTCTTTCACCAACAAAAGGCTCTCAGATACTGGGGCAAACTCTGACAGAAAGAGGTCTGGCAGACCCAAAACCACAACTGAATTAGAGGACAAGTTTCTGAGAAACAGCTTCAAGCACAGCTTAATAGTGGTTGTAGCAAGCAAGTCTCAGTTTCAACTGTGAAGAGAAGACTTCGACCTGCGGGTTTGACAAGCAGCAGGAAAGTTTCTCATCATTGTTAAGACGTCAGAATAAGATGGCTTGCTGGGCCATGAAACACCGCCATTGGACTACTAAAGACTGGAAGATGGTATTATGGACTGATGAATCAAAATTTCGAATCTTTGGTCCATCATGCAGAATCTTTGTACGCTGGATGGCTCCACAGTGTGTGGCATCAACTGTCAAACATGGAGGAGGAAGTGTGATGGTCTGGGGTGTTTTCCATTGTTGGTGACCCTGGATCCAGGGTGAGTGATTGGCACTCTGAACCAAAACGGCTGCCACAGCATCCTGCAGCGCCATGCAATACCATCTGATATGCGCCTATTTGGACAGGGGTTCATCCTCCAGCAAGATAATGACGCAAAACATAAGTCCAAGCTATGCCAGATGTACCTTAGGAAAAAAAGAACAAGATGGTTGGCTTGAAAACATGGAGTGGTCAGCACAGTCTCCACACTTAAACCTCATCGAGCTGGTTTGGGATGATCTGGACAGAAGAGTGAAAGCAAAGCAATCTACAAGTGCCACACATGTATGGGCACTTCTGTAACAGATATGGGAACAACTTTATTTGATTTCTTTTGTAGAAAAAATGCCACGGGTGTGTTCTGGTGTTATATCTGACAAAGGTGGCTACTTTGATGAGTCAAAAGTTTACAATACATCTATAAATTAATTCCGTGTTGTTTTTTTTTGTTTGTTTTTTTACTCCAATTGCTTATTTGTGTTTTAAAGTGCACTGAGACATTGAACTACATAATTTTCAATAAAATAAAACTGGGGTGTTCTAAAACTTTTGACCGGTTGTATATGTTTGGTTGCTGGGGCACTTTAAGGGCTTCTCCTCCGCGGCTGCAATTTTCGGCTACAGCCTACACAGATCATTAACAACAACAGGACATAGTTCATTCTGTTTTAAGGTGGCAAGGTGTGATTGGGGATGGCGCTCCTGTGCCTTTGCCTCCCCTGCAGCTGTGCCGCAGACCACACCCCACAGCTCTGCATTTAAAAACAGGCTGACTGCAGCCACTAAGAGTGAATAGTGTTAAACTCTCACTAAATTATATATTTTTCATCTCTGTTCACAAGTTTCTGGATTTCTTTCTTTTTTTATGGTATGACTGTCGCGCTGACCTAGTAGGTGTGGCTGTTATTCCTCTCTTCCTCCTCCTGCTCTACCTGTTCGGTGCTGCTGCTTGTGCATGGCCACTGACTAGCCCTTGGGTGCAATCAACAACTAAGCGCGGCCTGGTGTGCGCTAGTGATGTGCGGATCGATCCTGAAATATCGATTCCTCCGATACCAATCATTTATGTTCTAGAATCGATTCTCACATTAAAATATCGATATTTTAGTAATTTAGAGTAAATTTGTAGTTTATCATTAACAGGAACACAGTGGAAAGAAACTATAACATTCGGATTGCCTACATTCAAAGGAACTACTTCCTCTTCCGCCTTTCATAGTCATGTGCGAAATACGGCTGTATAAATGTCTCGCAGCCCCTTGGCGTGCGCACTCACAACAATGGCTGAGCGTAATTGTGCGGATGTATTTTACCTCCACAAACAGCTGAGCCGTGGTTCAAATCAAATTCAAATTTTATTTGTCACGTACACAGTCATACACAGTACGATATGCAGTGAAATGCTTGGACAACTGCTCGTGACCTAAAGAGAACAAAAAAGGAAAAGGCTATGAATAAGATAGGAAATAAATATGAAAAATTAAAAAGGGTAAATTTAACTAAGAAGGAATAAAATATAAATTAAGGTTAAAAATGAAATAACTGTACAACACAAATTAGAATGAAGGGTAAATTTAACTGGGAAGAATAAGATAAAGATAAATATATAAATTAAAGTTGAAAATAAAATAACTGTACAACAAAATACACAATACACAATATAGAACTATATAAGAATGTATGAAGAAATATAAATGTAAATAAATATATACACAATAACAGCAGCTGTACAAGTATTAACCGGAAATGAAGAATATAGTGACCAGTGTTGTGCAAAACCAAAGTCCAGAAAGTCCAGTGTGTGTGTAAGAACTGTATGTGTGGGTCAGTACTGTGTGGTGGTGTGATTGAGAGACCGTATCGCCTGCGGGAAGAAGCTCCTCCTCAGTCTCTCTGTGTTGGTCTTCAGGGAGCGGAATCGCTTTCCTGACCTCAGCAGAGAGAACAGTCTGTTGTTGGGATGGCTGAGGTCCTTCACGATCTTCCTGGCCTTGGTCCAGCACCGCCTGCTGTAGATTGAGTGCAGGTCAGGGAGCTCGGAGCGGATGGTGCGCTCAGCTGACCGCACAACCCTCTGTAGAGCTCGTCTGTCCTGCATGGTGCTGTTCCCGAACCAGGTTAAGATGTTTCCCGCCAGGATGCTCTCTATGGTGCACGAGTAAAAGTTCCTGAGCACCTTGGAGGGCAGTTGGAAGTCTCTCAAGCGTCTGAGGTGGTAGAGACGCTGTCGGGCCTTTTTCACCACGGTGTTGATGTGACAGGACCATGACAGGTCCTGCGTGATGTGAACTCCGAGGTATTTGAAGCTGTCCACTCTCTCCACTGGGCACTCGTTGATGACGGGGGTCTGGTAGTTCCTCTCCTGCTTAGTGCTGAAGTCCACTATCAGCTCCTTTGTCTTACTGACGTTTAGAAGGAGGTTGTTCCTCTGGCACCAGTTCTCCAGATTCCTAATCTCCTTCAGGTAGGCCGTCTCGTTGTTATCAGAGATCAGGCCCACCACGACGGTGTCGTCAGCAAACTTGATGATGGTGGTGGAGCTGGTAGTGGCCACACAGTCATATGTGTACAAAGAGTACAGCAGGGGGCTCAGAACACACCCCTGGGGGGCTCCAGTGCTGAGAGTGGTGGAGGCTGAGACATGTCCGCCCATCCTTACTGCCTGTGGTCTGCCAGTTAGGAAGTTGGAGATCCACTGACACATAGTTGAGCTGAGTCCCAGATGCTCCAGCTTGGTGGTGAGTGTGGAGGGAATTATGGTGTTAAATGCAGAGCTGTAGTCTATGAAGAGCATTTTAACATAATTCCCCCTTCTAGTGTCCAAGTGAGTGAGTGATGTGTGGAGGAGATGAGAGATGGCATCGTCTGTGGAACGATTTGGACGGTAAGCGAACTGTAGTGGGTCCAGTGTGTCTGGTAGTGAAGAAATGATGAAGTCTCTGACCAGGCGTTCAAAGCACTTCATCACTACTGAGGTGAGGGCTACAGGGCGATAGTCATTGAGAGAAGCAGGGTGGGGTTTCTTCGGGACAGGAACAATGATGGACTCTTTGAAGCATGTGGGGATCACCGACTGAGATAAAGAGATGTTGAATATCTCAGTGAACACAGGAGCTAGCTGGTATGCGCAGTCTCTTAGGATGACCTGGGATGCCGTCTGGTCCTGCTGGGTTTGCAATAAATGTGGCAAAAAAAGTGAGGTGTTGTGGCCATACTTGCCAACCTTGAGACCTCAGAATTAGGGAGACATTCAAAAGGGCTGTTTGGGCGGATAAATATATTTTACAGGGTTTATTTATCGGATAAAATACGTTAAATGTCACCGTTATTATTGGCCGGCCCGGAAACAGCGGGGGTGTCCAAATTCAGAGGCTGCTTCCACCTGAGGACCGGCCTTCGCAGTCTAAAGAAAGCCGGGTAGTACGTCACGAGCTCCCTCGGTGGAGTGAAACTCTGCCGTCTGCTCCTTGCTGTCTAAAATATAACCGGACACTGACGTAAACTCTTCTGTTTAATCAGTTTTCTGTTTGACGTTTATTCAGCTGTGTGAAAACCCCGGAGGAACCCTCCCGAGGGAATAATAAAGTTTAATTTAATTTAATCTAATCTAATAACTTTAATCTCAGCCAAACCGATTTACTCACGAACAAATAAAACACTGAAAAAGCCAAACAAGAACATTTTTAAGTTATCAAAGTGACTTGTACATCATGTTTAACCCGAGTGGTGAAAGACCGCGGGGGTTTGAAGACGATGTGTCGGTCGGCTCAGATATTTGAAGTTTACACAGCTACATTCTCACCTGAAAATATGTTAAAAGTTTTTTTGCGACCCAGAAAGAGAAATAAGAGTGATATTAAAACTAAGTCGCTGCCGTCATTGTTGGAAACTGGAATTGGCTGGGCCGCGCTATGAATTCTGCGATATGGTTTTTCAACTTTGTTGTCCGGGTGGAAAATCTGGAGAAAGGTGGGATTCTCCCGGAAAAATCGGGAGGGTTGGCATGTATGGTTGTGGCAACATCACTAACCTTGTCAAACACCTCAGAGTAAATCATATCACAAAATATGACGAGCGTATGTTGAGGCGAACTGAAGAGGAGGAGAGGGACAGGTGCTGCTAGGGTGAGAGTCTCTCACGGAGTCCTTTAGTCCTCCAGGCAGGCAAGGTGTTCAAATAGCACACAACTTTAGTTTTTTTATTTCTATATGATGAACTCTGCATTATTAAGTGATAAGAAGAAGGTATTCTGATGTCCTGTAATCATTATGACGCTATAATTTGAGATACAATAAATAAAATCCGTTTTGTACAAAGTATCGGTATCGGATCAGTATCGTCGATACCACCCTGAATATTACTTGGTATCGGATCGGAAAGGAAATCAGTGGTATCGTACATCACTAGTGTGCGCCACCCTGCCAGGTGAGCCACATTAGAGCAATCAAGGGTGGGCGTGCCTAGTAGACCTTAAAATGCATGCAGCAGTCATTTGACCCGTGTGTGACATACTGAGAGGACAGCAAACAAAGTACGATCCACTTTTCCACTGTGAGGAAGACTTTGAACAAGACGGGCTATCGGTAAGCTCTTGAGCTCACATTTGCTGCACATATATTTGGAACTATGGAAGCTCAGTTGTGCAAATGGTAGTGATGGCCAAATGAAGCTTTCCGAAGCACTGAAGCTTGTATTGAAAAATGGTTCATTACTCAAAGCTTTTCAACACAGTCCTCTCCGGTGACATCTGGTGGCGAATATTTTGAAGAGCAGCTTGAATCTGCAAAATAAAACGGACTGCTCAATCATCACTGCTCACTCAAGAGTGGAGTTCTCTCTGATATTGGGCCACCGTTCCATTGCTTTGAACATGTAATTGGTTTTGTTTTCTCGATTGGGGGGCTGAAAAAAATGTAATGCGTATTTGCGTAATACATTTTGATCAATAAACTTTCCCTATTTAAACATGCACTATGGTGTGGCCTTTCTTTGCTCATAACTCCTTTATGTTGGTAAATACAATAAGTGAGCAATATATACAATATACATATGATAAGGCACAGCACATTATGGAGTATGCCCCTGCTGTGGAGTCCTGCCTCCATCTACTTGTCATTTAATCACTGGACAGCTGGACAGGTTCATACAAAATATTAGATGAGGCCAATTGTCCTATACATATTTTTGACCTAGGGGTGGGATTGATTGTGAACTGGAAAGGGAAAATGCTTAGGGGGCTGAGTACGGCTGCATCGTCACTGATTTGTAGAATCATTTTGATTCGATACAGGATCCGATTCAATTTGATTGGAATCTTGAAAGTTTTGCCTCAGTCAGAAATATTACAATGGTCATGTATCAGTATATATCCATAATTTCGTATATATTAAAAGAAAGCTGACACATGTGAGACTTAATTAGAGATGTAAACAGAGAGTTATGAAACCTGCAGCTGCAGAAGCCAGCGAAGAAAAAGGAGGCAAACACAGCGCGGACCCGACGACACATCAAAATCTGATTCTGACGCGTCGGGTCTGCGCTCTGTGTTCACGTTTGTATGCAGAATCCGTAAACCTGCTCCCAGGTACTGTTTTAGCTGTATGGTGTTTGACGACATGTTGTGAGGTTTAACCTGATATGCTGGCGTTTCAGGCATAATAACGTTAATTTACAAATCGACACAGGATTGTAATGAATCAATATCACTTCATTCAATTTAGCATGGATTGTAATCAGAAAGGCAATAATCAAAACCCACCTCTAATCAAGAACTTGCAAAGTAAAAACATGATCTATGTCAGGTAGCCCTTTTGTTATTTACAGTTAAAAAGAGGATTAGTGTTACTGTGCGCTGGCTGAGTCTGTTTCTTTTCTTAGAAATAGTTTCTCCTGCCTTGGAGAAAATCCACTTGCATGGAACAGAAGAGGCTGTGGAGTGCAGGAACTACACTGCAAGCTGGTAGATATGCAGGTATTCCTGGGTCCTGCAGACTATCACCTAAAAACAATAAACAAAATGATTTTCTAAACTGTAGCAATGTAATTTACGTATAGTGTCAAATACATTTTTGTAGTCTTCATTAGCTTTAATTCACATGGAAGTGTTCCTAAAGTCATATGCTGTAATGATGTCTGTGAAGGTTCTCAGTCATCCAGGTCATCGTAGTCAAAGGAGCTTGCAAAGAAGTGGAATCCTTCACTGCGCACATTAACGCTGTGGATAAGAACATCAAGTTCACCAGGGAAGACACAAAGGACAACTGTTTGCCTTTCCTGGACTGCGCTGTGCACATTGAAGAGAACGGCAAACTCAACATCAAAGTTTACCGGAAGCCCACACACACGGACCAGTACCTCCTCTTTGACTCCCATCACCCTCTGGAACACAAATTTGGAGTAATTAGGACCCTACACCACCGGGCAGAACATGTTCCCTCTCAACCTGAAGGAAAAAAGAAGGAACACACACATGTAAAGGAGCACTCAAAACGTGCGGCTATCCTAAATGGGCGTTTTTAAAGTCAGCAAAGAGGCACAGAAAAGAAGACCAGACACCAGCGAAGGAGGATAAGAAGGACAGACGCAACAACATTGTCATCCCCTATGTAGCCGGTGTATCAGAAAAACTCAGGAGAGTTTTCTCCAAGCATGACATCCCGGTGTATTTCAGACCCAGCAACACACTCAGACAGAAACTGGTTCACCCGAAAGACAAAACACCAAAACACAAACTTAACAACGTGGTGTATGCTGTACAGTGCAGTGAGGAATGCTCAGACCTCTACATTGGAGAGACCAAACAGCCACTTCACAAGCGCATGGCACAACACAGAAGAGCCACCTCCACAGGACAAGACTCAGCAGTCCATCTGCATCTTAAGGATAAAGGACACTCTTTCGAGGATGCCAATGTTCACATTTTGGACAGAGAGGACAGATGGTTTGAAAGAGGAGTGAAAGAAGCCATCTATGTCTAGCTCTTGAATTCATTTTGTTGGGCCAGCCACTCCTGGGAAGATTCACTGCTGTTCCAAGATTTCTCCACTTGTGGATAGTGGCTTTCATCATTTTGAGATCTTTTAGCCTACTTCACTTTGTCAGACAGGTTAACTACCCCACACGATGGCTTGTTGATGAATGCACATTATCTTTGTTTACAAGAAATGTTTGCACATTCTTGATATTTTTGAATGATTTTGGCTTGACTCTGTATAAAATAGAGCAATTTAGTCATCTATTTTCCAGTGAGAAGTTGTCCAATGAAAATCAATTATATTAAACTTTCATCAAAGTCATGACTGAGTTTATTGGAACTGACCGTGAACCCTTTCAGATTTTTAACTTATCCACCAAGGAGAAATGGAGACATTTCAGCAGTTCAGATCATATTGAGCAACAATTAGGTGATTACTAAAGTCATTATTTTTTACTATCTCAGGAACACAAAGTCAAAATGACAATAAAAGTTATTTCTCAAATTGTAACTGGCATGGCTGTTAGTAGTAGAGATAGCACGATACCACTTTTTTATGTCCGATACCGATAAATTTGGATATCTGCCGATACCAATATGAATCCGATATAGTGTGTTTTTTAATCAATAAAACTATTTTTTAAATATCTTGCTGCATTTTGTATAAGTTCATACTCAAGTTTAAAACAACAACAACACTAAAGCTATTCTGTTATACCTGTATGCAAAAAATACACTGCACCCGAAATATTTCATAGTTCAGCAATACTGATCAATCTAATAAACTTAAACCTACTCCATCCTCCCTACTCTGGTATTTTAAAGAGTACTTAGCAGAAATATTAAGCAACCTAACTAATAGGGTTGCAAACTCCCAGCAAAAAAAAAAAAAAAAAAATAGGGAACCACCCCCCACCCTATGATGCTTAATCAACGTAATCAACTTTAATTTGATGCAGTGTGAAGGGAAAAAAATGCACAGAAATAAATTATTTTTCTACAATAATTAAATAGATTTAACATCTTTCTTCAACAGAATTGCAGACTGCACAGATGGTATGATAGCTTACTAGGGTATATATATTAGACTTAATAGTTACTATATACAGTAATGGACTTCTATGCATTTTACATCAGATTAAAACTTTGGGTGTAAAATTCTGATAATTATTTATTAAAAGCTCGACATTTTAAATGAGAATAAGACAGAAAAGTGTCTTTGTGCCCCCTTTTCCCTGTTCATGCCCTATCGGCCCCCCTGGCTCAACTTTGCTAGACTCTACGCAGAAAAAGATCCTGGTGTAGAAAGTAATATTAAATAAATTCTAACAACAGCTTATCAAGGTTAAACGTGCTGCTGTTGTTCAGCCGCTGGTTTCCTCTTTCTGGTGCAAAGAAGAGAGACAGACTCACGACAGAAAAGCCGATCAGCTGATCATTAAGCAGTTTCATGATTGAAGTAGCAGCAGGGGAGGGAGAGAGAAGAGGCAGTCGCACCATATATCGGTTGTTAAGCTTAACGTGGGAATGCTTTACAAACATTCAGAGATGAAGTTACACAGTTGTTTTACTTCTCTCGGGGATAACTTCCTCAGAGATGAAATGCCGGTTTGGTAGCGAGGATCCAAATACACACAGCCACTCTATCACGTGATGCATACTGCTCCGACGTGCTACGGTTATGAGCCGAGTTACGCCGTGCAGCAAGTTTTGTGAGGTGCTTTTTTTTTTTTTTTTTTTTTTTTTTGGCCTGTCCCGTTTGGCTCTTTTGCCATCAGAATTGTTGTCTAAAGGCAAAGAAAGATGCCCAACGGATTTACTTTACCAAACTGACCATCCCAGCCTTGCCGTAATGGTCCATTTGATTCACCTTTTATTGTTTATTTTATTTTCACTTACTGAATACGGGACAGACTTGACTGGGGGAAAGAAGGGGAGAAAGAAAGAGGGAAAGAGAAACAGCTGAGAAGAGGGACGGGAGAGAAGGGCAAAAGACAAAAACCAACAGAACGGGCAGAGAAAAAAAAAATGCATATATCAATCACCTGGATCACCTGCTGAGAAAGAAAAAAGAAAGCAAGCAGAAGAGAACAAGAGTAATAGAATAAACAACATCACAATGATATATGGGAATATGACAGTAAATACTAAATGTTAAACATTATTGTGCAGCACATAAGATCAACAGAACACAGTGTGCTTTGAGGTAGGAGCCAAAAAGGGTGTAGTTTGTGGGTGTGATCACCCGTGTGTACACCTGTGAGCATGGACGCGCTTGTTTTTTGTTTTTTAAAAGGTTCCTTCATGTAATAATCTGCTAGAGGGTGTGGGGGGGCCACAGCCCCGTCCTCCAGGGCGTGAAGCAGGTGTGGAGGAGATCAAAACTCCAGACATCCAGAGGCCCCCAGAACACAAGAGACCAAGGAAGACCAACAGAGGGGCAGCTGCGCCACTGTCCCGGAAAGAGCTGAGGAGAGTCCCAGATGAGGGCTCACTCAGCAGCCGCGGAGCAGAAGCCAGGGGGAGTTGCAGTGACGCGCCCGTGAGCTCCGCCGGCAGCCAGCTGCGCCTGAGTGACCGAGCCCCAGGCCGAGAGGCCGGGGGCACCCCACCTCCGAAGTGGCCCGAGCGAGCCCCAGGCTCCAGGCCCCGATAAGCGGCCGCCAAGGAGTGAGCAGGTGTGTACCTGGACGCCCATCCCCGGACACAAAGAACCACCAACGCACCGATGTCTGAGGGGGTCCGCCACTGGCAGGGGAAGTGGTGGTAGGGGGAGATAGGCCTCCAAACCTTGGAGGGCCTGAGATGTCCCCAGAGAGGTGGCGCCTGACACCCAACCTGACATATAGACACAGACATACAGGCACACACAGATACAAACATCCATTCCCACCCTCATGCTCTCATATGCACTTACTCCACACTCAACCAACGTGGAGACAGACATAAAGAGACGTTGTACACACGATCACACTCCCCAAGCGTACTCTACAAACCGGGTCTAGGTGCCCCCGCCCCTGGAGGGGGGAACTGCACCCAGACCCAGGTGGTGTTTCCCTTTTCCCTGCGGTGGGGGGAGGCAGACCGCCCCGACTCCACAGCAGCAGGAAGGCTCCACACTCCAGACCGCAGTCGGACGGCCAACTCCTCCTCCTAGTCCTAGCCCCCCTGCTCCAGCAGGTCGCAGAGAATGGGGGTGAGAGAAGACTCCAAACCTCCCTCCACCCGCTCATTGTAATGTTGATGCATGTGTGTTCTAAGGTGCATTTAAAACCCAGGAGGGCTTGGAGGTGCTTTTTTGATATTTAATGGATCGGATTACATTTTTTATTTCTCTCCGATATCCAATCCAGTAATTTAGGTCAGTATTGGACTGATACCAATACTAATATCGAATTGGTCCATCTATAGGGTTGCCAACTCCCTGAAAAATAAATAAGGGACACCTCGTGGCCAGGGCCGGGCAACCCAGTTGTCTTCACCCTTCCCAGTGTGGTAGCTCTTTTTTTGTGTGTGAAATTATTTTTTAACCATTTGACTTGAACTTGATTTAAGCAGATGCATATTCTTTGTGATATCACCATATGGGAAACAAATGATCATTTAGCCATTTATTTTTAGCTCAAAATGACAACATTAACACAGTAAAACAGGTCTCGTTCTTAAACAGAAGCCTGTCATGCTTAACTTTTGAGAATATAAGTAAATCTTTCTTTAAAAGAACTCTGTCCTGCTTAACTTAAAATTATATAAATTAATAGAAAGCAATAGAACAAAAATATTCTTGTAACAGTGCACATATAGTGCATTTAGTACAATTGGCTTCAGCTGAGGTATTATTTCAGCTTTTCTAATGCCAATCAGCTGCTCCTGTTTGTAAACCCACTTGTTCCCATGATTACGCATCATAACTCATCATCATTATTCATCTATGTATTACTTTTATGTATTAGTCATCTATTTGTTGTAATCATCTATCCTTGCAGTTGTTTATTACACAAAATAAATTATATTATCACACTTCTGGCCACATAGCGCTGATATTCACTGCACATGCCCATATTAACCTTAACCAGAGGGTTTAAAAAAAACAAACCAGTGTTTACATACCATATCTGCTTCAGCCGTGGCCTGGTGGACAAAAAATTGGTTAAGGGTTCCCTGAGCTTTCACGCCCCTCATGTTCTTCATGTGCCCACCACTAGAAGCATGCCTATGGAAAAAGTGCGCTGGTGTTGTGCCAAAAAGTGATTGTCTGCCAAAAACTGATTTCCAGTGTTTCTGTGTATTTTTTATGCGTAATATCTTTACATATGTTCGTAAATAGACTTCGGTGAACAGGGGATCTGTTTTTTAAGTATCTTTACAACTTGTACTTACATTATAACCAATCCGGTCCTTTATCCCCACTTAAAATATTTTTACAGAAATATTGTAATATTTGCTGCCATTTCTGCTGTCCTGTTGGGAAACTTACTCTTACAAAATACATTTTTAATGTTAATGAGATTTTTTTTACTGCATAAATAAAGGTTATATAAAAGTCACTGCCAAAAACTGATTGCGGCTTCTATCTTGTTACACGAATGTTGTTTGTGGCTCAAGATGACTTTATGTCATCCATGAGGGATGCATTTGACATATGTTTAACATATTATAGCCCAACAAGTTACTTATAGCACTTTAAATATGAGCAATCGCTTTTTGGCAAATACCGGAAATCAGTTTTTGGCAGACAATCACTTTTTGGCACAACACCGGCACACAGTGCAGTGCGCTTTATAGGTGTTATCGTGCACTTTTCCAGCCAGGTGTTTTCCTTTTCCCATTCCTCCCTGTACTTGCAGCCTTTTTTTCTTTCTCTGAGGGGAACAAACATTGCTGCTCTAATGCTGGGCTTACACTGTGCGATTTTTGGCCCATTTTGAGCCGATTTTTGAGTTGTGCGACCGAATTGGTGATCGGCCCGATTTTGGCCTTCATCGTGCATCGTGTAGTATATGTGGGGTAACGAGGAGCGATTAACACCTCACGACCAGCTCCCGATCATCAATCGCTCGTGAGGGTGTCACCACAGGCGCTCACATTGCTCACGCGCAAACACGTAAACGTCGGTGAAAAAAATGATCTGGACACAAGCGATGGAGGCACAACTTGTAGAACTTTGGAAAGCTCATCCGAGCCTTTTCGATGTGGCATCACAAAATTATCACGACCACAACCACTGCCCTTTTATTGAGGTTACATGAATATGCATAAGTTCACTAACATGTGACGTCTACATACACACAAAGAGTACCTTGCCTGTGTGTGTGTGTGTGTGTGTGTGTGTGTGTGTGTGTGTGTGTGTGTGTGTGTGTGTGTGTGTGTGGTACTGCTGATCAAAGGGTCATATAACATCCTTGGTCAGGAAGAGGGTAGACTAGACCCCCCCGGTGAGGAAGTCCAGCAGTTCATCTAAACAGAAAAGCACTTAGACTAGAACAAACGTAGCTACGGTAATCCTACCATAAAACTATAAGGCAAGATGCAAACTTTTCCCATGCCCCCAAGATGCAGGTGTGCATTCCTGGAATGCACACCAAGCCTCTGTAGCCTGTTAAAGATCACACAACTTATCACTACACAATTGATTATACACCTCTTAGCATATATGGTTAAATATTTCTAAGCATAAATGACAATCAACAATACAAACTCTAACAGTGACCAATGCTTGCATTAAGCGGTACTTTTTCTGGCCTGGTATACGCTCAGACATTGCTCTGTTTTTGTCACAGTATGGCATGGCAAACCGTGGAAGGAGTGGGGAAGGAGGACCCAGGTGCGGTGCTCGATGTACAAACAGTGTATTTATTTACAGTGTGGAAAAAAAGCAACAATAAATCCCCGGGTTTTCCCAGACTCCCGTGTCGTGTCCTCCTAGTGCTCTCTGCTCCCGTGTCAGCACCCCCCGGTGCTCGCTGCTCTTCGTGCCTTCCACGCTCCTCCTGCGGGAAACAATAGACGCAGCCGTCAGGACACTCAGTAATGGCAGGTATACACTTACACACACTAACTCAATTCAACGGGACGACTAACGTGGAGTCTCAAGGAAATGATCCCGCGTCGGTGGGAGCTCCAACTCTCTCCTAATTAGCTCCCCCGACGAGGCCTGATCAGCAGCAGGTGTGTGGCTTCGGGTGTGGCCAGTCCCTCCGCAGGGCCACACCCCTCAGGCCTGCAGGTGGCCGAGCTCCATCCTCCAGGCACACCCGCAGACATACACACCCATACCTCGCCTAAACATATGAGTGGGACACAGACTAACACAGCACAGAAAGACACACACATATGTACATGCACAGAGAAGGGGAAACGACACCAAAAATACATAATAATAACACAGGTCCATGACTGCCCAGGGGTCCTGGGTCGCCCAGTCCCAGGACCCTGACAGTACCCCCCTTCTAAGGGTCGGCACCCGACGACCCAAAAACACGAAACAAAACAGCACAACCAACCCAGGGCGGGCGGCGGGAGGTCCAGGACGGATGGCCAGAACCAAAACAAGCAAAAAAACCACCAAAGAAAACAACCCCCCCCCCCCTCCCCCCCCAAGGTCACAGTCCCAGAGTCCAACTGCGCATCCCGCAGCGGAGCAACAAAAAGAAAAAACGCCACAAAACAGTCTCAGGCGGCCCATCAACACAACAAAAGAGTTCAGGGGGCCTACCTCGAAGCCAATGGCGGCGACGTTGCAGCTCCGGTGGCGGGCCCCGGGTCCAGTAGCGGCGGCGCTGTCGCAGCTCCGGTGTTCCAGATCTACTGGCGTTTAGATCAACTGGCGTTGGTCGAACAGATGTGTGTCAGTCTTGCGTTTCAGGAGCTGCTACCGACAAACCAGCAAAAAAACGCCAAATGTGTCATCTGTGTGACATTTGTGAGGTTGTCTCAAACACACTCCGTCAGTCTTGATGCTGTTGAACAACAAAATGCTTAAAAATGTGGCGAGTTTACCTGGTGATATCCTCATGCGCGACGCGATCGCGAAAACAGCAAACAAGTAACACCACGCCGTTGTTGTTCACAGGACACAAAGAGTAAACGATCGGGAGACTCTTGTCGTCGTCATCGTTCCCCTCGCACGGTTTATTTCTCCGAATTCAGCGTTTTTGCTTCACAACTACAGCGTGCTGTTTACTTTGTGCACTAACATGGAGTCGAGTCAACCAGCGCCACCTCTGGCCAAGTGCCACAGCCTACAGCCAGATCAACCTGTGACACACATCTGCACCACGTTTGAATTCGTGTCATGCACATTTGTACCTTTCAATTGTGTCTGTTTGTGCGTCATGCAAATAAACCTTTGAAAAGAATGAAATGATATCATATATTTATTATGCGTCGCGTATGAGGATATCACCAGGTGAACTCGCCACATTTTTAAACATTTTGTTGTTCAACAGCATCAAGACTGACGGAGTGTGTTTGAGACAACCTCACAAGTGTCACAGGTGACACATTTGGCGTTTTTTTGCTGGTTTGTCGGTAGCAGCTCCTGAAACGCAAGTCTGCCACACATCTGTTCGACCAACGCCAGTTGATCTAAACGCCAGTAGATCTGGAACACCGTCGGACGGCCACGGGTCCGGTAGCAGCAGCAAAACAGTTCTGGGGGCCTGCCACTGCTCCAGTGGCGGCGGCACTGCTGCCCCTCCGGTGGCGAGCCCCGGGTCCAGTAGCGGCGGCGCTGCTCCCCAGGCGGCCTGCCAGGGATCCAGTGGCGGGATCCAGAGCTCATCACAGTTTCTGTGCTGTGATGAGCTCTGAAACCTGCCTAAAACTCTTCAAATAAGCCATTCCTCTGCAAATGATCTGTTAGGTGTTTGACAACTACTCTTTCAAAAATTTTTGACATAAAAGGAAGGTTAGAGATTGGCCTACAATTAACTAAGTCTGCTGGGTCTAGAGATGGCTTTTTAAGTAACGGTTTAACTACTGCCAATTTGAAGGCCTGTGGTACATAGCCAATTATTAGAGATAGGTTGATCATATTTAAGATTAAAGCATTAGTTAATGTGTAGGACTTCTTTGAGCAGTTTTGTAGGAATGGGGTCTAAAAGACACGTTGATGGTTTGGAGGAAGTAATTACTGAAGTTAACTCAGAAAGATCAATTAGAGAAAAAGAGTCTAAATGAATATTAATGATACTAAGTAGCTGTAGATAATATTATATCTATGGGATGATTATTGGTAATTTTTTCTCTAATGATAAAACTTTTATTTGTGAAGAAGTTCATGAAGTCATTACTAGTTAACGTTAAAGGGATGGTTGGCTCAAAAGAGCTCTGACTTTTTGTCAGCCTGGCTACAGTGCTGAAGAGAAACCTGGGGTTGTTCTTATTTTCTTCAATCAGTGATGAATAGTAAGATGTTCTGGCTTTGCGGAGGGCTTTCTTATAAAGCAACAAACTACTTCTCCAGGCTAAATGATGATCTTCTAAATTTGTGACACGCCATTTCCTCTCCAGCTTACGAGTTATCTGCGTGTTTGAGAATTATACCACAGAGTCAGGTACTTCTGATTTGAGGCCGTAGTTTTCACTGGAGCTACAGTATCCAGAGTCGTACGTAGTGAGGAGGTAAAATTATTAACAAGATAATCGACCTCTGTTGGAGTAGTGTTCAGGTAGCCACTCTGCTCTATGTTGGTACAGGGCATTGAAGATGATAACAGTGGGTGGATTATATTCTTAAGCTTAGTTACGGTGCTTTTAGAAAGACATCTACTTTGATAAAGTCTACTCTCCACTGCTGTGTAATCAATTATTGTGGTGACCCTGAATCCACCCTTAGTTATGCTGCAATAGACGTAGGCTGCCGGGGAGTTCCCATGATGCATTGAGTTTTTCCTTTCCAGTCACCTTTCTCACTCACTATGTGTTAATAGACCTCTCTGCATTGAATCATATCTGTTATTAATCTCTGTCTCTCTTCCACAGCATGTCTTTCATCCTGTCTTCCTTCTCTCACCCCAACCGGTCGCAGCAGATGGCCGCCCCTCCCTGAGCCTCGTTCTGCCGAAGGTTTCTTCCTGATAAAAGGGAGTTTTTCCTTCCCACTGTCGCCAAAGTGCTTGCTCATAGGGGGTCATATGACTGTTGGGTTTTTCTCTATACCTATTATTGTACGATCTACTGTACAATATAAAGCCCCTTGAGGCGACTGTTGTTGTGATTTGGCGCTATATAAATAAAATTGAATTGAATTGTGCTTCGAGATTTCTGGTAGTTAGAATGATACATTTAAACCAACATAATCATCCTGCTGCAACCAGGTTTCTGTAAGTCAAAGTCAATCAATTTGTTGATCAATTATTAAGTCATGTACTAACAGAGACCTAATGTTTAATAATCCAAATTTCACTGTTTTACTCTTTGGTTCAGATGTGTAAACTGTATTGCTCTTTCTTTGTGATTTTTTATGTTTAAGTTGTTTATTGCTGGTTTTTAGTTTGTTTTCTGTCTGATTGTGAGCTGACATAGTGTCAGTGTAAATGGGTTTTTTTGGGGGTTTTTTGGGGGGGGGGGGCGGGGGGGGGTGTAACAGGAGGTGAGAAGCTGCAGAGAGGCGTGTAAATCTGCGACTCTGCTTCCTGGTCCCAACTCTGGATAGTCTAATTTTTTTTTTTTTTTTTTGGGGGGGGGGGGGGGGGGGGGGGGGTTAATAAATTTGTCCATATTTCTAGAAATGAAAGCTGCTCCATCCAAAGTGGGATGGATGCTGTCTCTCCTAACAAGACCAGGTTTCCTCCAGAAGGTTTGCCAGTTATCTATGAAGTCCACATTGTTTTTTGGACACCACTCAGACAGCCAGCAATTTAAGGAGAACATGTGGCTAAACATGTCATTCCTGGTCTGATTGGGGAGGGGACCAGAGAAAACTAGTCCGACATTGTTTTTGCAAAGGTACACACCGATTCAATATTGATTTTAGTGACCTCTGATTGGCGTAACCGGGTGCCATTGCTGCCGACGTGAATTATGATTTTACTGAATTCACGTTTACCCTTAGCCAGCAGTTTTAAATTTCCCTCAATGTCACCTGCTCTGGCCCCTGGAAGACAATTGACTATGGTTGCCAGTGTCTCTAGCTTCACACACTCAGAACAGAATCACCAATTACCAGAGTTTGACTCCCGGCGGGTGTGTCGCCGAGTGGGGAAAAACGGTTAGACAGATGAACAGGTTGGTGGTGTACCTGGGGCTTCTTTTTAAGACTATGCTTCCTCCTCACCGTCACCCAGTTGCCCTCTTTCCCCAGCTGCTTGGGATCTGCCGGGAAACAGCTAGCGGAGCCTACACCAGTGTTTTTCAACCTTTAAGTTGCGGCATATTTTATAGATTAAATATATCCTGTGGCACACCACCAACCAAACTTACTCCAAAATGACACATTGTAGCCTAATATAGTACATATAATGGCAAGTTAATCTCTCAGTTTGTTTATACTCAGTGTGAAACCTGGGCCTGTCTAGATGAACACAAAGATGATATTCTGGCAGGAATTGAAGAAAGGCATACACGAAGCTCTTCCTCAACAGCTCTAAATCTCTCCGTTTTTAGTTTTCTTTTCAGAGGTCTTGTCTTGACGAAGTTTACCATGCGCACGACATCATTCAACACAGGAGCTAGGTCTGCTGGTAAAGTTTTGGCAACAAGCTCCCCACGGTGCAGAAAACAGTGCGTAACAATAACATCTGGGTGTATTGCTTTCACTCTGCTAAGAAACCTTTGGTGCGCCCGACCATGGCTGCTGCTCCATTAGTGCAGACACTCATACAGTTTTCCCACTTAAGTCCTCCTTGTTCAAGATATTCGGATGTTACCCAAACAATTTCCTCTCATGTTGTTTTTTCTGGCAGTGCCTTGCAAAACAGAAGGTTTTCTCTGATGGAGTCCCCATCCACAAAACACACATTGGCCAAGAATTGGGAATGTCCACTAATGTCCGTAGACTCATCAAGTTGCAATGAAAACTTCCCACTGAAGCGTATCTTCTCCAAAACCACACTTTCGATGTCTGCAGACATGTCATCAATACGTCTGGCAATTGTTTTGTGAGAGCGGGACTTTGGCTATTTCTTTAACCGTGTCCGGGCCCAGCATCTTATTCACAATGGCTTTGCAGGCAGGTAGTATTAATGTCTCTGCTACGGTATGTGTGTTTTTTTTGGATTTGGCTAAAAGTTCAGCTTTGAGAGCTCTTTCAGACACCTTTGTGTTTTTTCTCATTAAAGTTACCTGTTTCTCAGCGTGTTCACGCAGGTGAACAAAATAGTCTGTTCTTGTTTTGAAGTGAGGGATGTTTTGTGTGGAGATGGCATTTAAGCTTGCTTGGGACCAAAAGCACTGTTTGAGAGCTTTTCTCCACACACCAAACATAACTGAGTTGGTGCAGTCCAGTGAAAGTAAATCCGAACGAAAGGTAACTTTTGCTGTATTGCCTCGAGCTCACTGTTTTTGCTTTCTTTTGACTACCGCTCGTACTAGGCTCTTCTGGATTAGAATTTTGTCCAGGGCCCAGTTCGGAGTCTGCAGTTTTTGTTTTCAAATATTTATCCATCTTTGTTGTACGTCTTGCAGTTGCCACGTACCACGCGCATCACTTACTGTGTCTTAACTTAACAAGGTGATATTGCGCTACCCACTGCCACCCACTGACATAAAAGAGTAATTACTCTACAAGTCACTGCATTGAAAGCACAGATGCCCAACAATGATTTTATCATTTGTAGTAATTATTAAATTTTATTTTTGGACCAGTTCATTAAAATTAAATAATTTCCCATGGCACACCTATGTGCCGGGGCACAGTGGTTGGGAAACACTGGCCTACGCTACCTTCGGCTGCACCAGCTACAGGGGCATGACTAGCTACGGGTGAATGAAGGGTGCAAAGCTGAGTCTCCAATTCAGTAATCCTGGCCTCCAGAGCTGCAAATATGCTACATTTGTTACAAGTATCATTACTGCTAAAGGAGGTGTGACCAAGTGGTCGGCGGGGTTATGAACAAAATAAATAAACTTGACAACGCCACCTAGGGGAATTACACCCCCAGGAAATATATTTAAGAAAAATAAAGAAAAGGAATAAAAGAAGACCGCACAGATTCAAGGATGCACACTGAGGCAGGTTGGCTTCCAATATTAAAACAGTTTTATTTATAGAAATGAATAAAATATTATAAATAATATTTTATAAATAAAATATTAAAAGTCAAGATGTAGCATCATTATTGACAGTGTCCTACAGTAAACATAAACAACCGTGGAACTTGGACTTACCAGCAGCCGTGGAACCAAAAGAAAATCACACCAAAAGAATCACTTCAGACCACCCAGTGCTGTACAAAAGAAAGTGTGAAAACGACCCACCACCTGAGGTCCCAGGGCCACTGGCTCGTCCTCCTTCACTGAAATAAAACACAGAAAAGTATGTTAAAAGAATAAAAGGACACTGAGCGTCAGGCTCGCTACAAATCATAAAAAGACTAAAACACACTTTAATAACTTTAATAAAAGAAATCACAAACACACGCGCACACACACACACACAGAGGAAAGGCTTATTCCCCACGGGTCAAACTACCACTCGTGCTGGTAATAATTATTCTCAGGCGTAGGCCGGTCTGGCTCCCCACCGGCTGAGACCGGCCACCCAGGCGATTTAGAGTCCCAGCACGACACTCGGGCAGGGAATCACTTCAGCCCGATCACAGAAGCGTGGGTACGAGCAACAGTCCAGGGTAAAATAGAACACCAGGCGAACCCAAAAAAAGGTAAGCCTACTTAATAAAAACAAGATAAGACAAAACAAGACAAGACAGCAGACTCCACCAAGAAGGAGTTCACAACAGCAGCTGAGAAGGCAGTCCACTCTTCCAATTTAGGTTGGACAATTTACCATGGAGAGGTGAGTACAGCAGTGAACCCCCAGGACCGGAGGCACTATACTCTCATTGGTGGAGATACCACGAACACCTCTCTCCGCAATGGCAGAATTAAACAGACTGCTGCGCTACAACAGGCCGGAAAAGTATATTAACACCAATTCCAGTATTCGGAGGGAATCTGAGGTTAAGCGAGAGCATACCTGTAGCTGTCATATAATCGGCTCTTGCTGATCAGTCTGTCGCAGTACGCCAGCATTTACTGCTGTATCGCACCAGAAGCTCAGGAGGGATTAATCCAACAAAACATCGGCTTAGCTTTATACGGGCTAGCGCCACCCTGCAATCAATGTGCAGGTGGGTTCCCAATTAACCCAATCACCTGATACAAGGAGCGAGTGCAGCGGAAAGAGAGCGAGGGTGGTAGAGCGAGCGAGAGAGAGAGAATGAGAGAAGAAAAAAAAACGGAAGGCGAGTAGCCCATCTGGCTACAGAGGCTGAGGAGTAACTAAACATCTGACACAATGAGCAAGAAAGTGCAGGAGGGACAGGTGAAGTAGCCATGGTGCTAGCGACTTCACAGTGAGTGAATACTTTGGCTTTAAATTAGGTAGTGAGTACACAGAAAGTGTGCTTCGGATGAAGCACGCGAAGATTATACTATGAAAAAAAAGGTATCTAAAAGTTTTTAATTAAATTGCTAAGCAGGTAAGCTACTCAAAAACACCACTGTGTTTGAGCAGGAAAAGGAAGTGATACTCTACCGCAGAGAGAGCGAACACCAATTGACAGCGCCTTTACTTATTTACTTACCTGGATGATTGAGCATGCATCAAAATATATTAACCACTTAATTTATTAACTGATCACTGATTGGTAGTGTAGGTGCTACCAGCTCCCGCTATGTAGGGGTGTGGGTATGTACAAGTTGCCCTGAACGACTGAGGGTGATAGGATGTGGGTCCGTGACCCCCCTAGTACAATTGACCCTGGTACTTACTAAATGCTTACATGCTGCCCTGCACCAAACGTTCAATTAACGGCCAAACTCAGCCTAATCCAACTAGAAACGGTGGTGGGCCTAAAAGAAAAGTGCAGCTAAAGTTTGCTCTCGCTCCAACGCCCTGTCCCCACGTTATCTACTTTGATTATGGTCCGCAGCGTCACCCGTTGTGGCTCGCGGCTACACAAAGCCAAGCTTCACGCAAGGAACAAAACTCTCGAGACTTCTGTTTCACTGACCTCTCTGGTACCCCTTTTGGGCTCAGTCGAACTGTGAGGCTTTCTTAATGTGGCTGGCCCTGACAACATGCGGGAGACAGCTACTTCTCTCCTCTTCTTCACAAATACACACACCCCAGAGAACGTGCGTGGGTTCTGTCCTTTTTGATTTTCTCTTGCCTTACTCAGACAGGCCACTTGAGGCACCATATGTCAGCTACGACAATCTACATTCATGTGTCCTTACAGTAGCGCCAGAGTCTACTAAAAACTCAAGCTGATGTCCTGTAATCTGGAGAGTAAACTGTGGCAGGTCTCTGTCAGCAGCTGATGAACTCAGTATTTGGTAGCAAGTGTGTGTGTATATTTTTAACAGTAATGAGAGAAATTGCCATCTTTATGAGTAGCTTTCATTGGCTGTGTGTGACAGTAGGTGGGCTAATGAAATTATCTGTGTGCGTGTCTTATTTTTTATCTTTAACCTTTTGTTGCGATGCTGAGGACCCTTCCCTTTCTCAAACTCCACCCCGAGTCAGTCGGCCTGAGATTCCTGCTTTTTAGGACAATCCTTAACCCAATATTAATGTGTGTTCCATGTTTTCTTCTCCCTTCACCTCTCCACCTCTGTCTGCCTTTGCCACAATCTACTGCAGTTCATGGTTGTGATGTGTTCATTGTCTTATTTTTTTCTCAGTCTCCTCAATTGCCGTTATAACTCCGCGTGTGGCAAATATTAAACTCAGACAATCTTTCCAAGTCCATTCACAAACATTGATATCGAAGGTGAACTTCCCAGGTTGTGATTTGGAAGGGATCTCTTCATCCATGATGGTGTTTGTATATGCTACTGGTCTCCTGAACTCAATGCAGTTGGTCTAGAAGTATATTGTGTCATCAGATGACAGCCTCAACATGGCATTTAATCTGTTATTAGACTCAATTGGTTTCTCTCAAAATGTAAAAGAACCCACCCACCACTTTAATCACACTCTAGATCTTGTTTTAACATATGGCATCGAACCTGAACATTTAACAGTGTTTCCTGAAAACCCTCTCCTGTCTGATCATTTCCTGATAACATTTACTTTTACAATAATTGATTACACAGCGGTGAAGAGTAGACTTTATCAAAGTAGATGTCTTTCTGAAAGCACGGTAACTAAGTTTAAGAATATAATCCACCCACTGTTATCATCTCCAATGCCCTGTACCAACACAGAGCAAAGCAGCTATCTGAACGCTACCCCAACAGAGGTCGATTATCTTGTTAATAATTTCACCTCCTCACTACGTACGACTCTGGATACTGTAGCTCCTGTGAAAACTAAGGCCTCAAATCAGAAGTACCTGACTCCGTGGTATAATTCTGAAACACGTACCCTAAAGCAGATGACTCGTAATCTGGAGAGGAAATGGCGTGTCACAAATCTAGAGGATCATCATTTAGCCTGGAGAAATAGTTTGCTGCTTTATAAGAAAGCCCTCCGCAAAGCCAGAACATCTTACTATTCATCACTGATTGAAGAAAATAAGAACAACCCTAGGTTTCTCTTCAGCACTGTAGCCAGGCTGACAAAAAGTCAGAGCTCTTTTGAGCCAACCATCCCTTTAACGTTAACTAGTAATGACTTCATGAACTTCTTCACAAATAAAATTTTTATCATTAGAGAAAAAATTACCAATAATCATCCCACAGATGTAATATTATCTACAGTTACTCTTAGTACCATTGATATTAAGTTAGACTCTTTTTCTCCAATTGATCTTTCTGAGTTAACTTCAATAATTACTTCCTCCAAACCATCAACGTGTCTTTTAGACCCCATTCCTACAAAACTGCTCAAAGAAGTCCTGCCATTAATTAATTCTTCGATCTTAAATATGATCAACCTATCTCTAATAATCGGCTATGTACCACAGGCCTTCAAGCTGGCTGTAGTTAAACCTTTACTCAAAAAGCCATCTCTAGACCCAGCAGTCTTAGCTAATTATAGGCCAATCTCCAACCTTCCTTTCATATCAAAAATCCTTGAAAGAGTAGTTGTCAAACAGCTAACAGATCATCTGCAGAGGAATGGTTTATTTGAAGAGTTTCAGTCAGGTTTCAGAGCTCATCACAGCACAGAAACAGCTTTAGTGAAGGTTACAAATGATCTTCTTATGGCCTCTGACAGTGGACTCATCTCTGTGCTTGTCCTGCTAGACCTCAGTGCAGCGTTCGATACTGTTGATCATAATATCCTATTAGAGCGATTAGAACATGCTGTAGGTATTACAGGTACTGCGCTGCAGTGGTTTGTATCATATCTATCTAATAGACTCCAATTCGTGCATGTAAATGGAGAGTCCTCTTCACACACTGAGGTTAATTATGGAGTTCCACAGGGTTCAGTGCTAGGACCAATTCTGTTTACATTATACATGCTTCCCTTAGGCAGTATCATTAGAAGACATAGCATACATTTTCACTGCTATGCAGATGACACCCAGCTCTATCTGTCCATGAAGCCAGATAACACACACCAATTAGTTAAACTGCAGGAATGTCTTAAAGACATAAAGACCTGGATGGCCGCTAACTTTCTGCTTCTTAATTCAGATAAAACTGAGGTTATTGTACTCGGCCCTGAAAATCTTAGAAATATGGTATCTAATCAGATTCTTACTCTGGATGGCATTACCTTGGCCTCCAGTAACGCTGTGAGGAACCTTGGAGTCATTTTTGACCAGGACATGTCCTTCAACGCACATATTAAACAAATATGTAAGACTGCTTTCTTCCATTTGCGCAACATCTCTAAAATTAGAAATATCCTGTCTCAGAGTGACGCTGAAAAACTAGTTCATGCATTTATTACTTCCAGGCTGGACTACTGTAATTCATTATTATCAGGATGTCCAAAAAACTAACTGAAAAGCCTTCAGCTAATCCAAAATGCTGCAGCAAGAGTCCTGACAGGGACTAGAAAGAGAGAGCATATTTCTCCTGTTTTGGCTTCCCTTCATTGGCTTCCTGTTAAATCCAGAATTGAATTCAAAATCCTGCTCCTCACATACAAGGTCTTAAATAATCAGGCCCCATCTTATCTTAATGACCTTGTAGTACCATATCACCCTATTAGAGCGCTCCGCTCTCGCTCTGCAGGCCTACTTGTTGTTCCTAGAGTATTTAAAAGTAGAATGGGAGGGAGAGCCTTCAGTTTTCAGGCCCCTCTTCTGTGGAACCAGCTTCCAGTTTGGATTCGGGAGACAGACACTATCTCTACTTTTAAGATTAGGCTTAAAACTTTCCTTTTTTCTAAAGCATATAGTTAGGGCTGGACCAGGTGACCCTGAATCCTCCCTTAGTTATGCTGCAATAGATGTAGGCTGCCGGGGGATTCCCATGATGCATTGAGTTTTTCCTTTCCAGTCACCTTTCTCACTCACTATGTATTAATAGACCTCTCTGCATTGAATCATATCTGTTATTAACCTCTGTCTCTCTTCCACAGCATGTCTTTATCCTGTCTTCCTTCTCTCACCCCAACCGGTCGCAGCAGATGGCCGCCCCTCCCTGAGCCTGGTTCTGCCGGAGGTTTCTTCCTGTTAAAAGGGAGTTTTTCCTTCCCACTGTCGCCAAAGTGCTTGCTCATAGGGGGTCATATGATTGTTGGGTTTTTCTCTGTATCTATGAAGCGCCTTGAGGCGACTTTTGTTGTGATTTGGCGCTATATAAATAAAATTGAATTGAATTGAATTGAATAGATGGAGGTTGGTAGTTGTTGAAGCTTGTTTTTCAGGGTCAGAGGTGGGTCGAGGTGAAGCTGTGGAATAGAGGTGGGTTTTGATTATTGATTTTCCGATTAAAATCTATTCTAGCTTGAATAACGCAATATTGATTCATTAAAATCCTGAATGGATTTTTACATATAAATTTATTTTCCCAAAACGCCAGAATCTCAGGTTAAACCCCACAAAATTTCAACAACCACCAAACAGCTAAAAACATAAACGAGAGCAGGTGCACAGATTCTGCACAAAGACATAAACACAAAGTGCGCTTTCAGCCAACAGCTCACAGATTCTGATGCATCTGCGAGTGTGTTTATGTCTTTTTTGTGCTAGATTCTGGAGCTGTAGGATTTGCCTGTCTCCTAACAAAATTGACTGAATGAGCAGCAAAAGAAGATCCAAACTACACTTCAGATTTTGCTTCACATAAACATTGTCATGAATTCCCTCTTACTTTTGCTGTTTTGTTTCCACCATGATTTACTCACACTTACTGCACAGCTCTCTCTCTCTCTCTCTCGGTGTACTTCAAGAACAGTTTCCTATCTAAAAATCTCTGTTTTCTGCACTATTTGCTTTCTTATTACGTGGAAGTCTACCGTTGTTGGCCGCTGGTTTTTTGTTTTTGTTTTTTTAACTGACTTCCGACAAGAAAGTCTCATTTCTTCATTTCTGCTGTTCAATACTGAAGAAATTTAAACTTAGTCTCTAATTATTTAAACCTCTGCTCTGCTTCACTTCAGCAGCATCAGGTAATGTTTATATGTTGATTCATGGTTGTCTTCTGTTTTTGTTCTACTGCAGAATATTTTTAAGGTGATTATCTGCTGTAAAAAGCCAGGCCAGGAAAATCTCCTTTGTGTTTTTTCTGTGTATTATCCTCAGTTACTTTGACTCAAAGGCATCTGCTGTGATGCTCACACCTCTGACGTCTTACAAGTGTCAGCTTTCTTTTTATAGATATAAAAATATGGATATGTACTGATAAATGATCAGAATTATAATATTTCTGACTGTCTAATGCAAAATATCCCTGATTTAAATTGAATTGAATCAAATCGTGGATTGAATTGAATGGGGACCTTGTGAATCGGAATCAAAACAATTCTAGAAATCAGTGACGATGCCTTACTGTGGAATATTTAGCTCGCCCAGGTTATAGTTCTAATGAGGTTGATGGTGTTGGTCTGCCATTTTGCTTGTGGAGGAGATTGATCCAGTTCCAGTTTTACCTGCTACTGACCCACTGAGACATTTAATATCATTTTTCATCCCTGTCCCTTCTGTACCATTTGCTCCTTTTATTCCACATGCAACTGTCCAATATACAAATCAGCGCCTGGGATTAACTATTAAACAAATGCACAGACTGCACAAACAAATAACTGCAACTCACAAAGAACTGCACCAATTACTATGCCAAATTACAACTTGGCCTATGGCATCAATTCTTCTTCTTGTCCTTAGCGGGCGACCAGTGGCGGTGGTCTGCCGCGCAACCAGTATGCTGCTGTAGGTGCCCCAGGTTCTCTTGCTTGACCAACGATTATCTTCCACGCTTTTCGATCTAAGGCGATGGTTTTTGCCTGCTCGAGGTCAAGTCGAAGGGCCTTCAAATCATCCTGGATTTGTTTCATCCATGTCTTCAATGGCATGGCATCAATTAGTGCATAAATATACAAAAACTATCAAGTTACAGTCAAAATACATAAAAATCATTAAAGCTGCGGTCAACAGAAAGTTTTGCCTCATGCTCACCCTACCTTTCTGCTCATCAACATCAGGTGCGGTGAACAGGTGAGTGCAACCACATTTATCGTCTACCACACCCATGAGACACGCCCCACACCTGTGCACCAATACAGCTAGTCCATTTAAACCAACCCACTTAGTCAAAAAAGGAGCAACTCATATGGCTCCTACAACTAACATGGTTGAACATCCTGGATTTACAGGAGTTTTTGCAGATGCACAGTTCCTACAACAGAAACATGTTTTACCCATAGAATGTCAGTTTCTTCCTAGCGTTTTTACTGTTGCACTCATTTTAGCAATAGACCCAAAACTTTTATGCAGTTTGCGAAAGAAAAACATCAATCAATCAATTTTTATTCATATTGCACTTTTAAAAACAACTGTTGACTAAAGTACTCTACAGTAAAATAATCAGATAAAATTTTAAAGGAAAGTAAAATAAAAGATAAGAAAATAATAAGAATTAAATAATGACAGACACATACAGAATTAAAAGCCAAAGAGTAAAAATGGGCCTTTAAATGAGTTTTAAAAGTATCCAGTGTTGGAGAGGTCCTGATATTTAAAGGCAGTTTATTCCACAGTTTCAGAGCAGTCACAGCAAAAGCCCTATGTGTTTTAATCTAGACCTAGGGACAACTAGAAGCATTTGGTCTGCAGACCTCAAAGATCTCGTCGGAGCATACCAATTTCAAAAGATCAGAAAGATATATAGGAGCTTGTGGAATGCTGTCATGTAGTCTATAAAACAGTTTTGTTCAGTGGCAGTCAATGTTCCCTCTAATTTTTCATGTTTCTGAGTGTGTCTTTTTCCGTGAGTTATTCTGTCTGTCCAGCTCACATCTCCAGTGGTTGTACACGCTGTCATTAACGTGGCTTCACATCAGCCATGCCGCTTTGCTAGCTAAAACACCAGTGTCGGCGCATAAGGATGCTATCATAGCCTGTCGACGTTGATTAGCTGCATATATACAAATGTGAATCGCATCATTGGCTGGACTATGGGATAAGGTGGCATCGTTCTAATCCCATACTGGAGCAGACAGTCACTTGCTGACTAACACTGCAAGACAGAATTGTTAATGTATATATTTTAATTTCAATTCAGGTTAGATTTTTTTGTGGCAACACAGATTTTCTCTGCGCAGAGACCGTGCCAGCAGTGCGCAATTACGCAATCTTAGAGGGAACATTGGTGACGGTTACCCTGGCTGCACACTTATTTTTGTCAAATACACACTGTTTATTCACATCTTCTCAGTTTCCTGTCTCTCTGTATGTTTTTCCCCTTAAACTGCTGCTGTTAGATGTAGTGTGTGTGTGTGTGTGTGTGTGTGTCTGTGGTGGTGGTGGTGGGTGGGGATAAATACATGTTCCACCAGTTCTTCAGAAACAGGAAACAGTTAATCTTATTTATACAGCAGTGGATGTGAGTCATATTTAACCCTCTGAAACATTCTGTTCACTTTCATTAAAATTAGGCAGGTTAATTAATTCTTTGGTTTTTTTTTTATTTTCATCTTTAATCTTTTGTTGCAATGCTAGGTACCCCATAAGTTGGACATTATTTGGACGTAGTGTTTTCAGTGGGAGAAACATTTCATCATTCATACAAGTGACTTTTTTCAGTCTCAGCTGACTACAGGTTTCTCCAACCTTTTTTGTATAGCCAAATTAGTTTATTGGACGCATGACCATAGACTTTTGTGAAAAGCAATGAAACTTTCTAGAGAGTACGCTCCATGTATTATGCTCAGTGGCAAACTGAGCATAATGACCTGCAGTTATGAACCACTCTCTGACAATAACGTGGTGCTGAAAACACTGTGTTATGATTTTTTGAGAGACTGTATTTCCATGTTCTTTGTCTAAGGTCAAGTCTTTTGTTACCCAGATACGCATTGTCACCAGCGGGAGGAAGAACTGCTGCTTTTCTTTGCCACATCACCACATATATTGATTCTCACACACATACTCAAATAGATACTGTGCAGTTGCACTTCCTGTGTGTCCTGTTATCTTTTCCCCTTGATCTCACCTTCTTGCTTTTTCCCTCAAGCTCTTGTACCTGCATCTGTGAATGTCAGGCAGGCTTTTTCTTTTGATGTCCTCGTGGAGACCAGGCCTCCAGTCAGCCCACAATGTGCGCATCACTTTATTTAACATACGTCATTCACACTCGTTCCTACATGTACTTTTGATTAATGATAATCTTAAAGTAATCCAGCATCACTCATGTCATGATCCTGGGTCCTTTTGACCCAGCGTTTTGTGTTTTCTCTTCGCGATTTTGGTTCTGTTCTTCCTCTGGTTAGTGTTTACTCTGTTCTGCTCGTGTGTTCCTGTATCCAGTCCGCGTTTCTTAGTTTGTGTCCTTTCATGTGCAAGTTCCTGTTTTATTGTGAAGGTCTGCGTCTTATGTGAGTGTTTTCAGTTTGCCTCCCTAGTCTCGTCGTGTTTATCACTCCCAGCTGTGTCTCCCACCTGTGTGTAATCTCCCTGTGTTCTCTGAGTATATTTAAGTTGTATTTTCTGTCTTAGTAGTTGCTGGTTCGTCTGTGTTGTTTCCCCTCGGTCTCCCTGCGTCTCTCCGTATGTATTTCCCCGGACCTCTGCATCTTCGTTTCTGGTTTGTTTTGTTAGTTTTACCCAGTTTAGGTTTTCCTGTTTCACCTTCACCCACGCCATTGCTGTTTGTATTTTCTTTTGTTAAATAAACACTCACCTGCTCCAGAGCTGCTGCCTTTTGGGTCCTTTTCTACATTCCACACGGCTTGCCCCGGCAATCCGTGACAGTACGAACCAGCCACCATGGACCCAGCAGCAGTAAATCCGTCCGAGGAGCTCCGGGACGACGTTACATATAACGTGGAGATTCTCCTCGGGCTGTGGCTTGAAAACCCTCCAGAGGAGCTTCGCCGCATCGTCGAAAGCCGGCTACAACGGCTCTTTTCCGGCCTGCCATGGCTTCTAAAATCGCTTCCTCTGACCATGCAGGCTTTTCTCCAGCACACACCTCACCTTCTCTCAGCCACTCCTGCCTCGCTGCCCGACTCGCCGGATGTGATCTTGCCCGGCCCGTCGGAGCCGTCTGCAGGGAGGAAACGCCGATCGCGCTGCCGACACGCCACCCCACAGCCGCACGTTCGGACTTCTAATTCACCGGCTGTGGTGAGTGAGGACTCTGTGTCTTTTCCAGACAACGTGACTGTTCATTCAGGGGCTGTGTTTTGTGTGGCGGATGTCAACGCGAGCTGCGTATCGCCTGTGCAGCTACTCCCAGCTCAGTTAGCTCCCCCGCAGCAACTCCCAGCTCAGTTAGCTCCCCCGCAGCAACTCCCAGCTCAGTTAGCTCCCCCGCAGCTACTCCCAGCTCAGTTAGCTCCCCCACAGTCCTTCACAGCTCAGTTAGCTCCCTCGCAGCCACCCTCAGTTCAGTTAGCTCCCTCGCAGCCACCCTCAGTTCGGTTAGCTCCCCCGCAGCCACCCTCAGGTCGGTTAGCTCCCCCGCAGCCACCCTCAGGTCGGTTAGCTCCCCCGCAGCCACCCTCAGGTCGGTTAGCTCCCCCGCAGCCACCCTCAGGTCGGTTAGCTCCCCCGCAGCCACCCTCAGGTCGGTTAGCTCCCCCGCAGCCACCCTCAGGTCGGTTAGCTCCCCCGCAGCCACCCTCAGGTCGGTTAGCTCCCCCGCAGCCACCCTCAGGTCGGTTAGCTCCCCCGCAGCCACCCTCAGCTCAGTTTCCAGAGTCCCCCTCAGCTCAGTTTCCAGAGTCCCCCTCAGCTCAGTTTCCAGCAGCCTCCAGTGCCGCCTGTAGCGCAGGCCCCAGTAGCTCCAGTATCATCGGCTTCACTCATTCACTCCATGCGGGGAGACAGTTTAATTTCACCTCAAGGTGCTTTTTTTGGTTCAGCCGCCATTGGCGCAGTTTGCCGCTCCAGGGCCACCCCAGAGGCTAGGTCTCAGTCCCCAGCTGATTCTGGACCCCTGAAGTCTAGGCAGCTACATGAGAACTGCGCCATATCAGCATTGCCTGTGCAGGGCCCGTGCTCAGTGCATTGCCAGTTGCCTTCGTGTTTGCCAGAGGACTCCATGACTGCTGGCTTAGTGTTGACTTCTGCTGGAGGGCCCGAGGGACTGCTCCGGCCTTTGTCTCTAGTCTCCGCTGGAGGGTCCGAGGGACCGCTCCGGCCTTCGTCTCCTGTCTCCGCTGGAGGGTCCGAGGGACCGCTCCGGCCTTCGTCTCATGTCTCCGCTGGAGGGTCCGAGGGACCGCTCCGGTTTTCGTCTCATGTTTCCGCTGGAGGGTCCGAGGGACCGCTCCGGTTTTCGTCTCATGTCTCCGCTGGAGGGTCCGAGGGACCACTCCGGCCCTTGCTTCCTGCCTCGTCAGCTGGAGGGCCCGAGGAGCCCGTCCAGCTCCCTACCTCATCAGCTGGGGGGCCCAAGGAGCCCGTCCAGCCGCCGGCTGCAGCTTCATCGTCCTCCTCACCTGCTGCAGCTTCATCGTCCTCCTCGCCTGCTGCAGCTTCATCGTCCTCCTCGCCTGCTGCAGCTTCATCGTCCTCCTCGCCTGCTGCAGCTTCATCGTCCTCCTCGCCTCGTCTGGTCCAGCCTCATCGTCCTCCTCGCCTCGTCTGGTCCAGCCTCATCGTCCTCCTCGCCTCGTCTGGTCTAGCCTCAGAGCCTTCATCCTCGCCTGGTCCCGCTTCATCCGAGTCTTCATCCTCGCCTGGTCCAGCTTCATCCGAGTCTTCATCCTCGCCTGGTCTAGCTTCAGCCTGTGCTTCGCCTGGTCCGGATCACCATCGCCTGAGTCGCCGCCGCTGCCTTCCGCGCGGTCGGCCCCCTGAACTGCTCCGTCGTCTCCCTCATCGCCGCCGTTGCCTTCCGCGCGGCCGGCCCCCGGACCCTCGTCGCCTGAGTGGCCGCCGTTGCCTTCCGCACGGCCGGCTCCCGGACCGCCATCGCCTGAGTGGCCGCCATTGCCTTCCGCACGGCCAGCCCCCTGAACTGTTTGGACTCCTGTGCGGTCGGCCCCCTGGCCGGCCCCCTGAACTTTTCTGTTTTGGACTCTGTTTTCCTGTGCTTTGGTGTGCTTTTCTTTTGGTTTTGGTCTTGTGTTTTGTTTTTCTTTTTGTCTTCTGGTGCTCCTGTTTTGTTTTGCCTCGTGCCCTCCGTCCTGGGCCCCCTCCGCCCGCCCTGGTCGGGTTTTCTGGTTTTTTTTGGGCTGTCAGGAGCCAGCCCTTGAGGGGGGGGGGGGGTTCTGTCATGATCCTGGGTCCTTTTGACCCAGCGTTTTGTGTTTTCTCTTCACGATTTTGGTTCTGTTCTTCCTCTGGTTAGTGTTTACTCTGTTCTGCCCGTGTGTTCCTGTATCCAGTCCGCGTTTCTTAGTTTGTGTCCTTTCATGTGCAAGTTCCTGTTTTATTGTGAAGGTCTGCGTCTTATGTGAGTGTTTTCAGTTTGCCTCCCTAGTCTCATCATGTTTATCACTCCCAGCTGTGTCTCCCACCTGTGTGTAATCTCCCTGTGTTCTCTGAGTATATTTAAGTTGTATTTTCTGTCTTAGTAGTTGCTGGTTCGTCTGTGTTGTTTCCCCTCGGTCTCCCTGCGTCTCTCCGTATGTATTTCCCCGGACCTCTGCATCTTCGTTTCTGGTTTGTTTTGTTAGTTTTACCCAGTTTAGGTTTTCCTGTTTCACCTTCACCCACGCCATTGCTGTTTGTATTTTCTTTTGTTAAATAAACACTCACCTGCTCCAGAGCTGCTGCCTTTTGGGTCCTTTTCTACATTCCACACGGCTTGCCCCGGCAATCCGTGACAGTACGAACCAGCCACCATGGACCCAGCAGCAGTAAATCCGTCCGAGGAGCTCCGGGACGACGTTACATATAACGTGGAGATTCTCCTCGGGCTGTGGCTTGAAAACCCTCCAGAGGAGCTTCGCCGCATCGTCGAAAGCCGGCTACAACGGCTCTTTTCCGGCCTGCCATGGCTTCTAAAATCGCTTCCTCTGACCATGCAGGCTTTTCTCCAGCACACACCTCACCTTCTCTCAGCCACTCCTGCCTCGCTGCCCGACTCGCCGGATGTGATCTTGCCCGGCCCGTCGGAGCCGTCTGCAGGGAGGAAACGCCGATCGCGCTGCCGACACGCCACCCCACAGCCGCACGTTCGGACTTCTAATTCACCGGCTGTGGTGAGTGAGGACTCTGTGTCTTTTCCAGACAACGTGACTGTTCATTCAGGGGCTGTGTTTTGTGTGGCGGATGTCAACGCGAGCTGCGTATCGCCTGTGCAGCTACTCCCAGCTCAGTTAGCTCCCCCGCAGCAACTCCCAGCTCAGTTAGCTCCCCCGCAGCAACTCCCAGCTCAGTTAGCTCCCCCGCAGCTACTCCCAGCTCAGTTAGCTCCCCCACAGTCCTTCACAGCTCAGTTAGCTCCCTCGCAGCCACCCTCAGTTCAGTTAGCTCCCTCGCAGCCACCCTCAGTTCGGTTAGCTCCCCCGCAGCCACCCTCAGGTCGGTTAGCTCCCCCGCAGCCACCCTCAGGTCGGTTAGCTCCCCCGCAGCCACCCTCAGGTCGGTTAGCTCCCCCGCAGCCACCCTCAGGTCGGTTAGCTCCCCCGCAGCCACCCTCAGGTCGGTTAGCTCCCCCGCAGCCACCCTCAGGTCGGTTAGCTCCCCCGCAGCCACCCTCAGGTCGGTTAGCTCCCCCGCAGCCACCCTCAGCTCAGTTTCCAGAGTCCCCCTCAGCTCAGTTTCCAGAGTCCCCCTCAGCTCAGTTTCCAGCAGCCTCCAGTGCCGCCTGTAGCGCAGGCCCCAGTAGCTCCAGTATCATCGGCTTCACTCATTCACTCCATGCGGGGAGACAGTTTAATTTCACCTCAAGGTGCTTTTTTTGGTTCAGCCGCCATTGGCGCAGTTTGCCGCTCCAGGGCCACCCCAGAGGCTAGGTCTCAGTCCCCAGCTGATTCTGGACCCCTGAAGTCTAGGCAGCTACATGAGAACTGCGCCATATCAGCATTGCCTGTGCAGGGCCCGTGCTCAGTGCATTGCCAGTTGCCTTCGTGTTTGCCAGAGGACTCCATGACTGCTGGCTTAGTGTTGACTTCTGCTGGAGGGCCCGAGGGACTGCTCCGGCCTTTGTCTCTAGTCTCCGCTGGAGGGTCCGAGGGACCGCTCCGGCCTTCGTCTCCTGTCTCCGCTGGAGGGTCCGAGGGACCGCTCCGGCCTTCGTCTCATGTCTCCGCTGGAGGGTCCGAGGGACCGCTCCGGTTTTCGTCTCATGTTTCCGCTGGAGGGTCCGAGGGACCGCTCCGGTTTTCGTCTCATGTCTCCGCTGGAGGGTCCGAGGGACCACTCCGGCCCTTGCTTCCTGCCTCGTCAGCTGGAGGGCCCGAGGAGCCCGTCCAGCTCCCTACCTCATCAGCTGGGGGGCCCAAGGAGCCCGTCCAGCCGCCGGCTGCAGCTTCATCGTCCTCCTCACCTGCTGCAGCTTCATCGTCCTCCTCGCCTGCTGCAGCTTCATCGTCCTCCTCGCCTGCTGCAGCTTCATCGTCCTCCTCGCCTGCTGCAGCTTCATCGTCCTCCTCGCCTCGTCTGGTCCAGCCTCATCGTCCTCCTCGCCTCGTCTGGTCCAGCCTCATCGTCCTCCTCGCCTCGTCTGGTCTAGCCTCAGAGCCTTCATCCTCGCCTGGTCCCGCTTCATCCGAGTCTTCATCCTCGCCTGGTCCAGCTTCATCCGAGTCTTCATCCTCGCCTGGTCTAGCTTCAGCCTGTGCTTCGCCTGGTCCGGATCACCATCGCCTGAGTCGCCGCCGCTGCCTTCCGCGCGGTCGGCCCCCTGAACTGCTCCGTCGTCTCCCTCATCGCCGCCGTTGCCTTCCGCGCGGCCGGCCCCCGGACCCTCGTCGCCTGAGTGGCCGCCGTTGCCTTCCGCACGGCCGGCTCCCGGACCGCCATCGCCTGAGTGGCCGCCATTGCCTTCCGCACGGCCAGCCCCCTGAACTGTTTGGACTCCTGTGCGGTCGGCCCCCTGGCCGGCCCCCTGAACTTTTCTGTTTTGGACTCTGTTTTCCTGTGCTTTGGTGTGCTTTTCTTTTGGTTTTGGTCTTGTGTTTTGTTTTTCTTTTTGTCTTCTGGTGCTCCTGTTTTGTTTTGCCTCGTGCCCTCCGTCCTGGGCCCCCTCCGCCCGCCCTGGTCGGGTTTTCTGGTTTTTTTTGGGCTGTCAGGAGCCAGCCCTTGAGGGGGGGGGGGGGTTCTGTCATGATCCTGGGTCCTTTTGACCCAGCGTTTTGTGTTTTCTCTTCACGATTTTGGTTCTGTTCTTCCTCTGGTTAGTGTTTACTCTGTTCTGCCCGTGTGTTCCTGTATCCAGTCCGCGTTTCTTAGTTTGTGTCCTTTCATGTGCAAGTTCCTGTTTTATTGTGAAGGTCTGCGTCTTATGTGAGTGTTTTCAGTTTGCCTCCCTAGTCTCATCATGTTTATCACTCCCAGCTGTGTCTCCCACCTGTGTGTAATCTCCCTGTGTTCTCTGAGTATATTTAAGTTGTATTTTCTGTCTTAGTAGTTGCTGGTTCGTCTGTGTTGTTTCCCCTCGGTCTCCCTGCGTCTCTCCGTATGTATTTCCCCGGACCTCTGCATCTTCGTTTCTGGTTTGTTTTGTTAGTTTTACCCAGTTTAGGTTTTCCTGTTTCACCTTCACCCACGCCATTGCTGTTTGTATTTTCTTTTGTTAAATAAACACTCACCTGCTCCAGAGCTGCTGCCTTTTGGGTCCTTTTCTACATTCCACACGGCTTGCCCCGGCAATCCGTGACAACTCAGGACATACCTAATGCAAACAGAATTCACTCCCATCATTTGAATGCAGCTGAACTCATAATCTCGATAATAGATTATTATTATCTCGATAATACGTTCATCAGTTCAAAGTTCATCAGTGGGTTTAAACAAATCATTTAAATTTCAAACACAAGACATTGGTAGGTTATGACATACAATTTAAACTATACATTAGTATTTACATGAGCTTTGCCACTTTGGAGTAATGCTGATCATTTGTTTTCTTGAACAGTGTGTATTTCCTCAAGTCTTCAATCTGCTATGCAAAGCGGACTTTTCAAGCAAAATTTGTAACAGGTTAAGTGTGTGGATTCTGTCTGTCTGTGGATTTTGGAGTGTGACTGTTTGAGGTTGTAGACAGGTGTCTTTTATACTGATAATGAGTTCAAACAGGTGCCATTAATACAGACAACAAGTGGAGGACAGAGGATCAAAGGTCTCTCAGAGCCAGAAATCTTGCTTGTTTGTAGTTGACCAGATATTTATATTCCACCATAATTTTCAAATAAATTCTTTAAAAATCAGACAATATGATTCTTTTTAAGTGGGACGACTTGCACAATTGGTGGCTGACTAAATGCTTTTTTGGCCCACTGTAGTTTCATCATCTGAGGAGCACAACATCAGTATTACATTTAAATCCAGCTAATAAACTATACCTGGCATTGCTATGAATACATTTTTTTTGCAGGTTCATATTTAGAAATGTGACAGTTTGATGCATTCTTAGTGTGTTATTGTATTTTGTAGTGATGAAATAGTTGTAGATCTGGTTTTCATGAGCTTCCTGTTCCAACCCCCAAAAGCTTCAAAAGCCACAACTTGTGGTGAGTCTCTTGTTCTTGTACAACTTTCTCCTCTCCACATTGCAGCTGAGCTGAGAACAGTTTGAGTGATGAATCCTCCAGATTACCCGACTGAAGACGTGCCATTGCAGGGCGTGAATTATGGTGGACTCCCTATTCAGCCTGCAGTGGTCCAGCAGACTGCTGTGAACATCAACACAGATGTACCAGTCATCATTGAATACCCGCAAGACCATATCATCTGGTCAATCTGCTGCTTTGCCTACGCAAATCCTTTTTGCCTTGGACTTGCAGCTCTCATTTATTCCATCAAGGTGAGTTTATGGTAACAAATTTTAATTTCTTAGAAGTGTTTGTGTGTGTGTGTGTGTGGGGTGGGGGGGGGGGGGTCAAAATAAAATGGTACAGGACAGAGCTCAGTAAAATAAAACCTAAAAAGTGAGAATAAGTTAAAAATAATAGAACAAATGGCTGACCAGAAGTAGTAATAGCAACACAGGAAATGTCAGATATTAAAGTTTTTAAAGTGTATAAAATGTTTTCATCCTTCCAGGCCAGAGACAGGAAGGTGGTTGGAGATGTGGATGGTGCACGACGTTATGGCTCCACTGCTCGCTGTCTCAACATTATCTCCACAATCATAGTTTCGACTGTGTTCTGCGCTTTAATAATTGGGATTACTGTTCTCACTACTACTATAGTTTCATACCGTACTCCTAATTTAAATTCACCCAGAGAACAGTATGGGTTTTCGTATTAAAATAAATTTTGCAACCTTCTATAACTTTTTAAATGCATCATCTGGGGGGGAAAAAAAGCCATTTTACAAAAATCTTAAATGGAAGTCTTCTCTATTTCTTTACTGACAAGTTTTGTTTTCAGACTTTGTTAGTTGATGCATAAATCCTGTTAGTAAATCGTTAAGAAATAAAAAGCTTCACATTTCAATAAATGTCTCTCTATTTTACTGTGCTTTACACATTTTTGACTACTTATAATTTTCTTTTCTTTTTTTAACTTTCTTTTTTCCCCCAACCGGTAACATAGTTTAATATCATGAGTGGGGAAAAGGGCAGAGTGATGTTTTCCTTCTCTGAAAATAGATAAAGTGACTATGTTTCACTCATGTGCATTTCCAAAAAATACTACAGCAGTTATAAATTTAGTTGGATCAGATTTTCAAACCAAGAAATGTCCCTGGGCCAGACATTTGAGGCAGCTTGTAAGCAACAGGTAACAATAAACTTCAAACCAATATAAAGGAACTAATAAAAGAAGTATTATTTATTCATTGTTTTGCTTTAAAAGTTGATCACATCTGAAAATATGCACAAGAATGCATGCATTTAAATAACAAATGAATTGTAAACGAACAGAATCTGAAGTAGTAATAGTTTTTTTTTTATTTAAAAAGCAATAAACTTTGCCCATATCGGACATCTGAATGTGCACAACATTAATGATTAAATCATATCAAAGCCATCACTGCAGAAACCCATTACATTATACACACAAATATAACAATTACATCGTCACCCTGATGGAACATAATTTTAATTTTAAGGCAGGCATGGCTTGTTACTCATCCAGTATATTCAATTTTATTTGTTGTAGCCTACATATATGTTAACATGTAATTACTCTGTTGACATTAGTGGGAGAAGTTATTTATCCATTTTTTGTTCTGTGCATTGAATGGGAGCTGATTTTTATTGAGTGTGTGAAAAACCTTAATCACATTTTTACGTTGATCCAAACACACTGAGGATGACTGCAACTTTGATAAGGCAAGGCAAGGCAAGTTTATTTGTATAGCACAATTCAACAACAAGGTGATTCAAAGTGCTTTACAGAGACATTAGAAACAAGAACAAGTAAAAAGCATGATTTAAAATTGATTAAAACAATCAAACTAACTAACTCATTAACAAACAAACAAAACAGTATATAAAATCAAAACAGATAAAATCAGAAATAGATAAAATCAGTAGTTAAAATGTTAGTTTTGAAATTTAAGCTTAAAAGTGTGGATTTGGTGCTTTATTCAAATGCAGCTGAGAACAGGTGAGTCTTCAACCTGGATTTAAATAAACGGAGTGTTTCAGCTGATCTGAGGCTTTCTGGGAGTTTGTTCCAGATATAAGGAGCATAAAAGCTGAATGCAGCTTCTCCGTGTCTGGTTCTGACTCTGGGAACTGATAAAAGACCGGATCCAGATGACCTGAGGGATCTGGAAGGTTCATACTGGGTCAGGAGGTCACTGATGTATTTTGGTCCTAAACCATTCAGAGCTTTATAGACCAGCATCAGAACTTTAAAGTCTATCCTGTCACGGTTCTGGGTCATGTTGACCCAGCTTTCTGTTTTTCATGCTTTGGTGTTTTTCTAGATTATGATTTATGATTTATCAGTGATACTGTTTTGATTATGATGATTATTTAGTAGACTTTGGTCAGTGTCAAGTCTGTCTCTCTCTGTCTAGTCCGTGTCTTAGTAAAGTGTGTTTTGTTTCCTGTTTTACTTTGAAGGTTCTTGTTCCTGTCTGATGTCAGTGTTCCAGCTTTGCTCTCCCTGTCTCGTTAGGTCTTATTTCTCCCAGCTGTGTCCCCCTTCTGTCTCTAATTCCTTGATGACTCCCTCAGTGTATTTAAGCCCAGTGTGTCTTTGTGTCAGTGTCGCGTCGTTAACGTCTGTTCACCCTCACTTGCTGTTTGTTCATGATTTCCAGTCTGCCTGCATCTCAGTTTAGAGTTTTGTTTGCTTTTGTGTAGTGATGGCCAAATGAAGCTTTCTGAAGCACTGAAGCTTGTATTGAAAAACGGTTAATTACTCGAAGCTTTTCAACACAGTCCTCTCTGGTGACATCTGGTGGCCAAAAATACAAAGAGCAGCTTGAATCCACAAAATAAAACCAACTGCTTCATTACGATCGCCTACTCTACACAGTGGAGTTTTGTCTGATATTGGGCCGCTGTTGTGTTGCTTTGAACCTGTATTTTTTTTGGTGGTTAAAAAAATGTGTTTTATTTGTTTAATAAATAGTTTTGACCAGTAAACTCTCCTTGTTTAAACATGCATCATGGTGTGGTCTTCCTTTGCTTGTGAGTTCTTGATGTTAGTAAATACAATAATTGAAAAAAATACCACGTTACATATAATATATACATATAATAATGTACAACACATTATGGAGTATGCTTCTGCTCTGAGGTCCTGCCTCCATGCACTTATGCAATTAATCGCTAGACAGGTGCATTTATAAATAATATTATATTAGGGAAATTTTCCCAGACATATTTTTGACCTGGGGGTAGAATTGATTGTGAAATGGAAAGGAAAATGCTTATGAAATTGCAAATTAAAAACATGATGCATTTAAGGTAACCCTTTTTCATTTTTATTTAAAAAGAGAATTTGTTCTAATGTGCGATGGCCGAACCTGTTCCTTTTGGTGGAGATCATTTATCCTGCCTTAAGGAAAATCCCTTCACATGGCCCAGAGGAGGCTGGAGTGCACAGAAACTGGTAGAGATGCAGTTTTACAGTCTACCTGGGCCCCACCAACTATCAGCTAAAGAGAATAAATAAATTCAATTGCTGCACATTTGGCAGACTAACATTTTCAGATTAATTAAACAATAAAATATATATTTTTACAACATTACATATAAAGAGTCAAGTGGAAGTTTTTTAAGTTTTAAGTTATTTAATGATATTTATATTATGGAAGCAGATTTTTGACATTTTACCTTTTTCCCGTTTTCAGATATAATAAACACGCACAAAACAAAAGTAAACGGCCAGAACACAAAGCTGGAAAACTCACCCGATTGACAAAAATCAACTCAAAATTCTCCCACACAACAGAACCCCCTCTATTCCTCGCTGGCTCCAAATTTCTCAGTGGAATGATCAGTGTTTCGCTATCTGTCACCATCAAAACACTCCACAAATCCCGTGAATGATTCGCTTCCTTATAAACCATTGAATCAGATACCAAAGCAGTTAGGTTCTAAATGAAGCTTCGGACGTCCCCGATCACGTGACTCTGGCCAAACAAATCAAGCTTCGATACAGTGCTTCTGAAGCAGTGTGTTGATTTTTTTGACACACGCACCGGAGCTTCAGCTTCAAGCGGGCCATCACTACTTTTGTGAGTTTTATTTTATCTTGATGTTTAAAGCTGCATTTTCAGTTGAAACCTCGTTTACTAAGAATCCTGCATTTTGGGTCCACCACTCCTGCCTGCCTGCCACACAGCCGACCATGACATATCCTCTCACAGACAGGCAGCCAGTGTAAAGACCTCAGAGCTGGACTGATGTGGTCCACTTTTTTGGTCTTAGTGAGGACTCGAGCAGCAGAGTTCTGAATCAGCTGTAGTTGTCTGACTGATTTTTTTAGGTAGACCTGTAAAGATGCTGTTACAGTAATCAAGCCTACTAAAGATGAATGCATGGACTAGTTTTTCCAGATCCTGTTGAGACATCAGATCTTTTATCCTTGAAATATTCTTGAGGTGAAAGTAAGCTGATTTTGTTATTGTCTTAATGTGTTTTTCTAAGTTTAGATAAGATAAGATAAGATAAGATAGAACTTTATTAATCCCTCGGGTGGGTTCCTCTGGGAAATTCGATTTCCAAAAAAGCACAGCACCGACAGAAGTTACAGAGTTATACACACACACATATATATAAATACAGAGACAATATAAATAAAATATACGAAGGGGATAAATAGAATAAATAGGAATAAAAATAAAAATACAAGTGAATTGCACATTTCAAGTATTGAGTCTATTGCACCGTTGACTATTTACAAAAGTATTGCACAAAAGGTATTGCACAGTGAGGTGAAGAGGCACTACAGCTTAGTTGTTCCCTCCTTTGTCCTCCTGTTTCCCCTCCCTCTCCCCTCCAGAGAGGAGTTAAACAGTCTGATGGCGTGTGGGACAAAGGAGTTTTTAAGTCTGTTAGTTCTTGTCTTTGGGAGAAGCAACCTGTCACTGAACAGACTCTTCTGGTTGTTAATGGCCGTGTGCAGAGGATGCCTGGCATTGTCCATAATGTCCATCAGTTTCTTTAATGTCCTTTTCTCTGCCACTGTCACCAGAGTGTCCAGCTTCATGCCGACCACAGAGCTAGCCCTCCTGATCAGGTCTGCATCCATCACTACACCCAAATTTCTCGCCTGGTTTGTGGTTTTTAGGTGTATAGATTGAAGTTCTCTGGTGACCTGTAATCGTTTTTCTTTGGCGCCAAAGACTATTACTTCAGTTTTGTTTTTGTTTAGTTGGAGAAAATTGTGGCACAACCAGTCATTAATTTCCTCAATGCATTTACCAAGAGCCTGTACAGGGCCTTGGTCTCCTGGTGACATTGTGATATATATTTGTGTGTCATCTGCATAGCTGTGGTAGTTTATTTTGTTGTTCTTTATAATCTGTGCTAGTGGGAGCATGTAAATGTTAAACAGAGGGGGTCCCAAGATGGAACCTTGGGGAACTTCACATGTGATACTTGTCTGCTCGGATGTGAAGTTACCTATTGATACAAAATGTCTGTGAAGGTTCTCAGTCATCCAGGTCATCGTAGTCAAAGGAGCTTGCAAAGAAAAGCGTCTGGACTTCTTTAAGTTACTTGAAGCTTCTCGGATGAGAGGTGAAACGTCTTCAAGTAACTTAAAGAAGTCCAGACGCTTTTCTTTGCAAGCTCCTTTGACTATTGATACAAAGTATTTCCTGTTTTCTAAGTATGTTTTGAACCAGTTTAGTACAGTTCCTGAAAGACCTGCCCAGTTCTCCAGTCGTTTGAGTAATATGTTGTGGTCAACTGTATCAAATAAGGGGAATTATGTATGTTAACCTCAGTCCTATGTCAGCAAGTTTGAGTAGGTTGTGAATGTCGTCTCCTTCACCTTCGTGGGCAGAGCAAGTCCAACTCATTGACCACAAGCATTCTCTTTTCAGATGTTTGAATAGATTACTCAGAAAGTAGACACTGAGTGTGGAGCTGTATTTGTTGTTTTTTTTGGGGGGGGGGGTCTTGCCTGCTGTTGAGCAGGAACATTGTGATCTCCTCTTTAAGATCACAAAAACACTCAAGCATGCAACCTTTACGCGGACTGTTGTGAAATGTGGAGCAAAGAGAGACTGAAGTCCCCCTGACTGCCCCTTGTCATCACAGCTGAGGGAATAAAAGGACTTGAAAAGCAGCCTTGTGTTAATAATGTGTTGAAAGTGGTCAGCGTGCAAAAACAGAGCTTTTCCCAATCTGCTAGTAAGGATTAGATATAAGTCTGATTATATGTTAGCAGAGAGATCTGAGTAGTGAAAATTTCTGTGCAGTCTATTCTAGTTTTTGTGTGTAGACATGATCCACTATTGACCTGTTTAGCCCTGTCTGAGTTTGAGAAGATACTAACTGTGTTGCCTACCCATGATTGTACTTTTGAGCAGGAAAAATAGTGTTAAATGTTGTAGAGTTAAACACAGAATTATGATTCATATGATATTTTTGCTGATAGTTAATTATGCTCATACTGATCAGAACATAATCAGTAAATAGAAAGATATTTGAGTTTGGCTAAAATAATTGTGATATCATGTGCAATAGGAAATCATGGAGACTATGTCGACCTCACAGTCACTGAATAAGTATTCTTCACTCACAGACTGCAACATCAGTTCCAGTTTCCAGCTGATATCTCAGTTTGTTACTATCACAGCTGATGGTTGATGGTGATGGGGAGTGGGTCCTCAGTGGATCAGGCTTGGTCAAGTGTGTTCCATGGATTCTTGATTGGATTTTGATCTTGGAGCATGGAGGCTCATAGGAATTTGACATGTTACTATGCGGGAGTGTGCTCAGTGTTTGAGTAGGTAGTCCATGTCAAAATGACTTCCACATAAAACCGAGGAGCCAAGTTTCCCAGCACAACGCTGTTGAAATACTATTTTCTGCACTATAAGGCACACTTTAAATCCTTTAATTTTCTCAAAAATCGATAGTGCACCTTATAATTTGGGGAGCATTATGTATGAATTTCCGGTAGAGATGGGAATCGTTATGGTTCTGACATAAACGTTAGTAACCAGACCGAAAAGCAGCGCACATTTCGGTGCTTTATTTTGGCGCTTTTTTTTCTTCCTGAGATGTCATACACTTTGGATTCAGCCAATCATTTTACCTTTCCACAGATAGTAGGCGGGCCCAGGTACGTACATTCTTTTAGAGCAGAGATATAGATTAAAAATGTCCAAGGCAAAGCAGTCAAAAGTCTGGCTGTACTTCACAGCATTAGATGCAAACTCAGCAGCCTGCAACAAGTGCTTTAAGGTTGCACTCCTATTAAATCGCTCCCCTGACAACGCTGATCAGTTGCAGGTATGTGGCATCATCTTCAACTGTGGCCAGCCACCTAGCAGGGCATCTACACATCTACCGTCCTGAAGGTGCCTGTAACCCGGTCTACCAGATACAGCTGCATATTTCGAGAATTCCATCAAATTTTATTTCGGCATGCATGGAGATACTTCCTGGTGGCAACCATGAGGTATGCAAAACTGACGATTCAAGCAAAACGTGTAATAAAAGGGACAGTGCAAGTACAATGCTGTGAAAACTTATTTACCCCGTTCTGGATTTATTTTTCTTCATTTTTTTCAGATAATTAATATTTAATATTAAGCAAAGATAGCTCCACTAAAGCCAAAATGTGTTTTTTAAAGGGCAATTTCATTTATTAAGGGAAAAAGCTGTCCCGTGAGAAAAAGTAATTGCCCCCTAATCTTCACAACTGCTTGTGGCAGCCTTGGCAACTGGTACATTCATTTTGGGTAACTGATGCGATTTGGATCATTTAGTGAGGTTAAACTTCATGCCAGGAATGGACAGAATTCATGGTTCCATCAATTACAGCAGGACATCCTGAAACAGCACAGCAGCCCCAGGCCATCACACTACCTTCCTCCACCATGTTGAACTGTAGGTATAATGTTCTCTATATGACATGCTGTGTTAGTTGTATACCAGATAGCTGCCATTGGGTTCCTGATTTTCATTATTACAGTCAGTGTAATTACAGCTCAAGCAGTTTCCTATTACAGTTACAGTTACAAACATCGATATTAATTACATTTAAGCATTTCCTCCTGTTGTGGTTAGGTCACATTTGTGTTTTCCTGCTTGAAATAAATTTTGAAACATTTTGTAAGCATGGTAATATATTAAGTAATCTAAAGTATTCAGAATACGTTACTCTCATTGAGTAATGTAGCGGAATACGTTACAAAACACATTTTAGGGCATGTATTCTGTAATCTGTAGTGGAATACATTTTAAAAGTAACCTCCCCAACACTGTTAGTGTCTTACTTTATTTTGTAGTGATGAATCAAACTATTGTGGATCAGGTTTTCACGGCCTTCCTGGTCACTTGATGCAGAAATCCTGTCAGTAAATAATTAAGAATTAAAAAGCTTCACATTTCAATAAAGGTCTCTCTATTTTACTGTGCTTTACACATTTTTGACTAATTATAATTTGATGAACTGGATGTCATTAACTGGTGACATAGATTTTTTTTTTATACCACGAGTGGGTAAATGGGCAGAGTGGTAAGTTATCTTTCTCTGAAAATGTATAAACTGACAATGTTTCACTCACGTGCAACTCCAAAAAATACTACAGCAGATGTGCATTTAGTTGGATCAGATTTTCAAACCTAGAAATGTCCCAGGGCCAGACATTTGAAGCACTTCAAACCCATATGAAGGAACTAATGAAAAAAGTCATATTTATTCATTGCTTCACTTTTAAACTTGATCACATCTGAAAGCATGCACAAGAATAAGTGCATAAAAATAACTGAACTGAATCTGAAGTTGCAGTAATAGTTTAAAAACATCAAAGTCATGACTGAGTTCATTGGAACTGACTCTGACCAAGGAGAAATGAAGACATTTCAGCAGTTCAGAATATCTTGAGCAACAATTAGGTGATTACTAAAGTCATTATGTTTCACCATCTCAGGAACACAAAGTCAAAATGACAATAAAGGTTGTTTCTCAAATTGTAACTGGCATGGCTGTTAGTAGAAAAGGTTTAGTGACTGGCAGTGCTGTCTTTATACGTTAATATTTAGATGGGTGACAGTTTGACGTGTTCTTAGTGTCTCACTTTATTTTCTAGTGATGGATCAAACTATTGTAGGTCAGGTTTTCACGGCCTTTCTGTCCCTCCCTCCCCCCTTTCCACCCAGCCCTCAAAAGCTTTAAAAGCCACAACTGGTAGTGGCTCTGTTGTTCTTGTTCACACCTCTCTCCTCTCCACATTGCAGCTGAGCTGAGAACAGTTTGAAATATGCATCCTCAAGTTTACCCGACTGAAGACGTGCCATTGCAGGGTGTGAATTATGGTGGATGTACCAGTCATCATTGAATACCCGCAAGACCATATCATCTGGTCAATCTGCTGCTTTGCCTACGCAAATCCTTTTTGCCTTGGACTTGCAGCTCTCATTTATTCCATCAAGGTGAGTTTATGGTAACAAATTTTAATTTCTTAGAAGTGTTTGTGTGTGTGTGTGTGTGTGTGGGGTGGGGGGGGGGGGGGGGGGGGGGTCAAAATAAAATGGTACAGGACAGAGCTCAGTAAAATAAAACCTAAAAAGTGAGAATAAGTTAAAAATAATAGAACAAATGGCTGACCAGAAGTAGTAATAGCAACACAGGAAATGTCAGATATTAAAGTTTTTAAAGTGTATAAAATGTTTTCATCCTTCCAGGCCAGAGACAGGAAGGTGGTTGGAGATGTGGATGGTGCACGACGTTATGGCTCCACTGCTCGCTGTCTCAACATTATCTCCACAATCATAGTTTCGACTGTGTTCTGCGCTTTAATAATTGGGATTACTGTTCTCACTACTACTATAGTTTCATACCGTACTCCTAATTTAAATTCACCCAGAGAACAGTATGGGTTTTCGTATTAAAATAAATTTTGCAACCTTCTATAACTTTTTAAATGCATCATCTGGGGGGGAAAAAAAGCCATTTTACAAAAATCTTAAATGGAAGTCTTCTCTATTTCTTTACTGACAAGTTTTGTTTTCAGACTTTGTTAGTTGATGCATAAATCCTGTTAGTAAATCGTTAAGAAATAAAAAGCTTCACATTTCAATAAATGTCTCTCTATTTTACTGTGCTTTACACATTTTTGACTACTTATAATTTTCTTTTCTTTTTTTAACTTTCTTTTTTCCCCCAACCGGTAACATAGTTTAATATCATGAGTGGGGAAAAGGGCAGAGTGATGTTTTCCTTCTCTGAAAATAGATAAAGTGACTATGTTTCACTCATGTGCATTTCCAAAAAATACTACAGCAGTTATAAATTTAGTTGGATCAGATTTTCAAACCAAGAAATGTCCCTGGGCCAGACATTTGAGGCAGCTTGTAAGCAACAGGTAACAATAAACTTCAAACCAATATAAAGGAACTAATAAAAGAAGTATTATTTATTCATTGTTTTGCTTTAAAAGTTGATCACATCTGAAAATATGCACAAGAATGCATGCATTTAAATAACAAATGAATTGTAAACGAACAGAATCTGAAGTAGTAATAGTTTTTTTTTTATTTAAAAAGCAATAAACTTTGCCCATATCGGACATCTGAATGTGCACAACATTAATGATTAAATCATATCAAAGCCATCACTGCAGAAACCCATTACATTATACACACAAATATAACAATTACATCGTCACCCTGATGGAACATAATTTTAATTTTAAGGCAGGCATGGCTTGTTACTCATCCAGTATATTCAATTTTATTTGTTGTAGCCTACATATATGTTAACATGTAATTACTCTGTTGACATTAGTGGGAGAAGTTATTTATCCATTTTTTGTTCTGTGCATTGAATGGGAGCTGATTTTTATTGAGTGTGTGAAAAACCTTAATCACATTTTTACGTTGATCCAAACACACTGAGGATGACTGCAACTTTGATAAGGCAAGGCAAGGCAAGTTTATTTGTATAGCACAATTCAACAACAAGGTGATTCAAAGTGCTTTACAGAGACATTAGAAACAAGAACAAGTAAAAAGCATGATTTAAAATTGATTAAAACAATCAAACTAACTAACTCATTAACAAACAAACAAAACAGTATATAAAATCAAAACAGATAAAATCAGAAATAGATAAAATCAGTAGTTAAAATGTTAGTTTTGAAATTTAAGCTTAAAAGTGTGGATTTGGTGCTTTATTCAAATGCAGCTGAGAACAGGTGAGTCTTCAACCTGGATTTAAATAAACGGAGTGTTTCAGCTGATCTGAGGCTTTCTGGGAGTTTGTTCCAGATATAAGGAGCATAAAAGCTGAATGCAGCTTCTCCGTGTCTGGTTCTGACTCTGGGAACTGATAAAAGACCGGATCCAGATGACCTGAGGGATCTGGAAGGTTCATACTGGGTCAGGAGGTCACTGATGTATTTTGGTCCTAAACCATTCAGAGCTTTATAGACCAGCATCAGAACTTTAAAGTCTATCCTGTCACGGTTCTGGGTCATGTTGACCCAGCTTTCTGTTTTTCATGCTTTGGTGTTTTTCTAGATTATGATTTATGATTTATCAGTGATACTGTTTTGATTATGATGATTATTTAGTAGACTTTGGTCAGTGTCAAGTCTGTCTCTCTCTGTCTAGTCCGTGTCTTAGTAAAGTGTGTTTTGTTTCCTGTTTTACTTTGAAGGTTCTTGTTCCTGTCTGATGTCAGTGTTCCAGCTTTGCTCTCCCTGTCTCGTTAGGTCTTATTTCTCCCAGCTGTGTCCCCCTTCTGTCTCTAATTCCTTGATGACTCCCTCAGTGTATTTAAGCCCAGTGTGTCTTTGTGTCAGTGTCGCGTCGTTAACGTCTGTTCACCCTCACTTGCTGTTTGTTCATGATTTCCAGTCTGCCTGCATCTCAGTTTAGAGTTTTGTTTGCTTTTGTGTAGTGATGGCCAAATGAAGCTTTCTGAAGCACTGAAGCTTGTATTGAAAAACGGTTAATTACTCGAAGCTTTTCAACACAGTCCTCTCTGGTGACATCTGGTGGCCAAAAATACAAAGAGCAGCTTGAATCCACAAAATAAAACCAACTGCTTCATTACGATCGCCTACTCTACACAGTGGAGTTTTGTCTGATATTGGGCCGCTGTTGTGTTGCTTTGAACCTGTATTTTTTTTGGTGGTTAAAAAAATGTGTTTTATTTGTTTAATAAATAGTTTTGACCAGTAAACTCTCCTTGTTTAAACATGCATCATGGTGTGGTCTTCCTTTGCTTGTGAGTTCTTGATGTTAGTAAATACAATAATTGAAAAAAATACCACGTTACATATAATATATACATATAATAATGTACAACACATTATGGAGTATGCTTCTGCTCTGAGGTCCTGCCTCCATGCACTTATGCAATTAATCGCTAGACAGGTGCATTTATAAATAATATTATATTAGGGAAATTTTCCCAGACATATTTTTGACCTGGGGGTAGAATTGATTGTGAAATGGAAAGGAAAATGCTTATGAAATTGCAAATTAAAAACATGATGCATTTAAGGTAACCCTTTTTCATTTTTATTTAAAAAGAGAATTTGTTCTAATGTGCGATGGCCGAACCTGTTCCTTTTGGTGGAGATCATTTATCCTGCCTTAAGGAAAATCCCTTCACATGGCCCAGAGGAGGCTGGAGTGCACAGAAACTGGTAGAGATGCAGTTTTACAGTCTACCTGGGCCCCACCAACTATCAGCTAAAGAGAATAAATAAATTCAATTGCTGCACATTTGGCAGACTAACATTTTCAGATTAATTAAACAATAAAATATATATTTTTACAACATTACATATAAAGAGTCAAGTGGAAGTTTTTTAAGTTTTAAGTTATTTAATGATATTTATATTATGGAAGCAGATTTTTGACATTTTACCTTTTTCCCGTTTTCAGATATAATAAACACGCACAAAACAAAAGTAAACGGCCAGAACACAAAGCTGGAAAACTCACCCGATTGACAAAAATCAACTCAAAATTCTCCCACACAACAGAACCCCCTCTATTCCTCGCTGGCTCCAAATTTCTCAGTGGAATGATCAGTGTTTCGCTATCTGTCACCATCAAAACACTCCACAAATCCCGTGAATGATTCGCTTCCTTATAAACCATTGAATCAGATACCAAAGCAGTTAGGTTCTAAATGAAGCTTCGGACGTCCCCGATCACGTGACTCTGGCCAAACAAATCAAGCTTCGATACAGTGCTTCTGAAGCAGTGTGTTGATTTTTTTGACACACGCACCGGAGCTTCAGCTTCAAGCGGGCCATCACTACTTTTGTGAGTTTTATTTTATCTTGATGTTTAAAGCTGCATTTTCAGTTGAAACCTCGTTTACTAAGAATCCTGCATTTTGGGTCCACCACTCCTGCCTGCCTGCCACACAGCCGACCATGACATATCCTCTCACAGACAGGCAGCCAGTGTAAAGACCTCAGAGCTGGACTGATGTGGTCCACTTTTTTGGTCTTAGTGAGGACTCGAGCAGCAGAGTTCTGAATCAGCTGTAGTTGTCTGACTGATTTTTTTAGGTAGACCTGTAAAGATGCTGTTACAGTAATCAAGCCTACTAAAGATGAATGCATGGACTAGTTTTTCCAGATCCTGTTGAGACATCAGATCTTTTATCCTTGAAATATTCTTGAGGTGAAAGTAAGCTGATTTTGTTATTGTCTTAATGTGTTTTTCTAAGTTTAGATAAGATAAGATAAGATAAGATAGAACTTTATTAATCCCTCGGGTGGGTTCCTCTGGGAAATTCGATTTCCAAAAAAGCACAGCACCGACAGAAGTTACAGAGTTATACACACACACATATATATAAATACAGAGACAATATAAATAAAATATACGAAGGGGATAAATAGAATAAATAGGAATAAAAATAAAAATACAAGTGAATTGCACATTTCAAGTATTGAGTCTATTGCACCGTTGACTATTTACAAAAGTATTGCACAAAAGGTATTGCACAGTGAGGTGAAGAGGCACTACAGCTTAGTTGTTCCCTCCTTTGTCCTCCTGTTTCCCCTCCCTCTCCCCTCCAGAGAGGAGTTAAACAGTCTGATGGCGTGTGGGACAAAGGAGTTTTTAAGTCTGTTAGTTCTTGTCTTTGGGAGAAGCAACCTGTCACTGAACAGACTCTTCTGGTTGTTAATGGCCGTGTGCAGAGGATGCCTGGCATTGTCCATAATGTCCATCAGTTTCTTTAATGTCCTTTTCTCTGCCACTGTCACCAGAGTGTCCAGCTTCATGCCGACCACAGAGCTAGCCCTCCTGATCAGGTCTGCATCCATCACTACACCCAAATTTCTCGCCTGGTTTGTGGTTTTTAGGTGTATAGATTGAAGTTCTCTGGTGACCTGTAATCGTTTTTCTTTGGCGCCAAAGACTATTACTTCAGTTTTGTTTTTGTTTAGTTGGAGAAAATTGTGGCACAACCAGTCATTAATTTCCTCAATGCATTTACCAAGAGCCTGTACAGGGCCTTGGTCTCCTGGTGACATTGTGATATATATTTGTGTGTCATCTGCATAGCTGTGGTAGTTTATTTTGTTGTTCTTTATAATCTGTGCTAGTGGGAGCATGTAAATGTTAAACAGAGGGGGTCCCAAGATGGAACCTTGGGGAACTTCACATGTGATACTTGTCTGCTCGGATGTGAAGTTACCTATTGATACAAAATGTCTGTGAAGGTTCTCAGTCATCCAGGTCATCGTAGTCAAAGGAGCTTGCAAAGAAAAGCGTCTGGACTTCTTTAAGTTACTTGAAGCTTCTCGGATGAGAGGTGAAACGTCTTCAAGTAACTTAAAGAAGTCCAGACGCTTTTCTTTGCAAGCTCCTTTGACTATTGATACAAAGTATTTCCTGTTTTCTAAGTATGTTTTGAACCAGTTTAGTACAGTTCCTGAAAGACCTGCCCAGTTCTCCAGTCGTTTGAGTAATATGTTGTGGTCAACTGTATCAAATAAGGGGAATTATGTATGTTAACCTCAGTCCTATGTCAGCAAGTTTGAGTAGGTTGTGAATGTCGTCTCCTTCACCTTCGTGGGCAGAGCAAGTCCAACTCATTGACCACAAGCATTCTCTTTTCAGATGTTTGAATAGATTACTCAGAAAGTAGACACTGAGTGTGGAGCTGTATTTGTTTTTTTTTTTTGGGGGGGGGGTCTTGCCTGCTGTTGAGCAGGAACATTGTGATCTCCTCTTTAAGATCACAAAAACACTCAAGCATGCAACCTTTACGCGGACTGTTGTGAAATGTGGAGCAAAGAGAGACTGAAGTCCCCCTGACTGCCCCTTGTCATCACAGCTGAGGGAATAAAAGGACTTGAAAAGCAGCCTTGTGTTAATAATGTGTTGAAAGTGGTCAGCGTGCAAAAACAGAGCTTTTCCCAATCTGCTAGTAAGGATTAGATATAAGTCTGATTATATGTTAGCAGAGAGATCTGAGTAGTGAAAATTTCTGTGCAGTCTATTCTAGTTTTTGTGTGTAGACATGATCCACTATTGACCTGTTTAGCCCTGTCTGAGTTTGAGAAGATACTAACTGTGTTGCCTACCCATGATTGTACTTTTTTTTTTTTTTTTTTTTTTTTTTTTAATAAATAGGACAGGGGGAATGAATGAGAGAGAGAGGGGGAGAGAAAGAAAGAAAACCAAAGGGGAGAAGAGACGGTGAGAAGGGGGGGAAGAGAGACAAAAAAAAAAAAAAAAAACTCCTGGGTCACCTGTATGGAGAAAACAAACAAACAAACAAACAAACAAACAAACAAACAAACAAACAAACAAACAAACAAACAAACAAAAACAAACAGAGGAGACAGCAAACAACAAAGAGCAACATAATAATAGAGAAAACAAAGCACCATCACAATAAACTAGCTAGTCATAGATATCAGTATTTACTAAGTAATAAACGATATTGTGCAGCACGCAAGATAGACAGTGCACAGTGTGCTTTGAGGCAGCAGCCAAGAAAGCTTTAGTCCGCGTCTGTGAATACCCATGTGTGCATACCTGTGTGGATCAGCATGCTTGCATTCCAAAGGTTTCTCCATGTAATGATCTGCTAGGGAGTGTGGGGGGGCCACAGCCCCGTCCTCCAGGGTGTGAAGCGGGTATGGAGGAGATCAAAACTCCAGACATCCAGAGGCCCCCAGAACACAAGAGACCATGGAAGACCAACAGAGGGGCAGCCGCGCCACTGTCCCAGTAAGAGCTGAGGAGAGTCCCAGATGAGGGCTCGCCCAGCAGCCGCGGAGCAGAAGTCAGGGGGAGTTGCAGTGACGCGCCCGTGAGCTCCGCCGGCCCCCAGCTGCGCCTGAGTGACCGAGCCCTAGGCCGAGAGGCCGGGGGCACCCCACCTCCAAAGGGGCCCGAGCGAGCCCCAGGCCCCAGGCCCCGACAAGCGGCCGCCAAGGAGTGAGCCGGTGTGTACCCGGACGCCCACCCCCAGACACAAAGAACCACCAACACACCGACACCTGAGGGAGTCCGCCACCAGCAGGGGAAGTGGTGGTGGGTGGAGATAGGCCTCCAAACCTTGGAGGGCCTGAGGTGTCCCCAGAGAGGTGGCGTCTGATACCCAACCTGACATATAGACACAGATATACAGGCACACACAGACACAAACATCCATTCCCACCCTCATGCTCTCATATGCACTCACTCCACACTCAACCAACGTGGAGACAGACATAAAGAGACGCTGTACACACAATCACACTCCCCAAGCGTACTCTACAAACCGGGTCTAGGTACCCTTGCCCCTGGAGGGGGGAATTGCACCCAGACCCAGGTGGTGTTACCCTTTTCCCTGCGGTGGGGAGAGGCAGACCACCCCGACTCCGCAGTAGCAGGGAGGCCCCACACCCCAGACCGCAGTCGGACGGCCAACTCCTCCTACTAGCCCTCCCGCTCCAGCAGGCCGCAGAGAATGGGGGTGGGATTGTACTTTTGAGCAGGAAAAATAGTGTTAAATGTTGTAGAGTTAAACACAGAATTATGATTCATATGATATTTTTGCTGATAGTTAATTATGCTCATACTGATCAGAACATAATCAGTAAATAGAAAGATATTTGAGTTTGGCTAAAATAATTGTGATATCATGTGCAATAGGAAATCATGGAGACTATGTCGACCTCACAGTCACTGAATAAGTATTCTTCACTCACAGACTGCAACATCAGTTCCAGTTTCCAGCTGATATCTCAGTTTGTTACTATCACAGCTGATGGTTGATGGTGATGGGGAGTGGGTCCTCAGTGGATCAGGCTTGGTCAAGTGTGTTCCATGGATTCTTGATTGGATTTTGATCTTGGAGCATGGAGGCTCATAGGAATTTGACATGTTACTATGCGGGAGTGTGCTCAGTGTTTGAGTAGGTAGTCCATGTCAAAATGACTTCCACATAAAACCGAGGAGCCAAGTTTCCCAGCACAACGCTGTTGAAATACTATTTTCTGCACTATAAGGCACACTTTAAATCCTTTAATTTTCTCAAAAATCGATAGTGCACCTTATAATTTGGGGAGCATTATGTATGAATTTCCGGTAGAGATGGGAATCGTTATGGTTCTGACATAAACGTTAGTAACCAGACCGAAAAGCAGCGCACATTTCGGTGCTTTATTTTGGCGCTTTTTTTTTCTTCCTGAGATGTCATACACTTTGGATTCAGCCAATCATTTTACCTTTCCACAGATAGTAGGCGGGCCCAGGTACGTACATTCTTTTAGAGCAGAGATATAGATTAAAAATGTCCAAGGCAAAGCAGTCAAAAGTCTGGCTGTACTTCACAGCATTAGATGCAAACTCAGCAGCCTGCAACAAGTGCTTTAAGGTTGCACTCCTATTAAATCGCTCCCCTGACAACGCTGATCAGTTGCAGGTATGTGGCATCATCTTCAACTGTGGCCAGCCACCTAGCAGGGCATCTACACATCTACCGTCCTGAAGGTGCCTGTAACCCGGTCTACCAGATACAGCTGCATATTTCGAGAATTCCATCAAATTTTATTTCGGCATGCATGGAGATACTTCCTGGTGGCAACCATGAGGTATGCAAAACTGACGATTCAAGCAAAACGTGTAATAAAAGGGACAGTGCAAGTACAATGCTGTGAAAACTTATTTACCCCGTTCTGGATTTATTTTTCTTCATTTTTTTCAGATAATTAATATTTAATATTAAGCAAAGATAGCTCCACTAAAGCCAAAATGTGTTTTTTAAAGGGAAATTTCATTTATTAAGGGAAAAAGCTGTCCCGTGAGAAAAAGTAATTGCCCCCTAATCTTCACAACTGCTTGTGGCAGCCTTGGCAACTGGTACATTCATTTTGGGTAACTGATGCGATTTGGATCATTTAGTGAGGTTAAACTTCATGCCAGGAATGGACAGAATTCATGGTTCCATCAATTACAGCAGGACATCCTGAAACAGCACAGCAGCCCCAGGCCATCACACTACCTTCCTCCACCATGTTGAACTGTAGGTATAATGTTCTCTATATGACATGCTGTGTTAGTTGTATACCAGATAGCTGCCATTGGGTTCCTGATTTTCATTATTACAATCAGTGTAATTACAGCTCAAGCAGTTTCCTATTACAGTTACAGTTACAAACATCGATATTAATTACATTTAAGCATTTCCTCCTGTTGTGGTTAGGTCACATTTGTGTTTTCCTGCTTGAAATAAATTTTGAAACATTTTGTAAGCATGGTAATATATTAAGTAATCTAAAGTATTCAGAATACGTTACTCTCATTGAGTAATGTAGCGGAATACGTTACAAAACACATTTTAGGGCATGTATTCTGTAATCTGTAGTGGAATACATTTTAAAAGTAACCTCCCCAACACTGTTAGTGTCTTACTTTATTTTGTAGTGATGAATCAAACTATTGTGGATCAGGTTTTCACGGCCTTCCTGGTCACTTGATGCAGAAATCCTGTCAGTAAATAATTAAGAATTAAAAAGCTTCACATTTCAATAAAGGTCTCTCTATTTTACTGTGCTTTACACATTTTTGACTAATTATAATTTGATGAACTGGATGTCATTAACTGGTGACATAGATTTTTTTTTTATACCACGAGTGGGTAAAAGGGCAGAGTGGTAAGTTATCTTTCTCTGAAAATGTATAAACTGACAATGTTTCACTCACGTGCAACTCCAAAAAATACTACAGCAGATGTGCATTTAGTTGGATCAGATTTTCAAACCTAGAAATGTCCCAGGGCCAGACATTTGAAGCAGCCTGTAAGCAACAAGTAATTATAAACTTCAAACCCATATGAAGGAACTAATGAAAAAAGTCATATTTATTCATTGCTTCACTTTTAAACTTGATCACATCTGAAAGCATGCACAAGAATAAGTGCATAAAAATAACTGAACTGAATCTGAAGTTGCAGTAATAGTTTAAAAACATCAAAGTCATGACTGAGTTCATTGTAACTGACTCTGACCAAGGAGAAATGAAGACATTTCAGCAGTTCAGAATATCTTGAGCAACAATTAGGTGATTACTAAAGTCATTATGTTTCACCATCTCAGGAACACAAAGTCAAAATGACAATAAAGGTTGTTTCTCAAATTGTAACTGGCATGGCTGTTAGTAGAAAAGGTTTAGTGACTGGCAGTGCTTTAACTATTGTAGGTCAGGTTTTCACGGCCTTTCTGTCCCTCCCCCCCCCCCCCCCCCCCCTTTCCACCCAGCCCTCAAAAGCTTTAAAAGCCACAACTGGTAGTGGCTCTGTTGTTCTTGTTCACACCTCTCTCCTCTCCACATTGCAGCTGAGCTGAGAACAGTTTGAAATATGCATCCTCAAGTTTACCCGACTGAAGACGTGCCATTGCAGGGTGTGAATTATGGTGGATTCCCTGGTCAGCCTGGAGTGGTCCAGCAGACTGCTGTGAACATCAACACAGATGTACCAGTCATCATTGAATACCCGCAAGACCATATCATCTGGTCGCTGCTCTGCTTTGCCTACTCAAATCCTTTTTGCCTTGGACTTGTAGCTCTCATTTATTCCATCAAGGTGAGTTTATTGTGACACATTTTCATTTCTTAGAAATAGCTTTTTTATGTGCTTGCTCTATGTGATAAGAGAAGATAAAGTTATCCAATATTTTGGGAAATGGATTTGATACAGAAGCCAGAAAGTTAAAGACAACCAACAATAAAAGAATATATAAACAAAAACAAATATATGTTTTCAATAAAATTACATGCAATATGATAAAAATGTTAAAAACGGAAAAGAAAGGAGTTCAATTAAATGAAATAAGAGTATCAATACATTTTTATTTTGTATACATAATGTGAAACAAAACAAATTGAGATAAAATTTAATAGAACATTATGTAAAACATTGAAAATGATACAGGACATAACACAGGAAGATAAAATGAATGAAGAGAGATTGAGATGGAAAAATTGTAATACAATGCAGTAAAAGAACAACAAAAGGAGTGTAATATTCTGGCTTCATAAAATTAACCAGCTCAACTGAAATAAAGGAAAACTGAAATTAAACTTTTACTTAAATTTTACTGAAATTAAAGTCTTACTAAAACGCAATACAGAAAATATCAGACTGAGACAATAAAGGACTAAATAAACTATAAACACAAAACTGATTTATGGTAACTTCAAACAATATAAGCTACCCTCTTTTACATTTTGAAAATTAAAAAAAAAAAATCAGTGCTCACAAACCAGAATCTTGTTATTTTCAGGGACTATTAGAGGATTTATTAGAGGACAATAAAGTTGAATTCTACTCTGTTCTATTCTATTATACATGACATCTGATGTTTTGAGTTGTGAAAATGTGCTTGAATCCATTTTTCAAAGTTGAGAAAAGTATATTTTCATCCTTGCAGGCCAGAGACAGGAAGGTGGCTGGAGATGTGGACGGTACACGGCATTATGGCTCCACTGCTCGCGGTATCAACATTGCAGCCACAATCATAGCTGCCATTGGGTTCTTCAGTTTCATTATTACAATCAGTGTAATTATGGCTCAAGCACCTTCCTATTACAACTATCGATATTAATCACATTTAAGCATTTTCTCCTGTTGTGATTAGGTCCCATTTGTGTTTTTCTGCTTAAAATAAATTTTGCAACCTTCTAGAACTTTTAATAGCATGATCTGAGGGGAAAAAAAGCCATTTTACAAAAGTATTAAATTGAAGTCTTCTCTATTTCTTTACTGAAAAGTTGTATTTTGAGACTTTGTTACTTGATGCAGAAATCTTGTCAGTAAATAATTAAGAATTAAAAGCCTCCCATTTCAATAAATATCTCTCTATTTTACTGTGCTTTACACATTTTTGACTAATTATAATTGGACGAACTGGATGTCATCAATTGGTGACAGATTTTTTTATACCACGAGTGGGTAAAAGGGCAGAGTGGTGAGTTTTCCTGCTCTGAAAATTTATAAACTGACAATGTTTCAGTTGTGTGCAACTCCAGAAAATACTACAGCAGATATGCATTTAGTTGGATCAGATTTTCAAACCTAGAAATGTTCCTGGGCCAGACATTTGAAGCAGCCTGTAAGCAACAAGTAATTATAAACTTCAAACCAATATAAAAGAACTAATGAAAAAAAAATCATATTTATTCATTGCTTCACTTTTAAACTTGATCACATCTGAAAGCATGCACAAGAGTAAGTGCATAAAAATAACAAATGAGTTGTAACTAAACAGAATCTGAAGTAGCAGTAATAGTTAAAAACAGTGAAAAACATTTTGCCCATATCTGACATCTGAATGTGCACAACATTAATGATTCAATCATATCAAAGCCATCACTGCAGAAACTCATTGCATTATACCCTGATGGAACATAATTTTACCTGTAAGTCAGGCATGGCCTGATACACATCCAGTAATGTTAATATTTAGGCTACAGTTACCCTGTTTACATTAGTCAGAAAAGTTATTTATCCATTTTGTTGTTCTGTGCATTGAATGGGAGCTGATTTTTATTGAGTTCAAATGTGAAAAGCCTGAATCACATCTGTATGTTGATCCAAACACAATGAGCATGACTGCAACTTTGATAAGGGTTTGATAAAAAGTTTGATAAACTTTGCAGCTCCTGTGCTGTGGCTACAGATGACTGCATGACAGCAAGTTCTAGTAGGTTGTGTTACACCCCAGCCCAGGGGAAACTGGTGTGCAACACAAGGAAAATCTTAAAAAAAAAAAAAAAGAAGAAAAAAAAAAAAGGAAAATGTCCCCACACTCCTTGCTCTCAAGGAAGAAAAACCAAAAACTGCCACAGATTTACAATATCCAGTCAGTTTATTAAGTCCCAAAAGGTAACAGGCATCAGGGTGAGCGTGGCCAAAACAATAAACAAAACTCTCTAGATATGAAATGCAACTGGCTTACCTACACTGAAAAACCCCAAAAGTAAATACAGGTCTCTTACCTGCCTTCCTAACCAAAAACAGGAGAAAACTTTCCAAAAGAAAATGGCTTCTCACCCCTACAGCTACCGAGTAAAAGTATTTACAACTATTTAACAACTATTTACAACAAAACTACTTACAACACAGATTCATACGCAGCCACATGCACAGTTTGTTGGGAACAGGAAGTAAGCGGGGGGGGGCATGCCAGTTCAGAAGGATCCTCATTTATAGACGGCCTCTCCCAGTCCTCCACCAATGGTCAGCCTCCACCTGGAACTCACATAACATCAACAACACAGGACACAAACTATGCCACCCTCGGGGGCCCGTTCTTCGTACGTCGCTCACTACATCCAAGATCAAATGACACATCCAAGACCAAACCATCGCGCTAACCGTGAGCTCGCTAATCCGGTTCCCCGAACACACCTGTTGTTGACGATTAGTACAGCTGGACGCAGTAATGTGACATCACTGGGTGTCGTAAAAGGGGCTACGCATCGATAGTAGAAACATTGATCGGCAACCCGCTGATTGGTCGGCGAAAATGTCAAAGGGGCGCGCTCGGTATTTTCCGGCAGCAGAGCAAGAACTCTTGATTGAGGGATTTCAGGAGTTTCAGAGTTTAATTAAAACGCAAGGGAACACTGCAAAGGCTGCAAAAGCAAGGAGAGAGGGCTGGCAGAAAGTTGCTGACAAATCAAACTCGTAAGTAATTTAATAATAACAATAATAATGGAGTGGGTTTATATAGCGCTTTTCAAGGCACCCAAAGCGCATGACAATACCACTATTCAGTCACTTTATTATTTATTTATAGATTTATTATATTACACTATATTATCCAATATTATATTACATTATATTATATTGTTATATTATATCCCCTTTCACATTAGAGCCACAACAGGACCCACTAGAACATGGGAACAAGTAAAAGTGAAATATAAGAATATTCTACAGAATGGTAATATTTATCACTTATATTGCTTTTCGTCTCTTGGAAAGAGACCCTGAAATAATCTGTTTGTTTGTTCATAACAGCAACCAAGAAAAGGGCAGAGCAAAAAAAAGACAGGTGGTGGTCCTGCACCCCCTCGTCAACAAGTTGGTTAAGTAAATAATACCCTCACGGGAATATCGATATCTCTCAATGAGCACACTGTCGCGCTGAGCTAAAGGATCCTGTCTATCCCGCAATATACGCTGAATTCTGAGGACTCTCCTTATCAATCTTGCACCTTCTGCAATGGGTGGCTCGCGTAAACGGACAGGACATGGCTGCGACAGACTTCCCAAATCCACCTTCGCTTTTATAGCCGTGGTCTCTCATCTTGATTACACGAAGTAATTTACAATTGCTACTCTGAAATATGAATTACATTTGTAATAATCACATACATGTAATAGGATGTTAATAGTACATTTCCCTTTTTTAGGAAATGACCTGTATGTATCTGTGTGGAATCAATGAAAGAATCAAATACTGCATTATCTTTAGTTACATTGATAATATTTATTTATGGTAAAACAGTGGTGGAATATCGCTGTTGCTTTCATATAAATGAAGCGGACATACCTGCGTGGCCGCGATCTAATCCTGTTTACATAAAGTAAACCTGCTCCCGAGCAGGTTTACGCTTACGGCTCTGTTGCTATGACAGCAAGTCCCGGATGAGCTTCGGGGAACCGAACGATCGAAGATCACGCGAAATCGTCAACAATCTAATCCAGCTAACTTACTTAGCGAGGTACGAAGAACAGGCCCCTGGTGTGGCAGACAAAAACACAGTGCAAAACATCCATAACACTGAATCATATCAGTTGTGAACTTTTTCTCCCTCACCTTCATTGGCTGTGCAAGTCCATCTCCTTAACCACAAACACTATTTTCAAATGTTTGAATATATCACTCAGAAAGTAGACATTGACTGTGGAGCTGTATTTGTTTTTTGGGGTTTTTTTGCCTGCTGTTGAGCAGGAACATTGTGATCTCCTCTATAAGATCATAAAAACACTGAAGAGTGCAGCCTTTATATGGACTGTTGTGTAATGTGGAGTAAAGCGAGACTGAAGTCCCCCTGACTGCCTCTTGCCATCACAGCTGAGGGAAAAAAGACTTGAAAATCAATCTTATGTTTTAAAAATGTATTGAAAATGGTCAGAATGATAAAACACAGCTTATCCCTATCTGCTAGTAAGGATTAGGTATATGTCTGATAAATATGTTCGCAGAGAGATCTGAATAGTGAAAATGTCTATTCAGTCTATTTTAGTTTTCCTGTGTAGACATGATCCACCATTGACTTTTTAATTCATGTCTGAGTCTGAGAAGATAAGAACTGTGTTGCCAACCTGTCATTCTACTTTTGGGCAAGAAAAATAGTGTTAAATGTTGTAAAGGCTAAACACAGAATTATGAATTGTGTTTTCTTTTGCTCTCTGTTGCGTCGTACCCTGTACATGCTGTGTGTTTGTCATGTTCTAGTGTTTTAGTGTTCCAGCTCCTCTGTTCAGAGTTTTTGTTCAGTTTTTTTTTTCTGAGTTTTATTTTGATCTCCCTGTTTGAGTCCTGGGCCCTATTTCAGGAAGCCGGTTTAGTGCAAACTCTGAGTAACTATACCCTGAGTTAACGAAAACTCTGGGTTTTCAGTTTCACAAAGTGAGTTTAGATTAATCCTGAGTGAGTTACTATGACGACACACTCCGTGAAGCTTTACTTCAACTAACCCTGACGTTCTCCGCCTCTGTGTCGGAAACCTGACTGTAGGAAGTGTCAGACATGGCATGCCCCTTCCTTGAAGAGCCAGTAGATGTTGAAGCCCAAATTCTCCGCAGAGCTCTCCGCCGGGAGAGAGTAATTAGAGCGCATTTTATCATTTCCTGATGATTTCCTGTGTGAACCTTACTGTTTTTCAGCACAATCTATAATTTATTTGAAGAACATCCTCAGGCCCAATATTGCTCATGTGACACATTGCGGACATTCTCTCAGTTCTGTACATATTATTTGTATTGCACTTTGGTTTTCTGCAAACGGGAGCTTTCTGTATAATATTGGTGACGCTGAGCACGTTTCCAAGGCTACCATCTGTCGGACAGTCAGGAATGGTACAGTTGCACTGAAACGTCTCCTGCACTCTTCTGTGGTGTTCCCCGGTCATAGACCCACAAGATTTATCAAAGAGGGATTCCACAAAATTGCAGGTATCAGGATGAACAAAACTCAATTCATGATGTGGTGACACTTGTGAACTACTACTTAAATTTTACATTTATTTTCAGGGTTCCCAGGCGTAATTGGCTGTACAGATGGCACTCACATTCCAATCATTGCTCCTTCAGGAAATGAAGGAGACTATGTGAACAGGAAGTCTTTCCACAGCATTAATGTACAGGTACATAGTTCCCTGTAGCATTTCAAGCTAACAAATTATTTCATTATAGTAATGGATGCTAATTTGTGTTCTCTGCACTGTGAAGATCATATGTGATGCTGCCAACATTATCACAAATGTGGAAGCCAACTGCTCAGCCTCTGTGAGTGGTGGTGGTGGAGGACCCCCCACCTGTTTTTCGGGCCTCCGCTTTTTTTCTAGTGGCTATAACGGGTCACATTTGAGCATACAGAGTAAGCAAATATGTACTTGTAATGTGCTCAGATAATTTCAATAAGTGCTTACAGAAAGAAAATTAATGTAGCCTCTAACTGCAATTGATTTACATGGGACAAACAGACCAAGCACTATGGCTCGTAATACAATTACACCTTACCTGTTTGGACTATATTTTTATATTTCATTTTTACTTGCTGCCAGGAACGTTTGGGGCCTGTTGGGTTGCATCTGCGCTCACATCACATCACAAAATAAAATGTATAAAATAAAATATAATAAAATAACGTGTTAAATGGGTGGAAATCCCTAGATCAATGTTTAAATTAACACTCACGCATTGACTCTGTCAGCTATGGTTTGCCATGCATGCTCCCTTTCTTTTGCAGCTGAGGCTGTGTTACTTTTTTTCCGCAAAATTTGCATGTTATCGGCATATGCTGCCATCAGAATTTCGGCCTAAAGCGCTGTAAAATACATTGACCGCGCCTTCTTTCCCTCCGTCTCCATGGTGACTCGCTTAATCTGTGCTCCACTAATCAGGGCTTTATGTATCCTCGTGCGCGCGCTTAACTTGGGGTTAAAGCAACTCCGCGTTGATTGAACTAATTGCTATCAGCCTTTCTGAAACCGAATATTCCGAGTTGGACAGTTCGGGGTTACTCAACCCTGAGTATCATTTTTAACTCTGAGTTTTCTAAACCGGCTTCCTGAAATAGGGCCCTGTTCTATGTGATGGCATCACATAGACACAAAAAACACAAAAACTGGGTTTTCAAAAATCTCCAACCAGTTTTCAGCGATTTGAAATGCCGTTTACGTGTGGACGAAAAATGTCATATAGGCTTTTAGAAGTCAACAAGTGCAAAAAAATAACTTAAAAGCCTCTGGAATTAAATAAAGGTACAGCAACAAGTTTAATATTCAGAAACCTAAAGTTTGTATCAGCAGCAGAATGGACCTAAAATAAATGTTTGTTTCAGTTCTATGAAGTTTTGAGTATTTTGGATTAGTAGTACTGCTGTGTTTGTTGTATCATATTGCTGTAATTGTTTATATGCTTTATATATTCTGAGGTAAGTTGATATATAGTGTTACTATGCTATCAGAAACACTTATCACAGCTCGTACATTTTCTTTTTACACATACATGTGATACATTAACACACACACACACACACACACACACACACACATATATATATATGGATATATATATATATATGGATAGCGTAGTGGTTAGACTACACAGGATGGAACACAGGATCGCAAGTTCAATTGCCTGGGGCGTCTGTATCCAGTAAGGGTCCTAAGGCTAGACCACCTATGCTAAGCAAGCCTACCGCAGACATGAGCGAGACAGATAAATATGAAGGCATGCCGGCTCGGACGTCGCCCGGATCAACAAGGTCCGCGTCGGGTGTTGAGGAACCAGGGCACCCTGACGAAAAGTGGGCTACTGGAACAAGAGGGCATCGGTGGGCAAGAGACGAAAACAGGGCGTTGTTGGAATGCTACTACGCAAGTAACCCCGGCGGAAGGGGCTACATGAATAGGATGAGGGACCTATAGATTCTTCGATACCCAACATCCACAATGACGGCGAAACAACCAGTAGCTCAGTGTTCCAACATTCGAAAGAAGGGACTGCTCTCACAGCTAGGGATTGACGAGGTACAACACAAATGCTACGGCAAGGAGGAGTCAGGAAGCCAGGTCAGGGGGGAGATATCATCACCCCCACCCGAGATTGGGTACATAGCCCCAAGTGCGATAGGAGAAGGATCGTTGAGTGCGAGAGGAACTGACCTGAAAAATAGGATCATGGCCAAGCTTGAAACCTGGATCCCCCGTAGCCGGTTACCAAGATTACGTGAAGTACCCTCAGAAGGTCTGCTAGATGATGTTAATGCAGCACTACGGACAACACCTACAACCACGATTACCGACACTAACAAGCTGATCTACAATACGGCAGCAGTGATCAGTGAGATGCTTGGCTACAAGTTGAACAGCCACAAGGGGCAGTACCCTCCATGGAGAAGGAGGCTAGAGGGCAAGATCAAAGTAGCACGGAGGGAGGTTAGCCAACTAACGGAGTTGCAGAAAGGTGTGACAAAGAAGGTGCATAAGAAATACAGCAAGCTGTCCATACCTGAGGCCTTGGAAACTGCCAAGCAAAGACTCACAGCCTTGGCCAGCTGCTTGAGGAGGTACACCAGAGAGATAGAAGGCAGGAGAATAAACCAGCTGTTCTCCACAGAACCAGCAAAGGTGTACTCTCAGTGGCAAGAATAATGAACAATAATAATAATAAAAGAACAGCACCACCAAGGCTGGAGACGGAGCAATACTGGAAGAGCATATGGGAGAAGGACGCAACCCATAACGGCAATGCTCAGTGGCTAGTGGATCTGAGGGCAGACCACAGCGACCTCCCTGAACAGGGTCCAGTAACCATCACAGTGGCAGATATCCAAGAAAGGGTCTCCAGTATGAAGAGTTGGACAGCACCAGGGCCCGACATGGTTTACGCCTACTGGCTAAAGAAGCTGACTGCACTCCACGAGCATCTGGCAGCACAAATGAACCAGCTGCTAGTTAACGAGAGACACCCGGAATGGCTAACCGAAGGTCGGACGGTCCTGATCCCCAAGGACCCCAAGAAGGGACCGGTCACCTCCAACTACGGACCTTCGGTTAGCCTACATGGAAGCTCCTGTCAGGCATCATATCAGCTAAGATGAACAGGGTCAATACATGAGCGGGACACAGAAAGGAATTGGCAAGAATACCAGAGGCGCAAAACACCAGCTACTGGTAGACAGAACAGTCAGCCGAGACTGCAAGACCAGACTGACCAACTTGTGCACTGCCTGGATTGATTACAAGAAGGCCTATGACTCAATGCCCCAAAGCTGGATACTGGAATGCCTAGAATTGTAGAAGATCAATGGGACCCTAAGAGCCTTCATCAGGAACTCAATGGGGATGTGGCGTACAACACTAGAGGCCAACTCCAAGCCCATAGCACAAGTCACCATCAAGTGCGGGATCTACCAAGGAGACGCTCTGTCCCCACTGCTGTTCTGCATAGGCCTGAACCCTCTCAGCGAGATCATTAACAAGACTGGCTACGGATACCGACTACGGAACGGAGCAGTTGTCAGCCACCTCCTGTACATGGATGACATCAAGCTGTATGCCAAGAGTGAACGAGACATCGATTCACTGATCCACACTACCAGGCTATACAGCAATGACAATGGAATGTCGTTCGGACTGGAGAAGTGTAGTCGGATGGTAACAAAGAGAGGGAAGGTAGTCAGAACTGGGGGGATTGAACTATCAGAAGGCAACATTGCAGACATAGAGGACAGTTACAAGTACCTGGGGATCCCGCAGGCGAATGGGAACCATGAAGAGGCCGCTAGACAAGCTGCAACCACCAAGTACCTGCAGAGGGTCAGGCAAGTCCTGAGGAGTCAGCTGAATGGTAAGAACAAGATCCGGGCCATCAACATGTACGTCCTGCCTGTGATCAGGTACACTGCTGGGGTAATAGGCTGGCCAAAGGAGGAGATAGAGGCCACTGACATAAAGACAAGGAAGCTCCTTACCATGCATGGAGGGTTTCACCCCAAGTCCAGCACCCTGAGGCTGTACGCTAAGCGGAAGGAAGGGGGCCGGGGACTGGTGAGTGTCAGCACCACAGTCCAGGATGAGACAACGAACATCCAAGAATACATTGCGAAGATGGCCCCAACTGACCGAGTGCTCATACCTCAGGCAGCAGAAACCCAAGAAAGAGGAGGGAGACGAGGAACCATCATGGAAGGACAGGCCCCTGCACGGTATGTACCACCGGCAGATAGAGGAGGTGGCTGATATCCAGAAATCCTACCAGTGGCTGGACAAAGCTGGACTGAAAGACAGCACAGAGGCACTAATCATGGCAGCACAAGAACAAGCTCTGAGTACAAGATCCATAGAGGTTGGGGTCTATCACACCAGGCAAGACCCCAGGTGCAGGCTGTGTAAAGATGCCCCAGAGACAATCCAGCACATAACAGCAGGGTGCAAGATGCTAGCAGGCAAGGCATACATGGAACGCCATAACCAAGTGGCCGGCATAGTGTACAGGAACATCTGTGCCGAGTATAACCTGGAAGTCCCGAGGTCAAAATGGGAGATGCCCCCAAGGGTGGTGGAGGATGACCGAGCTAAGATCCTGTGGGACTTCCAGATACAGACGGACAAAATGGTGGTGGCTAACCAACCGGACATAGTGGTGGTAGACAAACAGAAGAAGACGGCCGTAGTGATCGATGTAGCGGTTCCGAATGACAGCAATATCAGGAAGAAGGAACACGAGAAGCTGGAGAAATACCAAGGGCTCAGAGACGAGCTCGAGAGGATGTGGAGGGTGAAGGTAACGGTGGTCCCCGTGGTAATCGGAGCACTAGGTGCGGTGACTCCCAAGCTAGGCGAGTGGCTCCAGCAGATCCCGGGAATAACATCGGAGATCTCTGACGAGAAGAGCGCAGTCCTGGGAACAGCTAAGATACTGCGCAGGACCCTCAAGCTCCCAGGCCTCTGGTAGAGGACCCAAGCTAGAAGGATAAACCGCCCGCAGGGGCGTGCTGGGTGTTTTTTCTTTTTTTTTTTTATACACACACACACACACACACACACATACTGGTAAAGGTGAATTGGAAGGACAATTTTTTCAAACAAGATTTTTGCAACACTAAACGGACCCCCCTTTCCGCTTGTGCTAGATAGATGAAGTGCATCTTTAACAATCCCATTTGAGTTGTACAACACAAATCTCACTTCAAAATTGTGAAAAACACACCAGAACTCAAAATATAAGAACCTGACAACATGGTGTAATAAGAGGACAACACTAATTAGGTAACTTGGCTCCTCCCCCTGACATGAACAGTAATTGTCAGGGCTAACTTTATTAACAGGACAAAGGCCATACACATACACAAACATGTATTTTGTGTGTATTAAAAGGGCAACAGGTGAATAAAAGGAACAAATTGAGTGCATTTTACAAAAACAGGATTGTTTTGTTAACAGAAATGAAAATAACTGGCAATATAAAATTATATGTCCTCTTAGATCAGATGCACTAAAACAGTGTCAACAAAATGAATTTACCAATCTTCTAATAGTAAAATTCTAAAATAAATAAATGAGAAACCAAAACATACAAAATATCTTTTGTAACTCCTCCAAGAAGTACTTTGGAGTTATGTAGACTCCTCTACATAGGATTTTCTTTTTTCTTCAACGACACGCCCCGATTCCTCACAAAATCTCTGATGTTTTGAATAGAACGACCAGCCAGAGCAGGATCTTCTGCAGTTTTGCATTGCTGGCATTCGATAATAGTGGCCAGTTTTCCTTTTTTGATATGTTCGCCAAAATACTTCATTATCGCAGCAACCTCCGTGGGAGACCAAGGATGCTTTTTGACCCTCCTTGCATTTTCCAGAGAAGCTAGAAGCAGAAAAAAATAAATGTAAACAAACTACTTTTTAAACAATTTTTAAATTAAAGGGGACGTATTATGCTCAATTGTGTGAGTTGACATGGTTGTAGGATGCAAAAATATAATGGCGATAATCGGCTTCCTTCAAATAAGCCGAAGAATTGAGTTCTGCATGCACTAGTTTTACAGCCCTGCTAAGAACAGTTAGTGTTTAGTCTACACAGCCCAAAGACGGCCTTTGCATTGTCCACGAGGACAGGTGCTGAGGCTGTGATTATGCTGGATTGTGCAAAATACACTACCTGGGACCTAAAAGAGCTCCTTTTTTAGTTGTTGAAAACCTACACTTAAGGAGTCGGGAGGCAATTCATAACCAAATATACATACAAAAGCAACAAAAAAAAGTGGGTTTTGCATAATATGTCCCCTTTAAGGTGAATTTGTTGTAACAGTGTTTCTTTGGTATAAATCCTGTAATGCTGACTGTTTAAATACTTATTACAATGGATGAATACATTTATTTAAATGTAAAATTCTGAAAGGTAGCCCACATTAAGTCAGAATTCCAATAAATAGCTATGGCAAATCACTATGGATGGAGAGCATTTTATTCCACACACCGTTATACAACAAAAAACATGTATAGCATGATATTGTAATAATTTGAAATGTATAACATATACTCAAACATTTCATATATAACTGTCTGACTCAAATGTTTATTTAAAAACAAGGGTGGACCCTGCCTGACCATGAGGTGGGCCTTCAGGTTTTTTCAGTGAACATAATTTTCTTCAAGACGTTCAGGTTACAGCCCACAATTAGCCAAACCAGCCCAAATTTTCCAATATTATCCAGATTCTGCCTATGGGAATAAGATGATGTTCAGAGTATGGAGATAATGTAGAAGCCCAATGGTTGAGGAATCCTCAAAATTAAAAACCCAAATCATAATATGTTCTCATTGCTTTGTTTATTAATTGTTTTGGTGCATTGCTGTTTTGAAAATGATAAGTATTTAAATGTATTACAGATTAAAACAGGCATAGGGAAAGTAATTTAAACATTTATCCCATTACTTAATACAAGGTATTGTTCCACATTGAATGTGATTTATGTTTTACCTTACCAAGTAGGTTAATATAATTGTCTAACCAAGTTGTAGAATTATGGTACGGTCCCTGGCAGAAAGATGAGCATAGTCACCATACTGGCTTGGGTGGTGTGGATAACTGGGTTCAAAAATGCATGAAGTTTACATTTGTGCTTAAGTGACTTTTGTATGCATGTCACCATTTACCAGATTGTTCATTTGTTTTCTTCTTACTGCTTGGCTTCATCTCCTTGTTTAGTATTCTGTTGGGTTCAATGACCTTACCCGCTCCATTTTTACTTTGTGCTGAAAAACAAAACAAAACAGTAAGCATATATTTGTTGTATTAAATCTCTTATAATGTAATGTCAAATGCTCCTGAATGTGGTCAAGCAACTAATGGACCTTGAAATCTTGAATATGGTTTCTAAGATAAATCCAGAGTCGCAACTATGACTTTTAGTTTAAGGTGACACATGTGAATGTGGAATATGGCTAGAGCTATTACAGCTGATATTAAAAGATACAAGGCTGAATTTTTCTCCAAACAAGACTCCGGTGTAGTGATGGGATTTCCGGCTCTTTTTAGAGATCCGGCTCTCTCGGCTCGGCTCACTAAAAAGAGCCGGCTCTTTCGGCTCCCGAACCGGCTCTTCAGGTTATTTTGTTGCTTTCATTCATTTATTATTAACAACAATATAAAATTATGCACAAAATGAATTACTAATGTTTAAAAACGTGTTTTCTATGTATATATGTTCATTATATAAATCTGCTTTTATTTATTCACTCCACATAAAATTTAAAAAATAAATTATAAAATACAAAAACCTACCATTTACAATTTAACTTTTAAAATTTAAACTTTAAATTTAAAAATACCAAGTGCCCAGTGCTCAGCTCAGTGGGTAGACACACTGGCAGCTTCACTTATATCACACTTAATTCACTGTGTTTTATCTTCCCATCGCACTGATGAGTGGACAGTTTTCAGGTGCCCGTGCACCGGCTCTATATGATATCCTTTTCTTGCAGACTCTACACTCTGCCTATGTATTGTCAGTAAAATTTAAATGGTTCTAGATTTTGCTTCTTTTCTTGGTGTCACTCATTTTCTTTACTCCACCTTTCTAATGTGACGACATTGTCTCTTGTTGTTGCTCCCGGCTCTCTTTCTCTCTCTCTCCCTGCTGCTCTTTTCGTGTGCTACTGCTGTTGCGAGTGTAACTACCGCCCCTAGCTCCTCCCTCTGCTCAGAGGCGGGAGGGGTGCAAACGCAAGGCTCTGTTTGCGCCCCTCCCGTCTCTACTCAGCGCAAACACAAGGCAGACGTGCAGCGAAAAAAGTGAGAGAGAGGGCAAGAGAAAGTAAAAAAAAAAAAATCCACAGCTCCCAATAAGGAGCCGGCTCGCATCGTTCACTTCAAAGAACCAGCTCTAAGAGCCATTTCGTTCGCGAACGACCCATCACTACTCCGGTGACTGGTCAACTTTCCACTCACCACTGATTTACTGTAGAAAGAGGATGAGAGCGTAGAGGGAATACTTCAGAAGCGCAAACCAGGTAAATAAAGAGTAGTAGATCAGCCCTCCACACACCAACTATTTTCATCTCTCTTGATTAATCTCATCTCCTTCTGTCTCCTGCAGGGCAGCTTCCTTTCTAACATCCTTCAACAAACCTTCCTCACTGTCCCTTGTTTGCACATGCCCAACACAACCTCAACCTGGCCAATGTAGAACAATGTAGACATTTTTTCCAACATGTGCAGTCCCAATGATATTGTTCTTCCTAATCCTATCCATTCTCTCCACCCTCAAAAAGAATCCCAGCATCTTTGCTTTCCCCAAACTCACCTCCAAGAACTGCAATCTATTAAGAACTCTGCTGCCCCCTTACTCTACTGCACTCACTCTAGAGACTATATCACCACATCCTAAAAAGAACATTACTGGCTGCACACTGACTATAGTATTGAGTGCAAACTCCTAATCAACTTTTAAGCCTTCAACAACCTCGCCCCCGCCACCCTGAGGGATTGTCTTTACTGTCACTCTCCCACAACACTGCTAACACTAACCTCCTTACCCCCATCATCAAAATCATAAATCTGAGGGTACAATCCTTTGCCACTGCTAATTGCACCCTCTGGAACTTCCTCTGCTCATTAGATTCTCTCTAGAACTTTAAATCACAGCTCAAAATCACCTGTTCAAACTAGCATTTCCTACCTGACCATCCTCCAAAACTGACCTTTCTATTCTGTTGAGCTGGTCTTTAGAAAGATCCTTGACTTTCTTTAAATTACCATTTGGACAAAGGTAAAAATCACTGGAAAAATGATAGTAATGAATTATCTTTTTTTTTTTTACATAAAGATAGCAAAGATAGCAAAAGTGTCTAGGAAGTAGTTACAAAGGTAAAAGCTTCAATAAATGATGACAAACACATACCTGGAGGTTCCTTGACAACTTTCTTCATCATTCTAGTATCTATAGAATCTGTAATAAAGTCTATTAGTCATGTGATTTCATAAATTGAACAAAGTTGAGACTAATCACATTGTACTTACCAATCTGTGGATATACAAGATTTCCTTCATTGACCTCACGCTCCGCTCCGACCTCCTCACGCTCCGCTCCGACCTCCTCACGCTCCGCTCCGACCTCCTCACGCTCCGCTCCGACCTCCTCACGCTCCGCTCCGACCTCCTCACGCTCCGCTCCGACCTCCTCACGCTCCGCTCCGACCTCCTCACGCTCCGCTCCGACCTCACTTTCTTCACTTGAATCTGTCAACTGTAGGTTATCTAACAAAATAAAAGATTGTCTTAATGAATTATAAGGTTATAGTGCAGGAAACGTGTATAATTCTTAACCTTAACACCACTTTACCTTCGATTTCAATCTCTTCAAGTGTTTTGCCTTGAAGGCTTTTGAGAGACCCTTTCTCCATGGCAATCAGTAGTTTGGATATTTTGGCAAGCTGGGTAGTAGCCTCTGGAAGTCTATAATATTCGCGATGAACACGAATATCATGACCTAGGAAGTTGGCAACTTGGTCTAACTCGTGATTCTTGAGGTTTAAGATCTGAGACAAAGTTGCGACATGTTTGCGCAACTGCGTTGAACGTAGGTGTTCAGGGTTTTCAGCCCCACATTCAGTCGCATAAATCCTCAAACAGTCCTGTCCTCTGTAGGGAGTCAGACAATGAGGTCTGGCAAACAGGAATATGTTTTCTGCCAGAACACCACAGTCTTGTCTTTTCTCTGTCAGCCGTGTTATGGCATTCACCATGTCTGGTGAAAGTAGCACTGCAACCTTGCGTCCTCGTTTACCCCTCAATTCTACACGACTGAAGTGTTGACAAAGGTAAAGTTCAAATTTTGTCAGTCCAATTGCAACATCCTTGTGCAGGGTACTAGTGTCTCTCTCCTGGAAGCCATTCAGTGTCATCTTTGAAATTTCTCCCCCTCTTCTCCTGTTAAATAGTATTACATTTGCCATGGTAGCTTTACAAAGTTCACTGTATGATTTTGGTGAACTATGCTCTTCCAAGTCCTTCAGTGCTTGTTCTGTAGTCTTCTCCAGATGTCTATGAAGACGCTGAACATCTTCTGTGAAAGGAAGTGTGGAAGGCTTGTTGAAGTGCCGCTCGTTTAGTGTGGTTAATGCAGTATGGGAGATGAGTTCTGACCACTTTGTAGCATAAAGGGTTTTGAAACTCTGGGTTGACTTTATCAGTGCACTGTCTTCTGCCATCAGTGCTCTGCAATGTATAATATCACAGACTTTCTGCAGTGAGTGTCCCAACTTTAAAGCAAGGCTTGGAGTCGAGTAGCAGTTCTTTTCTTCATCATACCCACACACCTTCTTAACAGCTTTGATAACCACATTGAAATTTGCAGGTCTTACAGCATCCTCAAAAGTGTGTATTGAGCATTCTTTCCGAAGTGTGAGCAGAAGTCTTCCACATTCTCGGAGTGTCTGGCGAATGTAGTCAAATTTGGTGGGATCTTTCCCATGTTTGTTAAAGAATGATTGAGCAAGCTGAAGAATAGAGAAGTCACTTCGCACAGTAGAAGTTATTTCATCATCTTTCATGACAGCTAATATCTTCCAAACACCGGGGGAAACTTGCTGACACAGAGCTGACTCACTCATACAGGCCAGGGACAAGACCTTTTTTCGTCCCCCCTCTGAATTGGCCTCCACTGGTTTTGAAGAACATTTACGAACATGTCTCCAAAGATCTCTTTTAAGATATAATGCCTCGCAATAAATGCAGTGAATATAGTCTTTTCCTTTGTAGGGTTTTTTTGATGTGCGTCTGGTTTTTAATGATCCAATCCCACTTGCGATGACCTCCGAGTTATGTCTGTGGTTTCCTTTGTTTCGCAGCTTAGAAAGCATTTTCAAACGGTCTTTGGACTTCTTGGGAAGACTTAAAACTCGAGCAACATCTGCATGTGATTTCTCATGAGTTTTTAAATGACGTGTAAACTTTGTCTGTAGTTTTCCACAAATGTAGCAGTATGTTTTGTTTCTTAGTGAGGAGGATGTTTTTAAGGAATCTTCAGCCGTAGTATTAGAGTCATCAACAATGCCTTCAGCATCAGACTTTTCTGCTGTGGCAATAACCCCTGATACGTCGAGCTGTCTTGTGCCAATTCCATCTTCAGATATTGATTCGGCATCTTCTGAAATTCTTTGTCCTACTCTCTCTAAAAAACTTTCTAGGCGAGGTCTTTTCGTTTTGCAAGCAGATTGACTGCTGGAGATCTCAGAGTTCTGTACTTGTTTGCAACTTATATTTAAAGGCTCTGATTTGTTGTCCCATGAGCTGTCTGAGTCAGCTATAGAATCTGGCACATATTCCTCTTCTGATGAAGCCCCCTCACTTGAACTATCTTCACTAAAGACCTAATAACAATCAAAAACACAAAGTAAGACTTTGTTTACCTTACATATTTTACTGAGAAGAATTCTGCAAAAACACTTACCTCTGGAAGAGGTTCAGTGAGGTTCACCTTGTGGCTAACATAACATCTTTTGTGCCAGGACTGGTAGCAAACTAGACAGAGAAAAAGTTAATAAAAGAAAGGTAGTTAAAGCCGCTTTCCCCAATTTAAAAAAACAGGCTAGATGGAAGCATAAACACAGTCAAGAAGGCTCCCCCCTCCCATTGGATATTATCCATAGGCCACACCCCCTGGTGTGCTTTGCTGCTAAACAGGCCAGTGCATAGTGTGGTGGAGCCATGTTAATGTAGAATTTAAGGAGTCAGGAAAGACTGTTCTATCGTTTTTCTGGACTGAGCCATGTTATTGGCTGATGGTTTTAGACAAATGCAACAGAACCACTTCATTTTTTTTTCTTTAATCTCCAAACAACATTTATAGCTATGCTTTGTTAAAATGTTGTTATGAACATGAAAAAAAAATATGTTAAGCTAACTTGTTTTTGCAAATTGGGTATAGCAGCTTTAATAATGACATGGTAAGTAAATATGTAAAAAGTGCAGATGTAAAAGGTTCATTATGAACATATATCATATTTACTTATGGATTAGTTTTTATAGTGTTCCTTATGGATCATATTTAAGATATTCTAATGTACCCAACCTTCCATAATTAAATAATTACCTTCACATCTCACACCACTCCATTTCAGAGGCGAAAAAGGTCCTCCACATGCAAAACATTTTTCTAAACTTGACATTTCGTCAGGGACTAGATCATGATCGCAGTCCTGTTTGGTAAAAAAAACCAAAAAAAAAAAACCAGTGTAATCAAAAACAAAATTCATACTTTTGTGATGTAAAATATCACAACCAAATAGTTGTTTTGGTTCCTCTTTAAAAAGGAGTTAAGGACGGAAGAAAAAAAAAAAAAAAAAAAAAAAAAAAACAGGTTCAAGTGTTACTAAAACTATTAAATCAATTTTTGTAACTTTTGCAATGCAAAATTTAAAGGGAAAAATACCTGCTGTATATAGATCAATTTTCAAAACAATTTGTTCTTCTAGGTTTTATATTATGGTATATATTACAAAACCACAATGAAAAGAAAATTCATTGTGGACCCACAACACCCAAAAAAGATTAGACTTACAATTTGTTCTTTCTGAAATGAGAAGATGTGTCCAAAGTTTTGACTGGGAGTGTAACAAAGTATAATTAAATCATGAAGTCATGAATCCATCAAGACATAACGGATGGCCTTTACACAACAATGTTACATAAATGTGCTTAGCATTAACAGGAAAGAGTTTAGCGATTGTTTCGGTTGTATTTACATGCTCCTTCCTATAGTAAGCTTCATTCTTGCTCCTTGATCAGCTGAAATTCAAATATGCGATCTAACTACATCAGAGTTCATTTCAACCAAGCCGAGAACTACGTCTTTATGCAAACCAGATTTAGGGTTGGGGTTTCATACTTCTTGTTTCAAATCTCAGTCCTCCTAATGCGTGCATCTTACTTGGTCAAGATAACCAAGGACCCACATACCTCAATACTGCCTAATAACTAGCACCTCAGTCTACAACTAAAACAATCTGACACTGAAACTCCAATTTACCTTTGTTGCGTCGTTAGGAGAGGAACTGGCTGCATTCTCATCCACAGCCTGAGATGGCACCATGTTGGATTTCTAAAGAAGAAGCGTGAATAATGAATGGCAGTCTTTGGGTCTAGCCAAGATGAATACAGTCCTCCTAATGTCTGGACCTGTCCAGTTGAGTATTACACAGGACCCGTGTGTGTATGCACAATTGCCAGAGTAACTCTCATTGATCTGAATTCATTTCTAAACTCAGTCCTCCTAATGTCTGGACCTGTCCAGTTGAGTAATACACAGGACCCGTGTGTGTGGGCGCACTTGTAGGTAGAACTCAGTTGTTTATACTTCCTGTTTCAAATCTCAGTCCTCCTAATGCGTGCATCTTACTTGGTCAAGATAACCAAGGACCCACATACCTCAATACTGCCTAATAACTAGCACCTCAGTCTACAACTAAAACAATCTGACACTGAAACTCCAATTTACCTTTGTTGCGTCGTTAGGAGAGGAACTGGCTGCATTCTCATCCACAGCCTGAGATGGCACCATGTTGGATTTCTAAAGAAGAAGCGTGAATAATGAATGGCAGTCTTTGGGTCTAGCCAAGATGAATACAGTCCTCCTAATGTCTGGACCTGTCCAGTTGAGTATTACACAGGACCCGTGTGTGTATGCACAATTGCCAGAGTAACTCTCATTGATCTGAATTCATTTCTAAACTCAGTCCTCCTAATGTCTGGACCTGTCCAGTTGAGTAATACACAGGACCCGTGTGTGTGGGCGCACTTGTAGGTAGAACTCAGTTGTTTATACTTCCTGTTTCAAATCTCAGTCCTCCTAATGCGTGCATCTTACTTGGTCAAGATAACCAAGGACCCACATACCTCAATACTGCCTAATAACTAGCACCTCAGTCTACAACTAAAACAATCTGACACTGAAACTCCAATTTACCTTTGTTGCGTCGTTAGGAGAGGAACTGGCTGCATTCTCATCCACAGCCTGAGATGCCACCATGTTGGATTTCTAAGGAAGAAGCATGAATAATGAATGGCAGTCTTTGGGTCTAGCCAAGATGAATACAGTCCTCCTAATGTCTGGACCTGTCCAGTTGAGTAATACACAGGACCCGTGTGTGTATGCACAATTGCCAGAGTAACTCTCATTGATCTGAATTCATTTCTAAACTCAGTCCTCCTAATGTCTGGACCTGTCCAGTTGAGTAATACACAGGACCCGTGTGTGTGGGCGCACTTGTAGGTAGAACTCAGTTGTTTATACTTCCTGTTTCAAATCTCAGTCCTCCTAATGCGTGCATCTTACTTGGTCAAGATAACCAAGGACCCACATACCTCAATACTGCCTAATAACTAGCACCTCAGTCTACAACTAAAACAATCTGACACTGAAACTCCAATTTACCTTTGTTGCGTCGTTAGGAGAGGAACTGGCTGCATTCTCATCCACAGCCTGAGATGGCACCATGTTGGATTTCTAAGGAAGAAGCGTGAATAATGAATGGCAGTCTTTGGGTCTAGCCAAGATGAATACAGTCCTCCTAATGTCTGGACCTGTCCAGTTGAGTAATACACAGGACCCGTGTGTGTATGCACAATTGCCAGAGTAACTCTCATTGATCTGAATTCATTTCTAAACTCGGTCCTCCTAATGTCTGGACCTGTCCAGTTGAGTAATACACAGGACCCGTGTGTGTGGGCGCACTTGTAGGTAGAACTCAGTTGTTTATACTTCCTGTTTCAAATCTCAGTCCTCCTAATGCGTGCATCTTACTTGGTCAAGATAACCAAGGACCCACATACCTCAATACTGCCTAATAACTAGCACCTCAGTCTACAACTAAAACAATCTGACACTGAAACTCCAATTTACCTTTGTTGCGTCGTTAGGAGAGGAACTGGCTGCAATCTCATCCACAGCCTGAGATGCCACCATGTTGGATTTCTAAGGAAGAAGCATGAATAATGAATGGCAGTCTTTGGGTCTAGCCAAGATGAATACAGTCCTCCTAATGTCTGGACCTGTCCAGTTGAGTATTACACAGGACCCGTGTGTGTATGCATACTTTTCAGTATAGCCTTTATTCATTTAATACTATTTATACTTATACTGTACTATTTACATTATACCTTGCTTCTCCATGGCCAGTTGGAATCACCATAGTTATAGGTGATTTCTTCTCCTGGACCAATATCTTTGATTGCAAACAAACAGAGATGGGGCCTTCCATCCACTCTGGTAACTGTCATTTTACTGTTTGGATTCACATTATCGTCATTTACAAGTCTGCCAAGTGAGCCGTCCTCTCTGGTAGCATCAACACTAAAACAAAAAGTATACAATAACAATTACACTCTGTAAAGAAAGTCATTAAGTATATTAGGTTGTAGAACGTCTGAATAACATTTTAATATTCAATTCAAAATATTATTTGAATATTATAATTTGTAAACCTCATGTATTTTATCCTTTATCAAAGTAGTTACATACCATAACTGTTTTCCATTGAACTTGAAATCAAATATGAAAACCTTGAGTGCATCATGGTAAAGTTTCATTCGGTTTTCTTGTTCCTCTTTAGTTATGATTTGTCCTCTGTACTCAAAAAGAAAATCTCCCTTTTGAAATGACCGACAGCTGAACACACCGCGACCTAAAGACACACATCAAAAACAAATTGGGCAATAAACTATAAACCATTTAATTAAAATCCTTCTTGTTTTTAAATATGTTTTTTATTTGATTATATTGTATTATTTATTTTGGAACATGTAACATGTTCATAATTCCTTGGGGAAAGACAAGGAAAAAATAGAAATATAATAATAATAATAATAAAACAAGTATAATTATATTCGTGATTATTAATTTTCTCATGCATGGTATGCTACAAAAAAACTACAAAAAACATAAAAATTTCTATTTTGAGAAGCTGACTGCATTCTTTGGAATCAACTCACCTTTAAATGAATCAATATACCTCACATCAAATCCTGCCTTGTCTTCACCTAAGGAGCAGTAATACCTAGCATCTTGTATGGGATTTATTTTAGCTCTCCGTGGCCTTGTTGCCGCCATCCCCTGCAAAGATCAGGTATTAATGGCTTTAGAAATAACACATTATACTACAAAATGTATGTAGACATAGAAATAAACAGATCGAAAAATCTATTTATGTTGGGGAGAGCTCCCCTAAAGGTTCCAAATATCTGTGTTCCTCCTATCTTGTATCACTGTGTGTCAGAGGCTGCATGCCCTACCTGTGGAAGTTCTGTTTCGTATATTTTATTTGGTCTAAGGTTACTGCAAATCTTAATGAGTTAATTTTCATATCCACATTTCCTTAACCTTTTATATTTCTTAAAGTTATAAATTAAAATAATGATTTAGTATGGTTGAACAATAAGCATATTTGTCCTACAGTTTTTGTTTCATTTGTAAAATATTTTCTGAAAACAGATCTCACTAGTTTTAAAACCACAAGTTTTGTGATGCTAAAACCAAAATTAATCAAACCAACAGCAACAGAATGTCAAACTTTTGCTACTAGCATGCTGGCTAGCTAAACTGTCAAAAATTAGATGCTTTGGTGTATCCGAACGTAATATAATAACCTATATTACTTTGCTTTATTGGATGAATATATTTATATAAACATCATGTGTAAGGGAATTTGTATGGTTCTCACCTGATCTTCCACGAAAGCAGTAAGATAAAAGCTGTCTCATTAAATCCTCATGTCGTGCACCTGAACTCTTTAGTGTCCTCTTCTTCTTCTTCTGCTCTTTAAATGTTCATGGTGGTTGGCAACCAGCGTAGATGTACATTAGCGCCCCCATAGTGCTGAGGAGTGGATATCATTGGCCAAGAACAGTGGATTAACACTGGGATTCTTGCAAATAGAATGCTATGATGTAATAGAGTTAAATTGCTCTAGTGGATTCTGACATAACTCACTTGGAATATGTAGACTTAATAATACTGTATAAAATGTAATTTTTCCAAAAGACTGATATTTATGCTTCTAAATTTTTAAAGAATGAAACAAAAGTAGTAAATGGGGATGATGAGTTTTAGTAACAACTTCAAAGTTATTTGGCTAAAAGAGTTTTAAAATTCAAATAATTAACTTGGACCAAAAAGGCATATTATTGCTACAATGAGATTGGTGAATAAAAATAGATTAGACCACAGATATTTAAGTATTGCAGCAATACAATTAATTTTCATGACCTTAAGTGTTTTTGTGATGCTTTCTTTTTCTTTTTAAATAGTAAAAACTCATGACATAATTAGGACAAAGTTTATAATGAAATAGAAAAATCTTTATTATTGTGGCTGGTCTGGGATGCTGCTGCAGGTGAGATGGACTCACCTGCATTGTATCTACAATCTGTTACAGCAACCGTATAATTATTGTAATTGTTGGACAGCGCGAGGGAACGACCGGCTCAGGTGAGCCACAGGCTGGTGCGCTAGCGGGATGGGGGTGCCGCTGGAAGCGTGGGCGGTCCCTGGAACCACCTCGTCACCAGCGCCGCTAGATCTACAGGCGAACGCCCAGGTAGTCACTTCCCCGTGGCTGGGCTGGGGCGCTGATGCTCCAGGCCTATTCCCTCGCTTGCTCATGGAGGGGGGGGGGGAGGTGGCTCCTCGGTCTTAGTCGGGGGAAGAGGGTATGTGGCGGGGCGTGTTCTGCGATGCCGCTGCATGTGAGATGGACCCACCTGCACGGCATCTATAATCACACCACGCTGGCTTAAAACTTGTGCTCTGCTTGTGGTGTTGTTTGTGGTGATGTGTACGGCAGACACAAACATACCTTCCCACCCTCATACACACAACCACAAACACTCGGCCCTCACCCAACGTGGACACAGACATAAATGGACACTGTACACACAATCACACTCCCCAAACATTCTCTACATCCCAGGTCCAGGTATTCTTGCCCCGGAGGGGGAACTCATACCCAGACCCAGATGTTGCCCTCCTCCCTGAGGTGGAAATCAAGCAGACCGTCCCCGGCTCCGCAGTGGCAGGGGGCCGCTGCAACCCAGGCCTCGATCAGATGGCCAATTCCACCTTCAGGCCCCCCCGCCCTGACGGCTGGCAGAGAGTGGGGCTCTGTGAAGACCCCATGCCTCCCTCCGCTCGCTCATATGTAGTGTTGCTGCGTGCTGTTCTAAAGTGCATTTAAAACACGGGAGGAGATGTCATCTGTTCTTTTGATATTCATCAGAACCCTGGCTGCAGCATTTTGGATCAGCTGAAGACTTTTAGTTGCATTATGTGGACTTCCTGATAGTTAAGAGTTATAGTAATGCAGCCTTGAAGTAACAAAGGCATCAACTAGTTTTTCAGCATCACTCCTGGATGGGATGTTTCTAATTTTAGCAATATTACGGAGGTGGAAGGAGGAGACCCTAGAAACCTCTTTCATGTCAGATCTAAATGACATGTCTTTGTCAAAAAATAACACAGAGGTTCTTTGCTTTATTACTGGAGGCTAATTTAATGCCATCCAGATGAAGGGACTGACCAAGTAATTTGTTTTTCTGAGCTTCTGGTCCAAAGACAACTTCTGTCTTGTCGGAATTCAAAAGGAGGAAGTTTGAAGACATCCAGGTTTTTATGTCTTCCAAGCATGCCCGTAATCTTTATAACTGATTAGGTTCATCAGGATTTAGGTGTGCATAGCTATGGAAATTTATCCCATGCTGTCTAATGATTTTACCAATAGGGAACATATATATAGTAAAAAGGATCAGTCCAAGTACAGAACCCTGTGGTGTACGCCACAAGTAACCATAGAGGTTGAAGAGGATTTATCATTTACGTAAACAAACCTTGAGTCTGTTGGACAAGTAAGATTTAAACCAGCCTAGTGCTGTTCCTTTGATCCCTGCAACATTTTCAAACCTTTCTATGAGAATATTGTGATTGAATGTGTCAAAAACAGCACTGAGGTCCAGTAGAACCAGAATGGTCACCAGTCCATTATCTGAGGCCATGAGAATATCATTAGTAACTTTCACCAGAGCTGTTTCAGTGCTATGATGAGCTCTAAAGCCAGATTGAAACTCTTCAAACAGGTCGTTATTGTTTAAGTGCTAACACACCTGATTGGCAACTATTACCTCAAGAATTTTAGATATGAAGGGAAGATTAGATATAGGTCTATAGTTCATTAAGTTGTCTTGATTAAAAGAGGGTTTCTTAAATAGAGGTTTAATTACAGCAACCTTAAAATCCTATGGTACGTATCCATTTTCTAAAAATAAATTCATTATATCCAAAACTGGAGCAACAATTAAAGGAAATACCGCTTTAAATAGTTTGGTTCGGGATTAGGTCTAACATGCAGGTATGTATGTAGACCATGTCTACATACCTAAATGTCATAGTTCAGCTGTGTGCAGGCAGGAACGAGGAAAAGGACCCAAAATGCAGACTCTCGGAAGACTGGAGTGAAACTCAAAAACGGCAGCTTTATTGCTGGTTGGAAAATAAGAGACAATACAAAACTAATCCACGGGGAGACACACAGCACAGGATTAGTGCCGTTTACGACGCGACAGGGAGCACAGAAAATACAGGGCTAAAATACACAGGGCATAACGAGGGGAATGAGAGGCAGGAGGTGAACACTGGTGGGAGACATCAGGGCTAACGAGACCAAGGAAGCAAAACTGAAAACACTGACATGAGACAAAGGCTGTATCCCAATTCAGGGTCTGCAGCCTTAAAGTACGCAGCCTCAACGATCCTCAAAGGCTGCGTACTCAAAGACCGCTAAGGCCGGAAGTAAGAGGCTTGTGAAATGGGACGGTCTAGCCTCCATCGCGCTGCCCAGGTTGCCTAGCAACCATAACACCAATCGCTGGAAACGTTTCATACAGTTTTGTTTGACAGAAATGAAAGAGAACATATTTTGTTTGTGTGTTTGTTTCTACACGAGCTTTGTGTGATTTAATAAGTATCTGAGGCTGAGACCACAGGACTGTAAAACATGATTGTTGGCCTTCATATTTGTACTGCAGTCATTTAAGATTAGCTAGTAAATAACAATTAGCTAATGTTGTTCATGAGACTAAAGTCAGTGTAAATATGATATGGCCAATATTATAGTTATTATATTAATCATCATAAGCCATTACAGCAGTGAGTTTGAACTCTCAAATCAAATCACTTCTACAGCACATGTGAGTGAAATTCATGTGAGTGAACTCTGTGTCAAATATAGTCATGTAAGGTTTGGTTCCAGTTACGACCCGATTGCTTCAGCCCATAAAGTGATTTCTTTAGTCTATACACCAGTTTATTAGTCTCACTTGATTCTGTCTCAAAACCTTCTGGTTGTTGTATATATATTTCTTCATTTATTGGTGCGTGTAGATAGGCGGTTTTTACATCCATCTGGTGAACCAACATATCATCCTGAACCACTTTCTGCATCAAAACTCTCACACTCGATAAATTAGCAGTCGGTGAAAAAGTCTCCTCATAATCAACTCCTTTTGTTTGACTAAAACCTTTAGCCACAAATCGAGCTTTATATCTGTCTGATCCGTCTGAGTTCTTTTTAACGGCATAAACCCATTTACCCCCCACTGCTTTCTTACCCTCTGGTAAAGTGGTTAAAGTAAATGTGTCATTCTCCTTAAGGGATTGAATTTCTTCATTCATCGCTTTTTCCCATTCTTTTGACTCACTTGACACAATAGCTTCACTAAATGATGTGGGTATTTCACACAACAATCTGTAGCAATAATCAACACTAGTTTGCATCTGTTCATTTTCACACTCTTTCACATCCGTGATATAATCACTCAAATAATCAGGTCTCTTTCTGATTCTGGATGGATAACGTGTAGCTCCAGCATCTACTTTATCCTCAGTTTTAACCTCGGACTCAGTTTGACTGCTTTCACTACCATCTGGAATGTCCTCATCCTTCGTCTGTTTGGGTTCACCATCTTTTCTGGATTCATAAACCTCATCTTCATACATCTGATCACTCTGTGTTTGTTGATCCATTGTCGCGGGATTTAGTATTTTTATCAATCTGTGCTTTTCAACCTTCCCGGTTTTTGGGAAATAGATCAAATATGCTGGACTATTTTTGTCATATCCCAAGAAAACACCTTTGTCGCATCTTGGATCCAGCTTTCCCCTATTTTGTTTATAAGCATAGCACAATGATCCGAATTTTTTCATTCTAGAAAGATCAGGTCTTTTTCCAGTTAACATCTTATACGCTGTCTGACCTGTGCGTTTGTTAAAACATCGGTTCCTAATCACTCCCGCGGTTTGTACTGCATATGGCCATAAAGACTTTGGCAATTCGCTCTCAACTAACATGCATCTCGCCATGTCAAAAAGTGTACGCCAGTTCCTCTCTGCTGTTCGGTTTTGATGAGGCGAATATGGCGCCGAAGTTTCCTGCCTAATGCCGTGTCTACTTAATAAATCTCTGAACTGACTGCTTGTAAATTCAGTTCCATTATCAGAACGAATGCACTTGATTTTCCCATATGACGCCACATCTGCAATAAATCTTTCAGTTGCTTGAGTTGTATCACTTTTGTGTTTCAGATTATATACAAATGTTGCACCTGAATAATCATCAACAAACGACAAAACAAACTTAAACCCTTCTTTAGAGTTTGGCGTAATCGGACCAGCCAAATCCGTATGTACCAACTCTAATGCTGCCCTGGCCTTTTCATCCGGTTCTTGGTTCCTAGTTTGAATAAACTTCCCTTGTATACAGGCTTCACATTGCATATTTTTGTTGATTTTACCCTTAATTTCCATTCCATCAACGACATTTTGCAGATTTTGAACATCCTCATAATTACAGTGTCCTAGGATTTCATGCCACGTTTGCATATCAAAACATCCATTACATTTATCTTCAAACTCTTGCACAGTGTTTATAAAGAACAGTCTCTCGTGTTCATATATAGGGAATTTTGTTCCATCAACATGTTTAAGAAAACTGTCCCCGTGTTTGAAAACCACAGTGGCTCCGTTACTAGTAGCTGCTTTTACTGACAAAATGTCCTGTGGGAACGATGGAATGTAGAGTGCTTGTTTCAATGTTACCTTGTGGCTGCGTCCTTTACTGTCAATCATACTTATCTCAGCATCTCCTCGCCGCTTTGCAGCTCCTCTGCTCCGCCTTCCGTCAGCCAACTCTACACAATGAGCCTCGGGTTGAAATGTGTCATCAAAAGTCTTAAAACTCTCGATCTTCGTGAAGATATGTGACGTCGCTCCCGTATCCACCAATAGCTGGTTATTCAGCATCTCTTGGCCGCCGTCCGGGACCCTCTGGGGTTTGGAGCCCGTCTTGAACGCGTAGTCCTTCTCCACGACCCCTCTCGCTTCATCCCGTCTTAGCTTCCTTCTACAGGTCGCATCTTTGTGTGTACTACTCCGGCAAAAACTGCACCATACTCTAGATCGGCACGTTCTTGCAGTGTGTCCCTTTAGTCGAAAATTTAAAACACACAATCTCATTATTCTTTGATCTTCGGTCATCTGCTCGCCATGAAGTAGAATCCTGGTCTGATTGCACTTTTGTCCTCATTACATTGTCATTAGTTATAGCCACACGCATTCGCTCGGTTTCTTCATAACTTCTGAGTTTTACTTTAAAATCTGAAAATGTGATTTTTGCTTCACTCTGTGTAACGTGCACAATCAGGGGTTTAAACGTCTCTGGTAGACCTTTCATTATCATTGCGATCAGAAGTCCATCAGTTAGTGACTCACCCGCATTTTTTAACGCTGTGATAATTGCTTCTGCTCGGATAATATAGTCCGTCACACTTTCATTCTTTTCATTTGTGAGAGAAGTGAGTTCGGTGTACAGACTTATGATCCTTGGCTTGCCCACTCCTGCATAATGACCTCTCAAAATTTTTAGGGCCTTCCGTCCGTCATCAACTGCATCTCTCATAACTAACGATAAACTTTTGTCATCCAGAAATTGTATCAACTCTGCATATGCTTCTGCATTTTTGTCATCATCTTCACCATCGGCTTCTTCATCACCCTCAGCCTTTAAGATGACATCTTTCAAACCTTGTAGTCTGAGATGACCAAGGAACTTCGTTTCCCATATCTCATATTTCCTTTCATCTCCATCAAATTGCAAACGGGAATATCGACTGCCCGACTCTGCCGTGCGTCTGCTCATGATGCACAAAAACGCTTACTCACTCAATCGTGCCAAACTTTTAACACCTGCCGGTAACTTGCGCAGCGGAAGCGTGCTGGGCCCATAACCTGTTAGCAGAGCTGCTCTGGGCCACGTCATGGCATAATATTTTTGAGGGAGAATAAAAAGTCAACACACATATCTTATTTCTGATGGAGGACTCTGCCACTACACTTCTCCAGTCCATTCACAGTAGTCGTTGCATGGTGAGACATGGATAGGAAGTGGGTGGAGCCTTTTACCGTCATTTTATTGTGACGCAAAGTACAAACACCTGTGGACACACAATCCAACAGAAACGTTTCCAGCGGTGAGTATCATGGTTGCTAGGCAACCTGAGCAGTGCGACGGAGCCTAGACCGTCCCATTTCACAAGCCTCTCACTTCCGACCTTAGCGGTCTTTGAGTACGCGGCCCTTGTGGACTGCTAAGGCTGCGTATTTTAAGGCTGCAGACCCTGAATTGGGATACAGCCACAGAGACAGAACACCAAACCATGATAACCGAAACATGGGAAAATAATAATCAAAACTGTACACTAAGAAAGCAGAACAACAAAGCATGGAGCAGCAAAAAACCAAAACACAGACAGCAATAAATACAAAACACACAGTGAAGGGAAAGGGTGAACACAAGACCCAGGGAACACAGATAAACGTGAAGGCAAGAGGACCTAAAACAGTGAATAAAAAATAACCACAAACTCAAAATGCTGGGTCGAGAGACCCAGGACCATGACACCTAAATGCATTGAGTTGCCACTATGTGATTGCCCAATTAGTGAGTAGTTAACGAGCAGTTCGAGGTGTACCCAATAAAGGTCACTCTTTTTTACATTTGTTTTAGAATTGCAATATCCTCTTTACACAGGGCCAGGAAAGCATTTCCCCTTGAAAAATAAGATAATAGAAAACAACCTATATTTGTATTCACTCAGGTTCTCTTCATCTAATCTGATAACAGATAAATGAGAGAACAAACCAAAAAATAAATAACTTATCAGTCAAATACTTTTTCATACCACTTTGTAAGTACGTAACTGTATTTACTTAGTATAACTGTGAATAATTACACAAAACCTTAGTGTTTCATATAAAAGCAAAGCTTCATATGTCTTCTTTCCAACAAGGTAAAGCAGGCTTTTATTACAATTAAGTTCAACATACAGTGGTTCATTTGGTGTGGTCATTTTGGAACATTTACCAGTTATCTAACCCACATGTGAATTGGAAGGACTGTGTAAGAATTGGCGGGACAACTACACACAAGCCTCATTATTATTCACACATGTGTGAATATTCATGAGGTCCTGCTATTACACACGCTACCACCAGGGGCACTCTTGGTGATACACAGATTTAACACAAAATCAAGTTTATATGTATTAAACCGACATCTTGATTTTTTTGTTTTTTTAGGGTTAGTGGACCAATAGAAACCACTCTACGTTGTTAGATTTCAGTCAAAATTAGCAGGACACCGCCTCTGTCCTGTTAATTCAAAATGTCCTTCTAGTGTGGTGTGTATTCAGACGAAATGTCCAGCTAATACATGTTTACCAACGCACACACACACACACACACACACACACACACACACACACACACACACACACACACATATATATATATATATCCCACATATCCTGTGGGGCTAAGATCCTGTGGGACTTCCAGATACAGACGGACAAAATGGTGGTGGTAGACAAACAGAAGAAGACGGCCGTAGTGATCGATGTAGCAGTTCCGAATGACAGCAATATCAGGAAGAAGGAACACGAGAAGCTGGAGAAATACCAAGGGCTCAGAGACGAGCTCGAGAGGATGTGGAGGGTGAAGGTAACGGTGGTCCCCGTGGTAATCGGAGCACTAGGTGCGGTGACTCCCAAGCTAGGCGAGTGGCTCCAGCAGATCCCGGGAATAACATCGGAGCTCTCTGTCCAGAAGAGCGCAGTCCTGGGAACAGCTAAGATACTGCGCAGGACCCTCAAGCTCCCAGGCCTCTGGTAGAGGACCCGAGCTTGAAGGATAAACCGCCCGCAGGGGCGTGCTGGGTGTTTTTTTTGTTTGTTTTTTTTATATATATGCACACATACACATATATATATATATGTATATACACCTATATACATATTGAATTATATTTAATGCAATTATGCAATCATCCAAACTGTAGCCTCACTTGAAAGTGAGCAAGTTCACTTCAATTAATTTTATTACATTTACTTGGGGATTTTCATAGCTCAGCATCAAACATCAAAATCCACTGGGGCAGTTCCAGCACTACACATTGACACACGTAAATCAACAACCTTTGTTTTCTTGAAACTAGGTGCCTGCGGGTCCCTTTCTAGTCTAAACAACAGTGTTTCAGTAACTTTCTACTAGAAGATGGTCCCCTGTTATCTACTTTCGCCCAGGCAAGCGTGAACGAGAGTCTACAGCATTCTACCCCCCAAGGACGCGTAGTCTAATGCCTTTATTTTCAGGGCTGTGTCCACTTAATACTACACTATATCAGTGTTCCCTCTAAGCTGCGTGCGTGCGCAATTGCGCACGCTGGCACGGTCTCTGCGCACAGAAAATCTGTGTTGCGCACAAAAAAAAAATCTAACCTGAATTGAAATTAAAATTAATACTTTAACAATTCTGTTTTGCAGTGTTAGTCTCGACTCTACTCCTCCCCTTTTGCGAGTGTGGACGCTTCATCTCTTTGCTCCTTAAATGCTTTTCTTCTTTTATTGATTTTTATGCTGATTTTTTTCCCTTTTTTCCGTATGAGCTTACCTGCGATAGCTTCTGGACACTTATAGATCATTAGGACTAAAGTTTTCTTAACAGAAACAGCAACATTTTTATAGTTACCTTATCCTCAGCGCTCCGTGTGTCTGTGGCCTAGACACAGCTGAAGCCTGATTACAGCATCTGGTGCTAACCGCTAGGCTAACTAGCAACAAGATGCCTTCCCTCTCCACAGATGACTACCACAGCCTCCTGCAGAAGATTGCAGTACTGGAGACAAAAATTCATCACTTAGAAGCAAACGTGGAGGTAAATGGACTGTGTGGAAATGAAACAACCTTGCCTTTGATTCAAAACAATGGCGATGAGCAAGCTAGTACACAGCTAAGGAGCACAGATAACATGACCAAGAAAGTAGACTCTGTGCATTATTATAAATCCTCAAGTGATAATCCCCCCTTGGACTGTCTTGGTGCAAAACCAAGACATAAATCATGTCTCCTGGAAGGGGGAGGACGTATCACGGGCAGAGCACAGCGATCTGAAATCTCTGAAACCGACTGGCCTTCACTTCCTACGAGACAGAGAAGCTCTTCTACCCCTGTATACGAGAGGAAACAGGACTGGACAACCGTGAATAGGAAGGTTAACAACAAACCTCCAAAACAACTGAATGTGAAACTGCACAACAGATTTGCTCCACTATCAAAGGACCCTGGATCTATATCGGACAACCATCCATCTAAAAGCAGCGAAGTAAGGTCTGAAAATCTGTTGAAAAGTAAAAGACCACAGGGAAAGCTAAAGGCTAGGCCTGAAACTCTGATTGTGGGTGACTCTGCCGTAAAGGATGTACAAAGGATGTGCGGTAAGAACACTAAAGTCCTCTGCTTTCCTAACGATGTGGTCAACAACCTGAAGGAGAGAATTCTTCAAATTGCAAATGAATATCCAACTATGACAAACATTGTTCTGCATACAGGGTCAAACGATGTGTCCAAACAACAGTCGGAGGTTCTGAAACGGGACTTTACTGGATTACTAAATACTGTAAACTCTCTGAATGCAGCTGTATTCATCAGTGGACCTGTACCGCCGGTCAGAGGAGGAGACGAGAGATTCAGCAGGTTGTTTACACTGAATAAATGGCTTATATCAGCATGTACTGACCACTCTGTGCATTTTATCAACAACTTTAATATTTTTTGGGAACGCAGGCATCTGTTTAAAGCAAATGGATTTAATTTTAACAAGTCAGGGGTGAAACTGTTCACCTCCAACTTGTTTTATTCCATACGTCATCCATCTGTGCTTGGTGCCAAGGCTGAGATAAACGAGGAGTTATCTCATAAAGAGGAACAAACAGTACTCCAAGAACAGACAAAGCCCAGCAGAAACCTTGAGGAGGAGCTCCATTTGCCCCCACCTGGGAAGAGCCTCAGAAAGGAGAGACATCTAAGGCAAGAAGAGGGGTCCCTATTTGCCTCCAACTCTCTCAACAACACCAACGACCAGGACCAGGACCAGGGACCACGATCTTCCCCAGTCCCCCAAACCCCTGACAGGCCATCACCCTCCTCCCCCTCCCTTTCTCCCCCTTCCCCACACCTGAAATTCACTGAGGAGATGATGGAGCGGGTCAATGCTAGGCTCAGATCTACCCCCCGGCCCAATCCCTTTTTGTCCCCCATAAACCCCCCACCAGAGCCGCCAAAGGTTCGCCATCGAGCCCCACCCTCAACAGAGCAATCGAAGTCACATTGCCCAGCCTCGCCCCCCTTAGTTCCTCCTTACCACCTTCATGCTCTGTCTCCGCAGTCTGATGTGTGATGTGTGAAGGGTCCGGGCTGTGAGGATTATGGCAGTGGTGACTTTTCCCAGGAGAAGCTGGGACCCTGTCTGTGATCTGTGTTGATTTTGACTGTGTAATTATTGTTGGGGATTTTAACATCCATGTGGACAACCCTCAGGACAAAGGGACTAAAGACCTGAGTAACACTCTGGGCAACTTTGGGCTGACTCAGCATGTAACAGAGGCCACACATAATAGAGGACACACTCTTGACCTACTGATCTCCAAGGGCCTGAGCATTTCAAAGGTTACTGTGTCTGATGTGGGCGTGTCTGATCATTACTGTGTTTTCTTTGAAAGTAAAATCTCAGCCCACATAAATATATCAACAACAGTGATCACAAAACGGTGTATAACTGAACACAGTAGTGCAATTTTTAACCAGGTCTTCCCATTAACACCTGACCTGTCCAGAGGGTCAGTCAATGAGCTCGTCAATAGCTTCAATGCTAACATGTTAAATGTAATGGACACTATTGCTCCCATTAAGGTGAAGGTTATCTCTGGAAGGAAAAAGTCTCCATGGAGAAACTCCACAATTATAATTTACAACTGAGGAGGGCAAGGAGGTCCTACTTCTCTGACATCATCACTAAAAACAGCCATAATGCTCGGGTCTTATTTTCTACAGTTGACAGGCTAACAAACCCTCCTGTGTCAGTGGCAGCTGAACTTCATTCGACCATGGCCTGCAATGACTTTGCCAAATTCTTCACAGAAAAAATCCAAAAAATTAGACAAGCAATTGGTACATCAACAGCAGATCCAGGATATGCACTGTGTCCACCAAAAAACTGTTTAAACACCATGAAACAGTTTCACCCGATTAACAGCAAAGACCTGGAGGACATCTTAGGTCAACTGAACAACTCCTCCTGCTGTTTAGATGTCCTGCCAACAAGTTTTTTCAAAAAGGTCTCAAAGACTTTAGAGTCAGACCTGTTACAGATCGTCAACTTTTCTTTATTATCAGGTGTGTTTCCAGAATCACTAAAAACTGCTGTAATAAAACCTATACTGAAAAAGGACAATCTTGACAAGACACAAATGAACAACTACAGGCCGATCTCAAATCTCCCATTTTTAAGTAAGATCATTGAAAAAGCAGTTTCTCAACAGCTCAGTTAGTTCTTAAAACAGAGTAACTGCTACGATGCCTTCCAGTCAGGTTTTAGACAGAACCAACGCACTGAAACCGCTCTGACCAAAGTGTTTAATGACATATGTCTGAATACAGACAGTGGAAAAATGTCAGTCCTAGTTTTACTGGATCTCAGTGCAGCATTTGATACAGTTGACCACAACATATTACTCAAACGCCTGGAGAACTGGACAGGTCTTTCAGGAACTGTACTAAACTGGTTCAAGACATACTTAGAAAACAGGAAATACTTTTTATCAATAGGTAACTTCACATCTGAGCAGACAAGTATCACATGTGGAGTTCCCCAAGGTTCCATCTTGGGACCCCTTCTGTTTAACATTTACATGCTCCCACTGGCACAGTTTATAAAGAACAACAAAATAAACTATCATAGCTATGCAGATGACACACAAATATATATCACAATGTCACCAGGAGACCAAGGCCCTGTACAGGCTCTTGGTAAATGCATTGAGGAAATTAATGACTGGTTGTGCCACAATTTTCTCCAGCTAAACAAAAACAAAACTGAGGTAATAGTCTTTGGCGCCAAAGAAAAACGATTACAGGTCACCAGAGAACTTCAATCTATACATCTAAAAACCACAAACCAGGCGAGAAATTTGGGTGTAGTGATGGATGCAGACCTAAACTTAGAAAAACACATTAAGACAATAACAAAGTCAGCTTACTATCACCTCAAGAATATTTCAAGGATAAAAGATCTGATGTCTCAACAGGACCTGGAAAAACTAGTCCATGCATTCATCTTTAGTAGGCTTGATTACTGTAACAGCATCTTTCCAGGTCTACCTAAAAAAATCAGTCAGACAACTACAGCTGATTCAGAACTCTGCTGCTCGAGTCCTCACTAAGACCAAAAAAGTGGACCACATCAGTCCAGCTCTGAGGTCTTTACACTGGCTGCCTGTCCGTCAGAGGATAGACTTTAAAGTTCTAATGCTGGTCTATAAAGCTCTGAATGGTTTAGGACCAAAATACATCAGTGACCTCCTGACCGAGTATGAACCTTCCAGATCCCTCAGGTCATCTGGATCCGGTCTTTTATCAGTTCCCAGAGTCAGAACCAGACACGGAGAAGCTGCATTCAGCTTTTATGCTCCTTATATCTGGAACAAACTCCCAGAAAGCCTCAGATCAGCTGAAACACTCAGTTTATTTAAATCCAGGTTGAAGACTCACCTATTCTCAGCTGCATTTGAATAAAGCACCAAATCCACACTTTTAAGCTTAAATTTCAAAACTTACATTAACTACTGATTTTATCTACTGTTCTGATTTTATCTGTTTTGATTTTATATACTGTTTTGTTTGTTTGTTTGTTTGTTTGTTAAGTGGGTTTAGAGCTCTGGGTAGCTCCCCAGCTGGGTCTAGACTGGGTCTAGAGAGTATTTTAAATTCAGGGAATTTAAAATAGAAAGTAGCTCGTCCACAGAAGGACTGGTAGCTCCCCTTACGATAAGGGTTCAGATCGCGCGAACAGGTGTGGGTTTAGAGCTCTGGGTAGCTCCCCAACTGGGTCTAGACTGGGTCTAAAGAGTATTTTAAATTCAGGGAATTTAAAATAGAAAGTAGCTCGTCCACAGAAGGACTGGTAGCTCCCCTTACGATAAGGGTTCAGATCGCGCGAACAGGTGTGAATGAATGTGTGTGTTTAGTTAGTTTGTTTTAATCAATTTTAAATCATGCTTTTTATTTGTTTTTATTTCTAATGTCTCTGTAAAGCACTTTGAATCACCTTGTTGTTGAATTGTGCTATACAAATAAATTTGCCTTGCCTTGCCTTGCCTAGTCAGTAAGTGACTGGCTGCTCCCGTGTGGGATTAGAACGATGTCACCTTACCCATAGTCCAGCCAATAATGCGATTCACATTCGTATATATGCAGCTAATCAACGTCGTTGACAGGCTATAAAGTCGTCCTTATGTGCCGACATCGGTGTTTTAGCTAGCAAAGCGGCGTGGCTGATGTGGAGTGAAGCCAAGTTAATGAAAACGTATACAACCATTGGAGATGTGAGCAGGACAGATGGAACAATTGACGAGAAAAAGTGTGGACTTTATACCAGTTTTTAAATAGTGTTGATAGGCCACGTAAAACCAGAGTTATGATAAAAAATATATGCAATGTTTGGTTTTCTTCCTGAATATTATTGTTGTTTGTATTTACTGCGGAAAAAACGGTAAAAACGCTCGAAAGCACTCTATGCCTGTGAGCAAAACCAAAACCAACCCACCCTTTCCTACTGGTCAAAAAGTGTACCATGTCGACCAATCAAAAAATGATATGGCAACGTGGCATTTAGTTGTTTAGGAAGGGGGGAAGTTTTAGGAGTGACGGCGGTGGTGAGATTTTCGACGTTTAGCGCAAATCTTGTGTAGTGTAGTCAATAGTATTATCTTGTTAATAATTTCACCTCCTCACTACGTACGACTCTGGATAGTGTAGCTCCTGTGAAAACTAAGGCCTCAAATCAGAAGTACCTGACTCCGTGGTATAATTCTCAAACACGTACCCTAAAGCAGATGACTCGTAATCTGGAGAGGAAATGGCGTGTCACAAATCTAGAGGATCATCATTTAGCCTGGAGAAATAGTTTAATAAAATAAAATTTTTATCATTAGAGGAAAAATTACCAATAATCATCCCACAGATGTAATATTATCTACAGCTACTCTTAGTACCATTGATGTTAAGTTAGACTCTTTTTCTCCAATTGATCTTTCTGAGTTAACTTCAATAATTACTTCCTCCAAACCATCAACGTGTCTTTTAGACCCCATTCCTACAAAATTGCTCAAAGAAGTCCTGCCATTAATTAATTCTTCGATCTTAAATATGATCAACCTATCTCTAATAATTGGCTATGTACCACAGGCCTTCAAGCTGGCTGTAGTTAAACCTTTACTCAAAAAGCCATCTCTAGACCCAGCAATCTTAGTTAATTATAGGCCAATCTCCAACCTTCCTTTCATATCAAAAATCCTTGAAAGAGTAGTTGTCAAACAGCTAACAGATCATCTGCAGAGGAATGGTTTATTTGAAGAGTTTCAGTCAGGTTTCAGAGCTCATCACAGCACAGAAACAGCTTTAGTGAACGTTACAAATGATCTTCTTATGGCCTCTGACAGTGGACTCATCTCTGTGCTTGTCCTGCTAGACCTTAGCGCAGCATTCGATACTGTTGACCATAATATCCTATTAGAGCGATTAGAACATGCTGTAGGTATTACAGGTACTGCGCTGCAGTGGTTTGTATCATGTCTATCTAATAGACTCCAATTTGTGCATGTAAATGGAGAGTCCTCTTCACACACTGAGGTTAATTATGGAGTTCCACAGGGTTCAGTGCTAGGACCAATTCTGTTTACATTATACATGCTTCCCTTAGGCAGTATCATTAGAAGACATAGCATACATTTTCACTGCTATGCTGATGACACCCAGCTCTATCTGTCCATGAAGCCAGATAACACACACCAATTAGTTAAACTGCAGGAATGTCTTAAAGACATAAAGACCTGGATGGCCGCTAACGTTCTGCTTCTTAATTCAGATAAAACTGAGGTTATTGTACTCGGCCCTGAAAATCTTAGAAATATGGTATCTAACCAGATTCCTACTCTGGATGGCATTACCTTGGCCTCCAGTAACGCGGTGAGGAACCTTGGAGTCATTTTTGACCAGGACATGTCCTTCAACGCACATATTAAACAAATATGTAAGACTGCTTTCTTCCATTTGCGCAACATCTCTAAAATTAGAAATATCCTGTCTCAGAGTGACGCTGAAAAACTAGTTCATGCATTTATTACTTCCAGGCTGGACTACTGTAATTCATTATTATCAGGATGTCCTAAAAACTCGCTGAAAAGCCTTCAGCTAATCCAAAATGCTGCAGCAAGAGTCCTGTCAGGGACTAGAAAGAGAGAGCATATTTCTCCTGTTTTGGCTTCTCTTCATTGGCTTCCTGTTAAGTCCAGAATTGAATTCAAAATCCTGCTCCTCACATACAAGGTCTTAAATAATCAGGCCCCATCTTATCTTAATGACCTTGTAGTACCATATCACCCTATTAGAGCACTTCGCTCTCGCTCTGCAGGCCTACTTGTTGTTCCTAGAGTATTTAAAAATAGAATGGGACGGAGAGCCTTCAGTTTTCAGGCCTCTTCTGTGGAACCAGCTTCCAGTTTGGATTCGGGAGACAGACACTATCTCTACTTTTAAGATTAGGCTTAAAACTTTCCTTTTTGCTAAAGCATATAGTTAGGGCTGGACCAGGTGACCCTGAATCCTCCCTTAGTTATGCTGCAATAGATGTAGGCTGCCGGGGGATTCCCATGATGCATTGTTTTTCCTTTCCAGTCACCTTTCTCACTCACTATGTATTAATAGACCTCTCTGCATTGAATCATATCTGTTATTAACCTCTGTCTCTCTTCCACAGCATGTCTTTTATCTTGTCTTCCTTCTCTCACCCCAACCGGTCGCAGCAGATGGCCGCCCCTCCCTGAGCCTGGTTCTGCCAGAGGTTTCTTCCTGTTAAAAGGGAGTTTTTCCTTCCCACTGTTGCCAAAGTGCTTGCTCATAGGGGGTCATATGATTGTTGGGTTTTTCTCTGTATCTATGAAGCGCCTTGAGGCGACTTATGTTGTGATTTGGCGCTATATAAATAAAATTGAATTGAATTGAATTGAATAGTTTTGTTGTGTTTGTCAGAAAAATTAGGTGACTGCTGAATGTTACAGGTGTTACAGCAGTGATACATCTCCTGTTGTCAGGCCTGAAGGTATCAGGCTGTTGTTCTCCTTTATCTCATAGTGGACAGAAATTATTTTTTGGAGTGGCACAAATAATTTGTGTGGCATCAGACTTTATGCAGAACACCTGATTGTTCTGTAAATATTTTGAAATGTTTAGTTAAAAATGCATTGGCTGCATTTTTAGGTAAACAGCTGCAAACAACAAAGTTTTTTGCATAACAGTTATTTTTTTGAAGAAGTAATAGAATTAATTGCCCAACATTGGTCATTATTATACTGTATTTTATGAAGCTTATGAATGAGCCGTTTTACATCCAGGTGGTAAATGTTGCTAAATAAATTTTAAAATTTATAAATTTTATTGGTAAATGTACCAACCTTTGAGCAGGCTGGTACATTTCTAGTTCAACCATTTCAATCTTCTTAAAGAACTGCATGCTTCAACAACAGAAGGAATCTGTATCTTCCTTGTTCTCTGTCTTGGATCAAGACTGGATCAAGATAATATTACTGCAACACACTCTGCAGACAAATAAATACAATTATATCTGGCCCCAATATCTCAGCCCTGCTGAGAATCCATGCAGGCAAGGGATGGATTCTATTGTGATGGTCACACCAAATCAAATCAAATCACTTTTATTGTCACATCACATGTGCAGGTACATTGGTACAGTACATGCGAGTGAAATTCTTGTGTGCGAACTTCACAAGCAACAGAGTTGTGCAAAAATACAATACAACGTAAAACAAGCAAAATATAAGAATGGCTAAATCTGAGACTAATAAATATATGTATATATATAATAGTATATGCATTACTGGATGTGTATACTAAATATGTTTTTCTACGTGTGTGTGTGTGTGTATACATATTTTACAAATTAAATAGAGTAAACAACAAAATAAAATATATAAATATATACAGAGTTGGTTGAGACGTGCAAAACAGTGGCATTTATATACAGTATGGAGTGCATAATGTTGAAGTTCCAGTAGTGAAGGTGAGGTGTCTATGAAGTGTTCAGCAGTCTGATGGCCTGATGGAAAAAGCTGTCTCTGTCTGCTGGTACGGGACCGGATGCTGCAGAACCTTCTTCCCGATGGAAGTAGTCTGAACAGTTTATGGCTGGGGTGACTGGAGTCCTTGATGATCCTTCCCGCTTTCCTCAGGGACCGCTTCCTGTAGATGTCCTGGAGGGAGGGAAACTCACCTCCAATTATCCGTTCAGAACACCGCGCTACTCTCTGGAGAGCTTTGCGGTTGTAAGCTGTTGTGATATTTTGATACCATGGTAGCATTTACAGGATATTGTTTTATTGTGATATTATACAGAAAAGAGTTACTCAATAAGGCCCATTTAATAGTTGTTTTTCTCTTTCTCTCTGACCCAAGAATTAATGTGTAATACTCACAAGCTGGTACCAGAAGGTCGAAAACACCACAGAGATGAGACCACTTCCTTACTCCCATCCTCCCTTTTTCTTTATCTCCTGGAAAAGGCTCGTTAAAGGCTAGGTGGTTTGTTTCAGAATTCACTAATGAAAGAACTCTGTATTTTATGTCTAGGAGTGTATTTTGCTGGGATGATCATAAATTGTAGCTGAACTGATAAACTACACACAGGATACTTCTTTGCTCACAAGGCAGGAAGACGTTTCCTTATTTGGTCTGTACCGGTTTGAACTGGGAAAGCTGACACACGAACCTTTTTTTCCTCTATATAAGCTGTTATGTATTAAATAAACCTTTGAGTCGATTTGGGAAGACAACCTGAAGCAGTCTGTGTTTCCTTGTTCTCCCAAGCTGCTCCCGACGTCGTAACTAACCCAGCTGAATGGCATACCTGAGTGTTACTTTAAATAATTAGGAATCTTAGAAGGAAAGGACAGAACTCTGCTTATCGCTCACGCCACGGAGGAAACCCGGGACGGCAATTTCCTTCATAAGCGGTGCTGTTGCTGTCATGGTCCTGGGTCGTTGACCCAGCGTTTTGTGTTTATTCTGATTTGTATTAGTTTAGGGTTGAACCTGAAGTTGATGTATATTCAGCCCTACCTGTGTCTGTCCTTGGTGCTCTGTTCATGTCCCCGTGTTGTGTTGCAAATCAGTCTGTTTCCTGCTTTACTTTGAAGGCTCGTGTTCTAGATTTCCTGTTTTGTTCTGAAAGTCTGTTTCTGTTGTCATTGTGTTCAGCTTGTCTCCTCCGGTCATCATGTGTATTCAGATCAGCTGTTCTTCCCTCCTGTGTGCGATTACCCGATTACCTTGTGTGTGTATATTTAGTGGGTGTCGGTCTGTGTTCGTTGTCGGCTCGTCTGCATTCTTCCGTGTGTCTCTGCGGCTCTCTGCCCCGCACCCTTTTTGTAGATTTCAGGTTTGCTCTTTAGTTTCTCCCAGTTTAGATTTGTCATTACTCATTGCCTGTTTTTGCCACTGCCACCGTGTAAATAAACTTCACTCGCATCATCAGTTTGCTGCATTTTGGGTCCTCCTTTTCCTCCACTCCACACGGCTCACTCCGCCAGCCGTGACAGTACGAGCCGACCAAACATGGACCCAGCAGCATCCGCACCTTCCCAGGAGTTTCGGGAGGAATTAATTGACTCCGTTTCAAGGTTGGTCAACCTATGGCTCGAGCATGAGGGGGAAGAGTGTCTCCGCGCTGTAGAAGCCAGGCTACAGCAGCTCATCTCTGCTCACTCCTGGCTGCTCGGCTCTCTTCACCCGCTCGCACAGGACTTCATTCTTCATGAACTGCACCTTCACCCTCCAGCTGCTACCGCTTCCCAACCCAGCCCGCCGGAGGTTTTGCCCGGCCCGCCGGAGGTTTTGCCCGGCCCGCCGGAGGTTTTGCCCGGCCCGCCGGAGGTTTTGCCCGGGAGGAAGCGACGATCGCGCCGTCGGCGCGTCTCCACACAGCCGGGGAATAGGACTTCGGTACTGCCGGCTGTGGTGAGTGGGAAAGACGCTCCATCTGTTTCGCCAGCTCGTATGACTGTTTATTCCGGGGCTGTGTTTGTTGAGTCAGCTGCCCAGCAGTCGCTAACTCAGTTAGCCGCTCACTCGTCACCTCCATTACAGTCACAGCCAGACCTATTAGACACTATGTTACAGTCCATAGCCCAGTCAATAGCTCAGTTGGTAGAAGACTCATCAGCCTTATTATCAGCTCAGCCGTCATCTTCACCTACTCCTCCGATACTTCAAGTTAAGTCCATCCAACCTGAAAAGAATTATTTTTCACCTGTTCATGTCAAGCAGAGAGACACACCACATAACACAGTAATCAGTCCCCAACAGCTGGCCAGTACAGAGACTGTCACGCACTCCAGGGCCTCCCCAGAGGCTGGGTTCCAGCCCCCAGCCGACTCTGGACCCCTGGAGGTTAAGAAGCCAGCTGAGGACTGCACCGGACTGTCGCTGCCTGAGCTGAGTCACTGCTCTGTGCAGCCGCAGTCCGCTTTGTGTTCGCCAGAGGCCCGTGTGCCTGCTGGTTCTGACCTGTGTGTTCCAGAGGCCCGTGTGCCTGCTGGTTCCGACCTGTCCCTGCCAGAGGCCCGTGCGCCTGCTGGTTCTGATCTGTCCCTGCCAGAGGCCCGTGCGCCTGCTGGTTCTGATCTGTCCCTGCCAGAGGCCCGTGCGCCTGCTGGTTCTGACCTGTGTGTTCCAGGGGCCCCGGTGCCCACTGGTCCAGAGACTGTTTTCGCTGGGGGGCCCGAGGAGCCCGTCCAGCCTCAAGTGTCGTCTGCTGGGGGTTCAGGAGAACCCAGCCAGCCTCAAGTGTCGTCTGCTGGAGGGCCCGAGGAGCCCACCCAGCACCACGCCTCGTTAGCTGAGGGTCCTGGAGGACCCAGCCAGCACATCCTCACACCTGCTGACGGTCCTGGAGGACCCAGCCAGCACATCTCCACATCACCTCCTGCAGCATCGCTGCCGTCAGGTTTCGCAGCCGTCCCGCTGCTGTCATCCACGCCTGGTCCTGCCTCCGTGTCTTCAGCCTCGCCTGGTCCGGCCTCCGTGTCTTCAGCCTCGCCTGGTCCGGCCTCCGTGTCTTCAGCCTCGCCTGGTCCGGCCTCCGTGTCTTCAGCCTCGCCTGGTCCGGCCTCCGTGTCTTCAGCTTCAGCTTCGTCTGGTCCGGCCTCCGTGTCTTCAGCTTCAGCTTCGTCTGGTCCGGCCTCCGTGTCTTCAGCTTCAGCTTCGTCTGGTCCGGCCTCCGTGTCTTCAGCTTCAGCTTCGTCTGGTCCGGCCTCCGTGTCTTCAGCTTCAGCTTCGTCTGGTCCGGCCTCCGCTTCAGCTTCAGCTTCGCCTGGTCCGGCCTCCGCTTCAGCTTCAGCTTCGCCTGGTCCGGCCTCCGCTTCAGCTTCAGCTTCGCCTGGTCCAGCCTCCGCTTCCACCTCAGCTTCGTCTGGTCTAGCCTCCGCTTCTACCTCGTCTGGTCCAGCCTCCGCTTCAGCCTCGTCTGGTCCAGCCTTGGCTCCACCTTCGTCTGGTCCCGCCTCGTCTGATCCTGCGGTTGCCTCACCGCCGTCGGAGCCAGCTCGACCCGTTCTGCCTCGCCTCTGCCAGCCGTTTTCCGGGCCTCTAAGATGTCATCATGGCCTTCGGGGACGGCCTCCGGAAAGAGTTCGTCGCCGCCGCTGGCATCGCGGCCGTCCTCCGGATCTGCTCGGTGGCCGCCACTACCTTCCAAGTGGTCGGCCTCCAGAACCGTTTGCCCGTCGCCGCCATTGCCGTGTGCACGGTCGGCCCCCAGAACTGTTTGCCCGTTGCCGTGTGCACGGTCGGCCCCCAGAACTGTTTGCCCGTCGCCACCGCTGCCTTCCGCTCGGTCAGCTTATGGATCTGCGTCACCGACGTGGCCGGCCTCAGAAGATGAACTGTCCTGGACTTCTGAGTTGTCAGCCTCCGGGCCGGCCTCCTGAACTGTGTTTTGTTCTCGTACTCCAGCATGTGCGTTTTTTGTTTTGGACAATTCCCTCGATTCGCTGGGGCTTGTTTTGTTCGGTGTTGGTCCCTCCGTCCTGGGCCCCCGCCGCCCGCCCTGGGTTGGTCGTCTGTTTTTGTTGTGGGCTGTCTGGAGCCAGCCCTTGGAGGGGGGGTACTGTCATGGTCCTGGGTCGTTGACCCAGCGTTTTGTGTTTATTCTGATTTGTATTAGTTTAGGGTTGAACCTGAAGTTGATGTATATTCAGCCCTACCTGTGTCTGTCCTTGGTGCTCTGTTCATGTCCCCGTGTTGTGTTGCAAATCAGTCTGTTTCCTGCTTTACTTTGAAGGCTCGTGTTCTAGATTTCCTGTTTTGTTCTGAAAGTCTGTTTCTGTTGTCATTGTGTTCAGCTTGTCTCCTCCGGTCATCATGTGTATTCAGATCAGCTGTTCTTCCCTCCTGTGTGCGATTACCCGATTACCTTGTGTGTGTGTGTGTGTGTATATTTAGTGGGTGTCGGTCTGTGTTCGTTGTCGGCTCGTCTGCATTCTTCCGTGTGTCTCTGCCCCGCACCCTTTTTGTAGATTTCAGGTTTGCTCTTTAGTTTCTCCCAGTTTAGATTTGTCATTACTCATTGCCTGTTTTTGCCACTGCCACCGTGTAAATAAACTTCACTCGCATCATCAGTTTGCTGCATTTTGGGTCCTCCTTTTCCTCCACTCCACACGGCTCACTCCGCCAGCCGTGACAGTTGCCATACCAGGTGGTGATGCATCCAGTGAGGATGCTCTCAATGGCACAGTGAAAGAAGGTCCTGAGGATGCGGGGGCTCATGCCAAATCTTTTCAGTCTCCTGAGAAGACCATGCGTCCAATCACATGAACACTAGGAGTCCCAGGCTTCTACCTTTAAAACCCGGAGAGCAGCCAAAAGGCTTTTAGCTAGGCTTTAGCTTCAGACAAGTGGAAGCTAAATTGGCTAGTCATTCATATGTATATTAGGTTGTTACCTGGGAATTTTGGAGGGAGGGGAGTGGGGGTGTGTGAATGAGGGGGTGGGGGAGCTGCTAAAAGCTGTGAACTTCCCTTTTGTGTTTCATCTTGATGCATTCTCAAGCATCCAGGGAAATAAATCTCCAAAAGTCACCAACTTGGAGTGTTTCAGTTTGCCATCTTAGGGAGAAATCAACACACATGGGTGTATGTCCTTTGTTGCTGAGATTTATTGATAAAAACAGTACAAAAAACCAACCATTTGTACACATATTTACAAATAATAATAAAAAGTGCGTGAGTACATTTCAACATTTTCAGCAATCACTCACAATCCTGGCACTGCCATGGTATCTGTAGTCTGCATTTACCACATGTGTATTTGTTGCAGTGAACACATCGCACAGTGGCATGATTGTTCTTGCATTTGTGTTTGACCTGACACATGGCTCTTTTTCCAGGGCTAGGTGTGGAGGGTTGTGTCTAAAGCAACTGTTCTTTTCTTGCCTTCTTCGCAGCTACATGAGAGTGAGCCAACTCTCTTGCAAGCTCCACCAGGAAGTCCACCCGTCTTTCCTTCATCCCGGTGCATGCTTGATACAGCACATGTGCATTCAGTGCTGCCATGTCAATCATGTTATAAAACACGGCAACTGGCCAGCGCCGTGTTCCTCTGCAGACAGTGTACTCCCGAACCATCTGGTCCATCACATCCACGCCACACTTTGTTTTGTTGTAAAGGGTGACAGTGTTTGGCTTCCTTTTGGTAGTGTTATCAGTCTGAACCATGCTGTGCATGCTGCTGAGAATATAGACTGTCTTCTTCCGTTTGGCCCCATACTCCGTCAGCGTGGCAGCAGAGGTTGAAAACACCTAAGAAATGAGATAAATTGTTATTTCCATAGCCCTTTTACACACAATGAAACACATAAACATAGAACCACAAAAGACCTGCAACATACCTGAGTGGTGAATTCATTGCGATCTGTCTGCTGTCAGCTGTTCATCAACGGTAAATGACTGCTGGTCAGCAAACCTGGGAAACCCACGGATAATTGGAACTATGGCACGAAACCGCTTCCAAGACATCATGCAACACCTACGACAAGTCCACCCGCAGTGATCGAGCAAAGACTGATAAGTTCGCTGCAATTTCCAGTGTGTGGGGATCATTTGTCACCAACTGCATCACGTGCTACAACCCTGGTCTACATATCACCGTTGATGAACAGCTTTTCCCATCAAAGACTCGGTGCTGTTTCCTGCAGAATATTGCAAGTAAACCTGACAAGTTTGGGATCAAGTTTTGGGTGGCTTGCGACCTAAAATCCAAGTACATTTGCAATGTCTTCCCATATCTTGGCAAGGACCCCAATCGTCCCACTGGGGAGAGACTTTCTGAAAATGTAGTAATGAGGCTGATGGAACCATTCCTAGACAAGGGCGGAAATGTTACCACGGACAATTTTTTCACATCGCTTTCACTTGCGCGACAACTTCTTAGACGGAAAACCACCATCCTCGGCACAGTCAACAAGATTCGCAGGGAAATGCCTCAATCCACTAGACAGACAGATCGCAATGAATTCACCACTCAGGTATGTTGCAGGTCTTTTGTGGTTCTATGTTTATGTGTTTCATTGTGTGTAAAAGGGCTATGGAAATAACAATTTATCTTATTTCTTAGGTGTTTTCAACCTCTGCTGCCAGGAAAGACGGGTGGACTTCCTGGTGGAGCTTGCAAGAGAGTTGACTCACTCTCATGTAGCTGCGAAGAAGGCAAGAAAAGAACAGTTGCTTTGGACACAACCCTCCACACCTAGCCCTGGAAAAAGAGCCATGTGTCAGGTCAAACACAAATGCAAGAACAATCATGCCACTGTGCGATGTGTTCACTGCTACAGATACACATGTGGTAAATGCAGACTACAGATACCATGGCAGTGCCAGGATTGTGAGTGATTGCTGAAAATGTTGAAATGTACTCACGCACTTTTTATTATTATTTGTAAATATGTGTACAAATGGCTGGTTTTTTGTACTGTTTTTATCAATAAATGTCAGCAACAAAGGACCTACACCCATGTGTGTTGATTTCTCCCTAAAATGGCAAACTGAAACACTCCAAGTTGGTGACTTTTGGAGATTTATTTCCCTGGATGCTTGAGAATGCATCAAGATGAAACACAAAAGGGAAGTTCACAGCTTTTAGCAGCTCCCCCACCCCCTCATTCACACACCCCCACTCCCCTCCCTCCAGAATTCCCAGGTAACAACCTAATATACATATGAATGACTAGCCAATTTAGCTTCCACTTGTCTGAAGCTAAAGCCTAGCTAAAAGCCATTTGGCTGCTCTCCGGGTTTTAAAGGTAGAAAAGCCAAATGGCTGCTCTCTGGGGGTTTAAGTGTGAAACAGCAGACTGGGATCATACCATTATGTGAAAGAAGAAAGGGGGTACATGCAAGGTATACAGAGAGAGGGAGGAGCTGGATTTCAATGCAAGCGTGTCGGGAAAAATAAAGAGACGAGTGAAAACGTGAAATAAGCAGCATCTGGCTGCTTTTCAATGATACTGAAGACTGCAAAGCTGAGTACAGAATTGATCCAATTAGAAGCTGGCTAAAGTGATGCCTGTTCCTCATTTCAACATTTTTAATTGTGGAGGACAAAAGTTTTAAACTAGTCCAGGCGTTAAACCTCGTGTTCGTTCTCCCCAGTAGTAGTAAATGCATAAAACAAGACTTTTAAGAAAACACTGAATATAAAATTGCTTCCTTGAAAAAGACTAAATTTACAGTTCAGTATTAAATATGAAACAAAATGTGCCATATTCCACCTGTCAAAGTGTCTTTGAACAGCAGAGATGCAGAAATGTGTGCATGTAGCACAGAGCCATGACTCAGTGTCTGAGGGGCTAAATGAGTCTCACAGGCCTTAATGTGCGCTTGGAGCCATTTATAACTCATAACTCTTTGATCTGCTGCTCACTACAAACAAGCACAAGCATACATTTTGGACTTTTAACTGTACTTTTAACCTCCCTTATGGGCAATCATACAATACAAATTAATTAATCAATAACCAAATAACAGAAAAATAACAGAAATAACAATAAATGACAGAAAACTTTCTGTTTTTTATTTTCTACTATAGAAATTTCTGGAGGTTTTTACGACTACAGTTAAAAGAAAAACATCCCTCAAAACATATTTGGTAAACTGGTAAACTACCAGAATCTATTTAGGACTATTTTATTTAAAGACTATTGAGGAAAAACAAAACAAAAAGGCTTCAGTGAGACTAAACATTGATCCATTTGTAGTTTTGCACATTTTGTATAAGTGATATAATTTGGTTGGAGTGATAAGCTCTGGTTGCATTCTTTCCTCTTTGTATCACTGCTGCAGTCAGGCATATAGTGGGTAAATATGCTACCATTCTTAAAGCCACACACTTTTATAAATGTAAGCTTTGTTGTTTCTTTTAAACACAAATAACCAACAATTTGAATGTGATAGCATTTATATTAATATTGCCAGAAAAGCTATGCATTGTTAACATGTTATTCGTATGATAATACCACAGGACGTTGCTTTTGGAACCTAATGTTCCAGGAAGCATTTGCAGCTGTTGTGTGGTTTGCGGTGAGAATTCAACTGTCCTTCCTAACCATTGCATTGCATTTCTTTTTTGTGTGCGTGTATTTGTATGACTGATATATATTCATTAAATTTTACTGTGAAAAAACTTAGTGTCTTCAATTTGTGTCTGTCACAATTTGGCACACAATGGGGCAGACTGATTCAAGTGATTGCAAGAGTCAGCAATTCATTTGCATTCATAAATTATGTGGCAATTAATTGCAGACCTTGTTTAAGAGTGGTTGTTTTCATTCTGAGTCTGACAGAGACAGGTTGCTTCCCACCAGACTCAGCCTGCGGGCGACCAGTTGGTGGTCGTCCTATTTTTACTTTTGTGTGACTGAGGCCTAAATCACCTATTCTGTTCTACACTAACTTTATTTATATATTTATTATTTACTGTGATAATACTATTAGGCTACTGACATGTTTGCATTGTTGGAGCTATTTTCTTTTACATTTGTGCCCTTTACCACTGGTTTACCTGTTTAACACACATATATGAACACACACACACACGATACTCTGCAGTCACATTTCACCTGTCCGTTGGGTTTCATTTCAGTTGTTACAGGAAAAATGATTCTATGTTTCTTTACCTTCTTTTAAATGTACAAAGATGCCCTTTGTCTGCCTGTTGGGAAGCATTTAAGTAACAAAGTGTTGCAGGTTCCTTTGTGATGAGCAGAGGGGAGTTCTTCAGGAAGAGATCCGAGTCCTTAAGCTTCAGCTTGAGCAGGTTGAGCAGCAAAAAAATGAGCAGACAGACAGGCTACAACAGCATATTGCTGCTTGTGAACAAGAAATTAAAAAACTACAGGAAATTAAGCAAGCAAAGGAAGATCTTCTTCATCAGACTGAAGAAAAGGTGAACGATCTTGAGACAAAGTTAACTGCTGCTACTTCACTGTTGGCTGTTAAAGAGCAACAAATTACCAGTCTCAAAGATGAAGTTGACATTCTTACAGATGAAACTAACAAAAACAAAGATGAAATTCAAGCCAAAGAAGAAGAGCTTGCCAAGTTACTTCTTGAGAAGTCTAATGTGCAAGAAACTCTCAGTGACAAAATCCAGATCTTAACAGCTCAAGTGGAAGACCTTAGTTCATCTCTCAAACAGGCGGAGCAGGAAATTCACATGAAGCAAGACTTACTGGATAAAACCACACAAGAGAATGTCCAACAAATAGAGCTACTTCAACAACAAAGTGCTGAACATATGGAAGCACTCGAGAAGCAGAAGAAAGCATCTCGAGAAGAAATCAAGAGGCTAAATGCAGATATTCATGCTAAGGAAGAACAGATGGCTCGGCTAGAGACTGAGGGACAAGCATTTATGTTAACTGTAGGAGTGTTGGATCAGTTAGCATATGATGTCATTCTGGGAGAAGACTTGCCAATTTTAGACTGTTTGGTTCATAATAACTCTGAAGCCTATTCCTGTGCTGTTGTCACTCGTTCAACGAAAAGGGGTTTAAAACCACTGCCTGATGTAGATGAAGACTTATTTGAAGGAGGGAGTAAACTCAGGAAAACAAAACGACAACGTAGGCAGGAGAAAAATAAAAACAGTGGGAGGGCAAAACTTCTGGAACCAACCTTACCAATGTCTCCACCTATTGATCTTCAGTGGGAGTTTCCCAATAATTTTAGAGAAAGACAGGAAAATGATTCATCTTTAAAACCTCTCTTTAAGAAAGCATGCAATGTGGATGATGGAAAGGAAAGTGATGTAGGGCTTAAAAGTGTAACTGGAGAACCTTTCATAATAAAGGATAAACTTCTGTATCTAGCGGACATGGAGAAACCCAGACTTGTTGTACCAAAAGAGTACCGATCAGTAATCCTGCATTTGGGCCACACTGTACCATGGTCAGGACATTTAGGACAGGCAAAGACTTACAATCGTGTTGCTCAACGTTTTTACTGGCCAGGATTGTACAAAGATGTGGTTGACTACTGCAAAACATGTCATGAATGTCAGAAAGTGGCTCCTACCAAAATTTCAGACCGAGCCCCGTTGCAAACATTACCAATAATGGATGTACCTTATGAGAGAATAGCTATGGATATCATAGGTCCTTTACCTAAGAGCAGTAGTGGTCATAAATATGCATTAGTCATTTGTGATTATGCCACAAGATATCCAGATGTTTATCCACTGCGTTCTCTGCAGGTCAAACACATTGTTCGATGCTTAGTAGACCTTTTTTCCAGAGTTGGCGTTCCAAAGGAGATCCTGACAGATCAGGGTACCAGTTTTATGTCACATTTGATAAAGTCTCTTTATGACCAACTTGGTGTAAAAGGTATTCGAACTACTCCCTACCGTCCAGAAACTGACGGTCTGGTGGAACGATTTAATGGTACATTAAAGCAAATGTTGAGAAAGTTTATTGATGATACTGGCAAAGGTTGGGATAAATGGTTGCCTTTTCTGTTGTTTGCATACAGAGAAGTACCACAGGCTTCAACTGGTTTCTCCCCTTTTGAGCTGCTCTATGGAAGGCAGGTTAGAGGCCCCCTGGATATGCTGAAAGAGAACTGGGTGGCTGGAGTGGCACCGGGGTCTACTGAAGTGGCTTCGACGATGAACATCATTTCCTACATATTGCAGATGAGAGACAAACTGGAAACGTACAGAGAACAGGTTAGAGACCATATGCAGAAGGCGCAGCAAAAGCAGAAGGTATGGTATGACAAGCATGCCTGTGAGAGAGAACTAAAGACTGGTCAAAAAGTTTTGGTACTTTTGCCTACTGGACCAAGTAAGTTGCTGGCTAAGTGGCAAGGACCTTATACTGTGGCCAGAAAAACCGGCCCAGTGACATATGAGGTCATTTGTCCAGAGAAACACAAATCAAAGCAACTGCTACATGTAAACTTGTTAAAAGAGTATCATGAAAGAAACGCCCCAGAACCAGGTGTGAAGCAAATCCTGATGGTACAAGATGTTCGGCCTGAAGACAGTGGCATTCTGGAGGTTGGAGAAGCTGAGATGAGCCCATTCAGAGGCATGCCCAAATCTGAAGACCCTCCTGAACATCTGACTGAAGATCAGTGGCAACAGTTGAATGAGGTGAGGCAATCCTTTCCATTGTTGTTCTTAGACACCCCGGGGCGAACAAATGTCATAGCACATAACATCATCTTGAAAGACACAAAACCTTTTCGTCTTAAGCCTTACAGGATACCAGAACGGATGGTGGAACCGTTGAGGAAGGAGGTTCAGATGATGCTGGAACTGGGAGTGATTGAGCCCTCAAGGAGTGAGTGGTCAAACCCCATTATACTTGTTCCAAAGAAAGACTCCCCTCAACTACGATTTTGTTCAGACATGAGAAAGCTAAATAGTATTTCCTGTTTTGATTCTTATCCAATGCCACGGATTGATGAGCTACTGGAAAGACTAGGAAAGGCTAAATACATTACAACCTTAGATTTGTGTAAGGGTTACTGGCAAGTGCCCTTAGAGCCGTCCTGTAAAGAATACACAGCCTTCCAAATTCCAGGAATGGGCTTATTTCAGTACACCGTGTTGCCCTTTGGTCTTCTTGGGGCACCTGCAACTTTTCAAAGGACATTATCCTTAATGGTTGTTCAAAGTTTGCAGCTGCCTACCTGGATGATGTGGTGATTTACAGTGAGTCTTGGGAGGAACACCTGCAGCATCTAAAGGTTGTGTTGGCAAAGATCCAGGAGGCTGGTTTGACTCTGAATGTGAGCAAGTGTGCCTGGGCACAAGAAGAGGTGAAGTATCTAGGATACATTGTGGGACATGGACAAATAAAGCCACAAGTTGAAAAGGTAAAGGCTATACAAACAATTCCCAGACCTAAAACCAAAAAGCAAGTGAGGTCGTTTCTGGGCTTGGTTGGCTGGTATCGGAGGTTTATTCCCCATTTCTCAACCTTGGCAGCCCCTCTTACAGATCTCACGAGAAAACACGCTTCTAAAGTGATGTGGAATGACGACTGTGAACATGCCTTCCAATATTTAAAGAGACAGATTTCTGAAGCCCCTGTTTTGCAAAGCCCGGATTTTTCCAAACCATTTGTTGTACAGGTAGATGCCTCTAATGTTGGACTTGGTGCAGTGCTGGCTCAAGGAGAAGCTGGTGAAGAAAAACCTGTGCTTTTCTTAAGTAAGAAGCTGTTTGACAGGGAAAAAACCTATTCTACAGTAGAAAAAGAAGGACTGGCAATTAAGTGGGCAATTGATTCGTTGAAATATTATCTCCTTGGAAGAGAATTTATTCTTCAGACGGATCACCGATCCCTGGTGTGGATGCACTCCAAGCAACATCAGAATGCGAGGATACTGCGCTGGTGCCTAGCCCTCCAGCCATACCAGTTCACCGTCCAGCATTGCCCGGGTAAGAACAATCTTATTGCTGACTATCTTTCCCGTTTGCCGGAGATGTGTCGACCAGAAGGGGGGTGGGGTGGGGGGTGGGGGGGGGTAGTGAGTAATGTTGGGAAGCATTTAAGTAACAAAGTGTTGCAGGTTACCTTTGTGGTGGCCATCTTGTTTCCCCAGTAAAGAGGAAGCCTGCCTCAATTGCAGCTCTTTTATAGGCCAGTCTGTATTAAGAAGGTGTGTCTTTAGAGTATTTAAAGGGAGCAGGAAATGGATTGGGGGCCATTTTGAGAAGTTGCTGTCTGTATGTGCATGATGTTGGCAAGAGATAATAAAACAATTACTTTAATTAAGATAGAGTGAAGTCTGATGTTTCCTTCACCTCCCCTCACGGCGTAACACTGCCCTTTGTCTATGGTTAGATTAGTTTAGAATTATCCTTTTAGACTTTCCCAGCAAAGACATATTGTTTCTGGGACATATTGTTTTATCTCTCCCAGCTCTCTGCTGACGAGACTAGCACCATATATGGAGTTGTTTATTTAATCTGTTTATTATTTTCTTATCCTGTTCCCACTGTCTCTGTGATTTGTGCCTATAAAAAGTGCCAAGCCTCTGTTCATGGTGGGAGTTGTTCTTCGCAGCTCACCCGTGCGCACGTTAAAGCATAAAAAGTAACCTTGTCTCATTGTGTCTTTATTTCTCCTGGGTCTTTTGCAGAGTTTTCTCCCAACATCAGTTTTTACATGTCATGATATTTCTGCATGTCAATTATTTGAGTCACAATAACATCTGAGAAATAATCAATAAACCCTCACATTAAGGTTGGTTTCTCCTCTGATCCCTTATTCTTCTTGAGCTGTTAGAATAACTGCTTGTATCTGCCATCCTTTTTTCTTTCTCTCATTCCCCTCGCTCTCTCCTTCTTTTTGTCTCCCTCAAGCCCTTGTACCTGCCTGTGTGAGTCTCAGGCTGGCTGTTCCTTATGATGCAGTTTTTAAAGGATGGTTTCATTTATCAAGGGAAAACAGACCCACTTCCTGTGACTAAGTAATCCCTAATCTTTATACAGTAACTTGTTGTGCCTCCCTTGGCAGCAAGAACCTTCATTTTGTTATTTTTTTCTTTCTTTCTTTTTTTTTGAGCGATTCAGAGATGAACTTGCTGGTGTGTTTTAGATCATTAAATGAGGCTAACTGAGTCTTTTTCTTCCAGATTTTTGGAAGAAAGAACAATTCATGGTTCCATCAAAAACAGCAAGTCATCCAGGCCCTGAAGCAGCAAAACAGCCATAGACCATCACACAACCACCACCATGTTTGACTGTTGGTATGATGTTCCCTTTATGCCAGATGTATGCAAAATTTACAAAACTGTCAACTTTTCAGTTCACAAAATATTTTCCAAACGTTTTGGGGGATCAGAAAGATGTTCTTGGCAAACATGAGATGAGCCTTTGTGTTCTTTTTGGTCAGCAGTGGTTTTCTCCTTGAACTCTCCCATGGGTGATGTTTTTACCCAGTCTCTTTCCGTTTGTTGAATCTTGAATTACTGAGGCAGTCCTTTACATATTGTTCCAGGTTCTTTTGTTGATATGGATGATTTCTTGATACACTCTTGGAGTTCATTTGTTTGGCCAGCCACTCCTGGGAAGATTCACCAGTATTTCAAGATTTCTCCATTTGTGGATAATTGCTTTTATTGTGCCCAAAGCCTTAGAAATGGCTTTGTAACCTTTTCCAGAATGACAGATATCAATGACATTGTTTCTCTGTTTTTTCTTTATATTATGCCATGGTGTGTTGCTTTTGGAGATCTTTTAGCCTATTTCACTTTGTCAGGTAGGTTACGTAACCCACACAATGACTTTTTGATGAATGCACATTATCTTTGTTTATTTACAAGAAACGTTTGTAGGATGTCTTTATAGTAAAGCACCCATGAAACACACAGCAAAACTTGTGAATAACTCCAGATTCGTCGCTGACTTTTTTCAGTATTGATATTATTTGGTACATATGTTTTGATGATATTAATATTGTATTCTCTCAAATTTACAATATATAGGCAAAAAATAATAATATAAAATATTAAATCTATATATTTGTACTAACTGTTAATTGTTTTTTGTGTGTAGATGCACATTATTGATATATCTGAATGATTTTGGCTTAACTCTTTATAAAAGCTAGCAATTTAAAAATATAGTCATTTCATTTTTAAGCAAAAGTTCTCTAAAGAAAATTAGTAATATAGAACTTTTATCAGAGTCATGACAAAATTTATTGGAACTGACCCTGAACACATCAAATTTTTAGTCTCTCCACCTGGAAAAATGAAGATGTTTCAGCGTTAAAAAAATAAATAAATAAAAATAAAAACACATCAATGATTCAAGGATTACTAAATTCTTTATGTTTCATCATCTCAGGAACACAATGTCAAAATAACATTTAAATCCGGTACATACAGGTTATTTCTCAAACTCTGACTGGCAATGCTTTTAGTAGAAGAGGTTTAGTAACTGGCAGTGCTTTCTTTGCAGCTTTAAATTTAGAAATGTGACAGTGTGACAGTGTGATTATGCGAACGTGCACCCGGTCAAATCCTTCTGCTCACCGGACCTGGAGTACCTGATGATTAAGTGCCGGCCATTCTGGCTACCGAGGGAATTTACAGCAGTGATTATTACGGCTGTTTACATTCCCCCACAAGGCGACACTGACCGTGCACTCAGGGAACTGTACAGCGCGATCAGCAGCGAGGAAACCGCACACCCAGAGGCAGCGTTTATCACAGCTGGAGACTTTAATAAGGGAAACCTGAAGAAAGTCTCACCAAAACTCCATCAACACATCCTTTTCAACACACGTGGAAACCGGCTACTCGACCACTGTTACACCTCTTTCCGGGATGCGTACAAAGCCCTCCCCCGCGCCCCATTCGGCCAATCAGATCACTGCTCCATCCTGCTCCTGCCCGCCTACAGGCAGAAGCTGAAACAGGAAGCTCCAACCCGGAGGGCGGTGCACTGTTGGACGGACCAATCGGAGTCTGCGCTGCGGGACTGTTTTGATCACGCGGACTGGGAAATGTTTCACGTGGCCGCCAGAGACATTGATGAATACACAGACTCAGTCTGTGGATTTATCAGGAAATGCGTGGAAGATGTCGTCCCATCCAGAACAGTCAAATCCTTCCCAAATCAAAAACCCTGGATTAACGGAGATGTTCGCGCGGCACGGAACACCGCCTTTGCCTCCGCGAACACATCGGACTACAAACACGCACATTACCAACTCCGGAAGACGATCAAAGCAGCCAAACGTGAGTACAGGGACAGGGTGGAGCAACAGTTTGACAACCCTCGGAGTATGTGGCAGGGACTAAACACGATCACAGACTTTAGAGGGAAAACCAGCACACCGCAGACCACGGCCTCTCTGTGTGAGGATCTAAACGTATTCTACGCTAGATTCGACACAGCGAACACCATGAGACCGGACAGTGTGCGCACCGCGGATGACGTCAGTGCGCACACTGTGTCTGAGGAGGATGTGCGGAAGTGCTTCAGGAAGGTGAACGCACGCAAAGCTACTGGTCCGGACGGGATTCCCGGCCGCGTCCTCAGGTCATGCGCGGCTCAGCTGGCTGGAGTGTTCACGCACATCTTCAACCTTTCCCTCTCTCTGTCTGTAGTCCCAGCCTGCTTCAAAATGGCCACCATCGTCCCTGTACCCAAATCCTCCACCATCTCCTCATTGAACGACTGGCGACCTGTAGCCCTGACCCCCATCGTAAGCAAATGCTTCGAGAAGCTGGTCAGGGACTTCATCTGCTCTGCACTACCCGACTCACTGGACCCTCTACAGTTTGCATACCGCCACAACAGGTCCACTGATGATGCCATAGCCCTGACACTACACACTGCCCTGTCACACCTGGAGAAGAGAGACACGTATGTGAGGATGCTGTTTGTAGATTACAGCTCAGCATTCAATACCATCGTTCCCTCGAAGCTGGACAGGAAACTGCAGGATCTAGGACTGAGCAGCTCCCTCTGCAGCTGGATCCTTAGCTTCCTGTCTGACAGACGCCAGGTGGTCAGACTGGGCAGCATCACCTCATCCCCCATCACACTGAACACTGGTGCTCCACAGGGGTGTGTACTGAGCCTTCTCCTGTACTCACTCTACACCTACGACTGCACAGCCACTAACAGCTCCAACATCATTGTGAAGTTTGCGGACGACACTACAGTGGTGGGTCTTATCACCAACGGTGATGAGACGGCTTACAGGGAGGAGGTCAGCGCCCTGACCCACTGGTGTCAAGACAACCATCTCACACTCAACGTCGCAAAGACAAAGGAGTTGATAGTGGACTTCCGGAGGTGCAGAGAAGTACACACCCCCATCACCATCAACGGCGCTGCTGTGGAGAGAGTGAGCAGCTTCCGGTTCCTTGGTGTACATCTGGCTGAGGATCTTACGTGGTCAGTACACACAAACAAAACAGTGAAGAAGGCGCAGCAGCGCCTCTTCTTTCTCAGGAGACTGAAAAGATTCGGCATGAGCCCCCGCATCCTCAGGACCTTCTATCACTGTGCCATTGAGAGCATCCTCACTGGATGCATCACCACCTGGTATGGCAACAGCACCGCCTACAACTGCAAAGCTCTCCAGCGAGTAGTGCGGTGCTCTGAACGGATAATTGGAGGTGAGCTTCCCTCCCTCCAAGACATCTACAGGAAGCGCTGCCTGAGGAAAGCGGGGAGGATCATCAAGGACTCCAGTCACCCCAGCCATAAACTGTTCAGACTACTTCCATCAGGAAGGAGGTTCTGCAGCATCCGGTCCCGTACCAGCAGACTAAGAGACAGCTTCTTCCACCAGGCCATCAGACTGCTGAACACGTCATAGACACCTCAGCTTCACTACTGGAACTTCAACATTATGCACTCCACACTGTATATAAATGCCACTTGTTTTGCACATATTCAACTCTGTATATTTTATATATTTTATTATTATTATTATTATTTTTTTTTTTTACTATTTAATTTGTAAAAATGTGTATACACACACACACACACACACACACACACACACACACACACGTAGGAAAATATTTAGTATACACATCCAGAAATGCATACACTATTATATATTGTAGATATATTTATTAGTTTCAGGTTGGCCATTCTTGTATTTTGCTCGTTTGTGTTGTTGTGTTTGCACATCTCTGTTGCTTGTGGGGCTCGCACACAAGAATTTCACTCGCATGTGCTGTGCCAGTGTGCCTGCACATGTGATGTGACAATAAAAGTGATTTGATTTGATTTGATTTGATTCAGCATTCTTAGTGTCTTACTTTGGATCATTTATTTTCTTGAACAGTCTGATTCAGTTGATTTCTTTGGATTATCTAATTTCTTGCTAATTTCAAGTGCTAAAGAAGGTATGTAGAGAATTACACCAACTCTTATTTTGGCTTGAATGCACATATTTCCTCATGTCTTCCATCTGTTACACAAAGCTGATGATTCAATCAAAATTTGTAACAGTGGGAAAGAAAGTGCAAGTACAGTACTGTGAAAACTTATTTATCCCCTTCAAGTTTTAATATTAAGCAAAGACGGCTTCATCATCTCATAAACACAATGCCAAAAAGTCACAATATCAAATTCAGTCAATGAAGGATATTTCTTAAACTATTACTGGCAGTGGTGTCTTTGCAGGTTCATACTTCGATTTGAGAGTTTCATGCATTCTTAGTATCTCACTTCTTTTGTAGTGATGAATCACACTATTGTAGTAAAGGTTTTCCTGGGCTTCCTGTCCACCCCCCCCAAAAAAACTTTAAAAGCCACAACTTGTGGTGACTCTCTTGTTCACACTTTTGTCCTCTCCACATTGCAGCTGAGCTAAGAACAGTTTGAGCGATGTATCCTCAAGTTTGCCCGACTGAAGCCGTGCCATTGCAGAGTGTGATTTATGGTGGACTCCCTGCTCAGCCTGGAGTGGTCCAGCACACTGCTGTGAACATCACCAGAGGGCAACCAGTCATCACAGAGCCCCCCAACGACTATATTATCTGGTCGCTCTTTTCCTTTGTCTACACAAATCCTTTCTGCTTTGGGCTTGCAGCTCTCATTTATTCCATCAAGGTGAGTTTATTGCGAAACATTTTAATTTTTTAGACCTTACATTTTGTGAAATTCCTGTGTTACAGAAGCCAGAATATTAAGACAACCTATAACAAAAGAATATCTATCTATCTAGAGATATAATGTTGATGTAAAATATGATAAAACGTGAAAACTATACAAATGAGGTGTGCAATTAAATGAAATAGGAGTATACAGAAATTAACTGAGGTAAATATGTAAAAAATCAAAATATTTAACAGAACATTATGTTAAGTGATATGGTACATCATAAAGCTCAGTAAGATAAACTCATAAATAAAGTTATAACAAGATAAAAAATATATATCAAATGTCAGTAAAACAACCAACAAAAATGAAAATAATATTCATAAAACCAATCAGCTCCAAGCAAAACTACAATCCAAACAAATGACTTACTAACAATAGTGAAAGGAAATCATAAAATACAAAATGACATAAGTGTCTTACAGCAAGCATTGAACATGTGTTGGTTTACAGTTTTAAAGTGTATAAAATGCTTTCATCCTTCCAGGCCAGAGACAGGAAGATGGCTGGAGATGTGGATGGTGCACGACGTTATGGCTCCACTGCTCAAACTTTTAACATTGCTGCCACAGTATTAGGTGTCCTTGTGTTTGTGACAGTTATATTTTTGCTCTATGACAGATTTAGATAATATGTACATTAGAAGCATTTTAGAGTTGCCTTCTGCTGTGATTAGTTCACATTTGCATTTTTACTTAAAATATATTTTGCTGCTTTTTAACTTTTAAATCACATTGTCTGGAAATAAACATCATTTTCCAACAGTCTTAAACGGAAATCTTCTCTATTTTTTTATTGACAAGTTTTATTTTCAGATTAGAAAATGTATAAATTGAAAATGTGTCACATGTGCAGCTGAGTAGTAAATGAAGAAAATCTGAAGTAGTGAAATAGTTTGTTTTTTTAAAAGCCACAACTTGTGGTGATAGAAAGGAAAACATTTTGCTCATATCGGACATCTGAACGTGCATAACATTAATGATTCAATCAGATCCAAGTTAGCACTGCAGAAACCCATTACAGTACATACAGACAAATATAATGATTACAGCTTCACACTGATAGTTCATGTGTGAAAAGCCTGAATCACATGTTGATTCCCCTTCCCCTTTGCCATCACAGCTGAGGGTATAAAAGGACTTGACATCCAGCCTTATGTGTTAACAATGTGTTGAAAATGGACAGAGTGCTAAAACAGAGTTGTTCCCTATCTGCTAGTAAGGATTAGATATAAGGCCAATGAATATGTTAGCAGAGAGATGTACTGTGAGTACTGAAAATTTCTATTCAGGCTATTCTAGTTTTTGTGTGCATAGTGTGAGGACTAGAAAAGTTTGGTTTACAAGACCTGTGCTGGCAAATGGTATTGGGACTGTAATTAATTTTAGATCACTTTAATAGCTAATTTCACTACTGAGCACTCAGAATAAAATAAACAGAAAAGTTATAGATTCACATGACTGAGGATTGTTTGTGCAGACTTAGTGAAAAGAATGTGGGAGTAACCCAAGCGAGGTCAAGAGACAGTAGCTCTCAAAGATAGATGCTACTTTAGATGCATGAAACTGGGTAACAGGTCAGGGATAAGTAAGTGTGTGTGTGTGTGTGTGTGTGTGTGTCCATCCCCAGGTAAAGCTGCAACTGAGGGAGGAGAAGAAGACCATCAATAAGGGGGGCTAAAGTATAAGCCGCGGCCTCTTCGCAACGCTTTTTTTGACCAATCAGATAGAAGCACATTCTCTTTTATGAATATGTGTACACCGCTAAGTTAGGAGCATCTCTCTTCTGGTGGTTGGCTACAGCAGTTTGCTGTAGACTGTGGTTTTCTAACCGGAAGGAGATCCGTGTACATGAATTATTCTTTGAACTGCTTGATACAATAAATCTGTTACACTTGAACTGAACCTGAGCTCTCTTTATCCCAGAGAAAAAGAACACACGACAGTAGACATGATCCATTATTGACCTTTCTATTTGTGTCTGAGTTTGAGAAGATAAGAACTCATACTTTTGAGCAAGAAAAATAGTGTTAAATGTTGTATGGGTTAAACACAGAATTATGATTGATATGTGATTTTCTTGATCACAGTATGCTCAATACTGATCAGAACATAATCAGTAAATATAAAGATGTTTGAGCTTAAATGACACATAAGAATAAAAGTAATAAATTAAAATAATTATTTTAGAGACTTGCCTAACTCAGACCTAGCTGAAAGCCTGATGTGTAGTTAGAAGGAATAACTAGAAGCTAATTTCTTGCTGTAGTTGCAATTAGGCAACATGTTTATTTTTATATTATTGCCTTTCATACTGTTGCAGCTATATGATGAGTCAGAGGTGTTCCAGCTGAAAGCTAATTTAAGTGATCTTTAACATCCTGCAGTAGGCTAACACTGTCACTTTCTAGCTTCTGGCTAGATATCAAATCCACTAGCTCCTTTGTGCTAGCTGATGTAAAAGATGTAACCTAAGACGCTTTGTGTCATTATTAGTGGTGCTCATCAAGGAGTGTTTCGGTATCCTTTGTCATAAGTTTGATTCTAATTATGACCATAATGCTGTAAAATTGTAGTGCAACATCATCATAACAGCTTTGACTTGCAGCTGTAGTCACTGACAAACTTGCACATCTCTGTTCAAGAATCGCAAACAGAGTGGCAAAGCTGAGAGGAAGGCCAGTGTTTATTTTTGAAAACCACACACACTGTGGTTTTTAGCTGTAAAACTGACAAACCAACACAAGGACCTGAGGCCCCGCTGCACTTTTTTGGTAAGTTAAATGTGTTTTTAAGCTATTCTGTAGCTAACATCCTTGTTAGATAGCTAAGGTGAGTTGTCACCTGCTGGGGAAAGTCACGTTTGGTAGCTAATCCTTGCACATGAATGATTTTATTGTGACTAAAGAAATCAGTTTGTTCATTAATGTCGGTGCTCTGGTTCAGATATTTAAAGAACTAAAGAAACTAGTCTTTAGCCAGGGTTAATTTGTCATTGGAGTCAATGCTCTGGTTCAGATATTTGCTCTGGTGCTCTGACAGAACAGAAGAATGTTTAGACCTGCAGTTAAAGATGAGACACTGAAATGGTTTATATGAGACACTGAGAAAAGTCACTGGGTTGTTCATACTTCTATTATTAATGTTAGACCATAAGAGCAATAGACTGGACTCTTCTTGGCCTCCTATGCTGACCTATTTATTAAACATGTACATACAGGAGCATGCTTTTGTCTCTCTCCACATCTGCAAGGACAGAAATATCAAATAAAAAAAAAGCTTGCACTTCAATGATGCGTCATTATTCATTAATAGCAGATTTAATTCAATTTTAAAAGATGAAATACTGAGGATTTAACATGCTCTCGAAGTATTTTTCACTCACAGTCTGTAACATCAGTTCCAGTTTCCAGCTGGTGGTTTGTTTGTTTGTTTTTCAAAACAATGCAAATCTGTTTATTACACACACACACAAAAGCTTTTAGAAAGCACCATAGTCTTTTTCAGTATTATTGTCATGTAAAACAGTTCAGTTCAGTATGACAGGAGCACAGGAGCCAATATGGTCTTATAAAAATAGCCAATTATATTTGAACTAAAAAAAACAAAAAACATACAGGGAGTGCAGAATTATTAGGTAAGTTGTATTTTTGAGGAATAATTTTATTATTGAACAACAACCATGTTCTCAATGAACCCAAAAAACTCATTAATATCAAAGCTGAATGTTTTTGGAAGTAGTTTTTAGTTTTAGCTATTTTAGGGGGATATCTGTGTGTGCAGGTGACTATTACTGTGCATAATTATTAGGCAACTTAACAAAAAACAAATATATACCCATTTCAATTATTTATTTTTACCAGTGAAACCAATATAACATCTCCACATTCACAAATATACATTTCTGACATTCAAAAACAAAACAAAAACCAATCAGCGACCAATATAGCCACCTTTCTTTGCAAGGACACTCAAAAGCCTGCCATCCATGGATTCTGTCAGTGTTTTGATCTGTTCACCATCAACATTGCGTGCAGCAGCAACCACAGCCTCCCAGACACTGTTCAGAGAGGTGTACTGTTTTCCCTCCTTGTAAATCTCACATTTGATGATGGACCACAGGTTCTCAATGGGGTTCAGATCAGGTGAACAAGGTGGCCATGTCATTAGTTTTTCTTCTTTTATACCCTTTCTTGCCAGCCACGCTGTGGAGTACTTGGACGCGTGTGATGGAGCATTGTCCTGCATGAAAATCATGTTTTTCTTGAAGGATGCAGACTTCTTCCTGTACCACTGCTTGAAGAAGGCGTCTTCCAGAAACTGGCAGTAGGACTGGGAGTTGAGCTTGACTCCATCCTCAACCCGAAAAGGCCCCACAAGCTCATCTTTGATGATACCAGCCCAAACCAGTACTCCACCTCCACCTTGCTGGCGTCTGAGTCGGACTGGAGCTCTCTGCCCTTTACCATTCCAGCCACAGGCCCATCCATCTGGCCCATCAAGACTCACTCTCATTTCATCAGTCCATAAAACCTTAGAAAAACCAGTCTTGAGATATTTCTTGGCCCAGTCTTGACGTTTCAGCTTGTGTGTCTTGTTCAGTGGTGGTCGTCTTTCAGCCTTTCTTACCTTGGCCATGTCTCTGAGTATTGCACACCTTGTGCTTTTGGGCACTCCAGTGATGTTGCAGCTCTGAAATATGGCCAAACTTGTGGCAAGTGGCATCTTGGCAGCTGCACGCTTGACTTTTCTCAGTTCATGGGCAGTTATTTTGCGCCTTGGTTTTTCCACACGCTTCTTGCGACCCTGTTGACTATTTTGAATGAAACGCTTGATTGTTCGATGATCACGCTTCAGAAGCTTTGCAATTTTGAGACTGCTGCATCCCTCTGCAAGATATCTCACTATTTTTGACTTTTCTGAGCCTGTCATGTCCTTCTTTTGACCCATTTTGCCAAAGGAAAGGACATTGCCTAATAATTATGCACACCTGATATAGGGTGATATAGCACCTGTTACTTGATTCAAACATATTTTGTGCTCTGGATGTTTTGCCAAATCCTATAAAGTCCCCAGTTCATCATTCAGGAGCTAGATTCACCTACTTTTCAAAGGGCATGTTACGTCCCCACGAAGAGGTCTAGGCCTGTGAGGGAGGGGACCAGTAACAAATGCGTCCAGAAATAGAATGAAAAGGAAAACAGACAGAGTTGTTCTATAATAATATAGTTTTATTACAAATAACCTTATCTTAAAGAGCCAGCAACGCTGTTTTACCAATAATGCCAAAGAAACAAAGGAAACCCTCACAGCAACAAAAGAAAAAACTACCAAACAAATAAGGGAGGCACTTCCCACACTTCTTACTTTACTCCTCACCACAAGGAGACAATCTCAGGGCCCACAAGCCCGTCTACTCACTAGTCGAAGTAGGCTGCCTGTCCAAAACCTAGCAGAAAAACGTGTAGAGCCACAAGGGGGAAAAAAACACCTCGCTCACAGTTCATCCCCTGCTTACATAGCCTCAGAGGTGATTGCTGACTGGATCCAGGTGGCAAACGAGGTTAATCAAAAGCAGCTGTGTCCTGGGGAGAGAGGAGAGTGAGAGAGACAGAGGGGGTAGGAGTGGCAAAGGAGGAGGAGGCGGAGAGAGCGGGCAAACACCCCAGTCACACTCTCCCACAGCCTCACAGAATGTAACATCCCCCCCCTTACATTCAAGCTCTACCAAAACAACAAAAACACCTAATTGTGAGCTGCGTGACAGTGCATTAGCTACTATATTGTCAGTACCTTTTTTGTGTTTGATCACCAGATTATAATCCTGGGCCAGCAGTGCCCAGCGCATCAGTCATTGGTTGTGGTTGTACATCCGGTTCAGAAAAATGAGGGGATTGTGATCTGTGAACACGGTCACCGGTAGGGTTGCCAACCGTCCCTTAAAAAACGGAATCGTCCCGTATTTAGAAACAAAAGCACACGTCCCGTGTTGAGCTAATAAGGGACGCACTTTGTCCCGTAATACAGTGAGAATCAAAAGTAGTCTATAACTTTTAATGGAATTAACGCTTTGTTTGAAAGCATAACTCCCAGCCCCTCTCCTGCTTTGTGACCAATGAGCTGACAGCACACTTATGACAATTCAGATTACCGCTCATCTCATTGGTCGAGGAAAGGTCGCTTGCGGAGAAAATACCGGAAGACAACAGATGACCACAACAAGAAGCATGGCCAACAGGGAAACAAACGCCGACACTGCGGTCTCGGACGACAGTACACCTAAAGCTGGGCAGACACTGTGTGATTTTTTCAGTCACGTTATTCAGCTCCTGCTCAAACTGCACGATTGACTCGCAGGGGTTAGAAGTTGGTAGGTCACGATGCAGGGTCTCACACTATACCGCCCGATGCTCTGATGCGACCCGAGTGCTCACACTGTGCCTCCATAACATGAAGGTTATAACAGAAAATCTGTCGCTCTGTCTTTCACTCACACAGACACACCACCACCATCAACTTTGCTAAATTGCTAATGAAAAACATTGATCAGGCAGCTGTGATTGAGCAGCAATGTAAATCCAACTATTTTCACGGTTGTTGTGGTCGTGATAATTGTGTGATGCCACATCGAAAAGGCTCGGATGAGCTTTCCGAAGTTCTACAAGTTGTGCCTCCATCACTTGTGTCCAGATCACACGCTGCACAGCTGTGCTGCTCCGTCTTTTTCACCGACGTTTACGTGTTTGCGCGTGAGCAGTGTGAGCGGCTCACGAGCGATTGATGATCGGGAGCTGCTCGAGGTGTTAATCGCTTCTCGTTACCCCACGTATACTACACGATGCACGATGAAGGCCAAAATTGGGCCGATCACCAAATCGGTCGCACGACTCAAAAATCGTCTCAAAATGGGCCAGAAATCGCACAGTGTGAGCCCAGCATTAGAGCAGCAATGTTTGTTCGCTCAGAGAAAGAAAAAAAGGCTGCAAAAGTACAGGGAGGAATGGGAAAAGGGAAACACCTGGCTGGGAAAGGTCACCATAACACCTATAAAGCGCACTGCACTGTGTGCCGGCGCACTTTTTCCATAGGCATGCTTCTAATGGTGGGCACATGAAGAACATGAGGGGCGTGAAAGCTCAGGGAACCCTTAACCAATTTCTTGTCCACCAGGCCACGGCAGAAGCAGATATGGTATGTAAACACTGGTTTGTTTTTTAAACCCTCTGGTTAAGGTTAATATGGGCATGTGCAGTGAATATCAGCGCTATGTGGCCAGAAGTGTGATAATATAATTTATTTTGTGTAATAAACAACTGCAAGGATAGATGATTACAACAAATAGATGACTAATACATAAAAGTAATACATAGATGAATAATGATGATGAGTTATGATGCGTAATCATGGGAACAAGTGGGTTTACAAACAGGAGCAGCTGATTAGCATTAGAAAAGCTGAAATAATACCTCAACTGAAGCCAATTGTACTAAATGCACTAAATGTGCACAGTTACAAGAATATTTTTCGTTCTATTGCTTTCTATTAATTTATATAATTTTAAGTTAAGCAGGACAGAGTTCTTTTAAAGAAAGATTTACTTTTATTCTCAAAAGTTAAGCATGACAGGCTTCTGTTTAAGAAAGAGACCTGTTTTACTGTGTTAATGTTGTCATTTTGAGCTAAAAATAAATGGCTAAATGATCATTTGTTTCCCATATGGTCATATCACAAAGAATATGCATCTGCTTAAATCAAATTCAAGTCAAATGGTTAAAAAATAATTTCACACACACAAAAAAGAGCTACCACACTGGGAAGGGTGAAGACAACTAGGTTGCCCGGCCCTGGCCACGAGGTGTCCCTTATTTATTTTTCAGGGAGTTGGCAACCCTAGTCACCGGGGAAGAGCTGGAGCCCACATACACTGTGAAATGCTGCAGAGCCAGAAGCAGAGCTAAAGCTTCCTTCTCTATGGTAGAGTAGTTCAGCTGATGCCGTTTGATCTTCACAGAGAAATAACAGACCGGATGGCACACACCCTCCTCATCATCCTGCAGTAGGACAGTTCCAGCTCCGGTGGCGCTGGCATCGACCTCTAGCTTGAAGGGTCGAGAGAAATTAGGAGCCGCCAAGACAGGGGTGCTGCACAGGAGGGATTTTGCTGACTCAAAGGCATGCTGGCACTCAACTGACCATTCAAAAGGCACCTTTGGACTACATAGTTTGGTTAGCGACCACCAGAAACGTTCTTACAGAAGCACCGGTAATATCCGGTCATACCTAGGAACCGCTTCAGTTCCCGTCTGGTGGTTGGAATCGGGTAGTCTAAGATTGCAGCAATCTTCGCCTCCACCGGGCTGACCTGTCCAAACCCCACCTGCTTACCTAGGTAAGTGACTGTTGCCTTACCAAACTCGCATTTAGTGAGATTGAGGGTCAACGAGGCCTCGGCTAGCCGCTGAAACACTGTCCTCAGGAGGGACATATGATCTCCCCATGTGTCTGTGTATAGCACTACATCATTTAGATACACATTGCACTGGGACACATCTCCCAACACCAACTGCATTAAACGTTGAAAGGTAGCTGGGGCATTTTTCATGCCAAAGGCCATTAGTGTATATTGCATGAAGTGGTCAGGTCATGCTGGCTCAGGGTATCTAAAACAGGCTCTACAACAGGATTGTTGGTCACCTCAGGGGTAGGATAAACTTTCCCACCCGCTATGTCATTTCCCATTATAAAATTCACCCCATTAATCATTCTTAAATTCCTTTGTCCGCATTTGTTTACAGATCGAAGCACGGTCAGCAGCTTTGCAGGCTGCACACTACCAATCGAAAAGGACACTTTTTTCCCTGGCAAAATCAAGATAGGACTGACCCTGTCCCCTATTCAATCTCCGGAAACGCTGCCTATAAGTCTCTGGGACCAGCTCATAAGGATATAAGGATAGCACTTTTCAGCTTGTCATAGTCCAGGCAGTCCTCAGCTGACAACGAGGAACAAACTTCCTGAGCCTTACCTGCCAGCTTACATTGTAGCAAAATGGCCCATGAGTCCCGTGGCCAGTGCAAGGCTGTGGCTATTCGCTCAAATGACTCGAAGTAGATGTCAACCTCATTGTCGCGGAACACCGGAACCAGACGACTGTTTTTCCCCACATCAAACGGTATGTCTGCCTGCCGAATGGAGGCAGTCGCAGGAAGGGAAGCCGGCTGGAGTTCCAACTGTCACAACTTGACAGCTGTCTCCGCCTCCACCTCCACCTTTTGCAATTCAACCTCCCTTACAGTATGTTAAAAACTGTTAACAAACTGTACAGTGACAGACATGTTTACTAATTAATCAAGTACATCATAATTGTTTTCATAAAAATTTGTTAGTTTTTTATAGTCATGTTTTATCAGTATTTTATTCTCTTCATCTCAATAGTGCTTTGCCTGTTAGAAAACTAGGTGGCGCTCCAAGTTAAGTTTAATAGCTTCACTACCCCATAGACCCAAGTTCAAGGTGTGTCCAGATGTTGCTTGTTACAAGAATTTGGATGCTATTGTAGCTCTAATGTAATAGAAACTCTTGAGATTAAGAATCCTGGGCCCAGATAGTGTCATGACACTGGGTCTGTGACTCAGTGTTTATGTGTTTTCTGGTGTGATTGATATTCATTGATTTAGTGTCGTTCATGTTTCTGGTTCTTAGCTGTTTTCTGCTTACGTTATATTTATAGTTTCTAGTCTTTAGTTTTCTGTCACTATGGTTTCCCTGTGTTCCACATCTAGTTACTCTTGTGTCCATGTTCTATATTCCCTCTCTGTCTCCTGCAGTCAGAATGACTGTTTCTTCCCCAGACTCAATGTTAAGCTTGCATCTCCATATCTGTGTCTTTCCTGTTTTATTTTGACAGTCCCTTGTCCTGTGTTCATTGTCTTCAGTATTGCTTCCACCTTGTCTAATTGTGTCCAGTGTTTAAAAAGTTTAAAAAGGTGATAATTAGAATACAGTTACTTTGTTGAAATAAATTGATTACATGGTGGTCAACAAAACCAGCAGTGCATGGGCAGGAATGCATTTCTTACGTGGAAATTCTGGCAGCACTTCACATTTAAAGAATAAAGGGATGGGCAAAATCTGACCATGCAATGCGAATTCTGTTTGCCAGCAACTAAGCTGCTCTCAGTGTGAAAAGATTCCACCTCTAACCTAAAGAAACATCTGGAAGTTAGTTCTTTTTTAAAAACTAATGTTAGCCTACTGCATCTACCTTGTTTTAGTTGTGGCAGCTACCTGGGTTATATTCCACTTCAGTATCTTCGATGTACTATTGCTGTGTTTGTTACTATTACTGAAGGCTACTTGCCACCAAGCTAATATTGCTAGCTGGCGTTAGCCGAATTTAGTTCATAGACTGCAGACTGTTAGACTTGATGGATAGCATTAACAACCTGCTAACGGCAAATAATCTTGTGCAGTTCTGAAGCAGTCTTTGAAGTAACCTTCATTTTTTTTACTTAGTTTGTTGCTTATGAGCCATTTTAAAAGCAGAACTGTAAGTGTTTTCTCAATACATCATATTTTGGTCAACTATCAGAAGCTAACTAGAAGCTAAAAGACAATTTACAAAAAACAGTCAAGTGGAAAAAAAGTAAAACACTTCAGTGTTACTAAAAATCTATAAATTTCCACTTTTCCTTTAGCTTGCGATATTGTTTTTGTTAGAGCGATAAGCTCTAACCTCAGTCTCTGCTCTTTGTATCGCTGCTGCAATAAGGCATATTGTGGGTAATATGTTGCCATTTTTAGAGCTACACTGATAAACCGATCAAATAATTCCCTGGATGGAAATTATGTTGCTCATTGTTTGAAATTTTAACAGATTTTTTAGTTTGTAGAGCTCAGGGAAATCACAAGATCTGCAGTTTTGTTTAACAACTTTTTTAGTTTCACAATTACACCTGTTTGTTTTCTTTTTTCTGTGTTTTAAACTGCTTCTAATAACAAAAAAGAAACGTAGGTGAGGTTCCCTGAAAGGAGTTCTTTACCTAGAAACTCATTTTGAGTCCAGTCTTTGAATGGCGACCCATGCAAGTCCCTCACCTCACTGACTATCATTCTCTTAAGGGCTTTATAAATCTGAAGCATTGTTGTTCTTAAAACAACAATTTAAGTGTGTTGTTTGTTAATATTTCCAGAAAATATGCGTAACTAACTGTAACGAAAGGAACACAGAAATTGTCAGATGACATTAAAGTGGCTGAGTGTAAGAGAGTGTTATGGACAGTGCAAAAAAGTAGCTTTACTGAGACCGTACATATAAGCCACACAATTTAAAGAAAACACACAAGAATCTTATTTTCAGGGGACTATGAGAGGATTTTGATTGACATCTGATGTTTTGAGTTTCCACGGACACGCTATACGGCGTCCAGAGGACGGTCTGTGTATTCAACCTCACCTCTGGCGCCGGCGCCCACCTCTCAATTTGAAATGCATGTAGACATTGAGGGTTCTCAGGAGGGGCCGTGCTGACACCTGCTGCTCTCCGACAGGAAGCTGCCCCTCTCATGGTCCTCCTTGGGCTCTCGCGCTTTGCGGACCTCTGGATGTCTGGGGCCTGGGTCTCCTCTATGCCTGCTTCATGCTCTGGGAGACGGGGCTATGGACCCCCACATCCTCGATGGTGAAACCTTTTGAATACAAGCGTGCTCATCCACACAGGTGTACACATGGGTGCTCACAGACACAAGCTATATCTTTCTTGGCTGCTTCCTCAAAACACATTGTGTGCTGTCAGTCTTGTGTGCTGCGCAACAACATTCCAACTGGTGTTGGCCCGAGGGGCCGATGGCGCGATATGGCAGCCTCGCTTCTGTCAGTCAGTGAATGTGAGAGTGAATGAATAGTGGCATTTTAAAGCGCTTTGGGTGCCTTGAAAAGCGCTATATAAATCCAATCCATTATCATTACACGTTATAATTTATTGCAATGGTGTTGTGTTTATTGTATTGCTTTCTTCTTGAACCAAACAGGACATGCTAAAAGAAAAAGAAAAAAAAGTGGATACGTGTATGTTTCTATCTTTCCAGGCCAGAGACAGGAAGGTGGCTAGAGGTCTGGACGGTGCACAACTTTATGGCTCCACTGCTCACCATTCCAACATGATACATTTCAAAGAAATATAAATGACCTGGTTTCAAAAAAGTAATGTCTATTCATTGTTTCGCTTTAAAATTTGATCACATCTGAAAACATGCACAATGAATTGATAAAAAACAACAAATGAATTGTAACTGAATAGAATCTGAGGCTTGTGGGGATAGGTTAATTGGATAATCCAAATTGTCACTAGGTGTGAATGTGCAAGTGAATGTGAGTGCGAATGGTTGTCTGTCCCTGTGTGTTGGCCCTGCGACAGACTGGCGACCTGTCCAGGGTGTACCCTGCCTCTCGCCCTATGACAGCTGGGATAGGCTCCAGCGCCCCCTGCGACCCTGAAAAGGATAAGCGGAAGCGAATGGATGGATGGATGGATAGAATCTGAGGCAGTAGCAATAGTTTAATAGCTTAATTGAAAAAAGAAACATTTTGATCATCTGTCATCTGAAAGTGCACAATCTTAGTGATTCAATCCTATCAAAGCCATCAGTGCAGAAAACCATAAGAGTATATACATTATTAAAATATATAATTTATAATAAAGACACACTATTAAGCATTAGTAAGGTATTAGTAAGTGTTTCAGTCATCATTCATAAAACATTATAAAGCATTACTCCTCCTTTCTAAAAAACTGATATAAATGTTTATTCTTGATTAATAGGTTCATGTATCATGCATATATAATATATAACTGTGATCAAAGTATTTACATGTATACTATTAAGTTCACATGCACTATTAAGATTAAGGTATGAGCTCATTTTTTGTGAATTTATTAATAGAGAATTTTATAAAAACTTATTTGATTATTATTTTATGTACTTATTTTTTTTTAATTCATAGTTAATTCAGGCAATTACTGGTAGTCATTTAACCATTTTGTGTGACTTCATCTAAATTGATTATTATGTTTACCTTATAAAGCATTTATTAATGAAAATCAAGTAGCTCACAAAGTCTTGGTTATCTTGACAACAGAAAAATGACAGACAAATCAAAAAGAGATACAAAACATACCAATATTTATTGCCAGGTGTAAATGTCAACCCCCAGAGATTTGCAGAAGATTGCAACGTAAGTTGGAACAGCGTCTAAGATGGTAAGAGGGGTTTAAGACAGAAAGAGAAGTTGGAGCTACAGGATATCTTACCTTTAAAATACTGAAGCTTCTTCATTTAAAATAAAATATGAATGAGATTATCACAAAAGTAACTGTTTCACAGAGCCTCACGAACAGTTGTAAACACTATAAACAAAATGCCCATTATATTAAGCCAATAAGCAGGAAAATGTCTCTGGGATGTTTTTAATTACTTTAGTTGATTCCTAAAGTTCAACTTTCCTCAGGTCTGTAGTCTGTTACCGAGCTTTAGTAAGATAACTCAGCACCCACTCAGGTTCAGGTCCAAAATGCTCCTGAATTAGTCAAAATAGTAAGAGTGATGTTGTTCTTTCACACATGTAAAGTCAGCTTAAATAAACAAATTACAAGACACTTTGGAGCTGAATATAACTTTATAAATTACATAATAAGGAGGAGCAATACTTTATAAGTGATAAATAAAGCACTTACTAACACCTAGTTAATCCTTTATAGTGTGTAATTATTATAAAGTGTTATCAAATGATGTTGCTTGAATGGACGTTTGTCTATACACACTTTAGTCTTTCTCAGACCTTTTTTGTTACAAAGAGGAAGGCTTTGGGCCTCATAGTTTTTTTGTCTCTTTTCTGCCTTGTTTCCAATCAAATACTCACCTGGTTTTTATTTCCTCTTCAACGAGTGGCTCATATATTTTTGACTTTGAGTTCTGAGCTGTATTTGTTTGAAAGCAGCACACAAAGCAGCCCAGTGGATAACTGCTTGTATACTGGTGAGTTTTTATTATATTTTAATGTTAATACCATTTAACAAATTAACATCTCTGAATAACTTTGAAAACCTTTAACACCTTCTTGTTTATCTTTAAGCTCTGCATTTAAACAATGATGGCATGGCTCCAATTTTGTATCCTTTTCCTGGTGGCTCCAATTGGGTACAGTCAGAATCCAGGTCCTCGTGGTCCCAAAGGAGACAGTGGACTTCCTGGACCAGCTGGTCCACCTGGAGTACCAGGACCAGTAGGTCAAAAAGGTGAGCAATAATCCTACAAACCACAAGACTACTGACCAGATACTATTTATAGTTTATCTAAAGCTTGTTACAATTCTTTTGTATAGCCAAATAAGTTTTCATGATGTATCAACAGAGGCTTATGCTACAAAGTATGAATGGCAGTGACACTGAATGAGCATTTTATGACATCAGATAGTGGAGGCTCAATATATTTATACTTCTATATACACTTTATACTTAGATATATGGTTAAGTGCATTAAATATGGTCTTTTTTTGGTGCTGACGTGAAGCTAAAATTCCCATTTGAGTAGTGATTAATTAATAATAAGGTATTTAACTGCTTTTTAGCTCTGTATAACCAGTTTCCTAACGTTGTGAGAGAATTTTTCCTCTTTGGGCTGTGAGTGAATATCTGAACATATGGTATGATACTTCCATACCTGCTTTAAAGGAGATACTGGAGTTAATGGACCAGTTGGATATGTTGGACTAGTTGGAGGACGTGGATTTCCTGGAAGACCTGGACTTCCTGGACAATCTGGAGAAGATTCTGACTGCAGAACAGGTTGTTACGTTCTGGTCCCGGCAAGCAATCAAACGCAACAAAAGTTTTGCCCCACTCACTTCCCACCCACGCACAAACCCCAACAAAGACACCTTTGTCAAGTATTTAAGCAGCCATTTATTTTCATCGGCAGTGAGCAATGCCAAAACAATAAACAAAACCCCCTAAAACCCACTCCCTACACTTCCCTAGAAAAAAAGAAAAACAAAAACAAAAGACAAGTCTCTTACCTAATTACCTAACGAAAAACAGGAGAAAACTTGTTCAACAAAAGAAACGGCTTCTCACGCCTACTAGGCTGCGACAGTGAAAGTTATACAGCAAAGGTACAAAAAAAAAAGTGACCGCCACTTGTTAACCTATTTACAATTATTTACATGGCAAGGCTAGAGGTACACGTGAATACTCCAGCCTGCACTACAATAACAACACACACAACTCCGTGATCGAGTCAACGGGGTTCCCCCAAAAGCACTGCCAGGTGTCTGTCATCCGGACGTTAAGTACTGGAGGTGGTCCATCAATTATCCAGTCCGAGGATAGGTAAAGACTCCACCCGGATACGTAGCAGCCACGCCTAGGTGTCCACCTTCTAGGAGAGGGAGAAAGAAAGAAAAGGGAAAATACCACCAACCATCCTCCGGTGGGATGCACCATACCAACAAACACATCACTGGGTCATAACAGTTTCCCCCACCCAAAAAAAATCAAACATCCAACCCCACACAAAGATGTTTGATTTAAGCCCTAGAGAGGGCATCAGCCATAACGTTCTCTAAGCCCTTTTTATATCGGATCTCAATGTTGAAGTCCTGAAGGAGTAGGGACCAACGCATAAGGCGCTGGTTGCTGTTTTGCATCCGAGATAGAAACTGGAGAGGGTTATGGTCAGAGAACACAATGGTTGGAACAGGACTAGATCCCAGGTACACTTCAAAGTGCTGCAAGGCCAATAGCAAGGCTAAGGCTTCCTTTTCAATCGTGCTGTAATGCAGTTGGTGTTTTAGAAATTTTCTAGAAAAGAAGCAGACTGGGTGGTCAATGCCATTGTCATCCTCCTGCACGAGCACTGCACCTGCCCCCAAAACACTGGCGTCCACCTCAAGCTTGAACGGATGTGTAAAATCAGGGGCGGCCAACACCGGAGCACTACAAAGGAGAGCTTTAGCAGCTTCGAAAGCGAACTGACATTTCTCTGTCCACACAAATGGCGATTTTGGACTGGCAAGACTGGTTAACGGGGCTACTACCTCAGAGAAGTTTTTGCAGAACCCACGGTAATAACCTGCCATGCCCAAAAAACGCCGCAGCTCCCGGCGAGTCTGTGGAACTGGAAAGTCTACTATTGCCTGCACCTTCACAGCAACAGGGAGGACTCTACCTTGTCCTACTTGTTTCCCTAGATAAGTTACAACCGCCTTTCCAAACTCACACTTAGCCAGATTCAGTGTCAGAGAGGCATCATGCAACCGGTCAAATATTTCCCTGAGAATCTTGAGGTGTTCAGTCCAGGTGGAGGAATAGGCCACTATATCATCCAGGTACACTTCGCAATTTACGACTCCCTGTAACACAGTGTTCATCAGTCGTTGAAATGTGGCGGGGGCATTTCTCAACCCGAACGGCATGACGGTATATTGCAAAAAATGATCGGGTGTAACAAAGGCACTGATTTCTGATGCGCGTTGAGTTAGGGGGACCTGCCAGTACCCTTTTAAGAGGTCAAGTTTGGTTACAAAGTTTGCCGAACCCACACGATCGACCAGATCATCCATACGTGGGAGAGGAAACGAATCGGGTTTCGTAACAGCATTTACTTTTCGGAAATCATTACAGAAACGGGGAGTTTGATCGGGTTTTGGAACGAGAAGTGATGGTGAGCTCCAAGAGCTATTACTGGGGAAAGCAAAACCGTGGTCAAGAAGATACTGGACTTCTTGCTGCATAATGGCCCGCTTAGTGGGATTTACCCGGTATGCATGCTGCTTTATGGGCTTATGGTCACCCAGATCAATATCATGACTTAATACATGCGTTTGAGTGGGGATGTCACCGAAAAGAGCAGAGTAGTTTGTAATGAGCTCACGGACATCAGAATTAGCGGGATCAGACAGGGGCGCCAAATAGGCATCCAAGTCAGCCAAGATTTCAGAGTTCCCAAGACGCGCACCCGAAACAGAGGTGTGCCTGTCATCCAACCCGTCATCGCCGGGACTATACAAGGGTTGAGAAACGGATACCGACACAATAGGTGACACAACAGGTGCCAAACTAGAGCGGTCGCGATCAATGTATTCCTTCAGCATGTTGATGTGACAGACGCGACTTTTCCTCTTACGATCAGGGGTTAACACCACATAATCCGTCTCACTTAGTTTGCGCTCAATGACATACGGACCGGAAAACTTTGCTTGCAGGGAAGAACCAACAACCGGCAAGAAAACCAACACGCGGTCACCTGACTGGAACAACCGTACTACAGACTTCTTATCAAAATGTATTTTCATTCTAACCTGAGCCTTTGCTAGCATGTCACGAGCCAAAGCACAGGCATTATGTAGCCTCTCCTTAAACAAACTAACATAGTCCAGAATATTTTCTTTCGGCCGATGACTATCTGAGAGAAATTTCTCTTTCAGGAGACGTAACGGACCGCGCACCGTGTGGCCAAAAACCAAATCAGCTGGACTGAACCCCAAAGACTCCTGACATGTCTCCCTGACGGCAAACAACAGTAGTGGCACCCCCTCATCCCACTCACGGCCAGACTCCGTGCAAAATTTGCGAAGCATGTTTTTTAGGGTTTGATGGAACCTTTCTAATGCACCCTGACTCTCCGGGTGGTATGCGCTCGAAGTGTGATGAGTGACACCGAGCTCTGTCATGACCTGGGCAAAGATTTTAGACATAAAGTTTGTGCCCTGATCAGTTTGGATGCGTTTAGGCAACCCGAAAGTGGAAAAAAACTTAACTAATGCTTTCACAATCCCACGGGTTTTTAATGAGCGTAGTGGAATGGCCTCCGGATAGCGAGTGGTAATACACATCATGGTAAGTAGGTATTGATTTCCGGACTGTGTTTTAGGAAGAGGACCCACACAATCAACAATGACATGTTCAAAAGGTTCCCCAACAACCGGGATGGGTTGTAGCGGAGCAGCGGGAATCGCCTGATTTGGTTTACCAGCAAGCTGACACGTGTGACACGAGCGGCAGAATCTTACCACATCAGATTTGAGACCAGGCCAAAAGAAATAACGGAGGACACGGTTATATGTTTTTGTGATTCCCAAGTGACCGGACATAATGTGGTCATGTGCCAAGCTTAGGACCTGGGGACGAAGCGACTGCGGAACAACAATCTGCTGCACTCCCTCATGGGTGCAGCCAGAACTGGGAGTCCAGTAGCGCATCAGCACCCCATCCTCAATAAGGTAGGACGCAGATCTCCCACTCTTAGGCTCTGTCACATACGCCCAACAAGATGACAAGCTCTCATCATTTTTTTGGATTTCTATAAGCTTGTCTTTATCTACTGACAGAGTCATAGTCTCCTCATCCGGCTGAAGTGATACAGAGACAGGGGTACCTTCACAGGCGGGTCGCAAGCTCAGTGGGTCTGAAGCGCTTAAGAAAAGGTCGCTAAGATCCACCAAGTCACCCTGTTTGCGTGCCTGCGCACGTGTCACAGCACACACAGGAAACAAAGGAACAGCATTTGATGTGGCACAAGCGAAACCACTATTATCTGTAAGTGGTATATCAACTACTTCTGGCGACGGAAAAACTGTGCAGCCAGCTAGATCGTTTCCCAAAATGATGTCAATACCTGCAACCGGTAACTGGGGTCGCACCCCAAGCTTAACCTCACCAGACAAAAACTGAGACGAAAGCTGCACCAAATGTAAAGGAACCCGTATTACACACATCCTAACTCCCCAGGCTAACACATCAGCCCCACAATAGGATTGAGCTGAAAACGGTAAAACCCCCTCACGAATGAGCGACTGTTTCGCACCAGTGTCTCGCAAAATACTGACAGGAGCCCGCCGATCTTCCCCTATCAAGGAAACAAAACCGTTTGACACAAATGGCTTAAACTCCTCATCTACTTTATCATTTTCGGGTACCATCACCTCCCCCAAAGGAGGAGGGTTTATCTGTAGAAGGTTTATTGGGGAAGGAGATGCACCCTTCCTGGTCATTTCTTTTCTTTTCAGAGCAGGGCAAACCGCAATAAGGTGTCCCTGCTCATGGCAAAAAAAACACACGCGGTTCTCAACGGATGAGGGGATGGCACGGCGGGTGCCCCTTGGAGACCATCGGGGCGGGCCACCGGAAGACGGAAAACTGTGAGCAGGAGCCGAAAACACCACTTTATGTGTCAACACAAACTCATCAGCCCGTATAGCAGCAGCGGCGAGAGTCGTAACCTTCTGTTCGTTTAAGTAGGTTACCACAGTGTCTGGTAGTTGATTTTTAAACTCTTCTAACGTCACCAACTCACGCAGGTCTTCCAAGGTTTTTACTTCTGTAGCATGACACCACTTATCAAACAGAGTTTTCTTTTCTCTGGCAAACTCCACATAGGTCTGGTTGGCGGATTTTTTCCCATCCCTAAATCTCTGCCTGTAAGCCTCTGGCACAAGCTCGTAAGCGCGCAGGACAGCAGCCTTCACCGTATCATAGTCAAAACTGTCCTCCAGAGAAAGAGCGGTGCATACCTCTTGAGCTTTCCCCACCAATCTACATTGGAGTAAAAGAGACCACACATCCTTTGGCCAGTGCAGCGCACCTGCGATACGTTCAAACACTGTGAAATACGAATCCACCTCAGTTTCCCGAAACGCCGGCACCATTTTGATGTGTTTACTCACATCAAAGCCACCACCTGGCATCGGGGCCGGTGGCTGCGGAGATGGCGACTGCGGGGATGATGACTCCGGGGAGGGTACCTGCGGGGATGGTGACTGCGGGGCTAACCGAGGTACAGGAGGACTGGCAGACACAGAGGCTCCCCTCTCTATCTCCAGAGCCCTGATCCTCAAGTGCATAGCGTCCACCTCCAACTGCTGTTTCTTTAGCTCCACCTCCTTAATGCGCAGCGTTACCCGCAGCTCCTCCACAGAAGGGCTAGGTGGAAAAGGGAGATTTTTCAGTGGGGCAGAAACACCAGCAACAGCCCCCAGCTCAACCCCCCCTGCAGGACCCGGCTCACCAAACAACCCCCTGTCCGTCAACTGGACACACAGGAGCTCCCTAAGCTCTTTCTTCTTCGCAGTCAACGGCACAGTCACATCAAAGAATTCAGCAACAAGCAAGAGGTCAGCCTTTTTACACCTGTCCAACTTCTCCGCAGACGGGCTCAGAGTGAAGTCCTCCAACTTAAACTCCATCCTAACACACACACACACACCCCCCACACAAGAAAAAACCGCCAACCAAGAAAACAAGCCACAAAAAGAACCACCAAAGGGACGAGCCCCCAATATGTTACGTTCTGGTCCCGGCAAGCAATCAAACGCAACAAAAGTTTTGCCCCACTCACTTCCCACCCACGCACAAACCCCAACAAAGACACCTTTGTCAAGTATTTAAGCAGCCATTTATTTTCATCGGCAGTGAGCAATGCCAAAACAATAAACAAAACCCCCTAAAACCCACTCCCTACACTTCCCTAGAAAAAAAGAAAAACAAAAACAAAAGACAAGTCTCTTACCTAATTACCTAACGAAAAACAGGAGAAAACTTGTTCAACAAAAGAAACGGCTTCTCACGCCTACTAGGCTGCGACAGTGAAAGTTATACAGCAAAGGTACAAAAAAAAAAGTGACCGCCACTTGTTAACCTATTTACAATTATTTACATGGCAAGGCTAGAGGTACACGTGAATACTCCAGCCTGCACTACAATAACAACACACACAACTCCGTGATCGAGTCAACGGGGTTCCCCCAAAAGCACTGCCAGGTGTCTGTCATCCGGACGTTAAGTACTGGAGGTGGTCCATCAATTATCCAGTCCGAGGATAGGTAAAGACTCCACCCGGATACGTAGCAGCCACGCCTAGGTGTCCACCTTCTAGGAGAGGGAGAAAGAAAGAAAAGGGAAAATACCACCAACCATCCTCCGGTGGGATGCACCATACCAACAAACACATCACTGGGTCATAACAAGGTGAAGATCAATTTTTATTAGTTTCATTAGTTACTAAGTTTTATTTTTCATTTTTGCACACAAGGGCAGCACCAACTACTTTCTTTGCTATGAAACATTCCCATAGATGCATTCAGTGTCCTTAACCATTGTAACTTTCTTTCTTTCAGTCCAACCACTCGTTGTATCTATCTGTCGTAAATGCCGTACAGGGGGCTGTACTCCCATGATGTTTCCTCTTCTTGCTGCTCTTCTGCCTGAGATATTCACTAAGCACATAATTGGTTGTGGCCATGTTTTTGATGTACTCATGGATCTTTGTTGTCTTCTCCTGGACAGTGGTTCTCACTAGTCCTTGATTTCCTTGCTTCCGCTTGAGTATAGAGTCTCTGGGTGTTGGACTTGAGGTGAAAACAACACAAGTACTAAAATCAAGGACTATGCCAAATAAAAATCTATTGAGGCAAGCATGAGTGTAGTAGGACTTGTACTAGGCATATCAATGGCAGTGATAGGAGCTGACTCTGACGATTGAATGGACTGACAGGAGCAAAAGTAAAAACAACCTCTGTTAAATTTGATGCAGAATTTTAAATGTAATTTATACAAATTACTTTTACCATTTTAATCAGTAGGGTTTATTAATATCAAATTGTTGTTTTATATAGTGTCACTACTCACAGCAGTCCTCTTGGCACTTCACTGCATACACTATATTACTCTGTTTATGCTGGGGTACCTGATCCTTGGTTTAGAACGATATTTAGTGTAATGTGTTTTGGAATGTGAAAGACACAGAAATGTGGTATTTGAAAAAATGCATCTTAGCTATAATTTTAATTGATTACTAGTGCTGTCTGCGTTAATCTCATTAAAATGGCGTTCACGCCATAACCGCATTAACTTGGCAAATCTCCCTTAAGGAGTTAGCGCAGATTGCCCCGTGTGAGGGGCTGATGGCGCTAACGCGTTAACGAGCTAACCGCGCTAACAAGCTAACCGCGCTAATGAGCTAACCGTGCTAACGTGTTGACGCCGTGCATGATTAGAGATTTGAAGCTCAAAAGAGAAAAACTAGCTTTTATTTAATAACAGTTTGCAATTTTAAACATACACAAAGAAATGTTGGTCCCAAATGACTACAACACTGATAATTTTATCTGTTTGATCTAGAGCTCTTTGGTTACATAGACCAGGACCTTCAAACCATTAGAGCCCTAAAGGAAACAATAACCAAGTTAGAGCTGGGTAAGTGTCATCAGCAGCAACAGGACATAGGTTTTACAGTAACTCCATCATTAATAACTCTGGGGGGTTTCCTTGTTTGCTTTTAAAATTTCAATTATCTTTCAGATTATTATTTAACATAATAATTTGAACTTTGAGCAATAAAGCTAAATGGAAGGATACATGGTGTGTAATGACTAGACGAAATCTTTTTTCTGCTGGTTTCTTTAAAATAAAAGTAGTTCATTCCAATTTCTCTTTCTATGCTGTTTTTTTTTCAGTTATAAACTACGATTTTGCCCGAGGAGTTGATGATGGAAAATATTTTGTGTCCAACAAGGAAAGAGGCTCTTTCCTCCAAGCTGTTGAGTTCTGCTCCCAGCGAGGATTAGAGCTGGCTTTGCCCCAGAGTGATAAAGAGAATAGCTTACTCACTGAAGTGTTTGAAAACAGTCCTAAAACAGTCTGGATTAATGCCAGCAATGGAAGAGCAGAGGGAAACCTTGGAGCTGATATGAAAAACCGACCTCTGACCTTTACCAGCTGGGCAGAAGGGCAGCCAGACAAATCCATCCAGGATCCAAGCTGCACCACGCTGTCAGAAGACGGTGTTTGGAGAGTGACAAGTGAATGCTCTATGAATGCTTACATTGTTTGTCAGTTATAGAAATGCCTTTGATGACATGAAGTAAAGTGTAACTCTTTGGGTTCTGGTGTGGGGAAATCAAATGGAGTACAAATATGTAATCACACATCTATCTGGCGCAATTTTCCTATTCCTATAAAACAGGTCAAATCATTCTTTCAAATCTTTTATTACATTTTTAGGTAAAATGAAAAATTCTTTTGAGACCTGCAGTATTTAGTAACCATTCACCATACAGTAGCCATATTTATATTCATCCAGCAAAGTGAGAAGTCATGGAGGGTGTTCTGGTTTGGTGGCCCCAGCATCTCATCTCTGCTTTATTTGCATGACTTGATCAAACAACAAACTTGTTAGTGAGTGTGACATGGCTGGAATGAGAATTAGCAGCTCAAAGTCTGAGGCTAGTCTGTGGCTTGTTTCCAGATTTAAATGTATTGATTTTTTCAGCTTCCAAATGAATAAGCAGCTTGTAACCTGGAATGTAGCAGCAGTACATTATCATTTTGATTAAATCATTTCACCTTCATTACCTGAGCATGATTGTATCAATTTGTACATTGCACTTTCTAAGATTAAAATCATACATATATGTTTCACTAGATAAATGCTTTATAACCACAGTTTTATCATGAGAGAAATACTCAGACATGTAAAATGTTTAAATGTGGATGGTGGATTTGCAGGCAGATGTTAAAGAAATTTTAAGGTAAGTAACATTTTCTTTTCAAATAACTCTGTCATGTTCTTGGGTCTGTTGACCCAGCGTTTTAAGTTTTAGTTTATTTGGATGTTGTTTATGTTTAAGTTCATTAGATTAGCGAAGTTCATTTGGTTATTAGACTCCTTGTGTTTTCTTCCCCTGTATTTAAGTTTCCCTCACCCTTTGTGTTTCACGCTGCGTGTCTTATGTTATCAAGTTTGTATTATCATGTCTGTCTCATGTTTCCTGTTTTATTTTGAAGGAGTCGTGTGTTCTTTGTTCATTGTATTTAGTTTCACTTCCCTTGTACTATCATTAGGCTCATGTCAGTCAGCTGTTCCTCCATGTGTTCCCACTTCCCCTAATCACCTCCTGTGTATTTAAGTCCTCTGTTTTCAGTGTGTCATTGTCAGGTTGTCTGTTGTCCTTTGTGTCATGTTTCCAGGTTCTGTGCTCTAGGTATTTTTGTGTCCATGTTAGGGTTCATGTTTTGGGTTTCTGTGTTATCTTAGCTCTCCCAGTTTAGGTTATTGTTTAGCTTCTCCTCTGCCTTTTGTTTTGTAATGTTTTCACCAGCCTTAATAAACGGCTCGCTTTCTGTTAACATTTAAGTTTTGTTTCATGGTGTCTGCATTTTGGGTCCTTTTCATAATACATACAGTCTGCCTCTGCCAGAATGTAACAAACACTTCTACTAAAGCAATGCCTTTGTGCTAGTCAATTTTGTTATGACCAATAGTGGATTTGTGTCTGATGTTATTCTCATACAGTTGAGCAAATATTTTGTACTACCACATGTAAGAAATGTTCCTATTTTGGTAGTAACATCCAGGCATAGACTATGTGAATCTTCTTGTCTTTAAGTTTTTATATAAGTAATTTGTGCATAGATAAAAATCATTTAATATTTTAAAAATATATTAAATTGTGATTTTGGTGGATCATCTGTCTGCACTATCAGTTTTAAGTAAATTTAAATTGAATACTTTTAAAATAACAGGTTCCTTTTGAAGAAAACATTTGTAAAGCCTGACATTTGTTTGTAATAATGGTCAAAGCTTTTTATAGCATTTTTTCTGTATGTGTAATCTACAGATTAAAAAATAATTCAAGAGAATAACCACTGTAAGCGTTGAATCTGGCTAAACGTGGCCATTGGACTCCAAAACTGATGGATGTAGTTTCATTAAGGGGAGGAGCTAAAGGAGTGAGAATCAGGCTCATCAGTGACATGCTTCTTGAGGTATGATGATTATTTAGACCTTTGGCTTCAGCATGCACTTTGTTGGCAGTCACCCATATAGTTTATACTCATTTCGATACTTTATCTATGTTTTCTTAAATAGGACATGCAATCAAAGTATGGAGAGAAGTACCCATCGACTGAACCTGGGAGAGAGAAGAGGACCTTTTCATGGCGTCTGGTGTAAGTAATTCAGCATCTTGACCATGTAACAAAAATGAAATCCACACTGATCATAGTGTGGATTTTAAAATAGGGCATTTACTTGCTCCTGCAATACTCATTGTAAGTTAAATTTGTAAATATAAATATATATGCACTTTAAGTTAAACCTTGCTCAATAATCACCCCATATCACACCCATATCAATGACCAGTTCAGCACAGGTGTTGGACATTGTAAAATGCTCCTTGGAAAATTCAACTAATGAACATAGCACAAGGTTAAAATTTGGTTATCACATAATTTTCTTACACTGAACGAGAATAAGACCGAAGTCATAGTTTTTGATAGTCACGCTCCGCCAGACCAGTTAGCTGATGCCCTCGCATGTCTTCTCGCAAGCCATCTCTCGCTCACTGTAAGAAACCTCGGAGTATTACTGGAAAGCTCTTTTAAACTAGAGAAACAGGTCTCCATTGTGGTAAAAACAGTTTTTACCAGCTGTGCCAGATATCTAAAGCAAAGCTGTTCCTTCCTCTAAAGGACCTTGAAAAGCTTATCCACGCATTTATCACGTCCAGACTGGACTACTGTAACTCCCTCTACTTGGGCCTCCAACACTCTTCTCTTTACCGGCTTCAGTTAGTTAAAAATGCAGCTGTGCATCTCTTAACAGGTACTAGAATCTATCATCACATCACTCCAATTTTAGCCAACTTATATTGACTCCCTGTTAAATATCATATAGATTTTAAAATTATTTTGTTTACTTTTAAAATTCTAAACAATTTAGCGTCCAGCTATCTATCCAAACGCCTCCATTTTTACAATCCCAATAGAGCAGTAAGATCTTCCAATCAGATGCTCCTAACACAACCTAGGTCTCGACTGAAATCCAGAGGTGACCGGGCCTTTGCAACCATAGCACCTAGACTCTGGAATAACACCCTGTTTATATTCGTACCTCTGTGTCGTCTTTTAAATTGTGCCCTAAAACTTATTTTTTTACTTTGGCTTTTAATTCAAACTAGTTGGCTGTTATCTGGCTTGTTGTGTTGTCACCTATTGTTTCTTGCCCTGTTTTTTCTTAATTGTTTTGTTTTAATTGTCTCATGCTTTTACTCTGTCTGACTGTGAAGCACTTTGGTCAACTTCGTTGTTTTTAATATGTGCTATATATATTTTTTTACTTTGAGTACTTTGAGCTGTATTTGTTTGAAAGCAGCGCATGAAGCAGCCTAGTGGATAATTGCTTGTATATTGGTGAGTTTCTATTATATTTTAGTGTTAATACCATCCATTGATCCATCCATTCGCTTCCGCTTATCCTTTTCAGGGTCGCGGGGGTGCTGGAGCCTATCCCAGCTGTCATAGGGCGAGAGGCAGGGTACACCCTGGACAGGTCGCCAGTCTGTCGCAGGGCAGTGTTAATACCATTTAACAAATTAACATCTCTGAATAACTTTGAATACCTTTAACACCTTCTTGTTTATCTTTAAGCTCTGCATTTATAGGTTCATTATATTTATACAAATTACTTTTAGATATATGGTTAAATGTAATTATTGTGGTCTTTTTGTGGTGCTGACATAAGGCTAAAATTCCAGTTTGAGTGATTTTGAGCTCCATATAACCAGTTTCCTAATGTGGTGAGAGAATTTTACTCTTCAGACTGCAAGTGAATATTTGAACATATACGATCACAGCTGATACTTCTATACATGCTTTAAAGGAGATACTGGACTTGATGAACCACCTGGTTTAGCTGGAATAATTGGACCACATGGAATGACTGGACCATCTGGAAAACGTGCAGACTGCTGAGCAGGTGGTAATCAGTTTTTATCAGATTCATTAGTTTTTAAGTTGCATTTTTTATTTTTACACAATTAAATCATTTTGTATTAATTAAATTAATGGTTGATTTTGTATATGCTAAGCAAAAAACTAAAAAATCCAAAACAACAACAACAACCTCAAAAAGGATTGTTAGGTGACCTTCCTAAAACTGCAAAACCTTATGCATGTCAGGTCTATGCCACGAGCTCATGTGTTAATAAGTGTGTGTGTATCTCTCTATCTATCTGTATATATGTGTGTGTCTGTTTGATCCAGATCTCATTGGTTCCATGGACCAGGACCATCAAACCATTACATCCTTAAAAGAAAGCATATCTAAGATAGAGCTGACTAACTGTCATCAAGAGCAACTAGACATGAATTTTACAGTAGGGGGAACATTTTTATCTGTTTTGAAACATGTTCCAACTCTGGCTTGTTTGGTTTTTAAATGTAAATTATTTTTCAGACATTTATTTAACATTGTAATTTGAACAATAAAGTAAAATGAAAGGATACATCATGTGTGATAGCTAGACAAAACCTTTTTTACTGCTGTTTTTAACAAAATAAATAAAAGTAGTTCGTTCAGATTTCTTCTCTCTATGCTTCTGTTTTTCAGTTAAACTACAATTTTCAAGATTCAAGAATCAAGATTCAAGAGCTTTATTGTCAATACAGTAGTATACACAGTATACAGTGCATGCTGTTTCACCCTAAGCCCCCCATGGTGCATTTATAAATATATAAAGGATATATCTCCAAGAGATATAAAACTACTAATTAAAAATAAATAACACGCTAAGTTTTAGTAAAAATTAAGGGGGAAAAGTTACTAATTACTAACTATATAATTCTATACAATACTATAATGGTAACTATACAATATTAACTGTACGATAAACAAAGACAGGACAGGGACAATACAAAGTGGAATGTGCAGTAGGTATTGAATACCAGTTTCAAGTTATTGTCAGGATATTATTGACGAGACATGACAAAGACGTGCAAAATACAAAATGTGCAAATACAATATAATTTAGGTGTGTGTTCAGAACTATGTGACTGAGTGTACAAATAAGCATATTGTTCCCAGGTCCAGTTTGTAGTGGATTTGTGGTAGTTTTTGTTGTTTTTGAGTCTTTTGATGATTATTGTAAGGTGTTTGTAGAGGTGTATGTTTACATCAGTCCTTTTTGTGGTAGTGAGTTGAGGGCTCTGACTGCTTGGGGGAAGAAGCTCTTGCAGTGTCTGGTTGTTATGGTTTTAATGCTGCGAAACTGTCTGCCAGATGGAAGGAGGGAGAACAGTGCATGTGAGGGGACGAAATTGTCCTTCACTATGCTGTTTGCACGTCGAATGATGTGTCTGTCATAGAGTTGGGAGATGGATGTGAGAGGGCTTCCAATGATCGTCTGTGCTGTCCTCACTATCCACTGCAGAGACTTCTTTTCAGCGAGGGTGCAGTTCCCATACCAGATAGCAATGTAGCAGCAGAGGACGGTCTCATTGGTTCCCCGGTAAAATTATGTGAGGGTAGGAGAAGGGAGACTGGCCTTCTTCAATTTCCTAAGAAAGTGAAGACGTTGTTGAGCTTTCTTCATGATGGTGGTGGTGTTAAGGTTCCAGAAGAGATCATCTGATGTGTGCACACCCAGGAACTTCACACTGTTGACCATCTCAACAGCAGATCCGTTGTTGTGCAGTGGGGTGTGGGTCATTGAGCTCTTCCTGAAGTTAACAACCATCTCTTTAGTCTTCTGAACATTTAGAGACAGGTTGTTATTCTGACACCAGTCTACCGGGTGTTGTACCTCCTCTCTGTATTCAAACTCATCGTTGTTGGTGCTAAGACCCACCACTGTTGTGTCATCTGCAAACTTGATGATGTGGTTTGAGCTGTACTGTGCAGTACAGTCATGTGTTAGCAGGGTGAATAGAAGTGGGCTAAGCACACACCCCTGCGGCGATCCTGTGCTCAGTCTGATGACTTTGGAGGTTTTATTTCCTATGAAGACAGACTGGAGCCTGTCAGTTAGGAAGTCCAAGATCCAATTGCAGAGGGAGGTGTTTATTCCTAGTGAGTCCAACTTCTTTACCAGCTCCTGGGGAATGACTGTGTTGAATGCTGAGCTGAAGTCAATAAACAACTTAATAATAAACAACTTTTTGTCGAGATGGGAGAAAGAAAGGTGAAGAGCAGATGAGATGGCATCATCTGTGGATGATGTTATGTTATGTTGGCGATAAGCAAACTGTAGTGGGTCCAGATTCAGTGGAAGCTGAGTTTTCATGTGCCTCAATACCTGCCTCTCAAAGCACTGATGATGGGCGTAAGTGCCACCGGCCGGTAGTCATTGAGGCAGGATACAGTGGACTTCTTTGGCACTGGGATGATTTTTGTGGTTTTGAGGCATGCAGGTACCACAGCTGAGCTCAGTGATGTGTTTAGGATGTCCGTGATTTCCCAACAATGATTTCTCAGCACATGACAGCACAAATGAACTAGCTAATAGATGAGATGCATCCAGAATGGCTCACCAAAAGTCGAAATGTCCCCAGAAAGGACCAGTCCCATGGAACAACCAACAAATGACCTGCCTCAGCATGACATGAAAGCGAATACAAGAAAGTCTATGACACAGTACTTTATACATGCATCCTGGAATGGTTAGAACTGTACAAGATCCACATGACCCAAAATGAATTCAATGGGGACGTGAAAACAACACTAGAGGCAAATGTCAAGCCAGCTGCTCAAATCACCATAAACTGTGGGATTTACCAATGAGATGCTCTGTCCTCACTGCCGCTCTTCATAGGCCTGAACCCTGCAGCCAGATCATTAACAAGACTGAAGGGAGCAAGTATTATTCACCTCCTTTAAAGGGATGACATAATCACTGATCCATAACACCAGGATCTACAGTAATGACATCGGAATGTCATTCAGACTGGAAAAGTATAGCTGAATGGTAACAAATACAAGAAAGGGAGTCAGAAATGAGACGATTGCAGTACCCAAAAGCAACACTAGACACTGAGGATCGCTATGAGTACCTTGGAATCCCACAGGCGAACAGGAACCATGGAAGAGCCATTAGGAAAGCTGCAAATGCAACCAGAGATGATTGATAGGTTTGTAGCTTGAACCCATCCGCTGGAACGTTGAAGACAATATAATTACACAGCAAAGCAAGACACAAGTAGGCAATGTTCTTCATGTTTCTCGTGCACGGGAGAGAACCGGACAAACGCCGTTCCTTCGCTTGACCCCAGTTGCTCTCGCCCGCTCTCCCGTACCACTGTTCTTTTATTGAGGTTACATGAATATGCATAGGTTCATTAACATATGACGTCTACATACACACAAAGAGTACCTTGCCTGTGTGTGTGTGTGTGTGTGTGTGTGTGTGTGTGTGTGTGTGTGTGTGTGTGTGTACTGCTGATCAAAGGGTCAAACATCCTTGGTCAGGAAGAGGGTAGCCTCCCCCTCACCCTAGATAACACGGTGAGGAAGTCCTGCAGTTCATCTAAACAAGGAGCACTTAGACTAGAACAGACGCAACTACATTAATCCTACCATAAAACAATAAGACACGGTACGACCTCTCATGCTCCCAGAGTGCTGTCTAATACACACAAAGTTTGCAGACTATCAAGGATCAAAACCTCTACCAGTCTACAACTAATTACAAAACTCTAAGCATATATAAGTAAATATTTCTAGGCATAAATGACAATCAACAATACAAACTCTAACAATGATCATGTGCTTAGTGAGCACCTCGGGCAGCAGAAACCCAAGAAAGAAGAGGAGCAAGAAGAGAAACTACAATGGAAGGACAGAATGCTGCACGATGTGTCCCACCAGGAGATAGAAGAAGTGATTGATATCGAGCAATCCTACCAATGGCTGAAGAAAGCTGGACTGAAAGACAGAATAGAAAAAACCTTCATTATCCCACGGATTAGAAATTTGGGTGTTACACAGCTCTTATAGCAAGGTAGATCTAAACAAAAGTAGTCCCATATACATAAGCAACTGAAATTCGAACAGATAAAAAATGTACTGAGATATATATAGAATGTACAGGGATATGTATAAAATGTACCGAGACAGCACAGAGGACCTAGTCATGCCAGCAAAGGAACAAGCTCTAAGCACAAGATCAATAAAAGCTGGGGTCTATCACATCTGGCAAGACCCCAGGTGCAGGCGGTGTAACGATGCCCCTGAGACAATCCATTACCAGAGATGGGCAGTAACGCGTTACTGTAATCTGAATACTTTTTTCAAGTAACGAGTAAAGTAAGGGATTTCTATTGCAAAAACGGTAATTAGATTACCGTTACTTTCCCGTAGGAACGCTGCGTTACTGCGTTACTAAAACCGTGATTTTTTGCGAGAATGTCTCACGACAGTGACGTAAGCGGGTGCGCCGTTAGTGACAACACCTGTGTGCAGATCAACAATGGATCACATATCGATTGTGGGAGAGAGTATGAGCGTGTAGCGTTTAAAGCGTGGAAGTACTGACCTTACTTTGAGTTTGATTCCATAAAAAGTGACAAAAACATTAGCGTCCACCATGCGTGGGAACAAAACTTCTTTTTACAGCGAAAAAAAACCCCTAAACTTCCAAGCAAGCACCGAGTGCGCAATGACGTAATGGGAAACTTCAACTGACCGCGGCACACCTGCACCAGGGTAAACCTCCGCCTACCGCAGTCCTGCTTTACAGGTGAAAATAGAGCAACAGGACCGCTGAGTCTTTGACTTTATTTATTTTCTGCTGTGTTTTACTTGCATCTATTTGAAAGAGTGAGTGTAAACACAAAAAATATTTTATTTTATGTGCTGGAATGTGTAGAAAATAGGTTTAAATGTTAAACTAATTTATTCAAGTCAGAGAATGTTGCATATAATTAAATTTTTGCTTGATGCATAAAGTTAAAAGATTAAAACTGATAAAACAAGTTAAAAAAGAGACTTTTCCATTTGATTACATTTTGTATGATGGATTATGCAGAAAAAGTAGAATTGGGCTGAAAAATCTATCGCTTTATCACCTCTTCAGGTTGTAAATCGTGTTTTTAAAAAGTAACTAAGTAACTAAGTAATTAATTACTTTTGAAAATAAGTAATCAGTAAAGTAACGGGATTACTTTTTTGGGGAAGTAATCAGTCATTAGTTACTGATTACTTTTTTCAAGTAAATTGACCAACACTGTCCATTACATGCTAGAAGGCCACGCATACAGATAATGCCACAACCAAGTAGCTGGCATAGTATGCAGGCCTCTGTTCAGACCATACCCCACTGCAATGGCTCCATTGCATGAAGGATGTGAATGCTCAGATCAATCAATCAATCGATTTTATTTATATAGCACTTTTAAAAACAACAACTGTTGACCAAAGTACTTTACAATAAAATAATCAGATACAATTTAAAAGGAAAGTAAAATGAAAGATAAGAAAATAATACGAATAAAATAATGACAGACTCATACAGAATTAAAAGCCAAAGAGTAAAAATGGGTCTTTAAACTTTAAACTTAAATTTTAAAAGTATCCAGTGTTGGAGAGGTCCTGATATGTAAAGGCAGTTTATTCCACAGTTTCAGAGCAGTCACAGCAAAAGCCCGATCTCTTCTGTGTTTTAATCTAGACCTAGGGACAACTGAAAGCATTTGGTCTGCAGACCTCAACGATCTCGCCGGAGTACACCAATTTAAAAGATCAGAAAGATATCCAAGTCCAAGTTCCAAGTCCAAGTTCAACTTTATTGTCACTTCAACCATATACAGTTTAAAAATACACAGTGAGGCGAAACAACGTTCCTCCAGGAACCAAGGTGCTACAAGACAAGTTAGTGCAAAAAAAATAATAATATATAATATATCTAGTAATAATATTGTGCAAAAGAGCATTTACAGGTTGGTGTGTGCGATGGTTTGGTGGTGTAGGTCAGTGTGTTTGCGCTTTGTGTTGGTTAGTCAGTCCAGTCTCAATGTTTTGAGGTATTTGAGTTAAGCTGAGTGATAATGTTAGTGTATGTGTGTGTGTGCGTGTTTATCAGTCAGTCCCTTTTTGCTGAGGAGACGGATGGCTTGTGGAAAAAAGCTGTTGCACAGTCTGGATGTGCGTGCCCGAATGCTTCGGTACCTTTTTCCAGATGGCAGGAGTGTAAAGAGTGTGTGAGAGGGGTGTGTCCGATCAGCCACAATGCTGGTGGCTTTGCGAATGCAGCGTGTGGTGTAGATGTCCTCAATAGAGGGTAGAGAGACCCCGATGATCTTCTCTGCTGTTCCCACTATCCGCTGTAGGGTCTTGCGGTCTGATATGGCACAGCTCCCAAACCAGACAGTGATGCAGCCGCTCAGGATGCTCTCAATAGTTCCTCTATAGAAGGTGGTCAGGATCGGTGGTGGAAGCCGGGCCTTTCTCAGTCTTCTCAGAAAGAAGAGACGCTGTTGGGCTTTCTTGTGCAGGGAGCTGGTGTTGAGGGACCAGCCGAGGTCCTTCTCCAGGTGTACACCCAGGAATTTGGTGCTGTCAACGATCTCCACAGAGGAGCCGTTGATGCTCAGCGGTGAGTGGTCGCCTCGTGTCCTCCTAAAGTCAACAACCATCTCTTTTGTCTTGTCAACATTCAGAGACAGGTTGTTGTCCTTACACCAGTCCGTTAGTCTCTGCACTTCCTCTCTGTACGCTGACTCGTCGTTCTTGCTAATGAGACCCACCACGGTCGTGTCATCAGCGAATTTAATGATGTGATTTGAACTGTGTGTTGCTACACAGTCATGAGTCAGCAGTGTGAACAGCAGAGGACTGAGCACACAGCCTTGTGGGGCCCCAGTGCTCAGTGTGGTGGTGCTGGAGGTGCAGTTCCCGATCCGTACTGACTGAGGCCTTCCGGTCAGAAAGTCCAGGATCCAGTTGCAGAGGGAGGTGTTCAGGCCTAACAGGCTCAGCTTTCCGATCAGTTGTTGGGGGATGATCGTGTTAAATGCTGAGCTGAAATCTATGTACAGCATTGGGACGTGTGAGTCCTTCTTGTCCAAGTGTGTCAGGGCAAGATGGAGTGCAGTGGAGATGGCGTCGTCCGTTGAGCGGTTATGGCGGTATGCAAATTGCATTGGGTCCAGTGAGGGGGGCAGCAGGGTCTTGATGCGTCTCATGACGAGCCGTTCGAAGCACTTCATGATGGTGGGTGTAAGTGCAATAGGGCGGTAGTCATTGAGACAGGACACAGAAGACTTCTTGGGCACGGGGACGATGGTGGTGGCCTTGAAGCATATAGGAGTTAGTCCATGCAATGTTTTAAAAACAAGTGTCAAGATCTTAAAATCAATTCGAAAATTTACTGGCAGCCAGTGTAGCGAGGCAAGTATAGGGGATATGTGCTCTCACTTCCGCTTGCCAGTCAGAAGCCTTGCCGCAGCATTTTGAACCAGCTGTATTTGGCCAATAGATGACGAAGTAAAACCAGAGTAGAGGCTGTTGCAGAAGTTGAGGCGAGATGAAATAAAGACATGCTTTCTCAAAGTCTCTGAAGGCTTCACCTTTGCAAGTAAGCGGAGGTGAAAGAAGCTGGTCTTGATCACATTATTTATCTGTTTATCGAATGTCAAATTACTATCAAAAATCACACCTAAATTCCTTGCAAACAGTTTTTTTTATAATTTTCTAAGGGGCGAAGGTTGTAATGGTCACTAGGGCTGAAGACAATGATCTCAGTTTTCTGTTCATTTAGATTGAGAAAATTTAAAGCTATCCATGCCTTAACGTCTTCCAGACAATCGAACAGTGTCTTCAGAGGGTTAGCAGATTTGCGTTTCAGTGGGAGGTAGATCTGTAAATCATCTGCATAACAGTGAAACGAGATACCATATTTTTCAGAAATAGCGCCCAAAGGAAGCATGCAAATTGAGAAGAGAACCGGGCCAAGAATAGATCTCTGAGGGACCCCACAAAAGTGCGAGGTCCTTGGGGATAATGTGTCAGAGAAGGATCAATTAGATAGGTAAGATTTAAACCATTGCAATGTAGTCCCTTTAATACCAGCATATTGTTCCAGTCGAGAGATAAGAATCCTATGATCCACCGTATCAAAAGCAGCACTGAGATCTAGTAATATTAAAATGGCAGAATCCCCCAAGTCTGTAAAAGTTCAAAGGTCATTAGAAACTTTTAAAAGAGCAGTTTCAGTGCTATGATGCGTTTTAAAACCAGACTGGAATACTTCACCAATGCCGTGATAATCTAAAAAGGTCTGGAGCTGGAGGAGGACAACTTTCTCCAGAACTTTTGACGGAAAAGGCAATTTGGAGATTGGTCTATAATTTGATAGAAAAGTTGGGTCCAGGTTCTGCTTTTTAAGGATAGGTTCCACCACTGCATGTTTAAAGTCAGGGGGAACAGACCCAGACTGAAGACTGCTGTTTACAATGGAATGCAAACGCATACCAACCGTGTCAAACACATCTTTTAGCAATCTAGGTGGAATGATATCCAAGGAACATTTTGAGGGTTTCAAGTTATTAACTATTTCATTAAGTAATGAAAAGGACACTGGCTGAAAATAATCAAAAGAGGCAAAAGTTGGAGAGTGAATATATGGGTCAAAAGTAGGAAGAATAATGTGAGACCTGATATCTACAATTTTGTTAACGAAGAATTTCAGAAGATTTTCGCTGCCAAATAAAATATGAGGTTGATGATAATTATTGGACACAATCTTAGAAAAATACATTGTTTTTGCTGCTTTAACGGCTTTCTGGTAATTTGACAAGGATTCTCTGAGTCTCAAATGATACCTGTAATCAGTGTTTTTTCCACGTTCGTTCTGTTTTCCTGCAGACTTGTCTATGTTTTCTTGTATCATTATTCAACTATGGTTGAGTTTTGGGTTTTAGATACCTAGTGGTGAAAGGAGCAATAGAATCAAGTACTTCCAAACAAGTTGGGTTAAAAAGCGAGAGTAGGCTGTCAATAGTTAAATGGGTGGGCCTATTTGCAAGTAATGCAAGTAATGAAAATATTATATAATTCCCCAACAGCTTGTGTCAGAACAAATGACCAGACATCCTCCAGCTTCTGTCTCTTGAGGGGCACCAGGCAGGGATGCCCACTCTCCCCTTCACTGTTTGCAATTTTTATTGAACCACTAGCAGCAGCAATTAGACAGAATTCAGTAATTAAGGGCATAAAATGCAAGAACGTGGAACATAAAATCAGCCTTTATGCGGATGATGTGTTAATCTTTCTCCAAAATTCACAAACCAATATCTCTGGGGTGATTGAATTGATAAACTCTTTTGCAAGAATATCAGATTACTCAATTAACTGGTCCAAATCTACAGTCCTACCGATTAATTGCTCCCTCCATAATTCCTCTTCTACACCACTGCAATCGGGAAATATAAAATATTTAGGTATTAATGTTTCTCCCAAGCTTGCAGATCTAACTAAATTAAACCATATCCCACTTTTAAAGAAGGTAGAAGATGATCTGGCTAGGTGGAAATGTCTACCCATATCACTCATGGGAAGGGTTGCCGCTATAAAAATGATGGTCTTACCAAAAATAAATTATTTATTCTCAATGATCCCAACTAAACCGCCACAAGATTGGTTCAGATCTCTAGATTCATGTATGTCCAAATTCCTTTGGAAAAATAAACCCCCACGTATAAGCTTAAAAACACTACAAAAGACCAAGGATAAAGGAGGACTAGAACTGCCTAACTTTCAGCACTACTTCTTAGCCAACAGGCTTCAGTTTATCTCAGGATGGCTAAAACATACCCTCTTAGATGAACCTTGGCTAGATGTAGAACAAGCACTTTGCAATAATCTAGAGATCTCAGACCTACCATTTATCAGCTCAAACATCCAACGACATGAATGCTTTATTACATAGAGTGCACTATACAGGTCATCGGATGTTCAAGATGGGCTTTACGTCTACCAACAACTGCTCACACTGCCAAACCAATTCACCAGACAATTATATCCACGCTCTTTGGTTCTGTCCACCAGTTCAGAAGTTTTGGCGCGAGATGTGTGAAGACTTATCAAAGTGTCTGAAATGTAACATTCCAACTTCCCCCTTAGTGTGTTTGTTGGGCAGCTTAGATAATGTCACTTCAGAAAAGAATATAGTCCATATGGTTTTCACTGCCCTATGCATAGCCAAGAAAACAGTCCTCATGAACTGGAAAAATAAAAATAATCTTAATTCTAACCAATATAGAAATTATCTATTAGATTACATTAGTCTTGATACAGCCTCTGTCACCACACCAGATCAATTGCTCTGGGCTTCATTGATCAGCTCCATCACCTAGTGGGGGTGGGGGGTCATAGTTTGGTCCCGCCTTCACTGTTGTGATTGGTGTGGGGGTAGGGACAGGCCTAGGGCGTCGGTGGGTTCCCCAGAGGCATCTTCCTTGGGGGGCTCAATCCGGGGTAGCGGTCATGTCCGGTTAGGGGCTCTGTTGGCTCTCGGGTGACTGTTTCCTCGTGGCTGCGTGCAGCGGGGCTAGGGGAGGGTCTGTGCTGACGGACGTGGGTTACTGACCTGGTAGCCTGGCTGCCCCTGGGTGGGTCCGGGATGGGCGTGAGGTTCTGGGGGCGCTCCGTCTCTGGGCTGGGGCCTTGGTCGGGCCTCAGGGGCTTGGGTCCTGGTTGGTGTGTTGCCGGGGTTGTGGGCGGGTGGGTGCATGGGGGCTCAGCCCTGGCGCAGGGCGACGGTGCGTCGAGCCACCTGGGGGGCTCTTCAACTGGTGGGGGAGATTGTCACATCTTGCAGGAGCTTTCCGCTCTTCAGGAACTCTCTCTGCAGGAGGGGGAGATACAGGAGAGGAGGAGGAAGATCTCAGCCTGGGCATCTATTGTCTTATGTAGTCTGGAAGATAAGTGGATGTGGGGTGGGTGCAGTTTTCTCTTTGGTGGGGTTGGGTGGACTGTCCCGGGCTCTGTGGGGCTGGGAGGCGCTGCTGCACTGGGCCCCGGTCTGGATGGGCCTGGGCCCCCTTTCCCTGGCGGGTCGCGGAGTATGGGGGTGCCTACTGGGGTCAGCGGGGGAGCTGGCCCCAGGGAGGGGTCACTTGCCCCTCCCTTCCTTCCCTCCCCATCTCCAGCTGCCTCCCTCTTCCTCTTCCCGCTCCACCACAACCACCCACACATGCAGGGCCTTGGAGTAGGGGTATGTCACCAGGGTGCAGAGGAGGCTACCCCCCCCCCCCCGCCTCTGTCCCCTTCTGGCTGCCTCTGCCTCAATTTTATCCCACAACTTAGACATTCACATTGCTCACACTCTCATTACACATACATATAGGATCTTGGGGGTGGGCACGACACACGGAATCCAAATTACCATCAGGGTGTACACCTCACCCCTGGCGTCGTTGCCCACCTCTCAATTTTAAATACACGTAGACATTGAGGGCTAGCAGGAGGGACTATGCGCTTACCTGCTGCTCCTTGGCAGGTAGCTCCATGCCCTCCTGGGTTTTAAATGCACCTTAGAACACACATGCATCAACACTACAATGAGCGGGTGGAGGGAGGTTTGGAGTCTTCTCTCACCCCCGTTCTCTGCGGCCCGCTGGAGCAGGGGGGCTAGGAGGAGGAGATGACCGTCCGGCTGCGGTCTGGGGTGTGGGGCCTCCCTGCTGCTGCGGAGTCGGGGCGGTCTGCCTCTCCCCACCGCAGGGAAAAGGGTAACACCACCTGGGTCTGGGTGCAGTTCCCCCCTCCAGGGGCAAGGGTACCTAGACCTGGTTCGTAGAGTACGCTTGGGGAGTGTGATTGTGTGTACAGCGTCTCTTTATGTCTGTCTCCATGTTGGTTGAGTGTGGAGCAAGTGCATATGAGAGCATGAGGGTGGGAATGGATGTTTGTATCTGTGTGCGCCTGTATGTCTGTGTCTATATGTCAGGTTGGGTATCAGACGCCACCTCTCTGGGGACACCTCAGGCCCTCCAAGGTTTAGAGGCCTATCTCCCCCCACCACCACTTCCCCACCACCACAGCTAAAGTCACCCAAGGTGAGCCACGTTTCAGTCACCAGGAGAAAGTCCAAATTGCGAGCGGTGAAAAAGTCATTCAGGATGACTTTTTAGCCAACGACCTGGCGTTAACCAGGGCCAGTTTAGCTAATGTAGTATTCACCGTGGGCTCGAATGATCGATCCAGAGGGCGAAGATTCTGGTAATCCACTTCACCCCTGCGAAGACGTGGGGAAGGATACCGTGGAAGCTGGATATTTTCCCTGGAATGCTGGATATCTTCTCTGGAATGCTCCCTGGAATCGGGAACGGGTGCCGATTCCAGGAGATGAACAACTTGATGTCCGAGGCTGCCGTGTAAGTAGCGACACAGTTTCTGAGTTTTACCAGTATTCCACCCCGTTTCCCTCGCCTTCTGTAGGATTTCTTCCTGAGGGGAAGGCTAGGTGGATAACGGCAGAGAAACAGTGGTACGGTTTCTACCACAGGTGGGACTCGGTAATCCTCACCTCCTGGGGCCATATGATACTGCCCATCAACAGTGGCTCGGATGGTTAATAGCGATTGGAAATCATACACCAAAAGAGTAAAGACATTGTTGAGAAAAACAGATATAAGCAGGGTTAGTAGAATCAAAACAGGTAACAGCTGATGGCAAGCCACACACACAGACACCATCTTGAATCCCCACTGGGATCTACTTAATCACCCAGTGGTATCTCGCTCTCCAGTCTTTTCATTTCAAGGTGGTCATGGCTGATTTCCTCTCCCTCTCGTGGGTGGTAGGGTCGCCCGGATGGCTCTCTGGCCTTAGTTGGGTGCTGGAGGTATGTGGCAGGGGTGTGGTCTGCAGCTCTGCTGCAAAGGACTGGTAGGGCAGTGTGTCCGGTGAGCAGTGCCAGAAGGGTGGCAGACCAGCTGGGACTGGTTGGTGTGATCAGTCGTGCTATTTCAGTTACCAGCTGCGACAGGAGAGAAAAAGGCTGCACCATGAACATGTCAGCTGAAAGCTGATCAGAATTATTTAAAAAGTTGCAAATAAAATGTAACCAGCCTGTTAACAGTGTGTACTTCCGGGTCCTTTGTGTCACAGACACCAACTGTCTATCATCTATAATCCAGTTTTGAGATCCCTTCTCAGGTGCCTTAATGCCCACTCACATCTTGTGTCAGTTGATCTCAGTAAGTCACATGATAGGGTGAGGCAAGGTTTCACAGTGGTTTCAACTGAAAACTCTGGTAATAATGACCCACACTCTTTTTCAAACCTTGGCACACGTGATGAGGAACATGATCAATAATGGCTCAACAACCTTCTTGAAGGAAAACTCCCACTAGTGCTTAAAATCCTGGGAGTCTCCACCATTTGGTCTCAGACTTAATGAAGCTTCTTGGATGAGAGACAAAATGTCTTCAAGAAATTTAAAACAGTCGCATGGTTTTTCTTTCCAAGCTCCTCAGATTACCATGACCTGAACCTATACAGTTATGTAAAATACATGTTTCATCAAAGATAAGTCTGTGTTCTTTGTGGTTTAATATAATAAAATAGTAAAGTTTGAACTACAATTTGTTTTATGATACACATATTTGTCTTTCTCAGAGTGTTTTAGCTAAAAAGAGGCAGGCTTTGGGCCTCATGCTCCCCCTCTTTTCTGTGTCCAACACAGAATACACACAAAATACTCACCTGGTTTTTATTTCCTCTCCAAAGAGTGTCAGATATTTTTGACTTTGGGTTCTGAAATTGTTTTAAAGCTGTACATGAAGCAGCACAACTAGACAATAACTACTTACGTATAATGGTGAGTTTCTATTTTATTTTCATTTTTTTTTTTTTTTTAACTCTTTATTTTGTACTTTTTCCTTTGTATTACATACGGACAAGACAATAATAATAATAACACAACAACAAACACACAAAAAAAAAAAAAAAAAAAAAAAAAAAAAAAAAAAAAAAAACCACGAGAGGTCCCGCCCTATAAGACTGACTGAGACTTATAAATTATCCATTTTGTCCACTGTTTTCGGTGTTTGTCAGATTTCAGTCTCAGAGTGTAAGTCATTTTTTCCATTGTATATATGTCCTCGATTACGTCCATCCAGTCTTCCAGTTTTAAAGGATCGCTTTTCAGCCAATTCTTTGTTATCACCTTTTTGCTTGACAACAACATAATCTTAAACAAATACCAGTCCTCCTTTTTTACATTTTCCCATATTCCAAAATACATTACTCGTGCCTCACACAGTACTTCATACCCCAGCACCTTCGTCATTGTTGCCGCGATTCTTTCCCAATATGATTTAATATATTTACACTTCCAAAACACATGTGAGTGATTGGCGTTCCAGTCTCCACATAATCTCCAGCATTGTTGGGGTGTTTTCAACTGCTTGCTTTTGATATACGGAGTAATAAAAAACCTAATCACATTTTTCCAGCCATATTCTCTCCATCGTCTAGAGCTAGTGGAGTTATGCTGTGTGAGACATAAGGATCGCCAATCATCCTCTGACAACTCAATTTGTAGTTCCGATTCCCACTTTTGTTTAATATATAATGTTTCATTCCTATTCGAATTTTGTAGGCCATCATATAATTTCGACAGAATTCCTGATGGAAGATTTTTATATGCACCTGTTATTGTTCCTATTATACGATTTCTTTCTCTCGAGAGCTTCTTTCTAATTTCTGTATTGTAAAAGTGTCTTAATTGAAAGTACCTAAATAAATCTGATTTATCCAATCCGAATTGTTTCTGTAGATTCTCAAAAGATTTAAATGTTGTCCCATCTATTAATGTACACATTGCTGTAATTCCTTTATTGACCCATCTTAAAAATGTGCTATCCCATTGTCCACTTTGGAATTTTCGAGAGTATGCAGGCCAAATATTTTATTTTCATTTTAATACAATTTGACACTAACATAACTGAATAACTTTGCAATTTACATTTATAAAAATTCAGTTTAAAAAAATTACATCATCTGCATCTGGCTATCCTTTCTAATAACTGTGAAATTACTGCTTGATCATATTTACTAAATGTCAATTGGAATTATGATCAGAACACTAACATAAACTGTAAATAAGAAAATCTTTCACCAATACCGAACCAACATTACTGATCAGATTCTATTTATCTTTAATCTAAACCCTGCTATATTTCAGATCTAGGAATGCAGGCCTTTTGATTATTCATGTTTGACTGATCACAGTGGTTTGCCTTTTGTGAGTGGAAGGAAAAGCTTTTAAAAGGCATCGGTTGTAAGTGAACTCTCGATTATGACACCAGAGGCAGACTCTGTTTTTTTTCACCTGTCTCTCATTATAGCTGGGCTGGATGTCTTATATATCTGACTTTGACTTTTTTCTTTGCCACTTCTGTTTGGAAGCTGCAAAGAAGGATCACATCCATATCATTCGTCATTTAAACTGTGAGTATTTGTCTCTAAAAAGTACAGTTTTTTCTATTCAGCTGACAACCTGCAACCAAACAAACTGTTATTTTTCTTTGATTTCATTTATTTAAATTATCATAAAAATTGAAGAAGATTTTCATTAGAAAATAATTTCCAATATGTCACATTTCAGAGTTGCATAAAGAAGATGAAGCCATTTGTTTTTGTCATAACCTTCTGCCTCATGGTTCCTGTGGGCTACAGTCAGCTTTTTGGTCCTCCTGGTCCTAAAGGCCCACCTGGGTCACCTGGAGAACCCGGGGCATATGGAGAACCTGGAAAACAAGGACAGAAAGGCTTGAAAGGAGAACCTGGTGAGTGTGATAAACATCCCCCCAAATACACTCTCAGGGAGGGTTATTTTTAACCCCATAATGCCAAGTGTATTGTACAGGACTTTTTATAGGTTTTTAAAAATTTTACATTATCAGTATGATTCTTTTCCACCAAAAAACCTAAATAAACTGCACAATACATTTTCAAGCAATGATCTGGTTTTTTTTTTGTTTTTTTTTTAAATTCCAAATGCAGTAAGTTGCGGTAAGCAGTAGTTCAACAAATACTTCAATTAAAAAACAAACAGATTTTCCTGGAAATTACTTCATGGTCTAACATATTTGTGCCTCACATGGTTCTGGGTATTTGACCCAGTGCTTTTTTGATTTTGGACTGTTGAATGTTGTTTTGAGGTTTATGTGATTTCTTTATAGTTCTACATTGTTTAGTCTTTTGTGTCTAGTATTTCCCAGTGCTTCCTATTTTAATTATTTATGCGTTTAGTTCTTAGTTCTTTGTTCGCTTTTGAGCCCAGGTTTTCTTAGTCTAGCATCTGTGTGTCTTCCCTAGTGTCCCGTGTATGTTGTCGGTCTTGCTTCCATGTTTATTCACCTTCTTTCTCCACAGTTGAGTGCCCGTGTCTCTTTGGTCCCTCTGTGCCCTGTCTCTGTAGTTTGCCTTGTTTACCCTGTCAGTCATGTCTCCATGTAATTTTCCCTTGTCTACGTCAAGTTTGTGTGTCTCAGTCTCCATGTCAGTGTTAGTTTCCTAGTTTATTGCTATAGTCACTTGTGTTGTGTATGTTATGTATGTAGGTTTCTTTCAGTTAGATTCTGTTGTCATGTGTGCCCCAGGTGTGTTCGAACTGGAGATAAGATAATGTGGACTCAAACGCAGACACAGATGCAAGAGAACTTTTAAACTGAAAGCCAGCCTTTATTAGAGGCTCTACAAAAGACTGCAAAACAACTAATGAAGGGAAGAACTAAAAATGCTATAAAAACCTAAACTGGGTGAAGCTAAATATAATAACATGGGAAGCCTCAAAAACATTACAAAAAACAGACTTCTAATAATAAACAACACAAAACACTGGGTCACCGAGCCAGGACCGTGACAGTAAGTGGTGATGTGTTCGGATTTGAATTTGGCCCACGTTCTGGATCAATATATCTACAATATATTTGGGAAAAAGTAAGCCCTCATAACTTCCTTAGCGTAAGAGCTACACTGGTTTGAAAAAGTGTTTGCCGCGTTCCTGATTTCATATTTTTTTTGTATGTTTGTCACACTTAAATGTTCCTGATCATCAAACAAATTTGAATATTAGACAAAGATAAAACAAGTAAATACAAAATGCAGTTTCTTAATAAAGGGGTTTATTATTAAGGGGGAAAAAATCCTTGTAACGTTTGATCACATAGTTTGAATCAAGACTTACAAATTTAAGTACAATATTGGCAACATTTAACAATTTGACTCCAACATGGATTTTTTCACATTGTTGTGTTGTGTACATGATCATTTTCCCCACCTTATATGGACGACATTTATAAACAACAACAGGGTAAAGTTTTTTTCTCTGGAAAACCAGAAACTGGAAACATTGGTATGAACTTCACATCTTATTTGATGTGTTTATATCTTCACTTTAGGGGCTAGAGGGCCTCTAGGACCACGTGGATTTCCAGGACCTAATGGAGCAAGGGGAAAACCTGGACTGCCTGGCCTACCTGGAACTATTATAATGTGTGGACGAGGTTAGAACATAAGAATAACTTTATTGATCCCAGAGGGAACTTCACAGACACACACTTTAATAGTGGCTCTATGGTGTTGTGGTTTATACATTTACCTAACAAGTCATATCTGAATTCAATCCTGTGAAACTTAAAACCCTTTGGGGTTGTGTCAGGGAGGGCATCTAAGGCAAAAACATGCAGGGCTACCTACTGTGTTGACAACTTGTGAATAAGGGAACAACTAATAGCAGTTTAACCATAAATATACAACACACGAAAACTACATTCCCATAAAATATGCTCTTTTAAGTTTCTAGTGAAAACCAAAAATCTTAAAAACAAAGAAGGTTGGTGGTGTTTGTCTTGACTCCATTTTGAGACCATTTTTTCTCCTTATATTTGATCTTTCTTTTGTTTTAGTTTTAATTTTACTTTCTCAGTTTTTCTCTAGGTTTGGTCTCTAAACTTAATTGGTTAGGTTTCTGAAAGGATAATGGTTTTGGGAGTTGAATCACAATTCACTATGGTTTAGCTTATTAGGGAAGTCAAGGTCCCATCTAATACAAAGTATGTCTGGTAAACCTGTCAGGGCTGCAGCTCCCACACATCCCACAAAGAGGACTCAAAATGCAGGCACTTACTGAGTTGTGAGGGAGGTTTATTGCAAAAGGCAAACACAAAGACGGCATTACAAAAACAGAACTAAGGGTAATCTAAGTGTGAAGTGCCAGTGTGTGAATGTGTGTGTGAATGGATGAATGACTGAATGTAGTGTGAAGCGCTTTGGGGTCCTTAGGGACTAGAAAAGCGCTATACAAATGCAGGCCATTTACCATAAACTGGGAGAAACGTAATTTAACAGCAATCCTGAACACGAAGGGGGACAGCAGGGAGAGGACACAGTGGATTCACAGACAGTTTTCCAGGAGACGAACACAGACGGACCAGTCATGAGTACATGAGTTTACACAACATAAAAACACACAGAGGGACACTGGGAAATCACACATACACAGGTGGGAGACACAGCTGGACCTGATTAACCTGACGAGACAGAGGAAAGACTAACACCAGGGACCAACAGAGGGAGCACCAACCCAGAATCCCAGCACCAGAACACAAATAATCCCAAAGCTAGAAGATCACAAATGATAATAATAATAATAATAATAATAATAATAATAATAATAATAATAATAATAATAATACACCAAACCCAAAATCACTGAGTCCCGGGACTCCATGACAAAACCTTTATGCAGACAAAACTTTTAGTATATACTGAACCAGGTTTAGCACCAGATGCATTGTATTGTGAGATGTCCCTTATGTTTTCATAATTATTTTACAGTTTTGAGAGACGTGGAAAAAGACAGATAACTAAATATGCAAATGAATAAATACACACTTTGTTAACTCTAATGTGTTTTGTCCAGATCCTATTGGCTCTTTTCAAAGCGACACTGAAAAGCTAATGAAGAGAATTGCCAAGTTTAAACTTGGTAAGTATCTTATCCATATTCATTTGTTTCAAATACATAACTGCTATTTTATAGCATAACAGACAGCTGTTATTTCTTTCTGCTGTATTTTAAATTTGATGGTATATCTCTGTTCTGGGGAGTTTGGCATCACTATTACATACACAGGACTCTTCAATGGAGAAAACTGTATTAAGACCACCCCCACCTACAATTTAAAGCAAACCAGACATAAGTAACAATAGTCAAGATGTTGTTGTCAGCCACAGAAGGGACTGGTGTGGTAGTGGGTTGCAAAGTAGCTTGCAGATGACCAGCAGCTGTAGTCAGGACTCAAATTGATGCCTATTTGTATTATTTTGTTCAGATTAACGCAAAGATTTGCTGTCACTGAATGAAGCTAAGAGGTCACATCACTATTGTAATCAATAATAGTATAATAAACAGCATTCTTTAAATTGATAAAGAAAAGACTACATAGTCAGTTTTTAATTTTATTTTATTAAAATACCACCAGTTTGCAACAATAATAACCTGAAGTCAACACTGTAAAAACTATATTGATAAACAGTAACAAAATAATTTTCCAATGCCAATGCAGTAGCTGTAAAGAACATATTATTGATTAACATTAATAAAATTCTCATATTTAGAGGTTTTACTTCAAAATCCAAGTTTCTTTTTTGAGACAATTCATGGTATATTAGTAAAATAAAATTTAACTGAATAAGAATCTTTAGATAAGCTTTAGAAAAGGCAACAATTATTTTGCCAGAAAACATATCCTTAAGATTGCCTACAAGTAAATGTCTTTTTTCTAATTTTACTTTTCTGTGCTTTTTTTCAGCTGTAAACTATGATTTTGTCCAAATAGTTGATCAAAAATACTTTGTCTCCAACAAGCACAGAGGCAGTTTCTCAGAGGCTGTAGTGTTTTGCAGCCAACGTGGTTTAGAGCTGGCGTTGCCACAGAACGCAGAGGAGAACAACGCACTGACTCAAGTTCATGGCAAATTCAGAGCCAAAGCCTGGATCAATGTGAACAATAAAAAAGCTGAGGGGGAGTTTAAAACTGACATGAAAAATCAACCTTTGACCTTTAAAAATTGGGGAGAAGGGCAGCCAGACAAATCCATTGAGGATACAGGCTGCACAATGCTGTCAGAAAACGGTTCCTGGCAAGTGACACATGAATGTTCTCTCAATGTCCACATCATTTGTCAGTTATAGAAATGTCTCATGAGAAGAACTGCAAAAAACTCCCAAAACAAACAAACACAAATCCCACATTTATGTGTATATGTGTATTTTCAGCTTTGCATGCTTAATCTAACTCTGTTTCAGCCTTCTTGTGTGTGATGGCAACTAAAGATTATGTAATGCCAAAAGTGAGAAAGCAATGAAAAAAGATCAAAATGATCCTTATGTTCCTTATTCAGACATGATACCTTTTATGTTTAATTTACATCAGTTCATCTAAATCATCTGTTAATTACGGAAGAGGATTAGGGCCACTGGAAAAAAAAAAACAATTCTGACTTTAATCTCAGAATTCTGAGATTAAAGTCAGAATTCTGAGAAAAAAGTCAGAATTCTGAGATTAAAGTCAGAATTCTGACTTTTTTCTCAGAATTCTGACTTTAATCTCAGAATTCTGACTTTTTTTTTTCTGAGATTAAAGTCAGAATTCTGACTTTAATCTCAGAATTCTGACTTTAATCTCAGAATTCTGACTTTTTTCTCAGAATTCTGACTTTGATCTCAGAATTCTGACTTTTTTCTCAGAATTCTGAAAAAAGTCAGAATTCTGACTTTTTTCTCAGAATTCTGACTTTAATCTCAGAATTCTGAGGTTAAAGTCAGAATTCTTTCCTCTTTTTTTTTCCAGTGGCCCTAATCTTCTTCCGTAGTTAATGCAGGGTGTCTTTACATTAGAAAAACTACTTCATGGGCTAAATTTTTCAGCTTTTGTTTTACAAAATATTTCCTTTTGCCTAAGCATATTCATAAATGCACTACATTGCTAAAAGTATTCCCTCACCCATCCAAATCACTGGATCAATCACTTCCATGGCAACAAGTGTATAAAGTCAGACAGCTAGGCTGTAGACTGCTTATACAAACAATTATGAAAGAATGGGTTGCTCTCAGGAGCTCAGTGACTTCCGGTGAGGTATCATGATAGAATATTACCTAACTAAATATTCCACAGTCAACTGTTAATGTTATTGTAACAATGAAGAAGTATTTGCAATGACAGCAACTCAGAGTCAATTGCTACAGACCTCCAAACTTCATGTGGCCTTCAGATTAGCTCAAGATCAGTATGTAGAGAGCTTCATGGAATGGGTTTCCATGGCTGAGCAGTGCATCCTTACATCACCAAGCACAATGCAAAGTGTCGGATGCGTCGGATGCTGTTGTGTAAAGCCTGCTGCTACTGGACTGTAGACCAGTGGAGACATTTTCTCTAGAGTGACAAATCATGCTTCTCCATCTGATGGGTGGGAGAGTCTGGGTTTGGCAGATGCCAAGACAATGGCATTTGTCTGACTGCATTGTGCAAAGTGTAAATTTGGTGGAGGAGGGATTTTTCTGGCTCTAGGAACCTTTAGAAGGCCAGAGTCCTGAGATCGGAGAGCACGGGATGGAACGTAAAGATGTAAAAGGTCGGAGAGGTATGAATCTTAGTGATTCAATCCTATCAAAGCCATCAGTGCAGAAAACCATAAGAGTATATACATTATTAAAATATATAATTTATAATAAAGACACACTATTAAGCATTAGTAAGGTATTAGTAAGTGTTTCAGTCATCATTCATAAAACATTATAAAGCATTACTCCTCCTTTCTAAAAAACTGATATAAATGTTTATTCTTGATTAATAGGTTCATGTATCATGCATATATAATATATAACTGTGATCAAAGTATTTACATGTATACTATTAAGTTCACATGCACTATTAAGATTAAGGTATGAGCTCATTTTTTGTGAATTTATTAATAGAGAATTTTATAAAAACTTATTTGATTATTATTTTATGTACTTATTTTTTTTTAATTCATAGTTAATTCAGGCAATTACTGGTAGTCATTTAACCATTTTGTGTGACTTCATCTAAATTGATTATTATGTTTACCTTATAAAGCATTTATTAATGAAAATCAAGTAGCTCACAAAGTCTTGGTTATCTTGACAACAGAAAAATGACAGACAAATCAAAAAGAGATACAAAACATACCAATATTTATTGCCAGGTGTAAATGTCAACCCCCAGAGATTTGCAGAAGATTGCAACGTAAGTTGGAACAGCGTCTAAGATGGTAAGAGGGGTTTAAGACAGAAAGAGAAGTTGGAGCTACAGGATATCTTACCTTTAAAATACTGAAGCTTCTTCATTTAAAATAAAATATGAATGAGATTATCACAAAAGTAACTGTTTCACAGAGCCTCACGAACAGTTGTAAACACTATAAACAAAATGCCCATTATATTAAGCCAATAAGCAGGAAAATGTCTCTGGGATGTTTTTAATTACTTTAGTTGATTCCTAAAGTTCAACTTTCCTCAGGTCTGTAGTCTGTAGTCTGTTACCGAGCTTTAGTAAGATAACTCAGCACCCACTCAGGTTCAGGTCCAAAATGCTCCTGAATTAGTCAAAATAGTAAGAGTGATGTTGTTCTTTCACACATGTAAAGTCAGCTTAAATAAACAAATTACAAGACACTTTGGAGCTGAATATAACTTTATAAATTACATAATAAGGAGGAGCAATACTTTATAAGTGATAAATAAAGCACTTACTAACACCTAGTTAATCCTTTATAGTGTGTAATTATTATAAAGTGTTATCAAATGATGTTGCTTGAATGGACGTTTGTCTATACACACTTTAGTCTTTCTCAGACCCTTTTTGTTACAAAGAGGAAGGCTTTGGGCCTCATAGTTTTTTTGTCTCTTTTCTGCCTTGTTTCCAATCAAATACTCACCTGGTTTTTATTTCCTCTTCAACGAGTGGCTCATATATTTTTGACTTTGAGTTCTGAGCTGTATTTGTTTGAAAGCAGCACACAAAGCAGCCCAGTGGATAACTGCTTGTATACTGGTGAGTTTTTATTATATTTTAATGTTAATACCATTTAACAAATTAACATCTCTGAATAACTTTGAAAACCTTTAACACCTTCTTGTTTATCTTTAAGCTCTGCATTTAAACAATGATGGCATGGCTCCAATTTTGTATCCTTTTCCTGGTGGCTCCAATTGGGTACAGTCAGAATCCAGGTCCTCGTGGTCCCAAAGGAGACAGTGGACTTCCTGGACCAGCTGGTCCACCTGGAGTACCAGGACCAGTAGGTCAAAAAGGTGAGCAATAATCCTACAAACCACAAGACTACTGACCAGATACTATTTATAGTTTATCTAAAGCTTGTTACAATTCTTTTGTATAGCCAAATAAGTTTTCATGATGTATCAACAGAGGCTTATGCTACAAAGTATGAATGGCAGTGACACTGAATGAGCATTTTATGACATCAGATAGTGGAGGCTCAATATATTTATACTTCTATATACACTTTATACTTAGATATATGGTTAAGTGCATTAAATATGGTCTTTTTTTGGTGCTGACGTGAAGCTAAAATTCCCATTTGAGTAGTGATTAATTAATAATAAGGTATTTAACTGCTTTTTAGCTCTGTATAACCAGTTTCCTAACGTTGTGAGAGAATTTTTCCTCTTTGGGCTGTGAGTGAATATCTGAACATATGGTATGATACTTCCATACCTGCTTTAAAGGAGATACTGGAGTTAATGGACCAGTTGGACCTCCTGGACTACCTGGAAACCGTGGATCTGTTGGAAGACCTGGACTTCCTGGACAATCTGGAAAAGATTCTGACTGCAGAACAGGTGAAGATCAATTTTTATTAGTTTCATTAGTTACTAAGTTTTATTTTTCATTTTTGCACACAAGGGCAGCACCAACTACTTTCTTTGCTATGAAACATTCCCATAGATGCATTCAGTGTCCTTAACCATTGTAACTTTCTTTCTTTCAGTCCAACCACTCGTTGTATCTATCTGTCGTAAATGCCGTACAGGGGGCTGTACTCCCATTATTTTTCCTCTTCTTGCTGCTCTTCTGCCTGAGATATTCACTAAGCACATAATTGGTTGTGGCCATGTTTTTGATGTACTCATGGATCTTTGTTGTCTTCTCCTGGACAGTGGTTCTCACTAGTCCTTGATTTCCTTGCTTCCGCTTGAGTATAGAGTCTCTGGGTGTTGGACTTGAGGTGAAACCAACACAAGTACTAAAATCAAGGACTATGCCAAATAAAAATCTATTGAGGCAAGCATGAGTGTAGTAGGACTTGTACTAGGCATATCAATGGCAGTGATAGGAGCTGACTCTGACGATTGAATGGACTGACAGGAGCAAAAGTAAAAACAACCTCTGTTAAATTTGATGCAGAATTTTAAATGTAATTTATACAAATTACTTTTACCATTTTAATCAGTAGGGTTTATTAATATCAAATTGTTGTTTTATATAGTGTCACTACTCACAGCAGTCCTCTTGGCACTTCACTGCATACACTATATTACTCTGTTTATGCTGGGGTACCTGATCCTTGGTTTAGAACGATATTTAGTGTAATGTGTTTTGGAATGTGAAAGACACAGAAATGTGGTATTTGAAAAAATGCATCTTAGCTATAATTTTAATTGATTACTTACGGAGCCCCGCAGGGGACACGGGAGAAAAAAAAATTAAGACGGACTTTTGCAAGATCTCGCAAAACAAACTCGGGATCTTGCAAAAGTATTGCGAGATCTCGCAAAAGTTTCAGCCGCATTCTCCGGAGGCCGCCAGCTCGAAGCCGACCGGGAGGTCAAGGCACGATGTGCCGGGAAAGCGGTGTTCCTCCCGGCTGTAGTAGGTCTCGACCTCCCGTTAGCTTCGAGCTAGTGGGTGTCACATCTCCAAAAACGTCGGAGCACTTTTGCAAATATGTGATGTCTTGTAAACCGAGCAGGTATCTGACGTTTACACAACTACATTCACGCCTCAAAATATCTTAAAAGTGTATTTTGTGACCCAGAAAGAGTAATATTACAACTAAGTAGCTGCCGCCATTGTTGGAATTCAACTTTTGCGAGATCCCGAGTTTGTTTTGCGAGATCTCGCAAAAGTCCGTCTTAATTTTTTTTTCTCCCATGTCCCCTGCAGGGCTCCGTAATTACTAGTGCTGTCAGCGTTAATCTCGTTAAAATGGAGTTCACGCCATAACCGCATTAACTTGGCAAATCTCCGTTAGTGAGTTAGCGCAGACTGATGGCGCTAACGCGTTAACGAGCTAACCGCGCTAATGAGCTAACCGTGCTAACGTGTTGACGCCGTGCATGATTAGAGATTTGACGCTCAAAAGAGAAAAACTAGCTTTTATTTAATAACAGTTTGCAATTTTAAACATACACAAAGAAATGTTGGTCCCAAATGACTACAACACTGATAATTTTATCTGTTTGATCTAGAGCTCTTTGGTTACATAGACCAGGACCTTCAAACCATTAGAGCCCTAAAGGAAACAATAACCAAGTTAGAGCTGGGTAAGTGTCATCAGCAGCAACAGGACATAGGTTTTACAGTAACTCCATCATTAATAACTCTGGGGGGTTTCCTTGTTTGCTTTTAAAATTTCAATTATCTTTCAGATTATTATTTAACATAATAATTTGAACTTTGAGCAATAAAGCTAAATGGAAGGATACATGGTGTGTAATGACTAGACGAAGCCTTTTTTCTGCTGGTTTCTTTAAAATAAAAGTAGTTCATTCCAATTTCTCTTTCTATGCTGCTTTCTTTTTCAGTTATAAACTACGATTTTGCCCGAAGAGTTGATGGAAAATATTTTGTGTCCAACAAGGAAAGAGGCTCTTTCCTCCAAGCTGTTGAGTTCTGCTCCCAGCGAGGATTAGAGCTGGCTTTGCCCCAGAGTGATAAAGAGAATAGCTTACTCACTGAAGTGTTTGAAAACAGTCCTAAAACAGTCTGGATTAATGCCAGCAATAGAAGAGCAGAGGGAAACTTTGGAGCTGATATGATAAACCGACCTCTGACCTTTACCAGCTGGGCAGAAGGGCAGCCAGACAAATCCATCCAGGATCCAAGCTGCACCACGCTGTCAGAAGACGGTGTTTGGAGAGTGACAAGTGAATGCTCTATGAATGCTTACATTGTTTGTCAGTTATAGAAATGCCTTTGATGACATGAAGTAAAGTGTAACTCTTTGGGTTCTGGTGTGGGGAAATCAAATGGAGTACAAATATGTAATCACACATCTATCTGGCGCAATTTTCCTATTCCTATAAAACAGGTCAAATCATTCTTTCAAATCTTTTATTACATTTTTAGGTAAAATGAAAAATTCTTTCGAGACCTGCAGTATTTAGTAACCATTCACCATACAGTAGCCATATTTATATTCATCCAGCAAAGTGAGAAGTCATGGAGGGTGTTCTGGTTTGGTGGCCCCAGCATCTCATCTCTGGTTTATTTGCATGACTTGATCAAACAACAAACTTGTTAGTGAGTGTGACATGGCTGGAATGAGAATTAGCAGCTCAAAGTCTGAGGCTAGTCTGTGGCTTGTTTCCAGATTTAAATGTATTGATTTTTTCAGCTTCCAAATGAATAAGCAGCTTGTAACCTGGAATGTAGCAGCAGTACATTATCATTTTGATTAAATCATTTCACCTTCATTACCTGAGCATGATTGTATCAATTTGTACATTGCACTTTCTAAGATTAAAATCATACATATATGTTTCACTAGATAAATGCTTTATAACCACAGTTTTATCATGAGAGAAATACTCAGACATGTAAAATGTTTAAATGTGGATGGTGGATTTGCAGGCAGATGTTAAAGAAATTTTAAGGTAAGTAACATTTTTTTTTCAAATAACTCTGTCATGTTCTTGGGTCTGTTGACCCAGCGTTTTAAGTTTTAGTTTATTTGGATGTTGTTTATGTTTAAGTTCATTAGATTAGCGAAGTTCATTTGGTTATTAGACTCCTTGTGTTTTCTTCCCCTGTATTTAAGTTTCCCTCACCCTTTGTGTTTCACGCTGCGTGTCTTATGTTATCAAGTTTGTATTATCATGTCTGTCTCATGTTTCCTGTTTTATTTTGAAGGAGTCGTGTGTTCTTTGTTCATTGTATTTAGTTTCACTTCCCTTGTACTATCATTAGGCTCATGTCAGTCAGCTGTTCCTCCATGTTTTCCCACTTCCCCTAATCACCTCCTGTGTATTTAAGTCCTCTGTTTTCAGTGTGTCATTGTCAGGTTGTCTGTTGTCCTTTGTGTCATGTTTCCAGGTTCTGTGCTCTAGGTATTTTTGTGTCCATGTTAGGGTTCATGTTTTGGGTTTCTGTGTTATCTTAGCTCTCCCAGTTTAGGTTATTGTTTAGCTTCTCCTCTGCCTTTTGTTTTGTAATGTTTTCACCAGCCTTAATAAACGGCTCGCTTTCTGTTAACATTTAAGTTTTGTTTCATGGTGTCTGCATTTTGGGTCCTTTTCATAATACATACAGTCTGCCTCTGCCAGAATGTAACAAACACTTCTACTAAAGCAATGCCTTTGTGCTAATCAATTTTGTTATGACCAATAGTGGATTTGTGTCTGATGTTATTCTCATACAGTTGAGCAAATATTTTGTACTACCACATGTAAGAAATGTTCCTATTTTGGTAGTAACATCCAGGCATAGACTATGTGAATCTTCTTGTCTTTAAGTTTTTATATAAGTAATTTGTGCATAGATAAAAATCATTTAATATTTTAAAAATATATTAAATTGTGATTTTGGTGGATCATCTGTCTGCACTATCAGTTTTAAGTAAATTTAAATTGAATACTTTTAAAATAACAGGTTCCTTTTGAAGAAAACATTTGTAAAGCCTGACATTTGTTTGTAATAATGGTCAAAGCTTTTTATAGCATTTTTTCTGTATGTGTAATCTACAGATTAAAAAATAATTCAAGAGAATAACCACTGTAAGCGTTGAATCTGGCTAAACGTGGCCATTGGACTCCAAAACTGATGGATGTAGTTTCATTAAGGGGAGGAGCTAAAGGAGTGAGAATCAGGCTCATCAGTGACATGCTTCTTGAGGTATGATGATTATTTAGACCTTTGGCTTCAGCATGCACTTTGTTGGCAGTCACCCATATAGTTTATACTCATTTCGATACTTTATCTATGTTTTCTTAAATAGGACATGCAATCAAAGTATGGAGAGAAGTACCCATCGACTGAACCTGGGAGAGAGAAGAGGACCTTTTCATGGCGTCTGGTGTAAGTAATTCAGCATCTTGACCATGTAACAAAAATGAAATCCACACTGATCATAGTGTGGATTTTAAAATAGGGCATTTACTTGCTCCTGCAATACTCATTGTAAGTTAAATTTGTAAATATAAATATATATGCACTTTAAGTTAAACCTTGCTCAATAATCACCCCATATCACACCCATATCAATGACCAGTTCAGCACAGGTGTTGGACATTGTAAAATGCTCCTTGGAAAATTCAACTAATGAACATAGCACAAGGTTAAAATTTGGTTATCACATAATTTTCTTACACTGAACGAGAATAAGACCGAAGTCATAGTTTTTGATAGTCACGCTCCGCCAGACCAGTTAGCTGATGCCCTCGCATGTCTTCTCGCAAGCCATCTCTCGCTCACTGTAAGAAACCTCGGAGTATTACTGGAAAGCTCTTTTAAACTAGAGAAACAGGTCTCCATTGTGGTAAAAACAGTTTTTACCAGCTGTGCCAGATATCTAAAGCAAAGCTGTTCCTTCCTCTAAAGGACCTTGAAAAGCTTATCCACGCATTTATCACGTCCAGACTGGACTACTGTAACTCCCTCTACTTGGGCCTCCAACACTCTTCTCTTTACCGGCTTCAGTTAGTTAAAAATGCAGCTGTGCATCTCTTAACAGGTACTAGAATCTATCATCACATCACTCCAATTTTAGCCAACTTATATTGACTCCCTGTTAAATATCATATAGATTTTAAAATTATTTTGTTTACTTTTAAAATTCTAAACAATTTAGCGTCCAGCTATCTATCCAAACTCCTCCATTTTTACAATCCCAATAGAGCAGTAAGATCTTCCAATCAGATGCTCCTAACACAACCTAGGTCTCGACTGAAATCCAGAGGTGACCGGGCCTTTGCAACCGTAGCACCTAGACTCTGGAATAACCACCCTGTTTATATTCGTACCTCTGTGTCGTCTTTTAAATTGTGCCCTAAAACTTATTTTTTTACTTTGGCTTTTAATTCAAACTAGTTGGCTGTTATCTGGCTTGTTGTGTTGTCACCTATTGTTTCTTGCCCTGTTTTGTCTTAATTGTTTTGTTTTAATTGTCTCATGCTTTTACTCTGTCTGACTGTGAAGCACTTTGGTCAACTTCGTTGTTTTTAATATGTGCTATATATATTTTTTTACTTTGAGTACTTTGAGCTGTATTTGTTTGAAAGCAGCGCATGAAGCAGCCTAGTGGATAATTGCTTGTATATTGGTGAGTTTCTATTATATTTTAGTGTTAATACCATCCATTGATCCATCCATTCGCTTCCGCTTATCCTTTTCAGGGTCGCGGGGGCGCTGGAGCCTATCCCAGCTGTCATAGGGCGAGAGGCAGGGTACACCCTGGACAGCTCGCCAGTCTGTCGCAGGGCAGTGTTAATACCATTTAACAAATTAACATCTCTGACTTTGACTGACTTTCTAACTTTGAATACCTTTAACACCTTCTTGTTTATCTTTAAGCTCTGCATTTATAGGTTCATTATATTTATACAAATTACTTTTAGATATATGGTTAAATGTAATTATTGTGGTCTTTTTGTGGTGCTGACATAAGGCTAAAATTCCAGTTTGAGTGATTTTGAGCTCCATATAACCAGTTTCCTAATGTGGTGAGAGAATTTTACTCTTCAGACTGCAAGTGAATATTTGAACATATACGATCACAGCTGATACTTCTATACATGCTTTAAAGGAGATACTGGACTTGATGAACCACCTGGTTTAGCTGGAATAATTGGACCACATGGAATGACTGGACCATCTGGAAAACGTGCAGACTGCTGAGCAGGTGGTAATCAGTTTTTATCAGATTCATTAGTTTTTAAGTTGCATTTTTTATTTTTACACAATTAAATCATTTTGTATTAATTAAATTAATGGTTGATTTTGTATATGCTAAGCAAAAAACTAAAAAATCCAAAACAACAACAACAACCTCAAAAAGGATTGTTAGGTGACCTTCCTAAAACTGCAAAACCTTATGCATGTCAGGTCTATGCCACGAGCTCATGTGTTAATAAGTGTGTGTGTATCTCTCTATCTATCTGTTTGATCCAGATCTCATTGGTTCCATGGACCAGGACCATCAAACCATTACATCCTTAAAAGAAAGCATATCTAAGATAGAGCTGACTAACTGTCATCAAGAGCAACTAGACATGAATTTTACAGTAGGGGGAACATTTTTATCTGTTTTGAAACATGTTCCAACTCTGGCTTGTTTGGTTTTTAAATGTAAATTATTTTTCAGACATTTATTTAACATTGTAATTTGAACAATAAAGTAAAATGAAAGGATACATCATGTGTGATAGCTAGACAAAACCTTTTTTACTGCTGTTTTTAACAAAATAAATAAAAGTAGTTCGTTCAGATTTCTTCTCTCTATGCTTCTGTTTTTCAGTTAAACTACAATTTTCAAGATTCAAGAATCAAGATTCAAGAGCTTTATTGTCAATACAGTAGTATACACAGTATACAGTGCATGCTGTTTCACCCTAAGCCCCCCATGGTGCATTTATAAATATATAAAGGATATATCTCCAAGAGATATAAAACTACTAATTAAAAATAAATAACACGCTAAGTTTTAGTAAAAATTAAGGGGGAAAAGTTACTAATTACTAACTATATAATTCTATACAATACTATAATGGTAACTATACAATATTAACTGTACGATAAACAAAGACAGGACAGGGACAATACAAAGTGGAATGTGCAGTAGGTATTGAATACCAGTTTCAAGTTATTGTCAGGATATTATTGACGAGACATGACAAAGACGTGCAAAATACAAAATGTGCAAATACAATATAATTTAGGTGTGTGTTCAGAACTATGTGACTGAGTGTACAAATAAGCATATTGTTCCCAGGTCCAGTTTGTAGTGGATTTGTGGTAGTTTTTGTTGTTTTTGAGTCTTTTGATGATTATTGTAAGGTGTTTGTAGAGGTGTATGTTTACATCAGTCCTTTTTGTGGTAGTGAGTTGAGGGCTCTGACTGCTTGGGGGAAGAAGCTCTTGCAGTGTCTGGTTGTTATGGTTTTAATGCTGCGAAACCGTCTGTCAGATGGAAGGAGGGAGAACAGTGCATGTGAGGGGACGAAATTGTCCTTCACTATGCTGTTTGCACGTCGAATGATGTGTCTGTCATAGAGTTGGGAGATGGATGTGAGAGGGCTTCCAATGATCGTCTGTGCTGTCCTCACTATCCACTGCAGAGACTTCTTTTCAGCGAGGGTGCAGTTCCCATACCAGATAGCAATGTAGCAGCAGAGGACGGTCTCATTGGTTCCCCGGTAAAATTATGTGAGGGTAGGAGAAGGGAGCCTGGCCTTCTTTAATTTCCTAAGAAAGTGAAGACGTTGTTGAGCTTTCTTCATGATGGTGGTGGTGTTAAGGTTCCAGAAGAGATCATCTGATGTGTGCACACCCAGGAACTTCACACTGTTGACCATCTCAACAGCAGATCCGTTGTTGTGCAGTGGGGTGTGGGTCATTGAGCTCTTCCTGAAGTTAACAACCATCTCTTTAGTCTTCTGAACATTTAGAGACAGGTTGTTATTCTGACACCAGTCTACCGGGTGTTGTACCTCCTCTCTGTATTCAAACTCATCGTTGTTGGTGCTAAGACCCACCACTGTTGTGTCATCTGCAAACTTGATGATGTGGTTTGAGCTGTACTGTGCAGTACAGTCATGTGTTAGCAGGGTGAATAGAAGTGGGCTAAGCACACACCCCTGCGGCGATCCTGTGCTCAGTCTGATGACTTTGGAGGTTTTATTTCCTATGAAGACAGACTGGAGCCTGTCAGTTAGGAAGTCCAAGATCCAATTGCAGAGGGAGGTGTTTATTCCTAGTGAGTCCAACTTCTTTACCAGCTCCTGTGTTGAATGCTGAGCTGAAGTCAATAAACAACTTAATAATAAACAACTTTTTGTCGAGATGGGAGAAAGAAAGGTGAAGAGCAGATGAGATGGCATCATCTGTGGATGATGGTATGTTATGTTGGCGATAAGCAAACTGTAGTGGGTCCAGATTCAGTGGAAGCTGAGTTTTCATGTGCCTCAATACCTGCCTCTCAAAGCACTTAGTGATGATGGGCGTAAGTGCCACCGGCCGGTAGTCACTGAGGCAGGATACAGTGGACTTCTTGTGATTTTTGTGGTTTTGAGGCATGCAGGTACCACAGCTGAGCTCAGTGATGTGTTTAGGATGTCCGTGATTTCCCAACAATGATTTCTCAGCACATGACAGCACAAATGAACTAGCTAATAGATGAGATGCATCCAGAATGGCTCACCAAAAGTCGAAATGTCCCCAGAAAGGACCAGTCCCATGGAACAACCAACAAATGACCTGCCTCAGCATGACATGAAAGCGAATACAAGAAAGTCTATGACACAGTACTTTATACATGCATCCTGGAATGGTTAGAACTGTACAAGATCCACATGACCCAAAACGAATTCAATGGGGACGTGAAAACAACACTAGAGGCAAATGTCAAGCCAGCTGCTCAAATCACCATAAACTGTGGGATTTACCAATGAGATGCTCTGTCCTCACTGCCGCTCTTCATAGGCCTGAACCCTGCAGCCAGATCATTAACAAGACTGAAGGGAGCAAGTATTATTCACCTCCTTTAAAGGGATGACATAATCACTGATCCATAACACCAGGATCTACAGTAATGACATCGGAATGTCATTCAGACTGGAAAAGTATAGCTGAATGGTAACAAATACAAGAAAGGGAGTCAGAAATGAGACGATTGCAGTACCCAAAAGCAACACTAGACACTGAGGATCGCTATGAGTACCTTGGAATCCCACAGGCGAACAGGAACCATGGAAGAGCCATTAGGAAAGCTGCAAATGCAACCAGAGATGATCATGTGCTTAGTGAGCACCTCGGGCAGCAGAAACCCAAGAAAGAAGAGGAGCAAGAAGAGAAACTACAATGGAAGGACAGAATGCTGCACGATGTGTCCCACCAGGAGATAGAAGAAGTGATTGATATCGAGCAATCCTACCAATGGTTGAAGAAAGCTGGACTGAAAGACAGAATAGAAAAAACCTTCATTATTCCACGGATTAGAAATTTGGGTGTTACACAGCTCTTATAGCAAGGTAGATCTAAACAAAAGTAGTCCCATATACATAAGCAACCGAAATTCGAACAGATAAAAAATGTACTGAGATATATATAGAATGTACAGGGATATGTATAAAATGTACCGAGACAGCACAGAGGACCTAGTCATGCCAGCAAAGGAACAAGCTCTAAGCACAAGATCAATAAAAGCTGGGGTCTATCACATCTGGCAAGACCCCAGGTGTAGGCGGTGTAACGATGCCCCTGAGACAATCCATTACATGCTAGCAGGCCACGCATACAGGTAATGCCACAACCAAGTAGCTGGCATAGTATGCAGGCCTCTGTTCAGACCATACCCCACTGCAATGGCTCCATTGCATGAAGGATGTGAATGCTCAGATCAATCAATCAATCGATTTTATTTATATAGCACTTTTAAAAACAACAACTGTTGACCAAAGTACTTTACAATAAAATAATCAGATACAATTTAAAAGGAAAGTAAAATGAAAGATAAGAAAATAATAAGAATAAAATAATGACAGACTCATACAGAATTAAAAGCCAAAGAGTAAAAATGGGTCTTTAAACAAATTTTAAAAGTATCCAGTGTTGGAGAGGTCCTGATATGTAAAGGCAGTTTATTCCACAGTTTCAGAGCAGTCACAGCAAAAGCCCGATCTCCTCTGTGTTTTAATCTAGACCTAGGGACAACTGAAAGCATTTGGTCTGCAGACCTCAACGATCTCGCCGGAGTACACCAATTTAAAAGATCAGAAAGATATATAGGAGTTAGTCCATGCAATGTTTTAAAAACAAGTGTCAAGATCTTAAAATCAATTCGAAAATTTACTGGCAGCCAGTGTAGCGAGGCAAGTATAGGGGATATGTGCTCTCGCTTCCGCTTGCCAGTCAGAAGCCTTGCCGCAGCATTTTGAACCAGCTGTAGTTGGCCAATAGATGACGAAGTAAAACCAGAGTAGAGGCTGTTGCAGAAGTCGAGGCGAGATGAAATAAAGACATGCTTTCTCAAAGTCTCTGAAGGCTTCACCTTTGCAAGTAAGCGGAGGTGAAAGAAGCTGGTCTTGATCACATTATTTATCTGTTTATCGAATGTCAAATTACTATCAAAAATCACACCTAAATTTCTTGCAAACAGTTTTTTTTATAATTTTCTAAGGGGCGAAGGTTGTAATGGTCACTAGGGCTGAAGACAATGATCTCAGTTTTCTGTTCATTTAGATTGAGAAAATTTAAAGCTATCCATGCCTTAACGTCTTCCAGACAATCGATCAGTGTCTTCAGAGGGTTAGCAGATTTGCGTTTCAGTGGGAGGTAGATCTGTAAATCATCTGCATAACAGTGAAAGGAGATACCATATTTTTCAGAAATAGCGTCCAAAGGAAGCATGCAAATTGAGAAGAGAACCGGGCCAAGAATAGATCTCTGAGGGACCCCACAAAAGTGCGAGGTCCTTGGGGATAATGTGTCAGAGAAGGATCAATTAGATAGGTAAGATTTAAACCATTGCAATGTAGTCCCTTTAATACCAGCATATTGTTCCAGTCGAGAGATAAGAATCCTATGATCCACCGTATCAAAAGCAGCACTGAGATCTAGTAATATTAAAATGGCAGAATCCCCCAAGTCTGTAAAAGTTCAAAGGTCATTAGAAACTTTTAAAAGAGCAGTTTCAGTGCTATGATGCGTTTTAAAACCAGACTGGAATACTTCACCAATGCCGTGATAATCTAAAAAGGTCTGGAGCTGGAGGAGGACAACTTTCTCCAGAACTTTTGACGGAAAAGGCAATTTGGAGATTGGTCTATAATTTGATAGAACAGTTGGGTCCAGGTTCTGCTTTTTAAGGATAGGTTCCACCACTGCATGTTTAAAGTCAGGGGGAACAGACCCAGACTGAAGACTGCTGTTTACAATGGAATGCAAACGCATACCAACCGTGTCAAACACATCTTTTAGCAATCTAGGTGGAATGATATCCAAGGAACATTTTGAGGGTTTCAAGTTATTAACTATTTCATTAAGTAATGAAAAGGACACTGGCTGAAAATAATCAAAAGAGGCAAAAGTTGGAGAGTGAATATATGGGTCAAAAGTAGGAAGAATAATGTGAGACCTGATATCTACAATTTTGTTAACGAAGAATTTCAGAAGATTTTCGCTGCCAAATAAAATATGAGGTTGATGATAATTATTGGACACAATCTTAGAAAAATACATTGTTTTTGCTGCTTTAACGGCTTTCTGGTAATTTGACAAGGATTCTCTGAGTCTCAAATGATACCTGTAATCAGTGTTTTTTCCACGTTCGTTCTGTTTTCCTGCAGACTTGTCTATGTTTTCTTGTATCATTATTCAACTATGGTTGAGTTTTGGGTTTTAGATACCTAGTGGTGAAAGGAGCAATAGAATCAAGTACTTCCAAACAAGTTGGGTTAAAAAGCGAGAGTAGGCTGTCAATAGTTAAATGGGTGGGCCTATTTGCAAGTAATGCAAGTAATGAAAATATTATATAATTCCCCAACAGCTTGTGTCAGAACAAATGACCAGACATCCTCCAGCTTCTGTCTCTTGAGGGGCACCAGGCAGGGATGCCCACTCTCCCCTTCGCTGTTTGCAATTTTTATTGAACCACTAGCAGCAGCAATTAGACAGAATTCAGTAATTAAGGGCATAAAATGCAAGAACGTGGAACATAAAATCAGCCTTTATGCGGATGATGTGTTAATCTTTCTCCAAAATTCACAAACCAATATCTCTGGGGTGATTGAATTGATAGACTCTTTTGCAAGACTATCAGATTACTCAATTAACTGGTCCAAATCTACAGTCCTACCGATTAATTGCTCCTTCCATAATTCCTCTTCTACACCACTGCAATCGGGAAATATAAAATATTTAGGTATTAATGTTTCTCCCAAGCTTGCAGATCTAACTAAATTAAACCATATCCCACTTTTAAAGAAGGTAGAAGATGATCTGGCTAGATGGAAATGTCTACCCATATCACTCATGGGAAGGGTTGCCGCTATAAAAATGATGGTCTTACCAAAAATAAATTATTTATTCTCAATGATCCCAACTAAACCGCCACAAGATTGGTTCAGATCTCTAGATTCATGTATGTCCAAATTCCTTTGGAAAAATAAACCCCCACGTATAAGCTTAAAAACACTACAAAAGACCAAGGATAAAGGAGGACTAGAACTGCCTAACTTTCAGCACTACTTCTTAGCCAACAGGCTTCAGTTTATCTCAGGATGGCTAAAACATACCCTCTTAGATGAACCTTGGCTAGATGTAGAACAAGCACTTTGCAATAATCTAGAGATCTCAGACCTACCATTTATCAGCTCAAACATCCAACGACATGAATGCTTTAAAAGCATCAACATCAGCTCTTCTCTGACAGCATGGTGGGAGTTTCTAAAATTGACGGCATCTTCATTAATCCCATGCAAACGTACACCTATCTGGAACAACCCTGACATATTACAAAACAATAATATGATAAACTTTTCAGAATGGAGTGGTAAAGGAATCAAATACTTAGAACATATACTAGAAGGAACAGAATTTATTTCATTTGACGGACTAGTTACACAATATGGGATCAACAAGAAAAGATTTTTAGAATATCAACAAATTAAATCCATAGTAAAAAAGAAATTTAAACCGGGTCAAGTTGAACTACAAACACCACCAAGTGTGGTTCAATTTCTTACTCTTAAAACCCCCAAATTACTATCCAAAATATACAGAATGCTTTCTAAAACAGATGAATCAATATCACTTCCTATTGCAAAATGGGAAGCGGATTTATCAGTTAACTTAGACCAAAACTTCTGGTCTCAGACTTGCTTAAAAACCTTTCATCTAATCAGAAATCCCAGTCTTCAATTAATTCAATACAGAATATTACATAGAGTGCACTATACAGGTCATCGGATGTTCAAGATGGGCTTTACGTCTACCAACAACTGCTCACACTGCCAAACCAATTCACCAGACAATTATATCCACGCTCTTTGGTTCTGTCCACCAGTTCAGAAGTTTTGGCGCGAGATGTGTGAAGACTTATCAAAGTGTCTGAAATGTAACATTCCAACTTCCCCCTTAGTGTGTTTGTTGGGCAGCTTAGATAATGTCACTTCAGAAAAGAATATAGTCCATATGGTTTTCACTGCCCTATGCATAGCCAAGAAAACAGTCCTCATGAACTGGAAAAATAAAAATAATCTTAATTCTAACCAATATAGAAATTATCTATTAGATTACATTAGTCTTGATACAGCCTCTGCCACCACACCAGATCAATTGCTCTGGGCTCCTTTGATCAGCTCCATCACCTAGTGGGGGTGGGGGGTCATAGTTTGGTCCCGCCTTCACTGTTGTGATTGGTGTGGGGGTAGGGACAGGCCTAGGGCGTCGGGGGGTTCCCCAGAGGCATCTTCCTTGGGGGGCTCAATCCGGGGTAGCAGTCATGTCCGGTTAGGGGCTCTGTTGGCTCTCAGGTGACTGTTTCCTCGTGGCTGCGTGCAGCGGGGCTAGGGGAGGGTCTGTGCTGACGGACGTGGGTTACTGACCTGGTAGCCTGGCTGCCCCTGGGTGGGTCCGGGATGGGCGTGAGGTTCTGGGGGCGCTCCGTCTCTGGGCTGGGGCCCTGGCCGGGCCTCAGGGGCTTGGGTCCTGGTTGGTGTGTTGCCGGGGTTGTGGGCGGGTGGGTGCATGGGGGCCCAGCCCTGGCGCAGGGCGCCGGTGCGTCGAGCCACCTGGGGGGCTCTTCAACTGGTGGGGGAGATTGTCACATCTTGCAGGAGCTTTCCGCTCTTCAGGAACTCTCTCTGCAGGAGGGGGAGATACAGGAGAGGTGGAGGAAGATCTCAGCCTGGGCATCTATTGTCTTATGTAGTCTGGAAGATGAGTGGATGGTGGGGTGGGTGCAGTTTTCTCTGTGATGGGGTTGGGTGGACTGTCCCGGGCTCTGTGGGGCCCGGAGGCGCTGCTGCACTGGGCCCCGGTCTGGATGGGCCTGGGCCCCCTTTCCCTGGTGGGTCGCGGAGTGTGGGGGTGCCTACTGGGGTCAGCGGGGGAGCTGGCCCCAGGGAGGGGTCACTTGCCCCTCCCTTCTTTCCCTCCCCATCTCCAGCTGCCTCCCTCTTCCCGCTCCACCACAACCACCCACACATGCAGGGCCTTGGAGTAGGGGTATGTCACCAGGGTGCAGAGGAGGCTACCCCCCCCCCCCCCCCCCCCTCTGTCCCCTTCTGGCTGCCTCTGCCTCAATTTTATCCCACAACTTAGACATTCACATTGCTCACACTCTCATTACACATACATATAGGATCTTGGGGGTGGGCACGACACACGGAATCCAAATTACCATCAGGGTGTACACCTCACCCCTGGCGTCGTTGCCCACCTCTCAATTTTAAATACACGTAGACATGGAGGGCTAGCAGGAGGGACCATGCGCTTACCTGCTGCTCTCTGGCAGGTAGCTCCATGCCCTCCTGGGTTTTAAATGCACCTTAGAACACACATGCATCAACACTACAATGAGCGGGTGGAGGGAGGTTTGGAGTCTTCTCTCACCCCCGTTCTCTGCGGCCCGCTGGAGCAGGGGGGCTAGGAGGAGGAGATGGCCGTCCGGCTGCGGTCTGGGGTGTGGGGCCTCCCTGCTGCTGCGGAGTCGGGGCGGTCTGCCTCTCCCCACCGCAGGGAAAAGGGTAACACCACCTGGGTCTGGGTGCAGTTCCCCCCTCCAGGGGCAAGGGTACCTAGACCTGGTTCGTAGAGTACGCTTGGGGAGTGTGATCGTGTGTACAGCGTCTCTTTATGTCTGTCTCCACGTTGGTTGAGTGTGGAGCAAGTGCATATGAGAGCATGAGGGTGGGAATGGATGTTTTTATCTGTGTGTGCCTGTATGTCTGTGTCTATATGTCAGGTTGGGTATCAGACGCCACCTCTCTGGGGACATCTCAGGCCCTCCAAGGTTTAGAGGCCTATCTCCCCCCACCACCACTTCCCCTGCCAGTGGCGGACTCCCTCAGACATCGGTGCGTTGGTGGTTCTTTGTGTCTGGGGGTGGGCGTCCAGGTACACACCGGCTCACTCCTTGGCGGCCGCTTGTCGGGGCCTGGAGCCTGGGGCTCGCTCGGGCCACTTCGGAGGTGGGGTGCCCCCGGCCTCTCGGCCTGGGGCTCGGTCACTCAGGCACAGCTGGCTGCCAGCGGAGCTCACGGGCGCGTCACTGCAACTCCCCCTGGCTTCTGCTCCGCGGCTGCTGAGTGAGCCCTCATCCGGGACTCTCCTCAGCTCTTTCTGGGACAGTGGCGCAGCTGCCCCTCTGTTGGTCTTCCTTGGTTTCTTGTGTTCTGGGGCCCTCTGGATGTCTGGAGTTTTGATCTCCTCCATACCTGCTTCATGCCCTGGGGGACGGGGCTGTGGCCCCCCCCACACCCTCTAGCAGATCATTACATGAAGGAACCTTTTAAAAAAACAAGCGCGTCCATGCTCACAGGTGTACACACGGGTGCTCACACACACAAACTACACCCTTTATGGCTCCTACCTCAAAGCACACTGTGTTCTGTTGATCTTATGTGCTGCACAATAATGTTTAATATTTAGTATTTACTGTTATATTCCCATATATCATTGTGATGTTGTTTATTCTATTACTCTTGTTCTCTTCTGCTTGTTTTCCTTTTTCTTTCTCAACAGGTGATCCAGGTGATTGATATATGCATTTTCTTTTTCTTTTTTCTGCCCATTCTGTTGGTTTTTGTTTTTTGCTCTTCTCCCCCGTCCCTCTTCTCAGCTGTTTCTCTTTCCCTCTTTCTTTCTCCCCTTCTTTCCCCCAGTCAAGTCTGTCCCGTATTCAGCAAGTGAAAATAAAATAAACAATAAAAGGTGACTCAAATAGACCATTATGGCAAGGCTGGGATGGTCAATTTGGTAAAGTAAATCCGTTGGGCATCTTTCTTTGCCTTTAGACAATAATTCTGATGGAAAAAGAGCCAAACGGGACAGGCCAAAAAAAAAAAAAAAAAAAAAAAAAAAAAGTAATGCAAGATTTAAATTTTTATACAAACAAGCCAAGCGATCTGAAGTATTTGAGTTAATCATATGAGATCTGTATTTAGGCACATCTGATTTGATGGGCTGACCTAAGAGAGGAAACTCAAATACTACAGGTATGTGGTCAGAAAAAATTATGTGACAGATGTCAATGTCAAGACGTGACAGGCCACAAGATAGGACCAAATCCAAAGTATGACCACGTTCACATGTTGGGCCGTTAACTGACTGAACAAGATTAAAAGAATCTATCTGATTAAAAAAGTCATTGGCCAGTGGAGTGTTTGGGCAGCAAACGTGAATGTTAAAATCCCCCACAATTAAAATACTGTCATAACTTGGAAAAATTCTTGTCAAGAATTCAGAATAGTCTTGTATGAAGTCCTTATTATATTTCGGAGGTCGATACACTAGCGCCCATGGCACAAGAGTAGACAAACAAATTTCAAATAACTGCAGTTTAAAGCTGCTGTAGGCGTCTGCTGGTAACTGACAACAGTTGAAACAGTTTTTATAAACAGTGGCTAATATGCCGCCCCGGCCCGTGGTTCGGGGTGAATTGAGGTAGTAGCAGAAAGTTCAGAAAACGAGCTAAAGTCACCCAAGGTGAGCCACGTTTCAGTCACCAGGAGAAAGTCCAAATTGCGAGCGGTGAAAAAGTCATTCAGGATGACTTTTTAGCCAACGACCTGGCGTTAACCAGGGCCAGTTTAGCTAATGTAGTATTCACCGTGGGCTCGAATGATCGATCCAGAGGGTGAAGATTCTGGTAATCCACTTCACCCCTGCGAAGACGTGGGGAAGGATACCGTGGAAGCTGGATATTTTCCCTGGAATGCTGGATATCTTCTCTGGAATGCTCCCTGGAATCGGGAACGGGTGCCAATTCCAGGAGATGAACAACTTGATGTCCGAGGCTGCCGTGTAAGTAGCGACGCAGTTTCTGAGTTTTATCAGTATTCCACCCCGTTTCCCTCGCCTTCTGTAGGATTTCTTCCTGAGGGGAAGGCTAGGTGGATAACGGCAGAGAAACAGTGGTACGGTTTCTATCACAGGTGGGACTCGGTAATCCTCACCTCCTGGGGCCATATGATACTGCCCATCAACAGTGGCTCGGATGGTTAATAGCGATTGGAAATCATACACCAAAAGAGTAAAGACATTGTTGAGAAAAACAGATATAAGCAGGGTTAGTAGAATCAAAACAGGTAACAGCTGATGGCAAGCCACACACACAGACACCATCTTGAATCCCCACTGGGATCTACTTAATCACCCAGTGGTATCTCGCTCTCCAGTCTTTTCATTTCAAGGTGGTCATGGCTGATTTCCTCTCCCTCTCGTGGGTGGTAGGGTCGCCCGGATGGCTCTCTGGCCTTAGTTGGGTGCTGGAGGTATGTGGCAGGGGTGTGGTCTGCAGCTCTGCTGCAAAGGACTGGTAGGGCAGTGTGTCCGGTGAGCAGTGCCAGAAGGGTGGCAGACCAGCTGGGACTGGTTGGTGTGATCAGTCGTGCTATTTCAGTTACCAGCTGCGACAGGAGAGAAAAAGGCTGCACCATGAACATGTCAGCTGAAAGCTGATCAGAATTATTTAAAAAGTTGCAAATAAAATGTAACCAGCCTGTTAACAGTGTGTACTTCCGGGTCCTTTGTGTCACAGGCACCAACTGTCTATCATCTATAATCCAGTTTTGAGATCCCTTCTCAGGTGCCTTAATGCCCACTCACATCTTGTGTCAGTTGATCTCAGTAAGTCACATGATAGGGTGAGGCAAGGTTTCACAGTGGTTTCAACTGAAAACTCTGATAATAATGACCCACACTCTTTTTCAAACCTTGGCACACGTGATGAGGAACATAATCAATAATGGCTCAACAACCTTCTTGAAGGAAAACTCCCACTAGCGCTTAAAATCCTGGGAGTCTCCACCATTTGGTCTCAGACTTAATGAAGCTTCTTGGATGAGAGACAAAATGTCTTCAAGAAATTTAAAACAGTCGTATGGTTTTTTTTTCCAAGCTCCTCAGATTACCATGACCTGAACCTATACAGTTATGTAAAATACATGTTTCATCAAAGATAAGTCTGTGTTCTTTGTGGTTTAATATAATAAAATAGTAAAGTTTGAACTACAATTTGTTTTATGATACACATATTTGTCTTTCTCAGAGTGTTTTAGCTAAAAAGAGGCAGGCTTTGGGCCTCATGCTCCCCCTCTTTTCTGTGTCCAACACAGAATACACACAAAATACTCACCTGGTTTTTATTTCCTCTCCAAAGAGTGTCAGATATTTTTGACTTTGGGTTCTGAAATTGTTTTAAAGCTGTACATGAAGCAGCACAACTAGACGATAACTACTTACGTATAATGGTGAGTTTCTATTTTATTTTCATTTTAATACAATTTGACACTAACATAACTGAATAACTTTGCAATTTACATTTATAAAAATTCAGTTTAAAAAAATTACATCATCTGCATCTGGCTATCCTTTCTAATAACTGTGAAATTACTGCTTGATCATATTTACTAAATGTCAATTGGAATTATGATCAGAACACTAACATAAACTGTAAATAAGAAAATCTTTCACCAATACCGAACCAACATTACTGATCAGATTCTATTTATCTTTAATCTAAACCCTGCTATATTTCAGATCTAGGAATGCAGGCCTTTTGATTATTCATGTTTGACTGATCACAGTGGTTTGCCTTTTGTGAGTGGAAGGAAAAGCTTTTAAAAGGCATCGGTTGTAAGTGAACTCTCGATTATGACACCAGAGGCAGACTCTGTTTTTTTTCACCTGTCTCTCATTATAGCTGGGCTGGATGTCTTATATATCTGACTTTGACTTTTTTCTTTGCCACTTCTGTTTGGAAGCTGCAAAGAAGGATCACATCCATATCATTCGTCATTTAAACTGTGAGTATTTGTCTCTAAAAAGTACAGTTTTTTCTATTCAGCTGACAACCTGCAACCAAACAAACTGTTATTTTTCTTTGATTTCATTTATTTAAATTATCATAAAAATTGAAGAAGATTTTCATTAGAAAATAATTTCCAATATGTCACATTTCAGAGTTGCATAAAGAAGATGAAGCCATTTGTTTTTGTCATAACCTTCTGCCTCATGGTTCCTGTGGGCTACAGTCAGCTTTTTGGTCCTCCTGGTCCTAAAGGCCCACCTGGGTCACCTGGAGAACCCGGGGCATATGGAGAACCTGGAAAACAAGGACAGAAAGGCTTGAAAGGAGAACCTGGTGAGTGTGATAAACATCCCCCCAAATACACTCTCAGGGAGGGTTATTTTTAACCCCATAATGCCAAGTGTATTGTACAGGACTTTTTATAGGTTTTTAAAAATTTTACATTATCAGTATGATTCTTTTCCACCAAAAAACCTAAATAAACTACACAATACATTTTCAAGCAATGATCTGGTTTTTTTTTTTGGTTTTTTTTTTAATTCCAAATGCAGTAAGTTGCGGTAAGCAGTAGTTCAACAAATACTTCAATTAAAAAACAAACAGATTTTCCTGGAAATTACTTCATGGTCTAACATATTTGTGCCTCACATGGTTCTGGGTATTTGACCCAGTGCTTTTTTGATTTTGGACTGTTGAATGTTGTTTTGAGGTTTATGTGATTTCTTTATAGTTCTACATTGTTTAGTCTTTTGTGTCTAGTATTTCCCAGTGCTTCCTATTTTAATTATTTATGCGTTTAGTTCTTAGTTCTTTGTTCGCTTTTGAGCCCAGGTTTTCTTAGTCTAGCATCTGTGTGTCTTCCCTAGTGTCCCGTGTATGTTGTCGGTCTTGCTTCCATGTTTATTCACCTTCTTTCTCCACAGTTGAGTGCCCGTGTCTCTTTGGTCCCTCTGTGCCCTGTCTCTGTAGTTTGCCTTGTTTACCCTGTCAGTCATGTCTCCATGTAATTTTCCCTTGTCTACGTCAAGTTTGTGTGTCTCAGTCTCCATGTCAGTGTTAGTTTCCTAGTTTATTGCTATAGTCACTTGTGTTGTGTATGTTATGTATGTAGGTTTCTTTCAGTTAGATTCTGTTGTCATGTGTGCCCCAGGTGTGTTCGAACTGGAGATAAGATAATGTGGACTCAAACGCAGACACAGATGCAAGAGAACTTTTAAACTGAAAGCCAGCCTTTATTAGAGGCTCTACAAAAGACTGCAAAACAACTAATGAAGGGAAGAACTAAAAATGCTATAAAAACCTAAACTGGGTGAAGCTAAATATAATAACATGGGAAGCCTCAAAAACATTACAAAAAACAGACTTCTAATAATAAACAACACAAAACACTGGGTCACCGAGCCAGGACCGTGACAGTAAGTGGTGATGTGTTCGGATTTGAATTTGGCCCACGTTCTGGATCAATATATCTACAATATATTTGGGAAAAAGTAAGCCCTCATAACTTCCTTAGCGTAAGAGCTACACTGGTTTGAAAAAGTGTTTGCCGCGTTCCTGATTTCATATTTTTTTTGTATGTTTGTCACACTTAAATGTTCCTGATCATCAAACAAATTTGAATATTAGACAAAGATAAAACAAGTAAATACAAAATGCAGTTTCTTAATAAAGGGGTTTATTATTAAGGGGGAAAAAATCCTTGTAACGTTTGATCACATAGTTTGAATCAAGACTTACAAATTTAAGTACAATATTGGCAACATTTAACAATTTGACTCCAACATGGATTTTTTCACATTGTTGTGTTGTGTACATGATCATTTTCCCCACCTTATATGGACGACATTTATAAACAACAACAGGGTAAAGTTTTTTTCTCTGGAAAACCAGAAACTGGAAACATTGGTATGAACTTCACATCTTATTTGATGTGTTTATATCTTCACTTTAGGGGCTAGAGGGCCTCTAGGACCACGTGGATTTCCAGGACCTAATGGAGCAAGGGGAAAACCTGGACTGCCTGGCCTACCTGGAACTATTATAATGTGTGGACGAGGTTAGAACATAAGAATAACTTTATTGATCCCAGAGGGAACTTCACAGACACACACTTTAATAGTGGCTCTATGGTGTTGTGGTTTATACATTTACCTAACAAGTCATATCTGAATTCAATCCTGTGAAACTTAAAACCCTTTGGGGTTGTGTCAGGGAGGGCATCTAAGGCAAAAACATGCAGGGCTACCTACTGTGTTGACAACTTGTGAATAAGGGAACAACTAATAGCAGTTTAACCATAAATATACAACACACGAAAACTACATTCCCATAAAATATGCTCTTTTAAGTTTCTAGTGAAAACCAAAAATCTTAAAAACAAAGAAGGTTGGTGGTGTTTGTCTTGACTCCATTTTGAGACCATTTTTCTCCTTATATTTGATCTTTCTTTTGTTTTAGTTTTAATTTTACCTTCTCAGTTTTTCTCTAGGTTTGGTCTCTAAACTTAATTGGTTAGGTTTCTGAAAGGATAATGGTTTTGGGAGTTGAATCACAATTCACTATGGTTTAGCTTATTAGGGAAGTCAAGGTCCCATCTAATACAAAGTATGTCTGGTAAACCTGTAAGGGCTGCAGCTCCCACACATCCCACAAAGAGGACTCAAAATGCAGGCACTTACTGAGTTGTGAGGGAGGTTTATTGCAAAAGGCAAACACAAAGACGGCATTACAAAAACAGAACTAAGGGTAATCTAAGTGTGAAGTGCCAGTGTGTGAATGTGTGTGTGAATGGATGAATGACTGAATGTAGTGTGAAGCGCTTTGGGGTCCTTAGGGACTAGAAAAGCGCTATACAAATGCAGGCCATTTACCATAAACTGGGAGAAACGTAATTTAACAGCAATCCTGAACACGAAGGGGGACAGCAGGGAGAGGACACAGTGGATTCACAGACAGTTTTCCAGGAGACGAACACAGAAGGACCAGTCATGAGTACATGAGTTTACACAACATAAAAACACACAGAGGGACACTGGGAAATCACACATACACAGGTGGGAGACACAGCTGGACCTGATTAACCTGACGAGACAGAGGAAAGACTAACACCAGGGACCAACAGAGGGAGCACCAACCCAGAATCCCAGCACCAGAACACAAATAATCCCAAAGCTAGAAGATCACAAATGATAAAAATCACTGAGTCCCGGGACTCCATGACAAAACCTTTATGCAGACAAAACTTTTAGTATATACTGAACCAGGTTTAGCACCAGATGCATTGTATTGTGAGATGTCCCTTATGTTTTCATAATTATTTTACAGTTTTGAGAGACGTGGAAAAAGACAGATAACTAAATATGCAAATGAATAAATACACACTTTGTTAACTCTAATGTGTTTTGTCCAGATCCTATTGGCTCTTTTCAAAGCGACACTGAAAAGCTAATGAAGAGAATTGCCAAGTTTAAACTTGGTAAGTATCTTATCCATATTCATTTGTTTCAAATACATAACTGCTATTTTATAGCATAACAGACAGCTGTTATTTCTTTCTGCTGTATTTTAAATTTGATGGTATATCTCTGTTCTGGGGAGTTTGGCATCACTATTACATACACAGGACTCTTCAATGGAGAAAACTGTATTAAGACCACCCCCACCTACAATTTAAAGCAAACCAGACATAAGTAACAATAGTCAAGATGTTGTTGTCAGCCACAGAAGGGACTGGTGTGGTAGTGGGTTGCAAAGTAGCTTGCAGATGACCAGCAGCTGTAGTCAGGACTCAAATTGATGCCTATTTGTATTATTTTGTTCAGATTAACGCAAAGATTTGCTGTCACTGAATGAAGCTAAGAGGTCACATCACTATTGTAATCAATAATAGTATAATAAACAGCATTCTTTAAATTGATAAAGAAAAGACTACATAGTCAGTTTTTAATTTTATTTTATTAAAATACCACCAGTTTGCAACAATAATAACCTGAAGTCAACACTGTAAAAACTATATTGATAAACAGTAACAAAATAATTTTCCAATGCCAATGCAGTAGCTGTAAAGAACATATTATTGATTAACATTAATAAAATTCTCATATTTAGAGGTTTTACTTCAAAATCCAAGTTTCTTTTTTGAGACAATTCATGGTATATTAGTAAAATAAAATTTAACTGAATAAGAATCTTTAGATAAGCTTTAGAAAAGGCAACAATTATTTTGCCAGAAAACATATCCTTAAGATTGCCTACAAGTAATTGGTTTAAATGGTTTAAAATGGAGCACTGTAACAAAAAATAATTTCCCCCAGGGATCAATAAAGTATTCTGATTCTGATTCTGATTCTGAAGTAAATGTCTTTTTTCTAATTTTACTTTTCTGTGCTTTTTTTCAGCTGTAAACTATGATTTTGTCCAAATAGTTGATCAAAAATACTTTGTCTCCAACAAGCACAGAGGCAGTTTCTCAGAGGCTGTAGTGTTTTGCAGCCAACGTGGTTTAGAGCTGGCGTTGCCACAGAACGCAGAGGAGAACAACGCACTGACTCAAGTTCATGGCAAATTCAGAGCCAAAGCCTGGATCAATGTGAACAATAAAAAAGCTGAGGGGGAGTTTAAAACTGACATGAAAAATCAACCTTTGACCTTTAAAAATTGGGGAGAAGGGCAGCCAGACAAATCCATTGAGGATACAGGCTGCACAATGCTGTCAGAAAACGGTTCCTGGCAAGTGACACATGAATGTTCTCTCAATGTCCACATCATTTGTCAGTTATAGAAATGTCTCATGAGAAGAACTGCAAAAAACTCCCAAAACAAACAAACACAAATCCCACATTTATGTGTATATGTGTATTTTCAGCTTTGCATGCTTAATCTAACTCTGTTTCAGCCTTCTTGTGTGTGATGGCAACTAAAGATTATGTAATGCCAAAAGTGAGAAAGCAATGAAAAAAGATCAAAATGATCCTTATGTTCCTTATTCAGACATGATACCTTTTATGTTTAATTTACATCAGTTCATCTAAATCATCTGTTAATTACGGAAGAGGATTAGGGCCACTGGAAAAAAAAAAAACAATTCTGACTTTAATCTCAGAATTCTGAGATTAAAGTCAGAATTCTGAGAAAAAAGTCAGAATTCTGAGATTAAAGTCAGAATTCTGAGAAAAAAGTCAGAATTCTGAGATTAAAGTCAGAATTCGGACTTTTTTCTCAGAATTCTGACTTTAATCTCAGAATTCTGACTTTTTTTTTTTCTGAGATTAAAGTCAGAATTCTGACTTTAATCTCAGAATTCTGACTTTTTTCTCAGAATTCTGACTTTAATCTCAGAATTCTGACTTTTTTCTCAGAATTCTGAAAAAAGTCAGAATTCTGACTTTTTTCTCAGAATTCTGACTTTAATCTCAGAATTCTGACTTTTTTTTCAGAATTCTGACTTCAAAGTCAGAATTCTTTCCTTTTTTTTTTTTTCCAGTGGCCCTAATCCTCTTCCGTAGTTAATGCAGGGTGTCTTTACATTAGAAAAACTACTTCATGGGCTAAATTTTTCAGCTTTTGTTTTACAAAATATTTCCTTTTGCCTAAGCATATTCATAAATGCACTACATTGCTAAAAGTATTCCCTCACCCATCCAAATCACTGGATCAATCACTTCCATGGCAACAAGTGTATAAAGTCAGACAGCTAGGCTGTAGACTGCTTATACAAACAATTATGAAAGAATGGGTTGCTCTCAGGAGCTCAGTGACTTCCGGTGAGGTATCATGATAGAATATTACCTAACTAAATATTCCACAGTCAACTGTTAATGGTATTGTAACAAAGAAGAAGTATTTGCAATGACAGCAACTCAGAGTCAATTGCTACAGACCTCCAAACTTCATGTGGCCTTCAGATTAGCTCAAGATCAGTATGTAGAGAGCTTCATGGAATGGGTTTCCATGGCTGAGCAGCGCATCCTTACATCACCAAGCACAATGCAAAGTGTCGGATGCTGTTGTGTAAAGCCTGCTGCTACTGGACTGTAGAGCAGTGGAGACATTTTCTCTAGAGTGACAAATCATGCTTCTCCATCTGATGGGTGGGAGAGTCTGGGTTTGGCAGATGCCAAGACAATGGCATTTGTCTGACTGCATTGTGCAAAGTGGAAATTTGGTGGAGGAGGGATTACAGTGCAAGGTCGTTTTTTAGGAGATGTACTCGGACCCATGGGTATGCCCAATGACAGAATGCAACTTTTACAGGGAGTGCAGAATTATTAGGCAAGTTGTATTTTTGAGGAATGATTTTATTATTGAACAACAACCATGTTCTCAATGAACCCAAAAAACTCATTAATATCAAAGCTGAATGTTTTTGGAAGTCGTTTTTAGTTTGTTTTTAGTTTTAGCTATTTTAGGGGGATATCTGTGTGTGCAGGTGACTATTACTGTGCATAATTCTTAGGCAACTTAACAAAAAACAAATATATACCCATTTCAATTATTTATTTTTACCAGTGAAACCAATATAACATCTCCACATTCACAAATATACATTTCTGACATTCAAAAACAAAACAAAAACAAATCAGCGACCAATATAGCCACCTTTCTTTGCAAGGACACTCAAAAGCCTGCCATCCATGGATTCTGTCAGTGTTTTGATCTGTTCACCATCAACATTGCGTGCAGCAGCAACCACAGCCTCCCAGACACTGTTCAGAGAGGTGTACTGTTTTCCCTCCTTGTAAATCTCACATTTGATGATGGACCACAGGTTCTCAGTGGGGTTCAGATCAGGTGAACAAGGAGGCCATGTCATTAGTTTTTCTTCTTTTATACCCTTTCTTGCCAGCCACACTGTGGAGTACTTGGACGCGTGTGATGGAGCATTGTCCTGCATGAAAATCATGTTTTTCTTGAAGGATGCAGACTTCTTCCTGTACCACTGCTTGAAGAAGGTGTCTTCCAGAAACTGGCAGTAGGACTGGGAGTTGAGCTTGACTCCATCCTCAACCCGAAAAGGCCCCACAAGCTCATCTTTGATAATACCAGCCCAAACCAGTACTCCACCTCCACCTTGCTGGCGTCTGAGTCGGACTGGAGCTCTCTGCCCTTTACCAATCCAGCCACGGGCCCATCCATCTGGCCCATCAAGACTCACTCTCATTTCATCAGTCCATAAAACCTTAGAAAAACCAGTCTTGAGATATTTCTTGGCCCAGTCTTGACGTTTCAGCTTGTGTGTCTTGTTCAGTGGTGGTCGTCTTTCAGCCTTTCTTACCTTGGCCATGTCTCTGAGTATTGCACACCTTGTGCTTTTGGGCACTCCAGTGATGTTGCAGCTCTGAAACATGGCCAAACTGGTGGCAAGTGGCATCTTGGCAGCTGCACGCTTGACTTTTCTCAGTTCATAGGCAGTTATTTTGCGCCTTGGTTTTTCCACACGCTTCTTGCAACCCTGTTGACTATTTTGAATGAAACGCTTGATTGTTCGATGATCACGCTTCAGAAGCTTTGCAGTTTTGAGACTGCTGCATCCCTCTGCAAGATATCTCACTATTTTTGACCTTTCTGAGCCTGTCAAGTCCTTCTTTTGACCCATTTTGCCAAAGGAAAAGAAGTTGCTTAATAATTATGCACACCTGATATAGGGTGTTGATGTCATTAGACCACACCCCTTCTCATTACAGAGATGTACATCACCTAATATGCTTAATTGGTAGTAGGCTTTCGAGCCTATACAGCTTGGAGTAAGACAACATGCATGAAGAGGATGATGTGGACAAAATACTCATTTGCCTAATAATTCTGCACTCCCTGTATATATTTTTGTGTCATGCTGTTTTTTTCCTTCGACTTTACTATGTTTATGCCACCACTTTGAAATGGTCCATATTATTTTCACTTTTGACTCAAGAAACTTTACACAGAACTCAGAGGAACATATACAGTTTGTTTTTTGGTATATGGGAGCAAGTCACCAAGACCACTATTTAAGCTATGAAGTAGCCACATTCACATAAGTGAATGTGGCTGCTCCCTTGGTCACATAAAAGGGTAATTTCAGGCGCCATGTGACTTTTCTTCCGCACAATATGTTTTGTCCACTGTTAGGGATGAAAAAGATTAAATAAAGCAGTTTTTACAAACACGTCACAGAGCTGACTTTGCACAAGAATGAGGAAGAGAACACCATACTAAATCAAGTTTTTGGATATATTTACAAAAAGGCCTGGATCAACTTGAGAAACAAAAAAGTGTCTGTTCGTGTGTGTGAGTCTAAAAAATGACAAATGCACAGAAATGATAAATTTGCTTAATAAATTGTTCTTAAATTTGGTTCATTGTTTGATTTCTTTTTTCTTCAGCTACAAGCTACAAGTTTGTCCAAAGAGTTGGTCAGAAATACTCTTGCAAGGATAGAGTTTCCTTCGCCTTGTAGTCCAGAAATAAGAACTCTGCATGCATCAACACTTGAGCTGGCTGTGTCCCAGAGTGAGCAGGAGAACAGCGCATTGACCAAAGGGTGTGGGGGATGTTTGCACAGCAGCTTAAATCAATGTCAGAAATAACATTACAGAAGGGAATTTTGAGGTTAACATGAAAAACCAACCTCTGACCTTTGCCAAATGGGGAGATACAGGCTGCACCATGCTGTCAGAAAATAGCACCTGGCAAGTTACACTGAAATGCCTCCTTGAGTGCATTTGTCAGTTATAGCAGAGATATTATTATTATTGTTATTGCAGGGAAGCTAACTGTGAGACACCAATTAATTTCCTCTTTCATAAAGTGGAAAACACTTCTGCATCATATCTGCACCTTGCTCTTTAAAACACAAGCTGCAGAAAACTAATTAGTAGATGTTTATAGTTTTACAAATACTGACATCCCATTAGTTCGTTATTTTTTGTTTTTAACACAAACACTTAATCATTCAGTCATCAATATATAAAGATGGAGACAGTGATTACAATGGAGATTTATAATCCACTCAGAATAAAATCTATAGCCTCCATTTTTCTAACTGGAAATTAAGTTGTCAGACTGTCAGTCAGTCAGACTTTTCAGCACACTAATCAATAATCACCCATTTGTCCTGTTGTAATTTGTCACACTGATAGAAAAAATGTCTCCTAAAGTTGGATCTTGGAGATGATGTTAATAGTTGTTCACAGATTGACATTTAGTCACATAATAATGTCAAAGATTCTGTGAGGTACAATGTCTGAAGTTGAAATTCTAAACCCTAACATATTTGGAACCAAATACTCTTGTGAATAGCCGTGTGAAGCAGGCAGGGATAGACCCAAATGGAGACTCATTTGGGTGAAAAGGAAGTCAAAAAAGGCAGCTGAACTAAACTAAACAATACAAAAACCAAACTGAGAAATGTGTGACCTAAGCAAGTGTGTGGAACACATGGTGGGGAATGAGGGCGATCACAAGAACGGACGGAGGTAAACAGAGGATTTAAATACACATTTATTATTAAAATAGACATAACATAAAAGAAAAATAAAATTCATGTCCGAAGCACCATATCATCCCGTTATCAGACAGAACTATCACATGATCAAACAGAAGCTGTCAGTTCAGCTGTAAAGTGGTCAATCATAATAAAGCTGTTCATTACAAATTGTAGATTCAAGCTGCTCTTTTGGCCACCAGATGTCACCAAAGATAACTGTGTTGAAAAGCTTTGAGTAATGAACCGTTTTGCAGTACTTCAATGCTTCAGAAAGCTTAATTTGCCCATCCCTAGGAAGTGATACTCTACCGCAGAGAGCACGGACACACATAGGAGTGCTTGTGTAAATCACCCTTTTGCCATTTTTATCCTGACTCAACAGGTCTGTTTAGCAAGTAGTCAGATCAGATTGATTTTAGCGAGCAGAATTCAGCTTTGAGATCAGAACTAACTGTGACAGCATGAATCAGCTGGAGCGCTGTTGGACACTTTCAAAGAATTTAATTGTGCAAGTGGGAATGAATGCCTGTGCCAGTGAAATTAAATTTTAGTGATGATGTTTTCTCTCATATGCCACTTTTAACCAATATATAATTCCGTACTCAAGTCATTATTAAAAGATTCCAATGGAATCGGAAGCAACCCTGCTTCCCAAGAGAATAGCCAGCTGTGACCATAAGTTAGCAATTTAAAAGGTGTTGCAAACATGCAATGAGACAAAAGTGTAATTTTAAAGAATGTCAAAGAATAGTCTGGACACACAAAAAAAGGCTATAAGTAGAAGACTTTTGGACTCCAGAAGCAACAAAATTTTGACTCTAACGGGGTCTCAAAAACAGTTACTTAACCAAAGATATTTTCAAAACTTCAATAAAGCAATAATTATTACTAACAGTTAAATGGATGCATTAAGAGCTGCTTTTTTCTGCCTCTTGTGCCTGTCACAAATTTTGACACAAGTAAAGATTTTACTGTTTATCTGGATTCATAATGTCTCCCTGTGCATAATTACTATACATGGATTTGGATTTGCTGTCTGTGCAACAATTCTCAGGGACCACCTTGGAGATGCAATTCACTTTAGAAACATATTATCGTAGACATTTTTCATGCACTGATAAAGAAATTATGAAACAAATGAGCAATTAAAACACAACAATCCTATTTGTCTTAACAACGAGTTAAGTTAATTGTTCGCAACAAGTTGACGACTGTTGCATTGTTTCCAAAACTGGAAATCTGAAGCTCATTTAGTAATCTTTATCATCAACTTGGCCCCATATGTCTCTGTCAATGTCTTTGCTACACTAAGTTCAACATGTTTGAAGTTTTAAATGTTCAAAACAGACCCAAGCCAAGTATTTATACTTTTCAGAAACATACATTTTGTGAGTGTGGTATTTCTATTGCATGAAAACTATGCTCTGTGTCACCATACTTTGTTTCACACTGAAGTTCGTCTGTGCACAAATACCTGAAGAAAGACTGTTTTTTGTCTTAAACCATGCTTTATTTGTGGTGGAGAAATAAAGAGTGCTGAAAAAATATCAATCTGGAAAGTAGGTTGTGCTTCAGCACAAGAGGGAGGATTCTACATTCTGACATTTTTTTCTATCCCAAATGGGATTTTGTAGCTGTTGTTTACTTTGGAGAGAACGATCCATCTTACATTAGTTCTACCTAATATCTCAGTTATTTTGTTGGGACATTAGCAGTGAGGCAGTACACCCAACAGACTGCTCTTCATTTATATTGTAAGTACTTTCCTGCTTACTGCTTTATTCTACTAAATTTAATGTTATCATGCGAGTTACATATTGTTTGAAGTATTGCTTGACATTCTAAACATATACCTAGAAAATCCCTCGGAGCTACAATCACAATATTTAATACAATCTCTGTTTTGAAAGATCAGATTTCATTTTTGTTACACATTGAATCAGTTAAACCAAGGTAAATCTGGGAAAAACGTACATTACATATATTTTTAATTATCATTTCAGTTCTTCACTGAGAAGATGAGCCCACTTCTTTTTTTGTGCATCTTGTGCCTGTCGGCCCGCATCACCTACACTCAGTTTCCAGGTCCTCCTGGTCTTAAAGGTGAGAAAGGAGATCCAGGAGTTTCTGGGACACAAGGAGTGCCTGGACTACGTGGGCGAACTGGAATTCCTGGACTGCCTGGACTGCGTGGACATCCTGGTGAAAAAAGTCTAAAATATTATGAGTTCACCACAAGAATGTTGTAAAGAATATAACTTCTTATCATCGTTTGATTTTGACACATATTTATGTACTTTGACTTTATAAGGCTTTATGTCTGTTTCTTTGCTTTCAGGGGATGTAGGAATATATGGGCTTCCTGGGCACCCTGGAGAAACAGTGTGCACTGAAGGTAAAGATAAGATACAATAAGATGAGAAGATCCCATGTAGCATAATGATATTAGTCCAATCTGTGTCAGACAGCACAAGATCAGTTTGATGACAGATTGCACAGTGAATTAGTTGATGCTCTGTAATTTAAAAGAAAAATAGACCACACAGCTCCTTTCATTCCTGTTGTATGCTCACAATTTAATTTCAGCTACAGTTGAATCCAGTTGCCCAGATGTTGAAACCTTAAAAAGCAGACTTGCTGAGTTAGAACTGGGTAAGTATCATCATCAAGGCATTATTAATTATGTTTATTTAAAACTCTTTCAAAGACCATCCGTTAATAATTTGTTGTTGCAATTTACAATAAATCCAGTGTTTTTGCCTGATGTTACAACTTGATCAACATTAAAAAAGTTAGTTGATTAACAGTTAGCAGCAATAAAAAACAGCTGATCAGAACATCAAAGCTAAAAACATTTGAAGATGACTGATGAATTGGCATATTCATTTAGAAGCCTCCAGAGATTTTGGGTATGGTGTGTGATCTTGTTCCTACAAGCTCTGTGTTTTTAAAATTTGATTTTACTTGCCTTTCTTGTATCTAACTATGACAAATGCACCATGTAGATGAAGCTTTTTTCATTGTTTCCTAATTGCTTATTTACCTTTGTTGATAATGATTTATGAGTCACAGTTTGTTCCCTGACATTTTTCTGTTCTCTAGCCATTAACTATCATTTTGTCCGGAGAGTTGGTCAGAAATACTTTGTGTCCAACAAGGAGAGAGGCTCTTTCTCCAGGGCTGTCGAATTCTGCTCCCAACAACACATAGAGTTGGCTTTGCCCCAGAACGAGGAGGAGAACAACGCACTGACTCAAGTGTTTGGCGATGTTTACAAGGCAGCTTGGATCAGTGTCAACAACAAAAAGGCAGAGGGAAATTTTGAGGTGGATATGAAAAACCAACGTCTGACATTTACCAAGTGGGGAGAAGGTCAGCCAGACAAATCCATCCAAGATACAGGCTGCACCATGCTGTCAGAAAACGGCATCTGGCAAGTTACACCAGAATGTTCCATGAACGCTTACATCATTTGTCAGTTATAGAAAAATCCCGGTTCCTTGCGAATCTTGCTTTTGGCAATTTCCCCCCACTATCATGTTTATCTCAACATTTTTATTGCATTTTTATTTCTTATATTACATGTAGAGAAATGTTCTCATTTACCCCAATGGAAGAAAAAATCTAAGCTTGCAGTTGTTTATGAATTATGGGTAAAGCATCGGGGCTGCATTTTGTAGAAGAAAGAAAACTTTGTAGTATTAAAAATGAGACCAACGATTCTCAGTTGACCAACTGAAGTGAAACTCCCAATGGCAATGAATTCATGAATGCATTGTAATAGGAATAACTATTATCTCACAGACCTAAGTTTAAGTCAGTTATTCTGATGCTTGACTGATGTATTGTCAATAAATCATTTAAGCTAACTCTTCATGGTTTCAAATAAATGCTTTTGCATCACTATTGTGCTTTCTGCTATATGTCAGTGTCTTTATGTTAGACAAAAGCCTTTTTCTGTCTCCATCTTCATAATTCTATAAATATAATAATAAATGTATAAAGAATTAAACATTGAACTGCAATAGAAACAAATTTTGTAAGTGTGGCATTCTAATCATGAACTAGTGAAAGTAGGTATTAAAGTATTATTCACATGGTTATAATGCAGTCCCAGACAATGCCATTTGAAGATATTGTTTAATTTTTTCCAAAGGGTGCTTTGAACACTTATGTAGTGTTTTCCTATAAAAACATCACATATTGTGCATTTCTACATAAAAGCCTTTTCAGCTGATTGGTGTTTGCTTTTTGCGAACGCAATACTGTACTTGTGGCTGAAAAACTGGAAAGAAATATTAACATACTTAGGAATAAAATTGAGGTGTCATCATAACTTCATAATATCAGAGATCAAAAAAGAGGTTGTGAAATCTTTATATAAATAAAGGTATGTGCTGTTATATTTGTTGTTAAAAATCCCCCCCACCCCCCCCCCCCCCCCCCACACACACACACACACACACACTAATCCAACTCCCAGTTCCCATATGAGAGTATGCAGCTGTTGTTTATATGGAGGTCTGTCTAATATCTCAGCGATTTTTCTGTGGAATGAGCAAAAAGGAGGTCCACCCAACATAGCAATGCTTATTTGTATTTTGACTTCTTCCCTAGAGTCTTTTAAGCACATCCCTAATGCTTCCATGGGAGTTGAGAGGACAAGTAGCAGCCATATGCTGCTAATCAAATGTACCAAAATTCCTCTACAATTATGAGAGAGCCTGATGAAATCATACAGAGGATGCTTTGTTCAAATTATTGCTGCTAAAGGTGATTCTGCAAAAGTCTGATTCACAGTGTTTGTAGTTTTTCAGCCCTGCAACAGACTGGCGACCTGTCCAGGGTGTACCCTGCCTCTCGCCCTATGACAGCTGGGATGGGCTCCAGCGCCCCCCGCGACCCTGAAAAGGATAAGCGGAAGCGAATGGATGGATGGATGTAGTTTTTCACTAAGAAGTGAACGTAATGAAATATTTACATTGCACACAACCTCTGCAACATCTCAGTGTACTATTTTAAACATTAAACTACTGTTAAATTTCCTTTAAATATGTGTTTCAAACAATTCAGCGTCAACTGATTTATTAATCTTAAATGTTGAACTTCGTCTTTTTAAGTCTGTCAATTTTAAGAGAGCTTTAAAACAATAATGCACTCATGTTTTAATCTTATAGTGATGATTGTGTGGTCAAAATGTGCACAATTCTTTTTGAAATTGAGTTTTGTACAGGGAGTTGCCTTTTATGTTAAGTGGCAGAAACTGTTTGTGCCTCATAAAGTCAAACGTTATCATTTCTGCATTCACCCATAACTACGTCAAATCCGTATTCTCATGTTTAGATTCATAGAGTCTTTAAGGTATCACAACACAGTGGCCTTTTTTTGGTTTGAAAGGAGGGAGGTTAATGGACAATCCCTAATGAGATGTTCCAGCTGCTTACTGTGGACTGAATCCCTCCCACATTACTTCTAGCAAATATCTCAGTTCTTTTTCTGTGGAAGCAGCAAAGAAGCAGTATGCCCAGCACATCACTTCTCGTTGGTGGGGTGAGTTCTCTCCTGTTTATCTCTGTATTGTACTAAATTTTGTGCTACCAAATGGTTTTAACTCTTGAAAACACTTTAAAACAACAAAGATAAAGAAGTACAACACACTAGCTAGAAAAAATTAATTAAATTTAGCAATTTCTGCATAAAGAATGTCTATAATTGGAAAATTTATCATTCTTCCATTTGAGGGTTAGGGCTACATGGCTTTTATATGGAAAACTTAATACTATATTTAACCAAAATTTCAGTTCTGAACTACGAAGATGAGACTGCTTCTTTTATTCTCCGTCATCTGCTTGATGGCCACTGTCAGCTTCAGTCAGCCTCCTGGTCCTCCAGGTCAAAAAGGTGAAAAAGGAGATCCCGGATATCCTGGGTTTGCTGGGATGATAGGACCACCTGGACGAGATGGTGTTCCTGGATCACCGGGGATTAAAGGTCAAAATAACCGATGTTATTACTTCATTCCAGCAGTATTTTAAAGGATGTAATTTCGAACTAAATTTAGGTCATTTATTTTTTATTTGGACAGACAAATATATTTGATTTTGAAGCCACAAGCACCTTTAGCTGGCTCACTACCTGTTTATCTATTCTGCAGGGGACCGAGGATTTCCTGGGATACCTGGATATCCTGGCGTTCGTGGAACATGCTGTAAAGTTTACACTTAAACACCTTTTTTTTGCAATGATTGCTTTAGATCATGTACACCTCAGTTATCTGGCATGTTTTCTAAAGATAAAGGCTATGTGTCCCCTGATGTGCCTTGAAATCTATGCATATGGTGACACAATTAGGCAGGCGCAGGATTAGAAATAAGTCTACTGTATTTATAGTCTGTAAAGTCTAAAGGGAAGCTTGACTGTAGACTGTCGTTCTCTCTGTAACATTTGTAGTCACACAAATTTCTCACAAGGCCTCAGTTGTTTTGGTTGGTTACATTTACTCAAAGCTGGAGTATATAAAACAATTTATGCCTGCACGCATTTTGTATTTTCTCATGTTATCTTCTGATTTGTTGATCATAAGTGCCCACAACATAATTCACATGGGGGTAATTTGATCACTGTCTAAATTTACATGCTGGTTAGCAGCATGTCAACGATGATGGATGAGCTAGAAAAACAGTTTACAAATGGTAACCACTTGTTTTTTCCATATTTCTCTCATGACTGAACAAAACATCCTGAAACAGTTTAAAGAGCCCGTAAGCTTAACAGAGTGATTATCTAATCATTTCAGAAATCAGAAAAACAACAACAATTCCTTCCATGTCATAAATAAATAAAAGTTTGGAAAAGAAAATCTGTCAGTGGTTAAAAGTGAGGCATAAAACGAAGAAACTTTAAATGGCCATTTGTAGGTACAGCAGAGCTGTAAGTGTGGCCTCTGTGTAAAGTTCACTAACTTGATCTGTTTGATCCAGCTGCTACTGAGACGAGCTGCCCAGACCTCAGAGCTTTGAAGGACAGACTTGCCAAGCTAGAGCTCGGTAAGTGTCACAATCATGTGTTTTTAATTCAAATTCAAACACAACTCAGTTACAAAGAACTGTTTTTGTCAAATACACAGGACATCTAAAAAATGCAACTTTAAGTCTAATTTTCAGACATGATTGATAAGTCATCATATTCATCATCATATTTCTGTGTGACAGTTTTCCATGTCTCTACAACATTAGATTGATTTTAAATAAAAAGCCTAAGAGTAACAGTTTGCTTTATTACATTTTTCTGTTCTCTAGCCATTAACTATCATTTTGTCCGGAGAGTTGGTCAGAAATACTTTGTGTCCAACAAGGAGAGAGGCTCTTTCTCCAGGGCTGTCGAATTCTGCTCCCAACAACACATAGAGTTGGCTTTGCCCCAGAACGAGGAGGAGAACAACGCACTGACTCAAGTGTTTGGCGATGTTTACAAGGCAGCTTGGATCAGTGTCAACAACAAAAAGGCAGAGGGAAATTTTGAGGTGGATATGAAAAACCAACGTCTGACATTTACCAAGTGGGGAGAAGGTCAGCCAGACAAATCCATCCAAGATACAGGCTGCACCATGCTGTCAGAAAACGGCATCTGGCAAGTTACACCAGAATGTTCCATGAACGCTTACATCATTTGTCAGTTATAGAAAAATCCCGGTTCCTTGCGAATCTTGCTTTTGGCAATTTCCCCCCACTATCATGTTTATCTCAACATTTTTATTGCATTTTTATTTCTTATATTACATGTAGAGAAATGTTCTCATTTACCCCAATGGAAGAAAAAATCTAAGCTTGCAGTTGTTTATGAATTATGGGTAAAGCATCGGGGCTGCATTTTGTAGAAGAAAGAAAACTTTGTAGTATTAAAAATGAGACCAACGATTCTCAGTTGACCAACTGAAGTGAAACTCCCAATGGCAATGAATTCATGAATGCATTGTAATAGGAATAACTATTATCTCACAGACCTAAGTTTAAGTCAGTTATTCTGATGCTTGACTGATGTATTGTCAATAAATCATTTAAGCTAACTCTTCATGGTTTCAAATAAATGCTTTTGCATCACTATTGTGCTTTCTGCTATATGTCAGTGTCTTTATGTTAGACAAAAGCCTTTTTCTGTCTCCATCTTCATAATTCTATAAATATAATAATAAATGTATAAAGAATTAAACATTGAACTGCAATAGAAACAAATTTTGTAAGTGTGGCATTCTAATCATGAACTAGTGAAAGTAGGTATTAAAGTATTATTCACATGGTTATAATGCAGTCCCAGACAATGCCATTTGAAGATATTGTTTAATTTTTTCCAAAGGGTGCTTTGAACACTTATGTAGTGTTTTCCTATAAAAACATCACATATTGTGCATTTCTACATAAAAGCCTTTTCAGCTGATTGGTGTTTGCTTTTTGCGAACGCAATACTGTACTTGTGGCTGAAAAACTGGAAAGAAATATTAACATACTTAGGAATAAAATTGAGGTGTCATCATAACTTCATAATATCAGAGATCAAAAAAGAGGTTGTGAAATCTTTATATAAATAAAGGTATGTGCTGTTATATTTGTTGTTAAAAATCCCCCCCACCCCCCCCCACACACACACACACTAATCCAACTCCCAGTTCCCATATGAGAGTATGCAGCTGTTGTTTATATGGAGGTCTGTCTAATATCTCAGCGATTTTTCTGTGGAATGAGCAAAAAGGAGGTCCACCCAACATAGCAATGCTTATTTGTATTTTGACTTCTTCCCTAGAGTCTTTTAAGCACATCCCTAATGCTTCCATGGGAGTTGAGAGGACAAGTAGCAGCCATATGCTGCTAATCAAATGTACCAAAATTCCTCTACAATTATGAGAGAGCCTGATGAAATCATACAGAGGATGCTTTGTTCAAATTATTGCTGCTAAAGGTGATTCTGCAAAAGTCTGATTCACAGTGTTTGTAGTTTTTCAGCCCTGCAACAGACTGGCGACCTGTCCAGGGTGTACCCTGCCTCTCGCCCTATGACAGCTGGGATGGGCTCCAGCGCCCCCCGCGACCCTGAAAAGGATAAGCGGAAGCGAATGGATGGATGGATGTAGTTTTTCACTAAGAAGTGAACGTAATGAAATATTTACATTGCACACAACCTCTGCAACATCTCAGTGTACTATTTTAAACATTAAACTACTGTTAAATTTCCTTTAAATATGTGTTTCAAACAATTCAGCGTCAACTGATTTATTAATCTTAAATGTTGAACTTCGTCTTTTTAAGTCTGTCAATTTTAAGAGAGCTTTAAAACAATAATGCACTCATGTTTTAATCTTATAGTGATGATTGTGTGGTCAAAATGTGCACAATTCTTTTTGAAATTGAGTTTTGTACAGGGAGTTGCCTTTTATGTTAAGTGGCAGAAACTGTTTGTGCCTCATAAAGTCAAACGTTATCATTTCTGCATTCACCCATAACTACGTCAAATCCGTATTCTCATGTTTAGATTCATAGAGTCTTTAAGGTATCACAACACAGTGGCCTTTTTTTGGTTTGAAAGGAGGGAGGTTAATGGACAATCCCTAATGAGATGTTCCAGCTGCTTACTGTGGACTGAATCCCTCCCACATTACTTCTAGCAAATATCTCAGTTCTTTTTCTGTGGAAGCAGCAAAGAAGCAGTATGCCCAGCACATCACTTCTCGTTGGTGGGGTGAGTTCTCTCCTGTTTATCTCTGTATTGTACTAAATTTTGTGCTACCAAATGGTTTTAACTCTTGAAAACACTTTAAAACAACAAAGATAAAGAAGTACAACACACTAGCTAGAAAAAATTAATTAAATTTAGCAATTTCTGCATAAAGAATGTCTATAATTGGAAAATTTATCATTCTTCCATTTGAGGGTTAGGGCTACATGGCTTTTATATGGAAAACTTAATACTATATTTAACCAAAATTTCAGTTCTGAACTACGAAGATGAGACTGCTTCTTTTATTCTCCGTCATCTGCTTGATGGCCACTGTCAGCTTCAGTCAGCCTCCTGGTCCTCCAGGTCAAAAAGGTGAAAAAGGAGATCCCGGATATCCTGGGTTTGCTGGGATGATAGGACCACCTGGACGAGATGGTGTTCCTGGATCACCGGGGATTAAAGGTCAAAATAACCGATGTTATTACTTCATTCCAGCAGTATTTTAAAGGATGTAATTTCGAACTAAATTTAGGTCATTTATTTTTTATTTGGACAGACAAATATATTTGATTTTGAAGCCACAAGCACCTTTAGCTGGCTCACTACCTGTTTATCTATTCTGCAGGGGACCGAGGATTTCCTGGGATACCTGGATATCCTGGCGTTCGTGGAACATGCTGTAAAGTTTACACTTAAACACCTTTTTTTTGCAATGATTGCTTTAGATCATGTACACCTCAGTTATCTGGCATGTTTTCTAAAGATAAAGGCTATGTGTCCCCTGATGTGCCTTGAAATCTATGCATATGGTGACACAATTAGGCAGGCGCAGGATTAGAAATAAGTCTACTGTATTTATAGTCTGTAAAGTCTAAAGGGAAGCTTGACTGTAGACTGTCGTTCTCTCTGTAACATTTGTAGTCACACAAATTTCTCACAAGGCCTCAGTTGTTTTGGTTGGTTACATTTACTCAAAGCTGGAGTATATAAAACAATTTATGCCTGCACGCATTTTGTATTTTCTCATGTTATCTTCTGATTTGTTGATCATAAGTGCCCACAACATAATTCACATGGGGGTAATTTGATCACTGTCTAAATTTACATGCTGGTTAGCAGCATGTCAACGATGATGGATGAGCTAGAAAAACAGTTTACAAATGGTAACCACTTGTTTTTTCCATATTTCTCTCATGACTGAACAAAACATCCTGAAACAGTTTAAAGAGCCCGTAAGCTTAACAGAGTGATTATCTAATCATTTCAGAAATCAGAAAAACAACAACAATTCCTTCCATGTCATAAATAAATAAAAGTTTGGAAAAGAAAATCTGTCAGTGGTTAAAAGTGAGGCATAAAACGAAGAAACTTTAAATGGCCATTTGTAGGTACAGCAGAGCTGTAAGTGTGGCCTCTGTGTAAAGTTCACTAACTTGATCTGTTTGATCCAGCTGCTACTGAGACGAGCTGCCCAGACCTCAGAGCTTTGAAGGACAGACTTGCCAAGCTAGAGCTCGGTAAGTGTCACAATCATGTGTTTTTAATTCAAATTCAAACACAACTCAGTTACAAAGAACTGTTTTTGTCAAATACACAGGACATCTAAAAAATGCAACTTTAAGTCTAATTTTCAGACATGATTGATAAGTCATCATATTCATCATCATATTTCTGTGTGACAGTTTTCCATGTCTCTACAACATTAGATTGATTTTAAATAAAAAGCCTAAGAGTAACAGTTTGCTTTATTACATTTTTCTGTTCTCTAGCCATTAACTATCATTTTGTCCGGAGAGTTGGTCAGAAATACTTTGTGTCCAACAAGGAGAGAGGCTCTTTCTCCAGGGCTGTCGAATTCTGCTCCCAACAACACATAGAGTTGGCTTTGCCCCAGAACGAGGAGGAGAACAACGCACTGACTCAAGTGTTTGGCGATGTTTACAAGGCAGCTTGGATCAGTGTCAACAACAAAAAGGCAGAGGGAAATTTTGAGGTGGATATGAAAAACCAACGTCTGACATTTACCAAGTGGGGAGAAGGTCAGCCAGACAAATCCATCCAAGATACAGGCTGCACCATGCTGTCAGAAAACGGCATCTGGCAAGTTACACCAGAATGTTCCATGAACGCTTACATCATTTGTCAGTTATAGAAAAATCCCGGTTCCTTGCGAATCTTGCTTTTGGCAATTTCCCCCCACTATCATGTTTATCTCAACATTTTTATTGCATTTTTATTTCTTATATTACATGTAGAGAAATGTTCTCATTTACCCCAATGGAAGAAAAAATCTAAGCTTGCAGTTGTTTATGAATTATGGGTAAAGCATCGGGGCTGCATTTTGTAGAAGAAAGAAAACTTTGTAGTATTAAAAATGAGACCAACGATTCTCAGTTGACCAACTGAAGTGAAACTCCCAATGGCAATGAATTCATGAATGCATTGTAATAGGAATAACTATTATCTCACAGACCTAAGTTTAAGTCAGTTATTCTGATGCTTGACTGATGTATTGTCAATAAATCATTTAAGCTAACTCTTCATGGTTTCAAATAAATGCTTTTGCATCACTATTGTGCTTTCTGCTATATGTCAGTGTCTTTATGTTAGACAAAAGCCTTTTTCTGTCTCCATCTTCATAATTCTATAAATATAATAATAAATGTATAAAGAATTAAACATTGAACTGCAATAGAAACAAATTTTGTAAGTGTGGCATTCTAATCATGAACTAGTGAAAGTAGGTATTAAAGTATTATTCACATGGTTATAATGCAGTCCCAGACAATGCCATTTGAAGATATTGTTTAATTTTTTCCAAAGGGTGCTTTGAACACTTATGTAGTGTTTTCCTATAAAAACATCACATATTGTGCATTTCTACATAAAAGCCTTTTCAGCTGATTGGTGTTTGCTTTTTGCGAACGCAATACTGTACTTGTGGCTGAAAAACTGGAAAGAAATATTAACATACTTAGGAATAAAATTGAGGTGTCATCATAACTTCATAATATCAGAGATCAAAAAAGAGGTTGTGAAATCTTTATATAAATAAAGGTATGTGCTGTTATATTTGTTGTTAAAAATCCCCCCCACCCCCCCACACACACACACACACTAATCCAACTCCCAGTTCCCATATGAGAGTATGCAGCTGTTGTTTATATGGAGGTCTGTCTAATATCTCAGCGATTTTTCTGTGGAATGAGCAAAAAGGAGGTCCACCCAACATAGCAATGCTTATTTGTATTTTGACTTCTTCCCTAGAGTCTTTTAAGCACATCCCTAATGCTTCCATGGGAGTTGAGAGGACAAGTAGCAGCCATATGCTGCTAATCAAATGTACCAAAATTCCTCTACAATTATGAGAGAGCCTGATGAAATCATACAGAGGATGCTTTGTTCAAATTATTGCTGCTAAAGGTGATTCTGCAAAAGTCTGATTCACAGTGTTTGTAGTTTTTCAGCCCTGCAACAGACTGGCGACCTGTCCAGGGTGTACCCTGCCTCTCGCCCTATGACAGCTGGGATGGGCTCCAGCGCCCCCCGCGACCCTGAAAAGGATAAGCGGAAGCGAATGGATGGATGGATGTAGTTTTTCACTAAGAAGTGAACGTAATGAAATATTTACATTGCACACAACCTCTGCAACATCTCAGTGTACTATTTTAAACATTAAACTACTGTTAAATTTCCTTTAAATATGTGTTTCAAACAATTCAGCGTCAACTGATTTATTAATCTTAAATGTTGAACTTCGTCTTTTTAAGTCTGTCAATTTTAAGAGAGCTTTAAAACAATAATGCACTCATGTTTTAATCTTATAGTGATGGTTGTGTGGTCAAAATGTGCACAATTCTTTTTGAAATTGAGTTTTGTACAGGGAGTTGCCTTTTATGTTAAGTGGCAGAAACTGTTTGTGCCTCATAAAGTCAAACGTTATCATTTCTGCATTCACCCATAACTACGTCAAATCCGTATTCTCATGTTTAGATTCATAGAGTCTTTAAGGTATCACAACACAGTGGCCTTTTTTTGGTTTGAAAGGAGGGAGGTTAATGGACAATCCCTAATGAGATGTTCCAGCTGCTTACTGTGGACTGAATCCCTCCCACATTACTTCTAGCAAATATCTCAGTTCTTTTTCTGTGGAAGCAGCAAAGAAGCAGTATGCCCAGCACATCACTTCTCGTTGGTGGGGTGAGTTCTCTCCTGTTTATCTCTGTATTGTACTAAATTTTGTGCTACCAAATGGTTTTAACTCTTGAAAACACTTTAAAACAACAAAGATAAAGAAGTACAACACACTAGCTAGAAAAAATTAATTAAATTTAGCAATTTCTGCATAAAGAATGTCTATAATTGGAAAATTTATCATTCTTCCATTTGAGGGTTAGGGCTACATGGCTTTTATATGGAAAACTTAATACTATATTTAACCAAAATTTCAGTTCTGAACTACGAAGATGAGACTGCTTCTTTTATTCTCCGTCATCTGCTTGATGGCCACTGTCAGCTTCAGTCAGCCTCCTGGTCCTCCAGGTCAAAAAGGTGAAAAAGGAGATCCCGGATATCCTGGGTTTCCTGGGATGATAGGACCACCTGGACGAGATGGTGTTCCTGGATTACCGGGGATTCAAGGTCAAAATAACCGATGTTATTACTTCATTCCAGCAGTATTTTAAAGGATGTAATTTCGAACTAAATTTAGGTCATTTATTTTTTATTTGGACAGACAAATATATTTGATTTTGAAGCCACAAGCACCTTTAGCTGGCTCACTACCTGTTTATCTATTCTGCAGGGGACCGAGGATTTCCTGGGTTACCTGGATATCCTGGCGTTCGTGGAACATGCTGTAAAGTTTACACTTAAACACCTTTTTTTTGCAATGATTGCTTTAGATCATGTACACCTCAGTTATCTGGCATGTTTTCTAAAGATAAAGGCTATGTGTCCCCTGATGTGCCTTGAAATCTATGCATATGGTGACACAATTAGGCAGGCGCAGGATTAGAAATAAGTCTACTGTATTTATAGTCTGTAAAGTCTAAAGGGAAGCTTGACTGTAGACTGTCGTTCTCTCTGTAACATTTGTAGTCACACAAATTTCTCACAAGGCCTCAGTTGTTTTGGTTGGTTACATTTACTCAAAGCTGGAGTATATAAAACAATTTATGCCTGCACGCATTTTGTATTTTCTCATGTTATCTTCTGATTTGTTGATCATAAGTGCCCACAACATAATTCACATGGGGGTAATTTGATCACTGTCTAAATTTACATGCTGGTTAGCAGCATGTCAACGATGATGGATGAGCTAGAAAAACAGTTTACAAATGGTAACCACTTGTTTTTTCCATATTTCTCTCATGACTGAACAAAACATCCTGAAACAGTTTAAAGAGCCCATAAGCTTAACAGAGTGATTATCTAATCATTTCAGAAATCAGAAAAACAACAACAATTCCTTCCATGTCATAAATAAATAAAAGTTTGGAAAAGAAAATCTATCAGTGGTTAAAAGTGAGGCATAAAACGAAGAAACTTTAAATGGCCATTTGTAGATACAGCAGAGCTGTAAGTGTGGCCTCTGTGTAAAGTTCACTAACTTGATCTGTTTGATCCAGCTGCTACTGAGACGAGCTGCCCAGACCTCAGAGCTTTGAAGGACAGACTTGCCAAGCTAGAGCTCGGTAAGTGTCACAATCATGTGTTTTTAATTCAAATTCAAACACAACTCAGTTACAAAGAACTGTTTTTGTCAAATCAATCAATCAATCAATCTTTATTTATAAAGCACTTTTCATACAGAGAAAATGTAGCACAAAGTGCTTTACATAGTTAATACACAGGACATCTAAAAAATGCAACTTTAAGTCTAATTTTCAGACATGATTGATAAGTCATCATATTCATCATCATATTTCTGTGTGACAGTTTTCCATGTCTCTACAACATTAGATTGATTTTAAATAAAAAGCCTAAGAGTAACAGTTTGCTTTATTACATTTTTCTGTTCTCTAGCCATTAACTATCATTTTGTCCGGAGAGTTGGTCAGAAATACTTTGTGTCCAACAAGGAGAGAGGCTCTTTCTCCAGGGCTGTCGAATTCTGCTCCCAACAACACATAGAGTTGGCTCTGCCCCAGAACGAGGAGGAGAACAACGCACTGACTCAAGTGTTTGGCGATGTTTACAAGGCAGCTTGGATCAGTGTCAACAACAAAAAGGCAGAGGGAAATTTTGAGGTGGATATGAAAAACCAACGTCTGACATTTACCAAGTGGGGAGAAGGTCAGCCAGACAAATCCATCCAAGATACAGGCTGCACCATGCTGTCAGAAAACGGCATCTGGCAAGTTACACCAGAATGTTCCATGAACGCTTACATCATTTGTCAGTTATAGAAAAATCCCGGTTCCTTGCGAATCTTGCTTTTGGCAATTTCCCCCCACTATCATGTTTATCTCAACATTTTTATTGCATTTTTATTTCTTATATTACATGTAGAGAAATGTTCTCATTTACCCCAATGGAAGAAAAAATCTAAGCTTGCAGTTGTTTATGAATTATGGGTAAAGCATCGGGGCTGCATTTTGTAGAAGAAAGAAAACTTTGTAGTATTAAAAATGAGACCAACGATTCTCAGTTGACCAACTGAAGTGAAACTCCCAATGGCAATGAATTCATGAATGCATTGTAATAGGAATAACTATTATCTCACAGACCTAAGTTTAAGTCAGTTATTCTGATGCTTGACTGATGTATTGTCAATAAATCATTTAAGCTAACTCTTCATGGTTTCAAATAAATGCTTTTGCATCACTATTGTGCTTTCTGCTATATGTCAGTGTCTTTATGTTAGACAAAAGCCTTTTTCTGTCTCCATCTTCATAATTCTATAAATATAATAATAAATGTATAAAGAATTAAACATTGAACTGCAATAGAAACAAATTTTGTAAGTGTGGCATTCTAATCATGAACTAGTGAAAGTAGGTATTAAAGTATTATTCACATGGTTATAATGCAGTCCCAGACAATGCCATTTGAAGATATTGTTTAATTTTTTCCAAAGGGTGCTTTGAACACTTATGTAGTGTTTTCCTATAAAAACATCACATATTGTGCATTTCTACATAAAAGCCTTTTCAGCTGATTGGTGTTTGCTTTTTGCGAACGCAATACTGTACTTGTGGCTGAAAAACTGGAAAGAAATATTAACATACTTAGGAATAAAATTGAGGTGTCATCATAACTTCATAATATCAGAGATCAAAAAAGAGGTTGTGAAATCTTTATATAAATAAAGGTATGTGCTGTTATATTTGTTGTTAAAAATCCCCCCCCCCCCCCACACACACACACACACACTAATCCAACTCCCAGTTCCCATATGAGAGTATGCAGCTGTTGTTTATATGGAGGTCTGTCTAATATCTCAGCGATTTTTCTGTGGAATGAGCAAAAAGGAGGTCCACCCAACATAGCAATGCTTATTTGTATTTTGACTTCTTCCCTAGAGTCTTTTAAGCACATCCCTTTTTTTTTTTTTTTTTTTTTTTTCTAAATGACATCAGAAACAGCAGTATGCGACATTACGTGATGGCAGAGCTTCAGTTCATCCTTTGTCATTTGTTTTTTTTTTTTTTTTTTTTTTTTTTTTTTAATAAATAGGACAGGGGGAATGAATGAGAGAGAGAGGGGGAGAGAAAGAAAGAAAACCAAAGGGGAGAAGAGACGGTGAGAAGGGGGGGGGAAGAGAGAGAAAAAAAAAAACTCCTGGGTCACCTGTATGGAGAAAAAAAACAAACAAACAAACAAACAAAAACAAACAGAGGAGACAGCAAACAACAAAGAGCAACATAATAATAGAGAAAACAAAGCACCATCACAATAAACTAGCTAGTCATAGATATCAGTATTTACTAAGTAATAAACGATATTGTGCAGCACGCAAGATAGACAGCGCACAGTGTGCTTTGAGGCAGCAGCCAAGAAAGCTTTAGTCCGCGTCTGTGAATACCCATGTGTGCATACCTGTGTGGATCAGCATGCTTGCATTCCAAAGGTTTCTCCATGTAATGATCTGCTAGGGAGTGTGGGGGGGCCACAGCCCCGTCCTCCAGGGTGTGAAGCGGGTATGGAGGAGATCAAAACTCCAGACATCCAGAGGCCCCCAGAACACAAGAGACCATGGAAGACCAACAGAGGGGCAGCCGCGCCACTGTCCCAGTAAGAGCTGAGGAGAGTCCCAGATGAGGGCTCGCCCAGCAGCTGCGGAGCAGAAGTCAGGGGGAGTTGCAGTGACGCGCCCGTGAGCTCCGCCGGCCCCCAGCTGCGCCTGAGTGACCGAGCCCTAGGCCGAGAGGCCGGGGGCACCCCACCTCCAAAGGGGCCCGAGCGAGCCCCAGGCCCCAGGCCCCGACAAGCGGCCCCCAAGGAGTGAGCCGGTGTGTACCCGGACGCCCACCCCCAGACACAAAGAACCACCAACACACCGACACCTGAGGGAGTCCGCCACCGGCAGGGGAAGTGGTGGTGGGTGGAGATAGGCCTCCAAACCTTGGAGGGCCTGAGGTGTCCCCAGAGAGGTGGCGTCTGATACCCAACCTGACATATAGACACAGACATACAGGCACACACAGACACAAACATCCATTCCCACCCTCATGCTCTCATATGCACTCACTCCACACTCAACCAACGTGGAGACAGACATAAAGAGACGCTGTACACACAATCACACTCCCCAAGCGTACTCTACAAACCGGGTCTAGGTACCCTTGCCCCTGGAGGGGGGAATTGCACCCAGACCCAGGTGGTGTTACCCTTTTCCCTGCGGTGGGGAGAGGCAGACCACCCCGACTCCGCAGCAGCAGGGAGGCCCCACACCCCAGACCGCAGTCGGACGGCCAACTCCTCCTACTAGCCCTCCCGCTCCAGCAGGCCGCAGAGAATGGGGGTGGGAGAAGACTCCAAACCTCCCTCCACCCACTCATTGTAGTGTTGATGCATATGTGTTCTAAGGTGCAATTAAAACCCAGGAGGGCATGGAGCTACCTGCCAAGGAGCAGCAGGTAAGCGCATAGTCCCTCCTGCTAACCCTCAATGACTAAGTGTATTTAAAATTGAGAGGTGGGCAACGACGTCAGGGGTGAGGTATACACCCTGATGGTAATTTGGACTCCGTGATTGTGCCCACCCCCAAGATCCTATATGTATGTGTAATGAGAGTGTGAATAATGTGAATGTCTAAGTTGTGGGATAAAATTGAGGCAGAGGCAGCCAGAAGGGGACGGGGGGGGTAGCCTCCTCTGCACCCTGGTGACATACCCCCACTCCAAGGCCCTGCATGTGTGGGTGGTTGTGGAGGAGCGGGAAGAGGGAGGCAGCTGGAGATGGGGAGGGAAGGAAGGGAGGGGCAGGTAACCCCTCCCTGGGGCCAGCTCCCCCGCTGACCCCAGTAGGCACTCCCACCCTCCGCGACCCGCCAGGGAAGGGGGGCCCAGGCCCATCAGACCGGGGCCCAGTGCAGTAGCGCCCCCCGGCTCCACAGAGCCCTGGACAGTCCACCCAACCCCACCACAGAGAAAACTGCACCCACCCCACCAACCACACATCTTCCAGACTACATAAGACGGTAAACGCCCAGGCTGAGATCTTCCTCCACCTCTCCTGTATCTCCCCCTCCTGCAGAGAGTTCCTGAGAGAAGAAAGCTCCTGCAAGATGTGACCATCCCCCCCACCAGTTGAAGAGCCCCCCAGGCGGCTCGATGCACCGGCGGCACCCTGCTCCAGGGCCGGGCCCCCATGCACCCACCCGCCCACAACCCCGGCAACACACCAACCAGGACCCGAGCCCCCGAGGCCCGGCCCGGGCCCCAGCCCAGAGACGGAGCGCCCCCAAAACCTCACGCCCATCCCGGACCCACCCAGGGGCAGCCAGGTTGCCAGGTCAGTAACCCACGTCCGTCAGCACAGACCCTCCCCTAGCCCCGCTGCACGCAGCCGCGAGGAAACAGTCACCTGAGAGCCAACAGAGCCCTCAACCGGACGTGACCGCTACCCCGGGTTGAGCCCCCCAAGGAAGATGCCTCCGGGGAACCCCCCGACGCCCTAAGCCTGTCCCTACCCCCTCACCAATCACAACAGTGAAGGCGGGACCAAACTATGACCCCCCACCCCCACTAGGTGATGGAGCTGATAAAAGGGGCCCAGAGCAATTGATCTAATGTGGTGGCAGAGGCTGTGTCAAGACTAATGTAATCTAATAGATAATTTCTATATTGGTTAGAATTAAGATTATTTTTATTTTTCCAGTTCATGAGGACTGTTTTCTTGGCTATGCATAGGGCAGTGAAGATCATATGGGCTATATTCTTTTCTGAAGTGACATTATCTAAGCTGCCCAACAAACACACTAAGGGGGAAGTTGGAATGTTACATTTCAGACATTTTGATAAGTCTTCACATATCTCGCGCCAAAACTTTTGCACTGGTGGACAGAACCAAAGAGCGTGGATGTAATTGTCTGGTGTATTGCCTTGACAGTGTGAGCAGTTGTTGGAAGATGTAAAGCCCATCTTGAACATCCGATGACCTGTATAGTGCACTCTATGAAGTATTTTGTATTGTATTAATTGCAGACTGGGATTTTTAATTAATTTAAAAGTTTTTAAGCAAATCTGAGACCAGAAGTTTTGGTCTAGGTTGACTGATAAATCTGCTTCCCACTTTGCAGTAGGAAGGGATATTGATTCATCTAATTTAGAAAGTGTTCTGTATATTTTAGATAATAATTTGATTTAAGAGTAAGAAAATGTGCCGCACTTAGTGGTGTTTGTAATTCAACTTGACTGAGGTTAAATTTCTTTTTTACTATGGATTTAATTTGTTGATTTAATTTGTTGATATTCTAAAAACCTTGTCTTGTTGATCCCATATTGTTCAACTAGTCTGTCAAATGGAATAAATTCTGTTCCCTCTAATATATGTTCTAAGTATTTAATTCCTTTACAACTCCATTCTGGGAAATTAATCATATTATTGTTTTGTAATATGTCAGGGTTATTCCAGATAGGTGTACGTTTGCATGGGATTAATGAAGACTCCGTTATTTTTAGAAACTCCCACCATGCTGTTAGAGAAAAGCTGATGTTGATACTTTTAAAGCATTCATGTCTTTTGATGTTTGAGCTAATAAATGGTAGGTCTGAAATCTCTAGATCCTTGCATAGTGCCTGTTCAACATCTAGCCAGGGCTCAACTAAGAAGGTATGTTTTAACCATTCTGAGATGAACTGAAGCCTGTTGGCTAAGAAGTATTGGTGAAAATTAGGCAGATCTAATCCTCCTCTATCCTTGGTTCTTTTTAGCGTTTTTAAGCTGATACGCGGGGGTTTATCTTTCCAAAGGAATTTGGAAATATATGAATCCAGAGATCTGAACCAATCTTGTGATGGTTTGTTAGGGATCATCAAAAATAAGTAATTTATTTTTGGCAAGATCATCATTTTTATAGTGGCGACCCTTCCCATGAGTGATATGGGTAAAGATTTCCATCTAGTCAGATCGCCTTCTACTTTCTTTAGAAGTGGGATGTGGTTTAGTTTAGTTAAGTCTGAAAGCTTAGGAGAGATATTAATACCTAAATATTTAATATTTCCGGATTGCAGTGGGGCAGAGGAAGAATTATGGAAGGAGCAGTTAATGGGGAGAACTGTAGATTTTAAGCACATCCCTAATGCTTCCATAGGAGTTGAGAGGACAAGTAGCAGCCATATGCTGCTAATCAAATGTACCAAAATTCCTCTACAATTATGAGAGAGCCTGATGAAATCATACAGAGGATGCTTTGTTCAAATTATTGCTGCTAAAGGTGATTCTGCAAAAGTCTGATTCACAGTGTTTGTAGTTTTTCAGCCCTGCAACAGACTGGCGACCTGTCCAGGGTGTACCCTGCCTCTCGCCCTATGACAGCTGGGATGGGCTCCAGCGCCCCCCGCGACCCTGAAAAGGATAAGCGGAAGCGAATGGATGGATGGATGTAGTTTTTCACTAAGAAGTGAACGTAATGAAATATTTACATTGCACACAACCTCTGCAACATCTCAGTGTACTATTTTAAACATTAAACTACTGTTAAATTTCCTTTAAATATGTGTTTCAAACAATTCAGCGTCAACTGATTTATTAATCTTAAATGTTGAACTTCGTCTTTTTAAGTCTGTCAATTTTAAGAGAGCTTTAAAACAATAATGCACTCATGTTTTAATCTTATAGTGATGATTGTGTGGTCAAAATGTGCACAATTCTTTTTGAAATTGAGTTTTGTACAGGGAGTTGCCTTTTATGTTAAGTGGCAGAAACTGTTTGTGCCTCATAAAGTCAAACGTTATCATTTCTGCATTCACCCATAACTACGTCAAATCCGTATTCTCATGTTTAGATTCATAGAGTCTTTAAGGTATCACAACACAGTGGCCTTTTTTTGGTTTGAAAGGAGGTAGGTTAATGGACAATCCCTAATGAGATGTTCCAGCTGCTTACTGTGGACTGAATCCCTCCCACATTACTTCTAGCAAATATCTCAGTTCTTTTTCTGTGGAAGCAGCAAAGAAGCAGTATGCCCAGCACATCACTTCTCGTTGGTGGGGTGAGTTCTCTCCTGTTTATCTCTGTATTGTACTAAATTTTGTGCTACCAAATGGTTTTAACTCTTGAAAACACTTTAAAACAACAAAGATAAAGAAGTACAACACACTAGCTAGAAAAAATTAATTAAATTTAGCAATTTCTGCATAAAGAATGTCTATAATTGGAAAATTTATCATTCTTCCATTTGAGGGTTAGGGCTACATGGCTTTTATATGGAAAACTTAATACTATATTTAACCAAAATTTCAGTTCTGAACTACGAAGATGAGACTGCTTCTTTTATTCTCCGTCATCTGCTTGATGGCCACTGTCAGCTTCAGTCAGCCTCCTGGTCCTCCAGGTCAAAAAGGTGAAAAAGGAGATCCCGGATATCCTGGGTTTCCTGGGATGATAGGACCACCTGGACGAGATGGTGTTCCTGGATTATCGGGGATTAAAGGTCAAAATAACCGATGTTATTACTTCATTCCAGCAGTATTTTAAAGGATGTAATTTCGAACTAAATTTAGGTCATTTATTTTTTATTTGGACAGACAAATATATTTGATTTTGAAGCCACAAGCACCTTTAGCTGGCTCACTACCTGTTTATCTATTCTGCAGGGGACCGAGGATTTCCTGGGATACCTGGATATCCTGGCGCTCGTGGAACATGCTGTAAAGTTTACACTTAAACACCTTTTTTTTGCAATGATTGCTTTAGATCATGTACACCTCAGTTATCTGGCATGTTTTCTAAAGATAAAGGCTATGTGTCCCCTGATGTGCCTTGAAATCTATGCATATGGTGACACAATTAGGCAGGCGCAGGATTAGAAATAAGTCTACTGTATTTATAGTCTGTAAAGTCTAAAGGGAAGCTTGACTGTAGACTGTCGTTCTCTCTGTAACATTTGTAGTCACACAAATTTCTCACAAGGCCTCAGTTGTTTTGGTTGGTTACATTTACTCAAAGCTGGAGTATATAAAACAATTTATGCCTGCACGCATTTTGTATTTTCTCATGTTATCTTCTGATTTGTTGATCATAAGTGCCCACAACATAATTCACATGGGGGTAATTTGATCACTGTCTAAATTTACATGCTGGTTAGCAGCATGTCAACGATGATGGATGAGCTAGAAAAACAGTTTACAAATGGTAACCACTTGTTTTTTCCATATTTCTCTCATGACTGAACAAAACATCCTGAAACAGTTTAAAGAGCCCATAAGCTTAACAGAGTGATTATCTAATCATTTCAGAAATCAGAAAAACAACAACAATTCCTTCCATGTCATAAATAAATAAAAGTTTGGAAAAGAAAATCTATCAGTGGTTAAAAGTGAGGCATAAAACGAAGAAACTTTAAATGGCCATTTGTAGATACAGCAGAGCTGTAAGTGTGGCCTCTGTGTAAAGTTCACTAACTTGATCTGTTTGATCCAGCTGCTACTGAGACGAGCTGCCCAGACCTCAGAGCTTTGAAGGACAGACTTGCCAAGCTAGAGCTCGGTAAGTGTCACAATCATGTGTTTTTAATTCAAATTCAAACACAACTCAGTTACAAAGAACTGTTTTTGTCAAATCAATCAATCAATCAATCTTTATTTATAAAGCACTTTTCATACAGAGAAAATGTAGCACAAAGTGCTTTACATAGTTAATACACAGGACATCTAAAAAATGCAACTTTAAGTCTAATTTTCAGACATGATTGATAAGTCATCATATTCATCATCATATTTCTGTGTGACAGTTTTCCATGTCTCTACAACATTAGATTGATTTTAAATAAAAAGCCTAAGAGTAACAGTTTGCTTTATTACATTTTTCTGTTCTCTAGCCATTAACTATCATTTTGTCCGGAGAGTTGGTCAGAAATACTTTGTGTCCAACAAGGAGAGAGGCTCTTTCTCCAGGGCTGTCGAATTCTGCTCCCAACAACACATAGAGTTGGCTCTGCCCCAGAACGAGGAGGAGAACAACGCACTGACTCAAGTGTTTGGCGATGTTTACAAGGCAGCTTGGATCAGTGTCAACAACAAAAAGGCAGAGGGAAATTTTGAGGTGGATATGAAAAACCAACGTCTGACATTTACCAAGTGGGGAGAAGGTCAGCCAGACAAATCCATCCAAGATACAGGCTGCACCATGCTGTCAGAAAACGGCATCTGGCAAGTTACACCAGAATGTTCCATGAACGCTTACATCATTTGTCAGTTATAGAAAGTTCACAGTTCCTTGCAAATCTCACTTTGGGGGATTTTCTTTCCCCATGTCATGTTTATCTCAACTTTTCATGAAAGGAATTAACACATAACTTTCTTAAACAATGATAAATTACATTCTACCCCGTGTGGGGTTTTTTAACAGTTTATTATTTTTCTTTTACCTGTATTATTATATCTGATTTTAAAAAAATTACTACTGCAAACGAAACATATTTAGAGTATTCATCTCTCTTTTATATAAATGCCAGATGGTATTCTTAATGTGTACATGCTTTAAATATAAAAATTATACAATAAAAACAACACTGCAGAAGTGTGGGATTTTACTTTTACTTTTTAATTTTTACCTTTTACTAAAGTGAAAAAACGCAACTTTAATTGCTGTTTTCATTAATTGGTTTGACTTTGTAAACTGATATTAATGAGGCACCATATAGTTTTCTGCTCTTTTTTTTAAACGCAGACAGTAATTTTGTTTGTCTCTAAACATTTTAGAAAGTAATTACATAACAAAGAGAGTGAGAATTTCAGAACAAAGATAGTGTTGTAGATATAAACTGTATATAGGCATAAAGTTACTGTGGTTTGATTAGATGTTAATACTAAAATAAACATCTATTCCAAATGAATGTAATTACACGATTTAATGTAACATTATGTTACATATCTTGTAAGATTAGTTAATTTCAAAAAAAGAAAAGAAAAAAGATAAATAGCAGAGGATGGTTTCGATCCATCGACCTCTGGGTTATGGGCCCAGCACGCTTCCGCTGCGCCACTCTGCTGCGCTGAGATAGCGGCACAGGACACTATTGAGCTCTGCATAAGCCCCTCCCACTGTTGTCATTCGCAGAAGCGACGACGGTAACACGTTTTACACCACATTTTGAGACGAAATACTTCGTAGATAATACGCAGTTTAAACCTACCTATCACACTACTGCAACAGACTATGAGAACAACAGCTACCTGCTCCACGGTCACATAGATAAAACATCACGAGGGATTTTTTTTGGTTGTTCCCGCCTTTGTTGTAAAGCACAGTTACAGGCGGCAGAGGGCGGTGTTGCTCATTTTTGTTTCAACATTTGAAACAACAGCATTCAAAAGCAAAGAGACACGTTTAAAAATCTAGATGATTCAATTCATTAAGTTATATTTGTTTTTTTATTCAGCCATACTTTGAACTCACAGCTCACTATAGTGGTCATAAGATCTCACATTTCACAGTACTCATTTCTCTACTTAGCGCATCATCATGCCCTTTCCGGAGTTTATCATCAAAGTCGGTTTTCATTGTGTCATTGGCTCAAAGTTGAATCATTTTTATCATGTTTAAATAGCATCAGAATCATTTTACTGGTGTTCGGAAATCAAACGAAGAAATTGTGCCTCTAACAATGTTTTTCATAAGCTCTACAATACAATGACAGTTATTGTTTTGCTGAAATAAATTTTTTGAAAAATTGGAAATAATTTATAAATTAAATAACCTGTGTGTACTGTAATATTTTGATTATACATATTTAATGGCAACTTTTGATTTGAATTAATGCCACATGTCATTGACACAAAATATCACAATATTGTCATCTCTGATCACTCCCCTGTCACATTAACCTTAAACATCCAAATGCAACTAGACTGCAGCAACCCTCTACTGTTAGGTGCGAAGGATTTTCATGAATATTTGGAAACACTGATCTCGCTGTGTTTTGTGGTAAATGAAAACTCAGAAACTAAGCCTGCTACACTTTGGGAGTATTTAAGGTGTACTATTATCTCTTTTAAATCAGCCAGAAGGAAGAGAAACCGGGCTAAGCTCCTTGACTTGGACAAACAAATTAAAGATCTGGATAAAGAGAATGCCCAAACGCCATCCACAATGCTACCTAAGAAAATACTGTCTTTAAAATGTGAATATAATAATCTACTCTCAGCAAAAATCAGTAAAGCCTTTTTGTGCACCAAGCAGAAATACTCTGAGCTTGGTGACAAATCGCATAAAATACTAGCAAGAAAAACTTAGGAAACAAGAACAAGACAGTACAATTCATAAAATTAAAAATAATGCAGTTGAGGCTTTAATGGACCCCGGAGACATTAACAATCACTATTTCCAATTTTATCAAAGTTTATATGCTAAACAAAATATAAATTGTGACTCTACGAAAAAGTTCTTGGATAGCTGCACTTTTCCAAACCTAGGGGAGGATTAACTCACATGCTTAAACTCAGAAATAACAGTAGAGGGGATCAAGAAGGCAATTAGTAAAACCAATAAGGCTCTTGGACCAGATGGCATCCCCAGCAAATTTTATAAGAAATTTAGTGAGATTTTGTGCCCATACCTGCATAAAACATTCACTCAAGCTCTAGCAAATGAAGTCCTCCCTCCCACCCTTACAGAGGCAATTATAACTGTTATTTATAAAAAATAAAATAAAATAAAAAAGAAGGTAGGAATGCTGAGAATGTAGGTTCTTATCGTCCCATCACCTTGCTAAATCTGGATGGGAAACTATTGTCTAAAGTATTTTCCAGTAGATTAAGCCCCTTTTAACACAGTTAGTACACCCTGATAAAACTGGATTTATACCCCAGAGAAATTCTTTTTTTTAATCTCAGGTGACTATTCAACATTATTTACTCCACTGCCAGACCTAAAGAAGAGTTGGCAGTTTTGGCACTCGACGCTGAGAAGGCATTTGACCAGATTGAATGGCCCTATTTGTTCGAAATATTGGAAAGATTTAAATTGGGCAAGAAATTTATTTCAGTGGTAAGTTTTCTTTATGGCAATCCTCATGCTCGCATTCTTACCAACCAGAATCTATCACTATCCTTTGGCTTATATAGAGCGACAAAACAGGGATCTATTTTTAAAAAAAATACTGATACAACTACTAATAAAATCTCACTCTATGCGAATGATGTGTTATTATATATCACCCAGCCAGGAAAGACTATTCCTGCCATATTAGACAAAATTAAGTTATTTGGGTCTTTCTCTGGATACAGGATAAATCTGAATAAAAGTGAACTAATACATGTGAGTAACCCATCATGGCTGCAAAACCTCCCATTCAGTATAGCTTATGAGAAGCTCACTTATCTGGGTATTCAGGTTACAAAATGCTATTCCTCTCTATTAAAATCTAACTTCTCTCCCTTAATATCTGAGCTTCAGTCAAGTGTACAATTCACTTCCTATATCACTCATTGGTAGAGTTAATCCTATAAAAATTATAATTTTGATTGTGGTTGTACTTATTTCAACATCTCTCTGTATTCCTTCCTAAAACATTTTTTAAAAACCTGAATTCACTCCTCTTACCTTTTTTATGGGGCAATAAAACACATAGAATTGCTAGGAAACAGCTTTGCAAGTCTAAAACGGAGGGAGGGTTAGCGCTTCTGAATTTCTTGTTCTATTACTGGGCTTTGCATATAAAATTTATGACATACTGGTTAGCAGACAACGGCAATCCCCTCACATGGTCGCAACTGGAGCAGGAAGCTTGTCAGCTTTACTATATAGCTATACTGCCCATTGATAAGTCTATGTATGATGGCAATGTGGTAATACATAGCACCCTATGTATTTTTAAGCAGATTAAACTATGTTTTAATTTGAAGTCTCTATCCCCTATTACACCCATTGTAGGCAATCCATCTTTTAAACCATCTATTCTAGACAATGCATTAAAACAGGTAGGACTTTGCTCAGTCAGTCATCTATATTGGGACAGTGTCTTTGCCTCTTTCAATCAGTTACAAGAGATATACAAGCTATCAGGAAGAGACTTTTTTAGATACCTGCCAGACTCTGTCAGGAAATATACAGGTCTTTGAGAGTCTCAACATTTCCGGTCTTGATAAGTGTCTCCAACTTTCACCTTGTAGTGAGAAATTTATCTCTTGCACCTTTCAGAATTTAATGCAAGCTCATCCTTTATCAAATCTAAATGGGAAGAAGAATTAGGTATCATAATCACAGACACTCAATGGGAAAAAGGTTTGCAGAATATCCATAAATGCTCCTATAATGCAAAACACTTCTTGATTCAGTTTAAAGCTTCATCTACACTTTACTAGAGAAAGGTTAAATAAAATATACCCTGAGGTCTCTCCTATATGTGAGAAATGCTCCGTAGCTGAAGATACATAAGCCACAGTTTTGTTTTTTGTCCCGAGGTTTACAAATATTGGGCCGACATCTTTGATTCAATGTCTGAAATTCTTCATGTGTAGCTGAACCCTGATCCACTAATAATTATTATGTGCATCTTTGATGATACTGTGGGAATAGACAGTGCAAAGTGATGTTTGATTTCCTATTGTATTATTAACGCAAAGAAACGTTTATTATTATCATAACAATAAATCAGATGCGCGGATGTCGAGCCAGAGCAAACGCACAGTCACCATGGGGACTTCAGCCGAGATCTAGGTTGCATCAGAAGTAGTTGAGTGGCAGATCTAAGTGTTCTAGCAGGAGTATGTGGTTTGAGAAGTTCACTAAGATAACTCGGCGCTAATTTACTAATAGTTTTGAATGTAAGGAGTAATATTTTAAATTGAATACGGTACTTTATGGGCAGCCAATGCAAGCTAGCTAAAACAGGAGTAATAGGGCAAAATTTCCTCGTACCAGTCAAGTGGCGGGCTGCTGCATTTTGGACTGTTTGCAGTCTAAGAAGAAGAGAAGAGGGAAGACCGTAGTACAAGGAGTTACAATAATCCAACCTGGAGGTCACAAAAGCGTGAATAAGCTTCTCCAGGTCCTCATGCGGAACATAATGCCTAGCCTTAGAGATAAGGCGCAGTTGGTGGAAGCTAGATCTCACTACTTGGCTCATTGGTCTTTTAAAACATAGTCTGTTGAGTCTGTTTAATTCCCTTTCAAATGTATATAATCCTTGTGTTTATATCAAAATGATTTTCAAAAAAAAAGAAAACAATGAAAAGGACAAGCACTTGATTATAAAGCGTATCCTCTTACCCTGGTTAACCCTATTGTCCAGCATAAATTGGTCAGTGGCCATCTACTGTGGGATCTTCAATGTATGCAACTGTTACAATTTGTTACAAATATTACAATTTGTTTGGCTTCAGCTTAAAAAATAATGTTCAGGTTGGGTAATTTACTTTATTTTATGTAAGAAACTGTGACCGTTCACATGAAAACCAAATGAAATGAACTGAACTAATAGTTCTTATATGTTTTAGAAATGTGTCCTGTTGGTTGTGTTAACCCACTCTGTTCCCACCAAGATACAGATGCCTGCCTCAAGACCTCTGGCAGACTCTTCATCAGACATATCAAGGCTTTTCAACATCATTCAAATGGCCTTCACCTTCACCCAAATCACCACGCACCACCTTCAAATCTCTAGGAAAATTATTGTTTGGATACTTTTCTCAGCTACAGTTTATATATTTGGTCTTTCTCTCAGAGAACTGTTTCCCTGTCTTCTTCTCTCTATCTCTATTTCAGTCTCACAGGCTTGACCACATAATGACAGACCTGCAGTGCATTAAAGGACCCTGCCCATGGATGCTCTCCCTGCCACCTCCCTCTTTATGGGCCTTTTTAAGCCTCTCGCATAGAGGGGTGGGGGGAGTACTCTCAAGACGAGGACCAAGCATCTGGAAGGATAACAAGCTCACAAAGTTGTCTATCCACTTACAGCTAGGATTCCCCTCTCTGAACGCTAACAATGGACAACCATTCCTACAACTTCCCTTCCGACTGCACCCCTCTTACCAACTGCAAATCTGCTCGCAAGCCTGTTGGATCCACTGTAGTGAACATGGGGAACACTGGCAAGAATCCTCCCCGAGACTATCTAGTCTGGTCGCTGTGCAACACCTTGTATGTTAACTTCTGCTGCCTGGGTTTCATGGCGCTTATCTACTCCATCAAGGTGAGGCCTTGTGCTCTTTTTCTTTCTTTGCTTTTGAAAATGTTTTATAATCAATTTACAGACATCTAACAAAGAAGGGTCTACATTGTTAACTCAGTCCCAATTAAAACAAATCTTTCTATTAATGTATTTATTTTTAAATAAAGTAGCCTTCATTGTTGTCTCCAGTTATTTAAACTCTTTATTAAAACATTTTGAAAACAACAAAGGCAGAAACACTTGGATACACTTGATGAAAAAAAATGGAAGAATTTCTATGCAGTGTAATACTAGACTTTTGTCAGTCTTGAACAGCTTAATGCTAACAAGAACATTGTGTTACTATAATTGCCTCAGCCTTCTGCAATGAAACTTGGCAGCAAAAGCAAAAGTTGTGCAAAGTTGGCAAGGATACTTATGAAACAATGGGCAAAAGTCAAGCACCAATGAGTGGCTGCACCTACAATAACATTTCTAAAAGAAGCAGCGGGAACCAGCAATTACATTTTTGACAAAAAGAAGAAAATTGTTTTCTTTTAACCATGTGTAAGTGAGGGTATAAACTGTAAAAAGAGGGGAAAAAACCCTGCATACCCTATGATTTTTAAGGTGTTAAAAAAAATTCTTATAAAATGAATATGGAAGCATTCTTCATTTAAAAATTGTACATTTTACTTTATTTTTTTTACAGATTTTTTATGTGTAAAAAGCAGAACAACTTCTAGCTTTTCCTCTGTGTAAAAGTTCTGTTGCAAAATCTTTGAGTTTGATTAAACACAGTAAGATTCTGAAGCATGTAAAGACTTATTATTGTCTCTGGTCGAATGTCTCACACAGTAGAAAGCAGGAGCGCCCTTTACCACAGGAATGGAGCTGCAGAGAAACATAAAACAAAACAAAAAACTTAACACATTTTAAAAAGTTAAGAAGTCCTGGAAAATTGCATTTTCAAATCTTGTTTGGAAACACCGCATGACTACCTGGAAATAAAAGTTCCCGAAAATCTCACCACAAAAGGGTGTGTATACCCTTTATTTAATTTTTTTTCTGCATGCACGCGGTGCAGCTCAGAATCACAGGGCCACTGGCTCAGCACTCAGATTAAAGACAGTCACTGGTTCCTTGTCTGGGGAGTTAAAAATGGCATAATTGGTATCTTTCTAATGGGCAAGTACTCATGGGAAATTAGAGAGTTGTATGGAAGGCCCTGGCTGGGTTCTTTCCACAATAAATGGATACACTTAGAAGCTATTCAGTCTGCCCTGGGTCAGCACTGAACCAGATCTGTGGGACAAGCTGTCTATAAACAAAAAGATGATCTGTGTTTTACCTTCTTTATTTACAGTGAATTCATATTATCTTTTTTATGTAGTGCAGATGAAGCTTTAATGTCTCTAGATGTCCCACAAGACTTATGAGACTGAGGAGCAGGGGCGTAATTTCCAGGGGGGGTTATGACCCCCCCCCCAATAATCAGACCCAACCAATATATAAATAGGCTGTTCATTTTCTTTACTCATTTCAGTTATTACCAGCAAAATAGTTGCATGTTTAATCATCTGGGAATTTACCCAGACTTTCAGCACAAAGTTACGTTGATGCTGAGGAGTCTTCATATTTAAATTACCAGTTAAAACTGACTACACCAGATGTCTTAATATGAATTTGTCTTCCTGCATCTTTGCAGGCCAGGGACCAAAAGACTCAGGGCAACCTGCAGCTGGCTCAGGAGTGTTCGGACAAGGCCAAATGGTACAACATCCTGGCAGCCGGCTGGAACCTTCTCATTCCACTCCTGGCCATCGTCCTGCTTGTCCTCCTGCTCGTCCACTTGGGCTCGTCTCAGGGCTCTTTCGACTTCCTTGGAGAAGATGGACTCCAAAACTTCCTGAAACTTTTCAGCTGGTAGATGAAGGCAAGAGATAAGAGTGATATATGAAGAAGGCATTTGATTTAAATCAAGAATATGAAGGCTGACATGAGAATTTATTACACTCCTAACCTAAATGGGAGTCTGGACTTGGGCTGGCCTCTCTACCCCCTAATCAGCGCCAAAATACCATTTTAACTCAAAGGAAATCATGTCAGTGCATTATGAGATGGTCTCAAAAATGCGGAAAAGTAAACTTAAACTTACAAAAAATAAAAATTAAGAACAAACACATTAAGAAAAAGCATAACAGAAATTTCACACATGGGATCTGAAACACTAATATTAAAATTTCCCCATTTTAATGTCAGCCTTACTAGTATTGGTCAGTAGAGATGTGAAGCTGACCAAAGACTGAATAAGTATTAGTATTGTATTGAGACTGGGAGCTGAATCAAGTTGAGAGACTGAGCAAGCAGCTACTCTGCATCGTTTTTGTTATTTATTGTATTTATGAGTGAATTTGAATGATCTTTTGTCAGGTTAGAGAAAGAGAGAGAGAGGGAGAGAGAGGAATAGCAGAGAGAACAGGGGGCTGTGGAGCTGATGTCTGAATACCACGAGGATGAGAAACCACTTCACAAAAGGACAATCAACATTCATCTTGCATTGACAGTCAAATATATTTTATCTCTCAGCAGGCTTTAAATGTTATTAGTCACGACACACATTTATTTTTTATCACTATTCCTGTGATTTTATAAGTATTTTGAATTTCTCTTGCTGTCTTATAAATGAGTTAAATAAACCAGTTACTGTTAACACTTTTAGCACAAAACTTTTATTCTTTTGTTTAAAAAAACTTTTGCTCAATTCATCAAAGATCTACAAATGCTTTTCAGGTCTTTCAGGAACATAGAGGCAAAGAGGCGCTCCATTAAATTGCGGTTTTGCACCTACACCCAACTTTAAAGGTATCATTTTGGGCCTCATATGTAAGCCTGTAGGGTGGTTCTAAGGCAACGGGAAAAGCATGGTTGTTTTCATAGCAGCTGTGAGCCTGCTGTTTTGCCAATTATATACAGCACATCCTATTTCTGGAAGCTGCACAAATGTGCCCTGCAGTTTTGAGGCAGTGCCGACCACTACAGAGGAGTCAGCACCAATGTGGAGGCCTGCAGTGAAGGGGCAACATGGCTCATTTCCACTCAATCTGCTCTTTGCTCAGGCATTATTACAGACTGAATGGGTGTTGCTCCCTGTTTAGCACTCTGAGACTTCAGAGTCAACATGTTTTTGTTAGTTTACTCGTCTACTGCAGATGGACTCATTAGAACAGCCTTAAAACACCAGTTTTAAACAAATTATTACTTGTTCTAATAATTGGTAATATATCTGACAACATTCTTTAATTTGTTCTAGCGTTGCTTATATTTTAAGGAGTGAAGATTGTAGATACAGATAGAGCAGTATACCATATGGTTCAATTACATTTTATTTACATAGCATCAAATCACAACATTGGTCACCTTAGGATGCCTTATATTATTAGGTAAAGACCATAGAAAAACAAAGATAACGCCCCAAGAATCAAATGACCTATGACCAAGCACTTGACGACAGTGGGAAAGAAAAATACCTTTTAATAGGAAGAAACCTCCAGCAGACGCTGGCTCAGGGAGGGGCAGCCATCTGCACTGACCAGCTGAGGGTTAGGGGAAGGAGACAGGATAAAAGACACACTGTGGCAGAGAACCAGAGATTAATAACAACTAATGATTAAATGATTGTGGTGTATAAGCACATTAAACACACCCCTCAGCAGCCCTGATCAAGCCCTGACTATAATGACATGCGTTTGCAACAGCTGTCCCAAAATGACTTACCCTTCCAAGTGTTTTCATGTTCAGCTAAGCCCTGGTTGCCATGTGCAACCCATAAAAAGAGAAATCATTTAGAAATGTACGCTCCATGTATGTTTTTTTTTTAGCCACACATGCAATGAATCAAACTTGTACTTACATATGTAAAATATACACCCACGAATACCTCATGAGCAAATCAGAAACTAACCTTTCATATAATTCTTCAGAGGCTCTGTTTGCCCTCCTGCAACTCATTTCCACTCTTTGATGATTTGGGTGTCCTGCTCCTACTAACCTCCCACCTTCTGGACTCCCATCACATTAGCAGCTTTTCCTTTGCTAGCAACTTTATTTATACACACCCAAATCACTGCCTGTAGCTTCCAACTTTCTATTTTCCTCTTGTGGTCTGAGAGAAATGCTTACAGATGTCTGACCCATGGAGAATTACAGGATAGGAGGCGGCACTGCATAGGGAGGTGGTGCTAACTTCTCCATACTCTTTCTCGAGTCGCAGCTGAGGCCTGTGGGAGTAAAGACGTGCAGGAGGACTGCTTAAACTCGTGCTATCAAGTCAGTCAGGAGACGGAAAAACTTCTTAGCAATGAACTTCAGTTGTTTTTTTTTTATAGTTGTGTGAAGGTAACTCACACAGTACGAATTTCATTGCTCAGTGTAACCAATGTATTTTGTGGTGTATATGACAATAAACTTCTTGAATCTTGAATCTCTAACATTTACACTAACCTAAACTCAATCATTAGTTTTCCAATATTGGTTTGTTAGTGTTTTATGTCAAAACCAAACCATAAAGCTACCGGTTTATGGCACTGTAACAAAAGTACTTTTACTCAAATTACAACAAGATAAACAACTAAACACTTTTTCAAGACATTTTCTATGAATTAATAAAAACCGTATCATTACTGGACAGTCTTGGCCAATGAACTATCAAATAGTTGAGAGTTGATATCTGCTATCAACTTTTTGCTGTAATTTTACACATTTATATTTTTATTTAGGACACAGACATATTTCTTTGCAACAGCAGCTTTTTCTGTCACGGAGAAAAACTGACACATAGTCTTAAAATTATTATTCTTTTTCATACATAAAGATACATTATTACATTGCCACCTGAAGCAAACATTTTCTGGTTCAACATCTGGGCTACAAGGGTACTAACCAGGTGTAGAAATTGTGAAGATGCTGTGCTTTTGTGTTGTATTTAGTCTCACTCTGGCTTATCACTTATTTGAGTCTAACCAAAATTGGTGTTCTACAATGTGCTCCAAGATGTATATGATTATGAATATGATTTCTACACATGACACTGTGGAGAAAAATGTGCTTCAAGTCATTCATAAAGGGTCACATAGTTTCAATGATGTCAGCATTGTCTGTAGGACATGTATCAACGTCACAGCAATCAGGAGTGGTTTATGGAATCCATCGCTGGAGTACAATGACTCAAAATTTTCCTACAATATAGTACGGTTGCTACGGTACAATCCTCAAAAGTCCAGTACTGGTCATTACAATTCATCATTTACACAGAAGTCAAACTGATTCCCAGATCATTTCTTCTTGTAGCACGGTCCAGGTTTTAAGAGCAAGTAAAGACTAAATTTTGTTTCGTAACACTCGATAAGCTTTCTTGCCACACCACAGCTACATGTTTTCCCTTTTATGGATAGCCTAGATAGCTGGGCTGTTGTTGTATTGAAGCAGGACAATGGTCATGTTGTTTTGAACAGTGTTTACATTAAACTGCAGCGCTACAGGAGGGTTAAATATCTCATTGTCTCCTTATTAGCACCAGAATGACCTAACTGAAGTGTAGCACTACGAACATTTACACATAGGGCCAGAATGTAGGTTTGCAAGAGCGGTTTATGCCTAGGAACAGCTCCTTTTGGTGAGTTGATCCAGCAGAAACAGAAGCGTAATGTGAAAAGCTAATTTCTCTTGTGGGTTGGCTCAAATATAATTCATGTTAGGTTAATGTGCTAAAAACAAGCAAAAATTATAGCAACTTTTGGTAAGTTACTTGTACAGGATCACTATGGTCTAAGATACATCATGTTTTCTTTGCTTATTTTCTTTGTAAATATCCATCCATCTCTCTCGCTCTCTCTCTCTCTCTCTCTCTCTCTCTCGCTCTCTCTATATATATATATATATATATATATATATATATATATATATATATGTATGTATATAAAGTTGTATGTATGTATGTATATAGATTTAAAGTTGTTTGCTGCAGCATATTCTATGTTTCTGCATCCCAGCATTCAGTGATTGCCTGACCCCTTGTGGACAGAAAGCTTTCAAAGAAAGAGACTGGCATCTAATTCACTGATGCAAGACATTCCTTGGCCTTTTCAAAATAAAAATTTAAAATATAAGAAAAACCTTGGTTTACATCACATCACTGTGAGAGGAAAAAGACTAAAGGTTTATTCATTAACTATGAAGAGATATAATCTATTATCCATATGAAATGTTTCCAAGCAGCTTTCATACATCTATCAAAAAAGTCTCATTAGCTCAAAGAAGTATTCAAGATTATGTCTCTGTTTTGTAATTCTGTTTCAACTTCAGCTGGTTCACTCATTCTCAGTCTAGACCTTGATATGTTTGGAGGAAGTCAGGGGAGAGGTACAGCAGTGAGTGTCTACAGCCATCTGTAAGACAGGGTGGAGGCTCTGTCATAGTTTGGGGCTCCATTTGTTGTTGTTGTTGTTTGTTGTTGCTGTTGTTGGGGGAAACCTCTCAAAACTTGCTTATTAGTCAAAGTGATTCCGACATCATCTGTTCTTGCGAAGTAAAGACAATATTTTGCAATATCTGGCACTCAATAAGGGCTCTTCCTGGACCTGATCACACCTTGGCCTAAAGCGGATCACATTTTTCTAAGAAACTGTGGCTGAATAAAAAGGACATGACTATAAATAAAGCTTTATTCACGGGTTTTAAGTAAACATTTTCATTCCATGCTTTTTTTCCTGCATGTACCATCAGCATTAAGATGCATTTATTTAAAAGGTAATGATTTTTTTTTTTTTTTTGCACTTTTGCTCTTGAAAAGCACCCTGTGTATGAAAGCATTGCGAAAAATAACGAACTGACCCGCAATATTTCCTGTTAAATAGCAATATATGTTGTTTTATTATTTAAATAAGTTGTATAAAGATTACATTTTTCTTTAAGACCGTGATTGGGGAGTTGCTGGTGCAGGACAGCAGTTTTCAGCGGTACCGGGTGGGTGCAGTGTAGTCAAAGTTGTGATCCTCCGCTCTCGATTAAGATTATGAAAAATGCATCAGAGAGAAATTTCTCAGTCTTCCCGCAAATGTAAAAGGAGTTGCTGAGGTATAATGATGCAGCTCTTAAGGGCTTTTTTTGTCCATTCTTAACCTGTGTATTACCAGCAATTGTGTTTTTAAGCAGAAAAATTATGTGTATACCTACATGTCTGTATAAGCTCTGTATTAGGGACGCAAGGTGCGACGTTTACGAGGTGGTCTTTGAGACAGAAATCAGAAAGTAGAGCGCGATTAAAACAGCAGGAAAACGGAAAGCGCCAGGTGTGCCAAAAAGTGATTCCACTCTGCTGCCCTCTTTGGCCAGATCTCTCTTGAAAAATACATTTTATTGCCAATGACACTTATTTGCCAAACTCATTGACTTGTACTTGTGATCAGAATGTGCTTTCTGGGTTAAATTGACACGATATAATGGAAATACCGAAAGCAGCAGGTTCACGACCTTGCCAAATCACAAAGCTTCTCCCCGGGCAGAGACACCTGACAGATAGTTTTGACACACGGGGCGTTTCCTAACATTGAGGCACTTGAAGAGGAAAGTTGCCAGGTCATCGGATTTACCCCCAACACATCTGATCCAGGATCGACAGACCATCATAGTGAAAGGACAGCAAAGTCAGCATGAACAGGTAGGAGCGTGGTTAGAAGTGTGGTCAAAGGACACCTGTAGATTCAGTCAATGAATTAAAAACCTGTGCGCCAAGACGAGTTAGCAACTCATCCAAGAGTTTTTTCATTGTGATTAACATAATCGCAAGACTTGCGACAAAAAGTGCTTTTGTGATGCAGTAGCTTATTATTTATTATGTGTAAAGACGTTTACCTCTACCGTGTTTTAGTATTTCTATCGTCTCCATCTTTATTAATATTCTACCATCTCACTACATTTCGTAATTGCTAGATTTTAGAGAAAAAACCGTAAACGTCAGCTTACAGCGGTGCTGTGCCATCCTACATTTTTTGGTGTCGAGCCACCAAATCATTAGCATTTGTCCATTACTGGTAATACCGATACTTTTAACCTATAAAGCTAATGTAGGGAAGAGCAGTGTGCTACGACTTCATTTGATGAATCATAAATAATGTGCGAATTCTGAACACATTTTAATGACCCCTAAATTACTGTGAGTTTTACTTTCCACAATAATTAGTTAATACAACAAAACACACCTTTCAACATTTCATGTTTTTTGAAACTGAAAAGCTGAAAGGCATTTTTCATTTCCAATACTACTACTACTACTAATGATAATAATGATAATAATGATAATATCATAATTATTTAACTGGCTGGCAACCTGGAAACGCAGTATTGATACTATTGTGCTAGAACCTAAGCAATACCAATACCAGCATTGGTATCAATACTATCAATATTTGAATTGTCCATGCACCTCTAGTTTTGAGTGCAATGCCCAAAATCTGGCCAAAAATAAAGAATGGTAAATTGCTCCTTACATCAAAGTAATAATAATGCATTAAATAACAATAATGACATTATACACAATTATGTTAAACTTTCATTAACTTGTCTTACTTTTATTGTTTTTTTTCTTTTGGGTAATTCTTGGAATGTGAAAATATCTTGCTGGAAATTAATTTTACAAAAGAAAAGGAAATGTTTTTTTGTTTTGTTTTTTATCACAAATAGTCTCAGGGTAAATTATTTCTATGTCTATTTTTATTGATTCTGAAAGAAGCAAAAAGGAGGATGAGAATGACGACAGGATGAAAAGCATTACATTTTCACCATTAAACACTCAGAACGTATCATTAGTTGTTCAAACTTGTTTTATTACAGGAAGGAAAGAAAGGTTTGATAACCAACTGATAACCACTAATCATGATACACATCATGACTGACTGGGCTTTTAGGTTTTGTCAAGCCAGTTAATGTAAGAAAGCCAGGCCATGTTGAAGTTCACAATATACTCCTCAGGTGTTCTCTTGAAGGCAGTCCTACCACAAGTATATCATCAGTGTGGTTACAGGTTTTGCAATCACTTCAAAAATGGAAATTTGAATTAGCACAGGGCAGGAAACAAATCCCCATGGTGGAACTGTTGTGTAGAGTATGGGGGAGCTTTGCAGTTTACTTTATCCTGTCCTGTTCTTGATTCCAGTCTTTGAATGAGAGCTAGACCATCAGGCAGAAAACTCCTGTGGTAGTTTAACTGACTGCCATGGTCATGTGCACTGATTTTTAATTAGATGCAGTGAGCCAAAACAATTATTTACGCAGGGCTCAAAGGTGAACACAAAATATGTATGATGTAATCAGCTCAGCTCACACAGATGCAGATGTGTTACACAGAAACATTTAATTAAGCTCATCAAGGAGACAATTGTAATACAACTAGACAGGCTGACAGCCTAGTCATGTGTGTTACACATTCATATCCACGTGTCAAAAGTGAAAGAACAAAGAAGGTATGCTAGCTATGCTTTCCAAATAAACAACTTCTGGTGCTAATAAAATGAAAATGAATGAACCTGTAGTAAAAAATACATACAATAATAGATGTTAGGTGTGTTTTATTTTGTCCTATTTGGCATTTAGTTGTAATTACACAGGCAGCAGGGCAAGCCCAACCACTTTCAGATGCTCCAGTGTGGTGATGAGCCACTGGATGTAGTGCATGGACAAACCAGGTAAAGAAAATATGATACACCCAAGCCTTGTGAAAATAAATAATAAATAAATGTTTTTATGGTTAAGTATTGATAAGATTTGCAGAGTGTGGTGTGTGAACTTTTTGTGGCTTTCTAAATGTCTGTCTTTCACTGCACAAAAGTGACACAGCATTTAATACACTTATATAAATGAAGTACCACTGCACCATTCTAATAAAATTAGCTAGCCACCCCTTTCATCCAAATATACTCAGGTCAAGAAGCCAAGATGGTGATGGTTATTTAACCTTACAAAATAAAAGCAATACATTTCATATAATTATATGATATAATTCAAATTTTTAGGTAAGATAAACTGCAATTTAAGGAAAATCAGCAGTTCATGTTAGAGTAAATAACTGGACTGTCGACCGTTGAATTTGATATGACTGATAAAAAAGTAATATGTGTAATGTGTTTTTAGTACATGCAATATCTAAACAAGCAGTATGATCACATCATCATCTTTACTCTACTGTTTCAAATGTTTCTTATTAAATATCACGTTCCCCATGCAGATGTTTGATCAGCGAGGTGGAGGTCAAAGGCTTCATTGAGAGGTGCATGACAGCAGTGGGTACCAAGCAGCATCATGCTCGCAGTCTAGCTGAAGTGTTGGTGGAAGGAGACCACAGGGGCCACTACAGCCATGGACTCAACAGGATGGGTCAGCCTCCTTCAAAACTGTGTTTTCATCATTGTTGCTTCATTGTTTGATCCTCACTGTACATATCATTGTGTCTTATTTGCACAAAAACTAAGCATCTTTCCTCACTGATGCTGGAGACATCAGCAGTAATTTTAAATTTAAGTCTGTGTGTCGTTTATGTGTACTCACTATATTTTTAACAGACATGTATGTGAAGGACATTCAAACTGGCATCTGTGCCAAGGATGGTGAGCCAGTGGTAGAAAAGGAGAGTGAAGCGACAGCACTGGTGGATGGGAAGAATCTCTTAGGCCCGGTGGTGGGAAACTTTTGTATGAATCTGGCCATAAAAAAGGCCAACGACGTTGGCATTGGCTGGGTGGTGGCACACAGTGAGTCCCATTTCAAGGAAATGTTATAGTGGCGACACAGTTAAACAGGTTTCCAGATCATTTATTATTGAACTGTTTGCATTTTACTTCCAGTAAGAACCAAAATATAGTGCACTATGTTAGACATAACTGGTCTTATACTAAACAAGCAATATATGTCTGTCATTTGTTGCCCTGTTTAAAAACCTGTTCATTTTACATAGATATTTACTAAAGTATTTGATTATACAAAATCTTGCCTTTATAAGTGCATGATTCCTGTTCAGCAACTAGTTGACTGTTTGGTTTGTTTAACACTCAGTGAGGTATATAAGACTCAGTTAGACTTTATTAACCCTCTGAAGTCATAAGTCACTATTGGTAATAATAACCCTACCCTTAACTTCTATTTTGGAGAAATAAATCTTTAAGTAGTTTTTAAGAGTGTAAATTAGAATTATTGCTTTCCTTGTTGCCTGACTGCCAAAACTTAAGATAACAATTAAAAACAACAAAGAAACCTACATAATTAGATTGCACAGGGTTTGATTAGGATTGGGGCCCATGATGATTTAGCTCTTAGAGGTTTAAGAAACTTTCATTTAAGGGGAACAAGTGCTCTGATCTCATCAATAAAATCTTGAGTTTTTAAATATAATTATTATATTTCAACACTTATTTATAGTGGAGAGATAGTTCTCAAATCTGACGACTAAAACAATGACAGTGCATTACCACTGCTGTTCAGCTATTAAATTTATATGTGACCTTTTTCTTTTTAGACTCCAACCATTATGGCATTGCTGGATACTATGCAATGCAGGCGCTGAAAGAAAACATGATTGTGAGTGAAATGTTTGTCTGTTGATCTTTTTTCCCCCTTTTCAGTTGATTTTTTCCCCCAGAAAGAATACATTTTTCAATTATAGGCCCAGATTTAGTATGTTTTAGTATAGCTTTGTATTTCCTTCCAGGATGATAGATGTCAATGACTTTGTTTCTCAGCTGCTTCTTTAGATCATAGCATGATCAGTTGCTTTTGCTTTTTGTTTAACTTTCTAAGAAAAAATCTAAACTCCACAGGGGATGTCATTTACCAACACATCACCACTGGTGGTTCCCACACGTGCTAAAGAGGTATATGTATTAACTATTTTAGAAAAGAATCCATAGTTAATGCAATATACGACATTTTAATTAAGATATTTATGAATTTGATCATAAAATCTTCATTATTCAAACTCTGTGAACTCTGCAGTGTACTTTGGGCACCAACCCCATCAGTGTTGCGGCTCCTGCTAAAGATGGAGACAGCTTTGTTTTAGACATGGCCACTTCAGCAGTAGCCATTGGAAAGGTAAGATCAACATCTCTACTGCTGCATATTTGTTTATTGCACATGTAAGCTGCTAACAAATTAAATGCAAGCGAGCAGTGATTGACCACTGAAACAACAACATTTTTAATGTGGAAACATTCTTCTCTTGTACTGTATATAAATGTGCATAGGTGGAGCTTCATGAGCGGCGTGGAGACCCCATTCCTGAGGGCTGGGGCTGTGACCCTCTGGGAAAAATTACAACAGACCCCAAGAGAGTGCTGACTGGAGGAGGACTGGTGCCTGTTGGTGGCAGTGAAGCCACAGGTCAGAAGCAACAGATCTTGTCAAGAATGTTTTCATTCTTCATGTGTGAAATATGTGTTTGTTTGCTTGCTTTTTTAAGTCTATATAATTGAACCACAATCCTAACTGGCTGATTTGTGCTTCATCTATACCAAGATACACAGATCTGAGAAACTCATATAGGAGATTAATTGGAAACCAGTTATCAGAACTGGTGGAATTACATGCCATTGATGGCTAGGATCAGTATAATACATTTATTCCATGCATATGTTTTTCTGTGTTTTTATCTTCAGGAGGGTACAAAGGCTATGGTCTGGGAATGATGGTGGAGGTGTTCTGTGGCATCTTGGCTGGTGCCCAGTACAGCAAATACATCCGCACTTGGAAAGTAACAGACCGTGTTGCAAACCTGGTACATCTTGTTTTGCCTAGTTGTGAAATACAAAGGACACACTGGTTCTATTTTAACATGTCCCTGATGTAACTTGTGACAAAACTGATAACAAAGTGTTCTAAAAGTCATGTTGTTGTTTTATCTGTGAAATGAAACAGACTGAGAAACAAGTTGAAACTGTTGTATCACCTTTTTATTAAGAATAATTCAAACACCCCCCCTTGCTCCCACAGCAATGATAAAATACAGTTTTTGAGTAGCTAGAATAGATAATACACTGCAGATAATGTGGTGCTGATTATTAGATCTGGGGCAAAGTTCATAAAGTAATCAGCCATCATGTACCAGCAGAAGAGAAATCAGCATGACACAAGTCTGAAGTGTTTGACTGCTGTTATCTAAAACAGAGGCCCAGCTAGTGACTCTGATATAGGTCATCTGACGTCAAGGCTCTGTTTGATGTTCATGTTTGATGAGCTCACAGTGTCACCTGTTTCGTATTTTCAGGGTCAGTGTTTTGTGGCAATCAATCCAGAGAACTTTGCTCCCGGGTTCAGTGACAGGATGTCAGATCTGCTGTCCATCCATAGAAACCTGAATCCTGTGAGTTGCTCCCAGTGATGGAATATTAAATGCTAAAAAAGATTAATCAAAAATGCAGTTGATATCCAGTAGTTACAGTTTCTTTGTTTTATGAAATCAAGTAGGGACAAACATTTGCAGATTAAAAGTGAATTTCTTGCTCTATACTTTCTTTTTTTCTTTGTTCCTTTTTTGTGGCTTATCTGCTTCAGGCTGACCTAGACACTCCTGTTTTGGCTGCCGGAGATCCAGAGAGGATGAACATGAAGAAATGTGAGGATATGGGTGGGATCCCTTACCACATCAACGTCGTCAAATACATGGTAAAAGCTAAGAAGTGGGGATGTTCTCATGCTAGTCTAAACTGCAGTGGCTAAAGGTTGTCCTTTTTCACATAGAGCTCCCAACATGAAATGCTTTTCTTCAGACCTGTTGCTTTTACTGGAAATACTCCATTTGATTTGAGTGAGAGTGCTTCTTTGGTGGAGCCAGGGAAAAAAAAGTGTTAATTAAATAGCTCCTGCTCTGTTTTCAGTTACACTCACACATTTTGCTCTAGAGAAAAGCTGATAGAGTCCCAGATATTTAACCTCTAGTGTTGCATGAGCTATGTTAAATGGTATTGGTAAATGGACTGGTTCTTATATAGCATTTTTCTACCCAGTCAAAGCAATTTATACAACATGCCTTATTCCCTCATTCAGACTCATTTATACAAGCACTTTTTCCCACACCCAAGTGCTTTCTATCTAACATTCGTATTCAGATGAATGCATCAGAGAGTAACATGGCGTTCAGTATGTTGCCCAAGGTATTTTAGGTATGCTGAACGGAGCAGCCAAGGATCCACCGCCAACCTTCAAATTAGTTGATGACCTGGCATCACATATGAGTAAAGCTGTGACTTATTTGTGAGAAACTGCCCCTCCCTGGGCCATCAAGGTCACACAGCCAAAGTGTGAGTGAGGGATGAAATGCCTGGGAAGGGATTTCAAGCCTGTGTTGCAGGTAACTGATAGCTATTGTCATAGGCTACTGTATTCATTGATTCAAGGTAGATATAGAAATCTAGCCTCTTTTACTCCTCTCAACCAGTCTATCTTCCATGTCCAAAATGAGAACATTTCTAACCAACGTAGAGGTTAAATACTGGGAACTCCCCATCAGCTGTTAGAACTCAAGAAGCCTTTCAGATGAAAGGTGAAATATTTTCAAATCCAGTTCAACTCACATGCTTGAAGACTACCATAACCTGGATGACTGAGAACCTACACAGACTACAGGAAGATTTAGAGGTCCTGTTTTAGCTTGGCATTAACACAAGTTTATGTTTTTAACTAGAAAGTAAATGAGAGTATTTTTACCTAAATACAATCTGACTTTATTTAAAACCTCTTTAAGCATGATGCTAACTTCATTAGCATTTTGTATTTTTCCTGCAGAATGAATGCGCCAAGAAAATCGGTGTCAACCCACTGTTGCCATGTGACAAGATCGTCTCGGGTTAAGTTTATCCAAACAGGATTCTCAGCTGTGGAAATCAGCCACTAATGCTCAACTTGAAGTGCAATTCTGTTAATACACCTTATACATTTTAACAGTAATATTTTATTCATGATTATACATGTGACATGTACTGTTATTTTTTTTTTTACTTTACTAAAAAAAAAAAAATGATGTTGTTGCAGATGCTTTTGAAGTTTCATCATACGTAAAGACACAGTGCTTTATCATCTACAATTAAATATATCATTCCTTGTTGCTGATGAAAGACAGTACTGTTGCTGCACAGCAATCACAAAAGTATTATACTCACTTCTAATTGAAAATAAGAATTTTCTGCTTCTTTGCTACTGATGTGAAAATTGTATTTTTACTGTGAGATCATCTTAAAAACATAATTCTTTTATTCCCAGATCAATAAATGCCATACTATTTGGAATGTAATGTGTGTTTTTTTATGCATTAATGCAATCCTGTTTTTAATAGACATACTTTAGCGACCTCTTGATCTACCAATAGATGAGGATGTAAGCTTCTCTCACTCAATCTCATCTGTCAGGGTTCATAGCCTAAACAAGTAGTTCAAATAATTCTCCATAACTTTAGTTTATAAATGCATGAAATGCACGAGAACTAGCACAGAAATATATCTGATCTTCCAAAAGCCTAAAATTTCATTTTTACTAAATGTCATCAATATTTTTTGTTGCAGTTAAACTCTACTACATTCTAAAACCATGCAAAATTCAGCCATGTCCTTCTTTCAGTTTGAGCTTGTGAAACTGTCAAACGCTTTGGGTTTACATTCTCCTCCAGTTTTTTGCTCATGTAAAAACCTTAAACACTAACACAAAGAATGAGTTGTGTAAAATAATCTCTCAACTTTCGAATCAAATTCAACTCTACTGACTTGAAAATCTGATATCACAACACTAGATGGAGACATAGACTCATTAAGTCCTGGGTCACTATTTGCTAATGCTATAACCTGACAGTTGTATGATATAGTCCAGGGGTCCCCAATCCTAGTCCACGAGGGCCGGTGTCCCTGCAGGTTTTAGATCTCACATTGGGTCAGCACACCTGAATCACATGATTAGTTCATTACCAGGCCTCTGGGGAACTTCAAGACATGTTGAGAAGTTAATTTATCCATTTAAATCAGCTGTGATGGATCAAGGACACATCTAAAACCTGCAGGGACACCGGCCCTCGAGGCCTGGGTTCAGACCCCTGATATAGTCAGTTCAATTCAATGCAGTTATATTTATGTAAATCGGAAATTTATTTAAACTGCACATCACAACAACAGATGTCTCAAGGTGCTTTATAATGTGAGGTAAAGACCCAACAATGATACAGAAAAAACAGACAAAACCCCAACAATCAGATGACCCCCTATGAGCAGGCATATAGGTGTAGGTGGCATATAGTTTTCTAATGTTTTTCTTTTGTTTTGTTTTGGGTTTTTTTACCATACATTAGATAATTTTAATGTAATATCACATAATTTGGTGGTAATTTCCTTGTTACACAATTTTTCCATCACTTATAAAGGACATAACCTAAGGACTGATTTGCAAACTACACTGCCACAGTTTAGACAACCTTAGCTATACACACAGATGTGTGTTTGTACTACATCGTGGTATAAGTACAATGAACTGCCCACACAGGATTACAGATGTATTTGTTAACACAGTGCACCACCAGCATTAGAAATCAATCAACTTCATTTATTGCCCAACTGCTTTCAGACATGTGGCTTTATTTGTAAACTGCCTCTATGCTCTATTTGAATCGGGGAGTTTTCTTTTTTCTCAGGGGGTCTTCAGCTTGAACAGCTAATTAACACTGAAAATAACTCAAGAAAAGGCCCCTCTCCAAACGGCAAAGAAAAAGCAGTACTGGACATTGACAGATGCCCAGATTAGGACCTTAATCTCCCATGCCAAAAGTCCTGTCACTGCGCTCTGGACTCTGGATGTCCCGTTAACACTCGGCCGACTGCAGACAAAAGGGGAGAAATCAACAAATCAATGGGCTTTCAGTCCCACCAGGGGAGGGAAAGGAGGTGGCGGCAGAGTGGGAAAGGAGGTGGGGGCAGAGTGGGGTAGTGGTTGGGTGGGGTCAGAGTGGTGAGTGCTGGGCTGGGCCAGATTTGTGAGTGGGTATGGAAAAGATGCATAAATATTAAGTCTGGGCAGAGGGGGAAGGTGGCTGTGTGCTCGGGTGGAAGGCTCCACTGAGTCCAAGGATTAAGAGGCCAATTCAAACACTTGCTATAGGGGCCAGACTCAGAGGTGTGTGTTCATGGATGGATAAATTGATGGTGGGGGTCTAATCTGCCCTGGCCTTGGCCCGGAGCCCTTGTGTGGATTAGACCAGGCCCCAGAAAGCACAGAGAGAGCAGGGCCGCTGGCTAGGATTAAGCAGATTCTAACAGGTGTGTTCTTTTGTAGGGGGAGGGAGTCGTCACTTACTGAACGAGCAAATCATGAAGTAACTGTTTATTACTCATTGACGCCAATGATGCCAAAAGATGTGGATTTGTGCCTGCTAAAAAACATGCTTGGTGATGAGTGTGTGGTGGTGCAAGGTGACATGCAGGAAACTAGTCAAATGAGGCAAAATGGAAAAAGATAAATAAAGAGGTAATAAACTCTCAGATTACTCCCACAAACACTTCGTCATCCCAGCAGATCGGTTGTTGTCATAGCTGGACTGGCCATCGGGCATACCGGGCGTTTGCCCAGTGGGCCACTGGCGATTTTTTGTTTTTATGGGCCGATGGATTTTTTTAAATTTTTTTTTTTTTTTTTTTTTTTTTTGTTAGGAAGGGTATATATAATGAAAGGTGTTGGATTGGCCAATTGGTCATGATCGACTCTGGGCTGGACCAATTACAGCCGAGGAGGCCGAATGCACCCGCCCCCTTGTTTAGCAATCACGTGATTTTCGCGCATTGCATGCCGTGAACTCGTGGCAAAACAATCCAAGTACCGCATCAAATGCAAGCATTTGCAGCACCGCAAAACGTTCATTCTCCGGTTCCAATACCTTCTTGTTTTTTCTTTGCCGCACAAAAAAGGAATGTACAAAACAAAAGGAGAACAATGCTGGTCCGTACAAAGACAGACTTGATGAAAAGTCAAAGAAAAGATACGAGGAAAAAATCAAAGGTGTGAAAGTGTCAGACCCTTACGAGCACACAGAGGGACAAAAGACGTTAGCGTGCTGCCCAACTTTCACCACGCTCATATTTATAATTACACGGTTCTTGGAGTGAGTGCATACACTCATGAAGTTTAGTAACTTCAGGTCACTGCAACAAGCCCAGGTACAGTTTACCGACGGATGGGTGCAGGACCTTGAAATGCACCGTGTAGAACGAAAGACCATCGTACGAACAAAGGTAAGTTTACCAGTCTCACAAATCGTCTTCATAAATACACATTCGTTAACCGTTTATTAATATAACCTTTGAGCTCAGCGGTAATTAATTAGTAGTGGAAATAATTTCTGGTTCTTTACAGAAATGTAGCAGTGACAATAATATTGTATGCTGTAATCGCACTGGACAATTAGTGATACAAAACAACTGTTTTATCCTGTGAATAAAAGTACCGTAAATGTCGGGCTATAAGCCGCTACTTTTTGCACAAGCTTTGAACCCTGCGGCTTTTAGTCAGGTGCGGCTTTTCTATGGATTGTCCGTGATTTTTGTCATATCGTAAGACGATTTGTTTTGTGTGTTCCGCTGTTGTACGGCACTACGTTGCCTGGCGGAAGGATCGGGGTTCAAGAGTGGTATGTTAGTCACATGTCCGTCCGCCAGGCAACGTAGTGCCGTACGAAGTAGCGCGAAAAACAAACTTCAAAGTAGCGGTACGCGTTCAGCGGGAGTCGTGGATGATGAGCGGCGATAAACTTGCAAGTTATGCCCAAAAAGCAAGTTATGCCCAACTCCACCGGTGGATTCTGACAGCGTGGAAAAGTGTGAAAACATCCACGATCACCAACGGATTTTGAAGGGCTGGACTGCTGCATGATGGAGAGGAGGACACCGCCACGGCCCTTCTGAGGGTGTTCGACTCTGACACTGACAATGAGGATTTCTTTGGTTTTGAAAGTGACAACGAAGGAGAGAAGCGGAGAGTGGATGACGAAGCCATCCTGAGCCTGTTTGTATCCGACACTGGAGAAGAGGACTTTGGTGGTTTTAGTGTGTAGGAAGAAGAGAAAGATGGTGGTGAATGACTGACTTTTCTTCTTGTTAAAGCTGTGTCACTGCACCTGAGCCTAAAAGGTAGTCCGAATCTATTTTTCTGGTGTGCTGTAGGCTACTGTTATGTACTACATGTGCAAATATGTACCCATAACTTGTTTTTCAAAATATTAATAAAAGTGATGTCTCCAAACAGCCATCTCTTTCCTGACAATTCCCTTTGTGCATATTCTCTTACATATGATAAGTCAACATTGAAACACCTGCGGCTTTTGGTCAGGTGCGGCTAATGTATGTACAAAACAGGATTTTCCCCTGATTTTAGCTTGTGCGGCTAATATTTAGGTGCGCTTTGTAGTCCGGGAAATACGGTATATGTTTTTGTCAATGTACCATAATAACAGAAGCGAAACGCAATATTGTGTCAGGACAATTTACTATTTATGCACAATAAATAAAGGAGCATAGCGCGACAATTTCTGTTCAGCGCCAGACTTGCTTGTAACCTATATCACCAATTATGTTAAGAAAAATGACGTATTAACGACTAAAAAACTCTGACCTTTGTGGGAATGCTTGGAGCAGACTAACATGTGAGCTGGAGTGTTCTGAGACGTTATATTTGGTAGGGGAGACCGGGGATAGTTGTAACGTGGGTCAGTTGTAACACTTCCAATTTCTCCAATCAGGGCTAAGTTTCAAATGATGTGACTCATCCTGTGCATGCCCAATTCAGTTCTGCTATCACATGTGAAAAATCAGCACATTTTGTCAAAAACAGACAATTTAACACCAAAAAAAGTAATTTGTATGCCAAAAAGTAAGTTTTTCTACTTTATTTCAATTTATAATAGCATTATCTGCTTTGCAGTTAAAGTCATCAAACTTAAATTATGTTATTTGTATGTCTATGGGGATATATTCTGTGTAGGTCTTTAGTGCTAATGTTTTAGCCGTTGGCTGTAATGTTAGCTAGTTCATGGCTATAGGAGTCTGGGTCAGTTGTAACAATAATGCAGATGTTACAACTTACCACACTATTACTTTAACTTATATTAAACAAGTTGGGGCAACGGCATCAGCAGAGAGAGGTTCACTGGTCACTTTTGTATATGCGGTTAATGCCATTGGCAACACAATTCCTCCACTGTTTGTGTTCCCACACATACACTATGCACACCACTGTGTCAGAGATGGACCAGTAGGAAGTACTGGTAGTGGAAATAAATCAGGATGGGTGCAAGAAACAGATTTCCTCATCTTTCTGAAGCACTTTGCAAACCACACCAAGGTAAGCCATGATAAAAAGTAATGGAATTGCGATGCTGGTGAACAACTACCTTTTTTCAGCTTCATTGTTATGTTCAAAATTGGTGCAAGAGTTGTAGGTTATAATGCCCACTGAACCAATGAGGCCAAACTCAAGGAAGACCAACCAAAATTAATGAAATATTCAGTTGCAGAAAATTCCATAATTTGTCTTTTTGGGGGGGGTTGGAATATGTTCAAAAGCTAGATTTCTGCATTCTGTCACACACACACACACAGAGCTACATAAATGGCTCTAAGTGCATTCATGTGTTGAATAAACAAAGATTACATGTTAATGTTTTGTTAGTACCCTTATTGAAATAAGGGTACTATGTTACAACTAACCCACACTATGGGGTCAATTGTAACATTTCACTATTTGTGTTTGAGGCCATACCATGCAATGGGTAATTGTGCTGCAGAGAAAATAGCTGCACTATTTAATAGCCGAGACATGTAAATACTTTGCATTACATTTTGAATCCACTACCTTAAAAGAGCTCCAATTTACAGACAGAAATGTCAAAAATGTTACAACTATCCCCGGTCTCCCCTATATCCAGACCATCCGTCGGCTCTTACTTCGGAAACATGGCTTAAAACATTTCTCTTCAACGACGTAATCCGATTAAAAAAAAAACGATCGGCTTCCCATGGCTGTCATGCGACCGGCTGTTGCAGTTAATATTACAACAGCTTCTTGCCATTTTTTGTGTTTCTTTTTATCCTGTGTAACTGAGTTCAATTGAAAGCCTGCGTGCACTAGTACCTCTTGCCACAAGTTCCCAGAATCCTTTGCGGTTTTACCCCTGAATGACGTCACATTTTCAATCTTTATCCTGGTGGGCCGGTCTCTAGTCAAAATGCCCGGGCCGATTTTTTGTCCCAGTCCAGCCTTGGTTGTTGTACCTGTGAAACAGCAGCTCCGCTATGGAGGAGAGGGAGAGAGCACTTTCACACTTGTAAGAGGATCAGCTGTGAGGAGCTTAGAAGCTCAATGACCACGTTAGAAATAGAAACAGACTTGGGGGATAGTTTATTGCACTGATGGGAAAGGTTTAGGAATAGGTGCCATGTTTAATTGGACTTATAACCATCAGTGGTGGGGAAAGGCATATGCACAAGTGTGTATTGGCCAGTAGGCGGGAGGAGGAGTAGAGTGATCATGAGAACGGGGTGAGCTAGGAAAGCTCTGCTGCTCTCATGCTGAGTCTTTAATGAAGTGAAACGACTTCCTGGTCTGTTCCTCCCAGCTGTTGTCCCTGCAGAGCCAAGATATTTGGCCTTGGCTCTTTGTCCTTCTCTGCCTACCATACCTCCAAATGTCCGAGCGAACACAGGAAAAAATAAAAGCAAAGCATCTGTTGTGTTGTTCACTCCAACTGCTCGGGAATGCAAATACGTCTCCATCTGTTGTCTCTCTTATTCGGATTTGAGCTCGGTGTTGATTGGTGCCACGGACTTTCTTAAGTGCCAAGAAGATGCTGGATACTGAACTCGAGGCTGGAATATTGGAATGATTTGCATAAAACATCATCCAGCACCTTCCCTCCCTCTGCTGGGACGATCTTCTTAATACTAAACACACCATCTAGAACAGTAGTGTCAAACACAAAGCAAATACTTCAATCTGGCCCATCCGACGGGTTTGGAAAATATGAACAGCAGCATAGATTTTAAGCTAGATTAGATAGATTGTTAACCCCCCCCCCCCCATCTCCAACTGCCATTCAATGGATAAACAATGAAATCACAGAAAAGTTCCTGTTTTTTCACTGTCTGCTGTAGAAAGGACTGTTTTCTTTACAGCCAGTCCAAAATGTGTTTGTTATAATTTACAATTTCATAACTACAAAACAGTCTGGAAGATGAACTACCAGAACGTTTTCTGTAATTTCACAAAATGATCATGTAGTTTCTCTGGGCTATATGTGGCCCATGATGTCAAATGAGTTTGACGCCCCTGATCTAGAGCATTTTGACATTAATAAATATGTCTTAATATATTTTTTAATGCTTTATTTCTTGAGTTGAAGTCATGTCACATATAAAAACAGATACCAAAAACACAAAAAGCAAGCCCCAGCATTCTCACTTCAACAATGAAACTATGCACGCACACACACACACACACACACACACACTAAGTGAGATTAGATAATGTTCATGAGAAACTACAGAGTTTGAAGTAAATCTAAATAAAAGTCAACATTTCCTTCCCCAAAAAACTCTTATTGCACTGGTAACTGAATAGTGCAACAAGAGTTTGCTGGTATCTCAGACATGTGAGTATGAGAAAGTTGCCACTCTGTGCAAAAGGTGTACAAGATTTCTACATTTTACCACCAAGCAAAACCAATCACAGGATGCCCTGAGGTCTGCTCCACTGATAAATTTGTTGACGGTCGCTTTAAGCTCAATTTATTCCAGTTTTAGAATCTTAATGATTTTAGCACACTCATCTTCACTCATATATTTACATTATCTCCAACATCAATATGAGTCACTGCAATATAATAACTGACTAATGATTTACCAGAGTTTCACATGTTTGAACACTCACACAGGTTACTTTTACCTAAATAGTGATTTCTACAACAAATATTTCACAAAATGCTGACAGCTGCTTTACAGACCACAAAGTCACAACATGAGAAAGATGCATACATTTTGTTCTGAGCTGATAATAAAGCCACAGTGTCTACTGATGGCAGACTGATTGTAAAAGCTTCTTCAGTGTTTGTAAAGACATTCATTTTAACAAGTTAGTATGCTCTGATATGAGATTTGCCAGTCACTAAATGAATGAGGAGTTTAAATGGAGCACCACAAACCTGCTTTCACAGTCTTTCTGAAACACACCCTTGGCGTGGTGCAAATAAAGTGTAAATAAACTGCTGGCAGATGTTCTTGTTTAGCATGAGAAAGTTGCACAAACCACAGGAAATTCATATAAAATAACAAAACAACCAGCCTCGTGCCTGTTCAACCTTAGCCACATCACCAAAATGCAGAACACCAACGACAAACGCAAAGTACATAAATAAGCATAAATAGCTGTAGTTACCCTTGTTTTTTTCTATAGTACACATACTACATACCGTACATTGTGAAAACACATACAGGGAGTGCAGAATTATTAGGCAAATGAGTATTTTGTCCACATCATCCTCTTCATGCATGTTGTCTTACTCCAAGCTGTATAGGCTCGAAAGCCTACTACCAATTAAGCATATTAGGTGATGTGCATCTCTGTAATGAGAAGGGGTGTGGTCTAATGACATCAACACCCTATATCAGGTGTGCATAATTATTAGGCAACTTCTTTTCCTTTGGCAAAATGGGTCAAAATAAGGACTTGACAGGCTCAGAAAAGTCAAAAATAGTGAGATATCTTGCAGAGGGATGCAGCAGTCTCAAAATTGCAAAGTTTCTGAAGCGTGATCATCGAACAATCAAGCGTTTCATTCAAAATAGTCAACAGGGTCGCAAGAAGCGTGTGGAAAAACCAAGGAGCAAAAGAACTGCCCATGAACTGAGAAAAGTCAAGCGTGCAGCTGCCAAGATGCCACTTGCCACCAGTTTGGCCATATTTCAGAGCTGCAACATCACTTGAGTGCCCAAAAGCACAAGGTGTGCAATACTCAGAGACATGGCCAAGGTAAGAAAGGCTGAAAGACGACCACCACTGAACAAGACACACAAGCTGAAACGTCAAGACTGGGCCAAGAAATATCTCAAGACTGATTTTTCTAAGGTTTTATGGACTGATGAAATGAGAGTGAGTCTTGATGGGCCAGATGGATGGGCCCGTGGCTGGATTGGTAAAGGGCAGAGAGCTCCAGTCCGACTCAGACGCCAGCAAGGTGGAGGTGGAGTACAGGTTTGGGCTGGTATCATCAAAGATGAGCTTGTGGGGCCTTTTCGGGTTGAGGATGGAGTCAAGCTCAACCCTCAGTCCTACTGCCAGTTTCTGGAAGACACCTTCTTCAAGCAGTGGTACAGGAAGAAGTCTGCATCCTTCAAGAAAAACATGATTTTCATGCAGGACAATGCTCCATCACACGCGTCCAAGTACTCCACAGCATTGCTGGCAAGAAAGGGTATAAAAGAAGAAAAACTAATGACATGGCCTCCTTGTTCACCTGATCTGAACCCCATTGAGAACCTGTGGTCCATCATCAAATGTGAGATTTATAAGGAGGGAAAACAGTACACCTCTCTGAACAGTGTCTGGGAGGCTGTGGTTGCTGCTGCATGCAATGTTGATGGTGAACAGATCAAAACACTGACAGAATCCATGGATGGCAGGCTTTTGAGTGTCCTTGCAAAGAAAGGTGGCTATATTGGTCGCTGATTTGTTTTTGTTTTGTTTTTGAATGTCAGAAATGTATATTTGTGAATGTGGAGATGTTATATTGGTTTCACTGGTAAAAATAAATAATTGAAATGGGTATATATTTGTTTTTTGTTAAGTTGCCTAATAATTATGCACAGTAATAGTCACCTGCACACACAGATATCCCCCTAAAATAGCTAAAACTAAAAACAAACTACAAACTACTTCCAAAAACATTCAGCTTTGATATTAATGAGTTTTTTGGGTTCATTGAGAACATGGTTGTTGTTCAATAATAAAATTATTCCTAAAAAATACAACTTGCCTAATAATTCTGCACTCCCTGTATATGTCATATCAAAACAAGCCCACACCTGCAGTTGTTTCAGTTTTTCAGTGGTGTTTCCTGTCAGCTGGTCAACCTCACTCAGGCGGACATCCATATCAGCCAACCAAACGACAAGTTCCTCCCTTTGTGCTTCAAATCCCTCCCACTCTGAGACAAGGAGCTGAAAGAGATAGAGAAAAGAGTCAATTATAAAGAAGAGAGAAAAGTGAAACCCTCCTCAGAAGGTCTGACTCGCATACGTGCAGTTGTGCAGTGATGGACTCCAGTTTGGCGTTCACGTCATCCCTCGTCGATGCCAACAGCCGAGTCTGCAGGGTGCCCTGGAAGAGCTGAGTTAATGTTAGACTCCTCCTGGTCAGGCTCTCCAGCTGGATGAGCCGAGGTCTCCCCTCTCGCCGCTGCCTCTGAACACAGAAACACAAATTGCATCTGAAGCAGGAGGTGCAGATTTTTTTTGCTATTCTTTTCTAAATGCAGGCTAGATCAAGTGGAGGTATTTGGAAAACTTTTTTGGCCAGCGGACGACTGTTGTCTTGCAGAAAGTCAAATCAAACATATGCGATACACAATCAATTCACAAGAACACATTATAAAAAATAAGTCCAGTTCTTGCCTGATTTCAAGTGAAATCTGCATCAAAACAGGGTGACAGAAGTAAAACGAGTGCACAAAGCCTCACTTTGTACAAGCCTGCTATTACAGTTCTCCTCTATGCAGACGACTTTCCGGTTTTCAAGGCACAACTTGGATCTGCTGTACGAATCTTATGGATACACACTAAATAAAACAATAGTGTGCATGACTCCAGATTCTGATCCCTCATCCTAATATGGTCCCAACATAGCAACAGCAATAAAGCAAATGTTGAGGCTTCAAAATACAAAGTCCATAAACCAATGGCTGACATGGGTTTTATCATAAGGGTGACAAATATACAGATTTCAGTCTGTCTTAGAGATTTGATGTTCATTTACCTGCAGATGCACTATACGTACCTGCTCCATGGTTTTTCACAACATTTTGCACATCACTATTTAATACAGGAAGTACGTGAACTAAAACAAGTCATCGTTCTTTGTGAGAGGACCATATTAATGAAACAAACCTCAATGACATCATAGGGATCCCTAAAGATGCTCCTGCTGCTTCTCTTCCTCCTCATCCTAAGCTTCCTTCTCCTTGTCCTCACCTTCCATCCAATTGTAATTCAACCTAATTGTGTTTCTCCCCCTCCTCTTCCTCATTTTGTTGGAGCTGTGAACACAATTAATGTGAATCTGGATTAATTTGTGCAAACAAGAAAAATCTACAGCTTTTTGGTCAGAGGTGCTCTTGTGATTTAAGCCGGGTAGAGTAGATTTATGTGTTGATGCTACCTGCTTCAGCTCTGGCTGCTGAGTGATATTTACACCCTGGCTGGATTACAAACTTTAACCATGTGCTGAACTTTGGCCCGGCGTTGATACCTCTTGTTAGTATAACGACCTCTTCTTAGCTTGTATGTATGATGTATGATGGTGGATAAATGAAATATACAAAAAAATTAACTATATTACAAAAGAACATCTATCTTGGAAACATCAAATGACCGGAGCATAACTTGTCAACTAGTCCGAAACTAAGTTATGCAGGAACAGTCAAAGACACACCTTCTCATGTCACATTTCTATTCATTTATATATTATTTGATTAGACAATAAAGAGTTATTCATTCAAAACACTTATGCATAGCTGTATTTTATACAGCTCATACAGAATTCAAAGTAGAGGTTCATGTGAGTATTTAATGTACGGCTCAGATCTACAGAATTTCAGAGTTTCTAGAGCAGACACAGAGCTCACGCCACAACAGGCTTCAGGCGCCATTTTAGTGACTTTAACAATATATTAAATTTTAATTTCGGTCTAGCTGACACTAGGTTATGTACGCAGCACGCAATTGAACCACATATTTTAGAAGCCAAAGGTTCAAATTAGCTGGGAGCAGCTTCACTTAATTATAACAGTGGTTTTGTTAGGAAAACAATTGGATACTAAATTGCGCTGACCTCAACGGCTAACGTATCTAGCTAATCGCTACTGTTAGCACAACATTAACAGCAAGCTACGACGAGTAACAAAAACAAAACAGTAATAAGGTTTCAATGAAAATGTTTTACCTTTTCCAACAGTCCCAGAATCCACAGCTTCACAGTTCAGCAGGTACTGAAGACTGTTATCCGTTTCGCTGTCACCGTCCGTGAGTTTTTTCCCCCGAAAGGTCACGGCCCGCCGCTCGCACACTCTGTCTGCGCATGCGCATCCCAACGACTGACCCCCGTCCGCTCCCGGGAGGTTACAGTATGACGTGTTCTGACGTCACTCTCTCGCTCCCTGTCATTTATTTGGCTCGAAACACATATTAACAAATTGCTCAGTGATGAACAACTACTCAGATCATTTACCTAAGCAGTGCGCTTTGTCAAAACGAAGTGTGTGTTCATTACACTGACATTCTGTTCTGCAATTGTTATTTACTTGTATTTTATAATTTGACTTACATACTACTGGGTGGTTTGTAAAGTTTACAATAACTAGTATTATCATTATGCTATATTTTCAAAAATATATAATAATCTCAAAAGTAATGCATTGGAGTAGAAAATAGTAATGCTTTATTAAAATTTAAAACTAAAGTACAGTATTTGAATGTGTGTATTGTGTCTATTGTTAGCAAATATTTCTAACTTTTATTTGAATATTCAGTTTCCTACCATCTTCTCTTAAAGGGTAATTGCCAGGTATCCCGCCCTCCCCCTTCGCACACACATGCACACAAAGAAAACACACAGTATAATTCACAGCCTCATTATAGTGAATAAATATTTATGCCATTTACACCATCAAACTTAGATTGCTAAGGATGAAGAACCTTTTGTTCTTTAAAGAACCATTTGTAATAGCTGAAGAACCATCCACAAAATAAAAAGGTTCTTTGACGTATGATGGTTCTTTAAAGAACCATGAAGACATCTGAAGAACCATTGAAGAACCATAATTTTTCTGAGTGTGGATGGGGCGTGGCTGGATTGGTAAAGGGCAGAGAGCTCCAGTCCGACTCAGATGCCAGCAAGGTGGAGGTGGAGTACTGGTTTGGGCTGGTATCATCAAAGATGAGCTTGTGGGGCCTTTTCGGGTTGAGGATGGAGTCAAGCTCAACTCCCAGTCCTACTGCCAGTTTCTGGAAGACACCTTCTTCAAGCAGTGGTACAGGAAGAAGTCTGCATCCTTCAAGAAAAACATGATTTTCATGCAGAACAATGCTCCATCACACGCGTCCAAGTACTCCACAGCGTGGCTGGCAAGAAAGAGCATAAAAGAAGAAAAACTAATGACATGGCCTCCTTGTTCACCTGATCTGAACCCCATTGAGAACCTGTGGTCCATCATCAAATGTGAGATTTACAAGGAGGGAAAACAGTACACCTCTCTGAACAGTGTCTGGGAGGCTGTGGTTGCTGCTGCACGCAATGTTGATGGTGAACAGATCAAAACACTGACAGAATCCATGGATGGCAGGCTTTTGAGTGTCCTTGCAAAGAAAGGTGGCTATATTGGTCGCTGATTTGTTTTTGTTTTGTTTTTGAATGTCAGAAATGTATATTTGTGAATGTGGAGATGTTATATTGGTTTCACTGGTAAAAATAAATAATTGAAATGGGTATATATTTGTTTTTTGTTAAGTTGCCTAATAATTATGCACAGTAATAGTCACCTGCACACACAGATATCCCCCTAAAATAGCTAAAACTAAAAACAAACTAAAAACTACTTCCAAAAACATTCAGCTTTGATGTTAATGAGTTTTTTGGGTTCATTGGGAACATGGTTGTTGTTCAATAATAAAATTATTCCTCAAAAATACAACTTGCCTAATAATTCTGCACTCCCTATATTTAGAGCTATTACTTTATTTTCTTTTACTCTCCACTATTGCTCCCGAGTCACAGTTCCTCACTTTTAGGTATACAATTAGAGAAAACTGTATTTGCGATTTCTGATTTGCAGCTAACTTTCAGTAAAACAACAAACACTAGGAAAACAGAAAAGACAAAACAGAGTCAAATGACCCCACCTACTTATTGTTACATAACAGCAAGAAAAAAAATAGCACCAGTAATCAAACCCATTACTGAGAATTTTTGGGGATATGGCCCAGAAGAGGATGTCTCTCTTTTGATCAAGCTAAGATTAGAGATGAGTAAATAAAACTTCTCATCGTCTCTTTTCTTGAATCACTTTGTGGTTTGCACACCTTTGGATATGGCCACCCCTGATGCCAGGTTCTTACACCCACATGTCAAGAGACAGCTGAGGTGCTGACCTGCTTTTGTCTATGTGTGAGGTCCTAATGGCAGTCTAACAGTTGTCCCCATGTGTTTTCCACTTAAGGTAATGCTGACTCTGTCACTTTCCCTTAATTTCCTGTTATCACCTTCATTATTTAGCTTTCACAAGGAATTCATTTAGGTTTGTTTGCACTGATGCTTTCTGTCATAAATCAATAAACACAGCAAAAATAATGTAGATTAATCTGTTGTTTTATTTCATTCTTGCTGTTTTTAGTGGTTATTTTTTTGTATTTCTTAGGCAATGAGAACTGAGAACTGTGTGTGATTTTGACATTCATCCTTTCTGTATAATTACTGCTAAACCAAGAAAATACACATTGCAAATGGTAAGAATTTGATTTATTTCATGAACATGTTTACCAGTATTAGATTGTCAGACTGATCTAAAAACAATCCCATCTGTTAGGCCTCATCAAATTCTTTCACAGACACTGTCTCAAACTGGTGTAATATAGCCGGAATAGTTAGATTGCTCAGCCGGCAGAGTCAGCTCCTGTGAGCAGTGAAGATTTTGTCACTTTTGTGTTGCTAATGCCAGCTTCAACCCCACCCCACAGTGCAAAAAGCACACCTCAAACAGATTCAGATTTCACTCTGCATACACTGATGTCCCTGAAGACCTTCAACAGGATCCTGCTGTGTCCTCTTATGAGGTGACAGGTATGACACAAGTCGACAAATAGTCACAATCTGACTTCTCTGACTGTAGTTCTCACCATCAGCAGCAGTCTTGACTGAGCTGCCAGTGGCAGCTCAGTGCTTCATTTGCTAACCAGCTGGTGACCTATTGTTTTTGCTCTGAGCTTAATAATCATTGCAATCAATACTTTGTTGTAAAGAAAATCACACATAATCTCAACTAATCTGCAAACAACAACTAGAGAGAGATATACAGACTTTATTTTCTATTTTACTTTGAGGCCATATAAATATGTGATATATATATATATCAAGTGGTGATTCAAGTGGACATTTAGTGTGCAGAGAGCCTCTCATGAAAGACGCATGGGGAATATGTATTTGGAGTGGGCTCCATGTTCAGTATATAAGTATACTGCTCAAAAAATTAAAGGAACACTTTTTTGCATCGTGACAATTAAACTGAGTTACTGATCTGTCAGATAAGTGGTGGTGGTGGGGGGGGTTCTAATCAGTTTCAGCTGCTTTGGTCTTCATAAAATTAACAACAGGTGCACTAGACAGTGAGGCAATCCACAAGACAGGAATTGTTTTACAGATGGAGGCCACAGACATTTGGCTAGGGTCAGTGTCACTACTGGTAGCATGAGGTGACACCTGGATCCTACAGAGGTTACACAGGTCCAGCTCCTCTAAAATGATACCTTCGTGCGTGCTATTCCCAGTAGGCTTGTGTGTCTCTCAGCACACAAATCAGGAGCATACAGGAGATTCCAGGAGACAGGCTTGGATAGCTGGACTGGGTCATAGAGGTCCTTAAACCATCAGCGGGAAGGGTATCTGAGGAACAGGATGACCACTACCAGAGCCACAAAGTGAGCTCCAGCAGGCCACTAGTGTCAATATCTCTGATAAAACAATCAGAAACAGACTTCATGAGGATGGCCTGTGGGGCTAATGTCCTCTGGTGAGCTCTGTTCTCACTGCCCAGCAACGTGTAGCCTGATTGGCATTTGCCATAGAATAACAGAATTGGTAGGTCTACCATTGGTGCTCTGTACTTTTCACAGATTTCACAGATTGGTTTGGTAGTGGGTCAATATATCCATGGAGAGAAGTAATTTTTTAAAATCTATAAATTGTCATCTGTTTGTTCAGTTTTGGTTTGATTTGGTTCTCTCCCTTGAGTTTTGATCAGCCTGTAACTGAAGAGGTCTGCTCGCTGCTTATAATGTTTCCAGGCAATTAAATGAAATCAAAGAACAAATGACTCACCCGTTCTCAAGCTGTTATATAAACAAACAATGAGATAATTTCAAACCATGAAAGGCTTTTGATCATTCCCCTCCCTACTAAATGAAAGCTATTTTCTTGGTGCCCAGCAAACCTCATTCCCCCTTAGATAAGGTGTTCTGGTGCGAGATGTTTTTTTTTTCCTTTGGCAAAAGAGGCCTTGGTACACAGCAAAAGGACTTACAGAGCAACCTTTAACACACTCGCAAAGGCCACCCATCACACAGTCTGCTTCATTAGGCCAGCTGCTGCCCTGTTTTCTATAAGGAGTCAGAGGGCTGCTGACAATAACAGGTGACAGGTGATGGTGGGAGGGCCTGGGACAGCAGCTCACCCTTCTCTGTGGCCAGTCACTGTTGGTTTAGGGGCTCCCAGGCCAGTGCTTGGGCCTTGTGTGATGGATTGCTACAGCTGACATGGTGATGGTTGGGGGAAACTGATCCAACAACAACCTGACCCTGAGGACCCCAAAGCCTTTTCTGAGCTCCCTTTTTATTGTGCTCACTCACTGAAAAGCAGGATTAGAGAAATGTATCAGTTTGCTGGACAGTTTATGGTCTCTTTAGAGATGTTAGAGATGTGATTTCAGCTTGTGAGTGTTAAATAGCAGTAACAGAGGGTTTCTCATTCTGCACTACCTCAATGTGTTATTTATGATGATATACACTCACCAGTCACGTTATACCTTTGTGTTTCAGAGCTGCCTTAATTCTTAATGCCACAGAGTTAACAAGGTGCTGGAAACTTTCCTCAGAGAATTTGCTCTATATTGACATGATAGCATCAGACAATTGCTGCAGATTTATCAGCTGCATATCCATGATGCAAATGTCTGGTGTCTGTGGAGGCCATTTGAATACTCACTGGCATGTTCAAGAAACCAGTTTGAAATGATCGCATCTTTGTGGAGTAGGGCATTATCCACAAAGTACCCTTCAGAACATGGTTACAATGTGGATATGAAGACATAGGAGACTTTTTGTTAGTGCGCCAGTGCTCACTGCTTCACAAAAAAATAATGTTGCTCTTCACTAACACAAACATACAAATGCAAACTTCTTAAATTTAAAAGAAAAATATATATATTAAAATAACTAAAAACTAAAGAAATTGCATCAAGCCACAGCCTCTGTCCTTCCTTCCATCCTTTCAAACCATAAAGGGATGGAGGTGGTCAGCAACGATATGTCTGTGAAGGTTCTCAGTCATCCAGGTCATCGTAGTCAAAGGAGCTTGCAAAGAAAAGCGTCTGGACTTCTTTAAGTTGCTTGAAGACGTTTCACCTCTCATCCGAGAAGCTTCTTCAGTTCTAAGGTCAAATGGTGGAGAGTCCCAGATATAAACCTAGTGGGAGTATCCCCCCACAGAGGGACAAAAGGACCCCCTGATGACCCTCTAATCGCCTGAGCCAAGGTGGGAAACTGGGCGTGGGTCCCAATCAGCCAGAGTTTCGGGTGTGTCCATTGTGAAACCTGGCCCCACCTTATCATGCAAATTCCTGAGGTCAGATGGCCCAGGATGTGAGTGGGCGTTAAGGCGTCTGGGAAGGGATCTCAAAACTGGATTATAGATGGCAGAGAGTTGGTGTCGTAAACCCCCGCCTCTGTTCAAAGATGGTCGCTCACAGTGGACATAGATGGCTTCTTTTACTCCTCTTTCAAACCATCTGTCCTCTCTGTCCAAAATGTGAACATTGGCATCCTCGAAAGAGTGTCCTTTATCCTTAAGATGCAGATGGACTGCTGAGTCTTGTCCTGTGACAAGTTTCTCTGATACGCCGGCGTATCAGAGAAACTCAGGAGAGTTTTCTCCAAGCATGACATCCCAGTGTATTTCAGACCCAGCAACACGCTCAGACAGAAACTGGTTCACCCGAAAGACAAAACGCCAAAACACAAACTTAACAATGTGGTGTATGCTGTACAGTGCAGCGAGGACGCCACTCACATCCTGGGCCATCTGACCTCAGGAATTCGCATGATAAGGTGGGGCAAGGTTTCACAATGAACACACCCGAAACTCTGGCTGATTGGGACCCACGCCCAGTTTCCCACCTTGGCTCAGGCGATTAGAGGGTCAATCAGGGGTCCTTTTGTCCCTCTGTGGGGGGTCACTCCCACTAGGTTTATATCTGGGACTCTCCACCATTTGACCTTAGAACTGAAGAAGCTTCTCGGATGAGAGGTGAAACGTCTTCAAGCAACTTAAAGAAGTCCAGACGCTTTTCTTTGCAAGCTCCTTTGTCAGCAACGATACTTAGACTGTGGTGTTCATTTAGTACAAAGCAAAGGATCTAAAATGTGCCGAGAACACCAATACACCATCACCAGCAGCCTGAAATAGTGATATAATTCATGATTGGTTGTTATGTCAAAGTCTGACCCTGCCATCCAAATGTTGCAGCAGAAGTTGAGACTCATCACAGCAGCTTTTCCAGGTGAGCCCATGTGAATTGTGGCCTCTATTTCCTGTTCTAATGTGAAATGACTGGCACTAAGCATGGTCTTCTGGTGCTCTAGCCCATCTAATTCGAGGTTCAACATGCTGAGCAGTCTTTGGACAGAATTGTTTTTGGACAATTCTATAAATCCTGAATGTGGTACAAAAAATCCCAGTAGATCAACACTTTCTGAAATACTCACACCAGCCTGTCTGGCACCAACATCCATATCTCGTTCAAAGTCACTGAAATCACTTTTTGTATGATTTTACTGTTCTGTTCTATTGATGCGCATGTTTTACACATGTGATGATGAGCTGACATAATGATTTCAGCTTCTGTATGTCACCAAACAGGCTCACAGAATTAGCTTGTTAAACTGTTATTTGAGACTAATTTTATGTTCAATTACATTACATCAAATTACACTGTAACTGAATTCAGTTTGTGCTCGGCTGACCATCGTGACGCCATCTCTAACCCAATAGTCTCCCATATGTGGTATGTTGTGGTACTCACGCCCATAAACATGTTTCCCATCCACCCTCCATATGGGCCCCCACACTGACCTTCATCTCTGTATTACACACATGCACACACACAGTCCTCCCTCCTTCCTTCCAACCACATGAAACAGACAATCAACAATAGCTGTTTCAACAAGGTAAAGAAAACTAATATGAGTGACTGATATTATCAGTAGATGTGATGTGAATAAGACACAATAATATATTAAATACCAAAACAATTACGCAAAAAGAATTTTCTTGCCTGAACAAACAGCTGCCAGATAAACATTTAAAGTCAGTGAGTATGTCTTCTTAAAGTTGCTATAAAACACTGAGAGAGCCTTTCTGAGTTGAATAAAAGTGAAAATAAATCAGGCAGTAAGATAAGGATCAGGTGTCTGCACACTGATGTATTTGTACTGAACCTTAAGGCTTGTTTATCCAGCTGTGCTAATAGACTCATTATGTGGAACACGTGTAGATTAGCCCATAGCCGAGGCCCGGCTGAGGAGCACTGTAGCTCCTTTTAGAGTCATAATGTACTTTCTCTGGCCAGTGTTCAGTTTTATTATGTCCTAAAATAGGAAATCCAAGGACAAGCACCATAATAAAGTGATCCAGTGGGGTCAAACTCATAATGTCTGCACTGGCAGACTAGTTTTTTAATTATTAACCACTCATTAATTCAGCTGTTTCAGATGCAGCCTTTTACCGCTGATCTTAACTTATGTAACAGCTGTGCGTTTTCTGCTTTTCTGGGCTTAAGATATAAACATTGATGTACTCAGTTACTGTTTGCTTAACACTTTACTTTGCCTTCGTAGTAACTCACAGGATTAAAATGTACTTTATTTTTTTCCACTCAACTTGTGTCACAGTTGTGCCTTTTTTTTAAAAAGAAACAGTTTCACTTATTTTTGAGTTGTCATAGTGTTCACTTCTAAACCTCACAGAGATCCTGCAACAAAACTGAGCTTTATTGTAATTCCACATTGCTAATAACGTACCTGTTGACTACTGGGGAAAAAAAGCTGTCTCTGCCAATCTGAACCTTTAGTCCCACAAACATTTCTTCATGGATCTGTTCCATTTGGCTCAGGTGAAAGGGTTCAGGTGAGAGCTGAGCTGACCTGTTACCTGCTTCTACAGCGGCCCTGAAAGGTCAGAATGCACTGCAACGTAAGTAAAACAAGAGCAAAACGAAAAATGCTGACAAAGTGCACAAAAAAACCTCCCCAAACATCCTTAACAAAACTCACAAAACAAAACCAAAGTGTGGCGTGACATGCTAACAGTAAACAGCTAGTAGCAAACATGTAGCTACAGTATTGCATGATGACTCATGTGATTAAACTGCACATTACCTTGCTTTTTTCTCTTCCTCACCACACTGATTAATACACTCTTTCTTTTAACCATCAGTGCAGTTCTTCACATGCGTTTGTAGTGCTTTTCTACTTGCTGGTGTTTTTATTAAGATGTAGCGTCTCGCAAGAGCTAGCCGATTAAAAACGTGTGTAGGACACTTCTGTTGTCACATACAGCTCAGTTCGGTGATGTTAAGAAAGGTTTAAAGCTACCGTGTGAAAATAGCTTTAAAGTGAGGAATCACATTTTATGAGACCAGAAAACTGCTGGACACAGAATGTTAATGTTTTGGGGCAAATACTGTTTTTGAAAAAACAGCAACCTATCAGCAACAAATATCCAGTTGCCTGCTAGTTTATGGTGAGCATAAAACTATAACGTCATGTTTGTTATCATATCTATGGCCACACAAAACAGATGCAATTATGTTAGACATGTTCGACCAGCTTGTTGAACACCTTAGTTTGTTTGTAATTCTACATTTTTTACATTTGGAAATAACTAGTAATTGTTCCAGGTGTAATTAATCCACATATATGTAACTACTCCATATATGTGATTACAGTCATGTAACATAAAGGTTCAGATTTACTGTTCTGTATAACACAAATCTTTAATTGAACAGCTGTGTGAGTCAAATGGGATATATTGTGCATTTCCATGTGTGTTTTGTCTGGGATCGTTTAGGTGTGGAGTAGCTGTGGGGGGTGACAGTGTCAGCTGGTCCATACAGTGAGACGACACTACAGCACTTCCACTCCATTGACAGCGAGGAAGTCTCTGGTCTGTTTGGTGCGATCATCAGGACAGCTGGTGCCTCGGCAGCTGCACGGCTGCGGGGTGGCTGGGAAAGAGCCCGTCCTCGGCAAACCCAGTAGGGGCTACTTCATCTGCTCAGCTGTTACCCACCCACCCCCACCCTTCCTCCTTCATATCCTCCCAGCTCCCCTATTCTTCATCAGCTGAAAGCAGCAGGAGAGACAGCTGGCTGATGCTGCCAGAAAGAGGAGGGTGAGGTTGTGTGTGTATTTGCATGGAGCACGGGGTAGTCAAAACACCAGTGACATCACTGCCAAACTGAAGCATTTAAATTCACTCACAAATGTGTTGTTTTGCTCCTGGTTGCTTGTCTTATTGTCAACTTGCAGGCTTCTGTTTGTGAAGACTGAAGTGAGTTTTCAGCATTTAAGTGACATAATTAAAGTGAACCTGCCCATTTGCACTGGCTTTAACACTACATGCATTAATAAAGTAAACTGGACTTTTTTTTACTTTGTATAAAGCACGTATGCTGTACTTAGTGTTTTGTTTCAAATTGATGCTTTATGTGCCAGTACCAATAATATCCTATTTTGTTATATACACTAACCCTGTGAAGCCTGAACCGTGAGATAAATGAAGCTGGAGTGTTTATTTAACCTTTTGACAATTTTTCAAAAATAACAATTTGCATATATTTTAACATTTTTGCGGCATTTGGCATTTTTGGACAATTTATTGATTGATCTTAAACAAACAAAAGAAAAATTTCAGATAAATTCATGCATGGTCCTAAGTCCAGAACCCCCTGGGTGTCTGGTCATTTGCTCACATCTCTTCCATTTACTCGATTCAATATGTGTCCAACATGACCTCTGTTTTCTTCTTTTTTCCAGTCCCTTGTTTCATGATTTTATTAAATGCCTGAATGACTTGTATTTATTTTTGTATATATTTGCACTATCTGTTGAAGACTATGGTGTATCTTTTTGTTTTACCACTTTGTTTAAGTGTTAGACAAAAAAAAATCAGGAATCCATCCAATACTGAGCATGCACTTTATAACCAGTGCAACACTGCAGGGTAAAAGTGCTTATTTTCATATCATTCTGAAGGATGTTACAATACAAAAATAACTGTGCCTGGCATGGATGTCCATTCATTGTGGAGGTTTTGTTGTTGATTATGACTTGGGGGGCGGGGCATCCTGGGGAGTTTAAATGAACAGAAGTCGAGTAGGGAGGAGGAATAAGAGGAGGAGGAGGGATGTGGCTGTACTAGAAAGCAGAGTTCCTTTGTCCTCAAAAAATCTGTCCATAGAGGGGTCAGGAGAAAACTTCAGTTCAAGAGGGGTGAAAACAGAAAGAGAAGTTGATGTCATACTGAGCACAGCTGCCTTGAGGTAACAGAAAGAGGTAAATCTGGATTACTTGAATGCAGTTATTAGGCGCAGTCAAACAGGATATCTAGCTTCTCCAAAGTATTTCCCCCTGGGTTACATGTTACTGTAATCATTATACCTTTGGATTGTTGATCAGAAAAAAAAACTTTATATTTATTTATATTTATTTATGTGAATTTAGGCAAACCAGCTTTTTTCCAAAATAATCTGCAGACTAATAACATGATGAAAATAATCTCGAGTTTTGGCTCCAGCAATATGCTTTTTTTTGTTATTTTAATATGGCCACACATTTTCACTTGCAATACATTAACGCCCATCTTTGATGAACCTGTAGGCTTAAATTCACTGCATGCCCAGGGGTTTAAAAAATAAACCCTTTGCTCTGGGCGGGGGGGAGGGTAGAACTGTGAATGCGAAGGATGGACAGGGTGGGGGCGGGGGAGGCTATACATATCCATCTGTCTGGGCAATAAAGCATGATCATTTCATCTCCACTGTCATCCTGTTACGGTTTCATCTAAGTGGTCACAGCCCATCTGCTGGTTGCTGGTGACAATTGATCCCTTATTGATTCATTGAAATGTTTAATGACAATCAAGGTCAATTAATTAACCATTTGCTTGGTGTTTCAATTACCCTGGGCTAATTTAAGTCCACTGATTAATTCTGGGTCCCCAATGGTGGAAATGAACCGCAATGTCAATGGCGGGATTAAGGGCACAACAATGGATGACAGATGACTGACAGAGCACTGAGTGGCTTTGGAAAGCTGTCCTGATGTTCGTATTGTAGATTTTAATGAGTGCATTGTGTTAACGGACTCCAAAGATGAACTGACCATATTGCTGCAATTTATTTTGACTACCACTGGAACATATTGAACAATTTCTTGTTATTTTTGTGAGGTCAACCTTGCCAAAGGACAAAGGCTGAGTGGCTGTATAGCCCGGTATTCATATCACAGATATGTGAGCCTGTCAATTAGAACAACAGGAAACCTAACAGTGTGAGTATGTGGGGGGGAATATACTTCAATTAAGCTTCTTGTTGTGATAAATCTTTAACAAGTAAACACTAAGGCCAGCAGGTAATCAGCATATCTTGAACGCTCAGGTTTACCTGGAGAGGATCGTTTTAAGAGGGGGCGATTCACCTCCTTTTGGGGGCCTCTTTTTAGTGCTGTGCCATACTGCACATTCTGGTATTGAGGTTTTGGTATAAAGGCAATATGAATCCTCATCAATTTGCAAATTCTGAACACATTTTAAGGACCACTAAATCACTGTGATTTTTACTTTTGTGCTGTCTTCTTTGGAGACCTTGAATATAAATGCACCTGTCTCTAAAGCACTTTGGGTTAGCTTCTGTTGTTTAACTACGCTATAGACTGTAAATAACATAGACGAGACAATCAACAAAGGTTTCATAATTCATGTTTGAGGTATACTTTTTCATTTCCTGGAAAAATTATTTCGTTATTTCGTTTACATACTGAACTTTATCGATAGAAACCAAGTATCTCTTTTTTCACCCATAGTTCACTAACGCCACAGTTACCACAGCCAGTTGGAGTCCCTCTCTTTAAAATTTAAACTAAAGTTTGAATTTTATGCAAAAGATAGCTTCATACATCATTTCTTCACTTTTCTTTACCACTTAATAGAATATTGATAGAATATGGTCATGGGTGGAAACAGGAAAAGTGGTAGGGCATTTGTGTGTGTATTTCTGTAACTGTGTATTCAGCAAATGATGTCAGCAAAACCTATAGTGACTGTTTGGAGGTATAATGTTGGCCACCTGACACAAAAGAGAGTTTGCAGGGTTTGCCGTTTCCTCACATTCTCTGCCAAGTTTGGCTAAACTGGAGATTTGCATTGAAATCTGTTGGATGATGTGAGGATCTATTGTTTCTGCTTCTAAGTGTCTTTCCATAAATCCGGTTAAAGGTTTTTTTTTTCTACCCCACATCTTATAATAATACACTCCTTACTCCTTATACAAAGATAAACACAAACAAGCACATCTTTATTTCCACCTTTGTCTCCCACGTCCTTCACCCGCTGCTTAATCTCAGTGTTTGGTGACATCAGTGTTGCTCTGTGTTTGCTATCAAATACAGACCTCATCTATCAGCCCTCCTGGCCTGTGAGAAAGTCCCGCAGTCAGCAAGTGGATGTGTGTGCATGCGGTACCAGGAGGGTGTGTGTGTGTGTTTTCTCCTGGCTATGCCAAGATAAAAATCAATAAGCTGTAAGTGGTGAATTTAATCTCTTGCTATCTTGAGTTCGAACTTATCAGTGTTTCCCGTGTTAGATTAAAAAGTATCTCAGACCTGTTTTCTCAGACCGAAAAGGGCAACGTGTATATGGGGGTAAACATCTAAATATCTACAAATAATTTGGGGGATTTTTCTTTTGGAACTTGATCTCTTGTTTTAGAATAAAGCAAGGGAGTTCAAAGACTCTCATAGTTTGGTAAGTGAATTAAATCTTCCCCATACTAGAGCTGACCTGTTAAGAGAAAAGCAATAATATACATAATTAATGAGGATATAAATACATGATCTACTTTTCATCTAAATGTATTTAGCATTATATCTATCATATACATTAACTAAAAATGACTGAAAAGCATTTACTTTAAGATGGTTTGTTTGTTTTCTGATTTTTTAAAATCTCAGTTTTAATTTTCATCAGAATCCGAATCAGAATACTTCATTGATCCCTAGGGGAAATTATGTTGGTTACAGTGCAAACAGACAATGCAAGAAGTAAGAAATAGCACAATATATGCAATATATACATACATATAAGTCACTTACTAATAAATATCTGAATAAGAAAGAAGAGCATGTGCAAAAAGGGTGTAGCTATTATTAGTATACAGTGTGTTAGGTGGATGAGTTGTACAGGGAGATGGCCACAGACAGGAATGATTTCCTGTGTGTGGCAGTGGTGCTTTTTGGTAATCTCAGTCTCTCACTGAACGTGCTCCTGTGGCTAGCCAGCATGTCATGAAGTGTGTGGGAGGAATTATCCAACATTGTCTTTATCTTGGACAACATTCGCCTCTCCGACACCACCTTAAGAGAGTCCACCTCCATCCCCACAACATTGCTGGCCTTGGGATCAGTTTACTTAGTCTGTTGGCATCTGTGACCCTCAACCTGCTGCCCCAGCATGCAACAGCGTAAAGGATAGCACTGGCCACAACAGACTGGTAGAATATCCTAAGCATTGTCCAACAGATGTTGAAGGACCTCAGCTGCCTTAGAAAATAGAGTCGACTCTGGACCTTCCTGTAAAGTGCTGTGGTGTTTAACCCGTCTCTTCTGTGTCAACATAGCTCCAAGAAACTTGTAGTTAAGTCTCTGTAATGAACACACAGCGCATTTTCTTGATCACTGTAGTGGTAATCAGATTACTGTCACACTCTTACATGGCGGTAGTAACTTAAAAAGTTTTGGTAGGGTCATGTCTTGACCTTTTTTTACCAGCAGGAGGCGGTGCCCGTCCGCGTAGGGCCTGATGAAATTAAACACTGCTGTCTCTCCACAGTAACACTTATTCCCCTCATCTAGTTCCAGCATGTCATTTTATACCTGTGTGTGTGTGTGCGCGCGCGCTTGTGTGTATTAGTGTGCTTTTCTGATTAAGAAAAGCACACTAATACATCTGGGGCGCACAATCTTGTGAATAAGGACATTTTGGAAACACTTTTAGGGGACCTAATTCTTTAAAGGATATTTGAGGGCATGTGCTTGAAGAATAACGCTTTGAATTTTGTTTCATCTCACAGGTAGCTTTTGCTCATGTCTTCACTCAAGGTATCAATTTACATGTTGTGCGCAAAGACGCTAGCACTGTGTCCTATATTTCATAACATCAGTCTTTGAGTTCCTATGGAGACTGCAGCCTGCCTCCACCCTCGCTTTCCCTTTACACAGCAGTAAGAATTACAAAATTAAGTTAACTCTGTAAATATTATTTATGACCCTAGGAAATGAGTTTTTGTTGGTAAAAGCCTTATCAGATGTGAAGTTTATTTATTTTGTTGCAGGGAACCAGGCAACTTATAGTAAGTGTTCAAGTGTTTCAGATACCAGAAGGGGGCAATAGAGGTCCATTCCCAGGTGGTATTCCCCAAATGCTAAATGGTCTTTTCTCCATCCAGAGAGCTCTCTTTCCCTCCCTCTTAATCAGAAAGGCACACTAATACACACAAGCGCGCGTGCACACACACACACACACACACACACACACACACACACACACACACACACACACACACACACACAGAAAGAAAGAGAAATCACATCGCTCCTCCTAGGGATATGCCAAGGGAGAATATCGCTCCAACCTAAGAGGAAACATGAGGAGTTTGCTTCAGGTAGGCTGTGCAAAACTTGACGTTGGTTCAGCAATGGTCGCTCATTCCACTACCCTTTCCACCTATGTTAAAACAAGCAATCAAACAATTGACCAACGACTCCAACACGTGTTGCCATGGATACATCTAAAATTAACGGTACTTTTTAAAATCTGTGTGTGTGTGTGTGCTCACCAGATGCAGATTCCTGAAGGTGTTGCAATTTCATGTATCTGTGCACTTTCCCGTCAGTGCGCTAAAGGTCAAACGCTTCCTCGTATTTTGTCACAGCTGCAACTGCATGGCATCCTCCCACATAAACCACTGGGTTGTGCATGTGTGCACGTCTGCATGTGTGCACTTATGTGACATGAGGAATGAGTGTGCTTCAAACCAAAAACAAAGGTAAGAGTAAAAATAGCACCCAGGGCAGCCACAGCTTGAGAGAATGACAAATGTGTAAAAGCAGGGGTGTTAGTGGTGGTGGTGGGGGTATTCACGTGATTCACATGAATTATGATTGGTAATGATTGGACAAAATGTTACCCTTAGATAAGGTTCAGAAATATATTACTTTAGCATAAACTTTTTGATCAAATTAAAAAATTAAGTCGTGCAAAAAAACAGGCACGCCTTTCTGACCTGAAATTCACAGACAGCACCTTACAGTAAAAAACAAACAAACAACTAATTGAAATGGAAAAAAGAAGTAAAACTATTTTCTTGTCCTTGTCCACAAACATACAATATGCTTAACAGTGTCTTTTTTTTTGTTTGTTTGTTTTCTTTTCTTTCTTTCTTTCTTTTTTGTGTGTGTGTATTTTGGACACTTCACACTGCCCACTACTTTCATTTCCCCTGGAAACTGTGAACTCTGGGTTGTTCAAAGATCATATGACCTTTGTAACAAAGTTGCTATCATTGCTAATATTGGAGTCATTGTGAGTTCCTGAGAAAACTCCCACTCTGTCTTTTCAGGTATCTATCTATCTATTTATGTTGAAGTTGTTCTCTTACAACTGTAAAATAGGAGCAACAAGGTAACACTAACAGCCTACAGAGAAGGATTTACAAACCATAGCACATCTGAAGAAAGCACAGTCCTGATGCCTCTGCACTGATGCAGCAGTAACTGGATTTTTTTCAACTTAAATGTCATTTATTTAATTAGACCTTGATTACTATAGAAATGCTGCACTAAATTATATCTACTTTGGAAAAATCTTTTTTTTTAACTTTCACTGTTGTGTAGTCTCATATTGTTCCATGGGAATTATGCATATGTATTTATCTATTTTTACTGATTATAAGAGCTCCTCTGAAGTTTATGAAGAACTGACTAGCATGAGGGGTGGTTCTCTCTACAGCAATGACAGCTGACAACTCATCTATTTTCCTTATCTGGGCTGAGATGATAGTAGACTAAGGTACCTCGGACATCCTTCCCCCAAATTCTCCAGCACTTCCTGGGAAATTGTTCCTAGGGCAAGAAGGATATCTAATCCCAACACTCATAGAGCAAGCACTTGTCTGTGTAATTGTTGGAGGGTTTTTTTTTTGTACAATTATGAGTTCTATAATCTTAAAATATAAAAACGCCTTCAGGTGGTTCTTGTGGTGATATAAATAAAATTGAACTGAACTGAAATCAGAAATGGGTCTTGTTGAACCAGTAGGGCAGGATATATCCCTATTTCCATTGCCAAGAAATAACCCAAACCAGAAAAAAAACCAAATTTCTGCTCAAATAATGACATTGCTCACAACCATGTCAAAGTGTGAAATGTGCACCCCGTCTTTTCACATCGCCTACCTCCCTCTTTATGTGTCTGTGTGTGCAACCTCCATGAGTGCCTGCGTTGACTTGCACTAATGGCCAGTCCTCGGCTGCTGCTGCTGCACTGCCTGGTGGGGCTTGCACAGACTCAGGTGACATCATACCCTCCTGCCACATCCACACGGGCCTGGTGCCACTCTGCTTTTGCCCCCTCTTTTAGAGCAACCCTCTCTATGAGGGCTTTCATGTCTACTAGGCCATGTCATGGGTTTAAGTATGAGTTCATTTCCCAGGCTGGAGTCCAGGGGATGTTTAATTTGGCCCCAGGCGCTAATCATTTCACTGAAGTGGAGGTGATGGCGATGTGTTTATATACACTGCTCATTTTAGGGAAGTACACGGACTCTAAATGCACATGCATTTGCCAACGTAGCTAGCATGCATCTGATTAGAAAAATTTTCACACTTTTTAAAGACCAGTGAGCAAAGTTGTTATTAGTTCCGTGTGCTTTTTGTGGAAAACAAGGACAAACGTGGATCGTCTTTCTTGAAGTTAACACGGCAAGTACAGGGCGTGCATGCAATTAAGGACTTAAGCACTTACGTAATATGCATGTGGTGCAAATGTGTGAATGGCAGGGGTACAAAAGTTGTTGTTTTGTGCCTCACAAACACACCTGAACAGAAGTCTAAAGCATTAAAAGACTCAACGAAATACTAAATGCTCCTTGCCCAACTCTGACATTTATGCCAACCTTAACCTAACCGCAATGAACATTATTACAAAACCAATATTCACATTTAATATGATTTAGATTCAGACAGATTTATGGTCCCACATTACACACATAAATACACAGAGACACACACACACACATATAAACATATCAAGGATACGCTTAAAATTTACTCCCAGTTTCCCACCCCTTCCTCTGTCTACTATGTGTTATTTCATTGAAAAGGTTGTGATAAGTGAAATCACACTAAAAATGTGAACCCTGCCCTCATGACTCAACTTACACGCAAACGCAGCATTGAGTCAATGCCACCAAACAAAGATGACATCATCTCACAATGTGTGTTCAAAGGGGAGGGGAGGGGGCATCTGCAAGTGGTGTGACTACTGTTTGGTCATTTAGTGTGTGTGTGTGTGTGTGTGTGTGTGTGTGTGTGTGTGTGTGTGTGTGTGTGTGTGTGTGTGTGTGCGTGCATTGGTGTGAGTGTCTGAGAGGTGTGTCTGTCCATGTGCATCTGGTTGTATGTGATTGCATGCCTTCACATCTTAACCCCCCACATGTGTGAGAGCATGCGAGTGCGATTCGGGATGACGCTGAGGAAGAAGCAGACTATGATTCACCACCCATCTGAAAGAGGTGACTCTCCAGGTGTGTGTCAGCTTTTTCCCGCCAAAATTCCCCCCCATTGTTTGTTCATCCTCCTCCCCCACCGGTGTACCACACTCCTTCTCCTCCTACAACCTCCCACCTTCTTTTCTCTTCTTAGGCTTCATTCTATCTCTGCTGACCTTTGACCTCATGCTCCCGTTGACCCAAGAGGCCGGGAGAAGTAACTCAGAGTGTGCCTCTGGACAGAAAAAGAGCTTGCATAAGTGTGTGCAAATGCATTATGAATAAATTATTTTTTAGGGTGTCAGCTTGTTAATATAAATTTCTGTGTTCAAGTAAGGAGCTTTTTAGTTCAGTCAGTATTTTTACACTTTGGAGACTGTGCAGATGTTAAGAAGTGTGCAGAAAATGGAAAACATTACAAATCCTGTCTTTTAAATTCACAGGCACTTTTCCACCCCTTTTCTTTCTGTTTTCCCTCGCAAAATATGATAAATAATAAAAACACGATAAAGCCAAAAACATATCACAATGTAATGACACAAAAATAATCAAAAACGTTCAACCGTATACTTCATTTATAAACCAGATACACAGCGGGTTAATCTTTTTGTGTGACTCAATCAGCATTCTTCTAAAAAGAAAAACCTGAAAGAGCAAGCATGGAGTAGAGTTGGGAACATGGCAAGGACATCACCTAGATGGGTGGAGGGGAATGGAAAAGTGTCAAGGAAAGGAGAAAATAAAATTTCATTTCTTTGAGGGTATTAAATAAAAGTATATTAAATAAAAGTACAAGTAATAAAATTATTTGTTGATACATACGATGAAAGATTCTTCCACCTTCGCTGCTGAATAGACATAAATTGCAGGTGTGATGAGATCTATAGCATATGTGCTATAGAACTGAGTTAGGTTAAAGAGAAGGAAATAACAAGAATAGGAAACAGATATACTCTATCTCTGTTCACTACAACACAAGTGGAGTTGGCACTCGGCAACAACAGCAACAGAGAGTTGAATTTCCCAGTCAGGAGCCATTTTTCATTCATTCATTTCATTTATGCAACAAAATTACAGTCAGCTGAAAATGTAAAAATCAGCTGCTCAATGTTGTGCCTCATATTAAAGTAGAGGCAAGAATTTGCATGATTTGTGTAATGTCATGTAATTTTGGGTTAGCATGGAATAGCATGGTTTTGGTAGAACAGTATTGATTCTGCCTTGTTAAATAGTACTGAAAATGTTGCTATCGAGCCCTTAAATACAGGGTCAGTACTGGTGATACTAATACTTTTAGCCTTTAAAGCCTTATAAAGCTTATGAAGATGAGAGCAGTGTGTCATGATTAATGAGGCAAATCACCATTAATTTGCAAAATTGGAACAAATTTTAATAGCCACTAAATCATTGTGATTTTTACTTTTGTCAACAATTAGTTCAGTCATGCTTCATATATTTTGAAACTGGGTTTTTTTGGACACCTGCCTGTCTCTAAAGCACTTGAGTTTAACTTCTGTTGTTTAAATGTGTTAAAATAAATAATAAAGACGAGCACACTTTTAAGGCTTGAAAATAGAACGCGTTGCTGTTACTGGAGATCAGGGCTTGTTTCTTCCAAATATCAGAGTCAACTTTACTTGGCCAAGTTTGTGCACACAAACAAGGAATTTGCTCTCTTCACACAAAAATAGGCAGAACACACTATATATAATAGATGAAATTAAGGTAAAAAAACAAGTTACAGAAAGTCTTAAGGAACTATACAACTATAAGTGCAAAACTATTGGATACAAAAGCATTACAATATTACATAGTTTTACATATTGTTGTCGCTGTAGTATAAGTATTAATAATAATCATATTAGAATTGAGGGCAAAAGAATGAACGAATGATGAAAAGAGGTAGGAAAAATGGAGAAAGCAGAAGCGAGAAGAAGTAAAGTCATGACCGTGTAAACAAACTTATCAGATGGGTTTATGGTTAAATTATGCCATGTCGCTTTACTTCATTTCGCAATTTCAAGTCCACTGAATCACTCATTGTTGTAAGACGTTGCAAGTTAAACAGGGTTATCGGTAATGTCATGTAAATGGCCTCATTGCCATGGGAAATAAAAGACAAATAGCCATCTTTAGGGTTTTGCAGTTTACGAGGACTTGAAAAATGCATGCGCACATACTTTAGCAACATGCATTTTGTTTTTTTCAGAGACACTCAGTGACTCATACAAAGTCACTGCTTTTGACTGCACATCCATACAAGAGAGTGGTGCCTCTCAGAGCAAACATATAATTGTCAAAGCCTCTCGCTCCTCGACACTTACTCTTTGCTTGTTTGAAACTCCACTGAATAATCTTGACCTCCTGGGTTCAGGAAAGACGCACAAGAGCCAGTCATATGATGTCATCAGGGTCAAAGGGCAGGATTGTGTAGCCTACACAGCCAGACCAGCAGCGGTCTTCGAACAAGCCCTGGCTTTATTCATCCTGACCTCCTGGAACAGTTACAGGATCCTAGAGACACAAAGAAGTTGAAGCCAGAAACACACAATGACTAATTTTCTACTCACTTTAAACAACAAATATATCTGTGTCCACAGCTTCTTTCCACTGCAAAGAAATCAACACAAAGAATAACAACAAAAAGGCTAGGTCAAGGCAAAACTGGTTTTTGTGGCAAGTTTTAAACATATAAAAGTGTTGATCTTTTTAAGGTCCAAGGTTCACGTTTTATGTGCCACATAAAATTTAGTGGAAATAAATGTTTCATTGACTAGCTGAAAGTCGCCTTCACAATGCTCACATTAAAAATAGATAAATAAATCAAAGTCCAAAACAAAGTAAGTTATAATCTTACTATTATGCTCATCTAGTTTAAGAATTGCAACAACAATCAGGATTTAATTTGGCTATATTTTGCTTTTGTGGGGGGGATTTTTGCCTTTTTTTTATCTAGCATTACTTTTATCTAGTAGACATTTATGTAAAATAACAAAATAACATATTGGGGGGCAAAATCTAAAGAACATGACAGAGCTGTAAGAGAGACACACAAGAGGTAAGAGATATGGCAGGAGATGGGTGTGGCCCACCTCTCTCTTCACACAAAGTCCTATTGTTCCCTGAGCCGTGCACATGCCAACAATGGGTTTGAGTGACAGACGGCTACCAAAACCAGAGGATAGGCAATGGCATCTTTGTTTCCCCGGCTCATATTGTGGTGGACAAAGAGTGCTCTGCAACTGGCAGAGTTGGGGGAGGCTACTTTGTAAGTGTAGTTTTACATCAGCCACTTCGCACTGGGAGAATTGGTCACTACGGTTGGGGTGGGCAGGTGGGGGGAACCAAACAAATATTACAATGATTAGTCACACTGAGAAATGTATATTTTGGACATTTGCACATTGATAGGTTTTCAATGGGCTATGTGTATGTGTGTGGGGGTATACTGGTTTTCACTAACATTACATTAATGCTTGTACTACTTAAATTATCTTTTAACTATTACTAAACCAAAAACCTGATCTAAATTATAAATAAAACAAAAAAAAAAACTTGATGTAAAATCCTGACTCATAAATATCCTTTAAATGAACTCAGCTGATGCTTATAGAGAGACGAGTAAATGAATGTTAAATTTGTGGGACTGTTTTAAAATCACAATTACTGTAGTTTGGCCTGTCTTAGGTGTAACGTGATCCCACGTTGTTGCATCGGAATGAAACATATGAAGGATAGCAAAAATGAGTGAGCACTTGGTGCGCCTTGTGAAATTGTCTCATGTGCAAATATTGTGCTTTGCGTGAAGTTCCGTAACTGGTCAGGTTACACAACAATGCTTCTAACGGTGCTGATCAGATGCAGACAGAGACAGAACTGGATAAACTGGATTAGTGTACTCGGCATGCTAATTATAGTATATCCAACCTTAGCAAATGTATTTAAGGTTTAACCGTTATTTACTGATCGTTTTCAAAGCAAATCTTTTCCAGTTCTACAAACAAACGAACACCATGAGCCAGTTCATACCCTCAGATTCAGTTTGAAAGTTGAGGCTTGACTCAAAAGGAGATTGTCCTTTTGCTTTCATCGATCTACTGTCACAGTCCTGTTATTTTGTTGTCTTTGTTCTGGTACTTTATGTTTCTCAATGAATTCATGTTTGTTTCTGTGTTCTAACGCCTTCACGTTTCAGTTGCAAATATCTTTTGGTTTCTTCTTTTGTAAAGTGTATTGTTTGTTTGCTTTCACCTGTTTGTTACTTTCACCTGTGGCTTGTTCCCTTCTTTGTGTCTCACTGTCCCGTCTTAGTCTGATCATCCATTTTACTCGCTTGTAGGGATGGGTACCGGTGTCCGGTGCCATGATGGCACCGATTCTGACATAAACGGTAGTAACCAGACCGAAAAGCAGCGCACATTTCGGTGCTTTATTTCGGTGCTTTTTTTTCCTGAGCTGTGATACACTTTAGATTCTAGCCAATCATTTTACGTTTCCGAGGATAGTAGGCGGGGCCAGGTACGTGCGTTCTTTTAGAGCAGAGCTACAGATTAAAAATGGCCAAGGCGAAGCGGTCAAAAGTCTGGCTGTACTTCACAGCAAAATATGCAAACTCAGCAGCCTGCAACAAGTGCTTTAAGGTGATACTGTGATACTGTCAAAGGAGGTAACACCTGAAATCCGATGAAACACCTGGCGACGTATAGAGTTTTTTTTAAAAGCCCAGAAATGCGCCGTATGATAGCTTGCTGCGAGACCTCTGACCGAGCACATCTACTGTGCGTGGGTTGCCTGTTATCGGACCCGGAGTTAGCAATATCCCCCAAAAACCCCAAAGAGGAGAGTCCTGGCCCCTAGCCCTGCCAGTGTAGCAGAAATGATGATGGCAGCAGCAGCCGTTCTTCTCTGCGTGAGTAGCTTAATGTTGTTCATGTGTAATTTACGTTGCGTAGGCTAACCACGTTATTACATTAATGCATGTAAGGTGAACTAGCAAACATCATCATAGCTACATGCGGCTGTCTTCTTGTTTGATGGCAGATACTCCCTTCACCCTGGCCAAAAAGGCTAAAATGACTAAAGAAAAAGAGGGAAACAGTTAAACATGAGAGGTTTTTGGACAAAGTTTGTGTTTTTTCCATTGATTAAGCACTGCTTCCAACCAAGAGTGATACCATATATGCCCCATAGCTGCAGAAAAGGCTAACTTTGTTATCTTTTTACAAAAAACCAGTTGAACATGAGAGGTTTTTGGACCAATTTTGTGTTCTCCATTCTTTAAGCACCGGTTTGAGCACCGTTTGAGCACCGGCACCGTTTCAAAAGTACCGATTTGGCACCGGTATCGGATAAAACCTAAACGATACCCATCCCTACTCGCTTGTGTGAAGAAAGTTCAACATAGCTGGGCTTTCTTTCTGTTAGCTAGCTCAACAAAACCTGTAACAGAACACATATCACGATGGTGTTTATTAACTTTCTTTGTTACTCCGTGCTCTGTGCCTACTCATGGGTTTTCTAATGCATTAGACTGGATCAGTACTTCTCCTCAATACTCAAAAAAGGGGGGAGGGGAGACAAAAACTAAAAATGGACTGATCAATTTTCTAATGTGTTCTACAAAGTGCAATTCCAGCAGTGTAAAAAACAGCAGCAGATTAGCACCAAGCACAAAAACACATCTTTTTTTTCTGAATGACCAACTAAATGCATGACCATTTCAGTGACAATGTGAGTCACAGTTTAAACTGTGGATTTTGCAGGTTATAAAATATATTCCTTCATCAGGTGATTTATATCGCACTTAGATGATAAAAGAAAAAATAAAAGTGTTCTGTGTCTGTTTGCTTGATAGTTGCTCCCAACCAGGGTATGTGTTTTGCATAAGTTACCAGGGTGATCTAGCCTGATCTGCCTTTGTCACACTGTACAGTACCTCCAAATTCAGGCTCAACGCATCTTGCTAACCCATTCATCTTGCTTCATAGTGCACCCATCTGATATTCTGTCATCCTGTCAGTGCTGGATTTTGACTTCTGATTGCTCCACAGCACATCTTAACACCCAATATCGAAGAACAACCTGAAGACGTAATGTAGAAACAGTTACTTACAAAGTCTCAGTTGTTTTGTTTTTTTATACAGTATCATCTTTTTTTGTGTTTCGGATGTTGTTTCAATCATTGTTGTGGCAAGTCTTCTTTTGCTATTCATTTTATTTCCTTCACCACCACCACCTACCTTCCTGTCTTAATTTACTTTTGGAGCATGTATAAACAGATTCTTTTATATATGTATTAGAGTTAACCAGCTTATTTAACGTCATGCCACCTAGGTGTTAGATAGCATGTGAAAAGTCATGAGAAATCTGAATGAGAATTTTCACACATGTACTAAAATGCTGAACTTTGTGGGACATTACACAACGTCTGGGTGATTTCACCAAGGAGATTCATGTCACACATATATTGGTACCTTTCTTGTCAAAACCACACAGAGAATTTCTATCAGTGCAACTGTAGCAGATGCAGATGTTCTCCTGCTGTTTTCTGCATATGAGAAAAGTTTGGACAATGTCCCGCCCTGATTCTCCTGGCATTTTCATTTGTGAAAACAGCTTGAGTGCAGTCATTATCAGAAAAGCGCTGTCCTGTCTATGAGGGTACAAATTTGTAGCAACCATCTGCCAAAGAGTGTGAAGACACAGTGACACTATGTGCATGAGGGAATTCATCAAAAAGTGCTTCTGTGGGGGACAACTTGGTAACACCAGAGCACATCTTTTGATAGCATTCACTAAACCATGACACAGCTGGTGGCAAAATCTACTGCCCCTTCTCTCCTCACTATCCTCATCCCCCCACTCCACCTCTGTTTCACTCATCTTGCTGATCCTGCGGATTCCGTCTGGGCAAACTCCCCCCGTCAGATGTGGCCCAGCCGAGTGTGGTGGAGCTTGCCTGGTTTTACGCAGTGGGGACCAGCGGAGACTATTGTGCATAATCTTGCAACGCAGCAGGTAGCCGGCAGAAGCCGCATGTCGGGAGCCTTTGAAGAGAAGTCGATAGGGGCCAAGTGTGTGGGGATAGTTGGGGTGTACAGAGTAGAAAGGGAGGAGGCAGGGGGACTGAGTGGAAGCCCCCAAAGAGGCAGTTTAATAAAGATATTTAATACCTCAGAGAGGCCCTGCTTTGACTCTTTTGAAGGAACATGGAGATGAAAAAGAGGGCCAGGCTGAGTGTACACCCCAAACCAACAAGAGAAGGGAGGAAAAAGAGGAGGGGTAGGGGAGCTAAGAATGAGGGTAGAGAAGACAAATGACTGGATTGAGCGTAGTACAGTCTTTAATAACTGTTGACATTGACAGATCTAAAATCTAGCAAATTAATTAATTAATTATGATCATTTAGCAATAGTGGCTTCTACTTTTAATGCACACTTCAGTCGTAATGTCTTTTAACTTAAGTAAGGCTGGACCCTTGCTCTTTTGATTGCTCATTAACACAGAGTGTATCAACAGCAGTCATCCGATTTCAGCAGGCTATCTTTTGAAAGTTATAGAAATTTAAAAAACATAGTGGAATATAAAGTTTTAGATTTCTACTATTTAGATGAAATCTGACCCCACAGATATTTTTTGGTTTTAAAATATGCAACATTTAATTTATTTACAACCAGCATTCATGGACCAATGTTAATGGATTTGGTTTAACTTTTAGAAGACAGGAAAGATATAGACTAGGGATGTGCACTAGGTAACTAGGTGAGCAGTCATTGCTATTGCCACTACTAGTAGTTTAATCCAATTGTTAACATTTTAATTGATACCCAATGGCAGTAAATTGTTGTGGAGCTGCAGTCCCGACATTGTTATAGAAAAACGCCTAAACTCTGGTAATCAAGACCTGAAGGTGTTGTTAGGCTTTTTATTTTTAGGTATTCTGAAGGCGGATACATGCGAGATGAGCTTTCTGCGATGGGTCGCTCTGGTCTCCCTTAGAGATGTGTTGATGAGTTCAGTCATTCAGGAGAGTAGGCTCAGAGTAGAGTTGCTGTACTCCTCCACAATGTAGTATAACTTGCACTGTTTCTAATGCGAAATGCAAAGTGCCACAAAGTTAAGCACCATTTAAAGTATAAATAATAATTGAAGAATGTGATTAATGTGTAGAAATTTGTGTAGAAACTCCTGAAGACAAGGTCCTCAAGTTGAAATTAACATCTAGTATTTCTATTTCTAGTTTCATAATAGTTGGTTAGTCTTCTCCCCCCACCCCAAAAGTTGCTCAAACATTTCAGCTAATTTGACATGTTTTATGGCAATACATTTCCCAGTGCAGCTTTGTACAGACAAATACACAAACTTCTACTGCCTAGCCAACTTTTGAGTGCCCCACCAGCTGAAAGAGCCTTGTTGTTTCATATAGTGACTGTGGGCAGAATTTTCAATCCATGACCATGCTTGATGCGCAATATTGGACAGCAGCAAGGCATTGTGCCCCCCAGCGCCAACCCTCCTCCATATTCATAGAAACAGGATGGAATCTAATAAACGTAGGCTTAGGAGAATCAGTTGTCTCACATGGGAAAATCAGCTAATTGTCTAGCATTGTAGGGAAACAATGCCTCAACTATGAGAGCGTGGAAACTGTTGAGAACGTAAAGAACGCAGACAAGATTGGGTATATTCGTGTGAATTCGCATCCACGCTGAGAAGTGGCTGAAGGTGGACACTTCGAGTATTTCCATGCTCAAATTTCCCATTTATGCAGATCTTTTGAATCTATCCAACGTCATTAAAAATGACCCCACAGATTGCTTTTGTAAGGAATCTCTAAGAAACTCACAGTGAATTTTACTGTTAAGGAGCATCAAGAAAGGACACATCTGATGACACAATGCCCCAACGTCCACATTTGAAGTTGGGTTTCTTTTCATCCATCCATCCATCCATTCGCTTCTACTTATCCTTTTTCAGGGTCGCGGGGGGCGCTGGAGCCTATCCCAGCTGTCATAGGGCGAGAGGCGGGGTACACCCTGGACAGGTCGCCAGTCTGTCGCAGGGCCAACACACAGGGACAGACAACCATTCGCACTCACATTCATTCGCACATTCAAACCTAGTGGCAATTTGGATTATCCAATGGCAGCTCGGTGGCACGGTGGTTAGCACTGTTGCCGCACCGCAAGAAGGTCCTGAGTTCAATTCCATCATCAGGCCGGGGTCTTTCTGTGTGGAGTTTGCATGTTCTCCCCGTGTTTGTGTGGGTTCCCTCCGGGTACTCCGGCTTCCTCCCACCGTCCAAAGACATGCAACTTGTGAGGGTTTCTTTTCATTATTAAAAAAAACAAACAAAAAAAATCCTTAGTGCTGTGTTTGTTATTGCAACCAAGAAAAAGGTTCAAACAACCTTTCTCTGGTAAAGTGTATTTGGCAATGCAATTTACCAGAGTATCTTCCAATAAAAGGGCTTATAGCAGTTTACCATAGGCGTCTCATGTTACTGGTGCACTGCTGGAACGCTTTAATGCCTTACAGAAACAATAGTCAATAGTTAAATGTAGATTTATTAGTCTAATTATTAATTAGAAATAATATCCATGTAGATTTCGGCAGAATCTTTCCTTTGTCTCCCGCAAACACAAAGTAGGAGTTTGTGAAAAGCGTTTTACTGTCCTCGAAAAAGGAAGTCTTTGTTCCAGTCCAAAGACACATGAACTCCTTCATGCTTTTTATTCATGATGTACTGTGCAGAGTTACATTAGTTTTGTCCCTCTAGCATAACCCAGATACGCACAACTGACTTTTCATGTGTGTTTTCCTTGTTAACTGGGGAAAGAAATCAGTGGTTAGTTTATGAAGTTACACTTCAAACAAAATGTAAAATCGTAAAATAAATAAAATTATTTGTTTCTTTTTAGAGCAAAATGTTGTACTTTCTTAATAAGTTTGTTTCTTGGATGACTGTATAACAGGCCGCACGGTTACCGGTCAGGTTTAACACAGAACAATTTTTACTGTGCACATATTATACAGGAGATGCCGGACTAGAGCAGCGCAGATACTGAAGGACCCGTCCCATCCTGGCAACAAACTGTTCCAACTTCTGCAATCTGGTAGAAGGTTCCGCATCTTCCGGGCAAGGACAGAGAGACTCAAGAGGAGCTTCTATCCCCAAGCCATCCGTGCCCTAAACACACACACCCGCCCTCTCACATCATCTATAATTGACTGAGTCAGGACTCTTCCAGACACTAAACCAAGGCACAATGTACATTTCAATTCCTTTAATTTTAAATATGTATATATTGTCTATCCTGTAAAATAGTCAGATGTCTATTCATATTAATGTACAGAATTCACCTGCTTGCTGCTACTACTGCACATTCACCCAATGTATATACTATATATATATACATATATATATATAATGTTCTTCCTCTACACCCCCCCCCCCCCCCCCCAATTTTTTTGCACATGTCGAGGAGCGTGTCAGGCTACATTTCACTGTGTGTTATACTTGTATAACTATGCATGTGACAAATAAAGAACCTTGAACCTTATACATATAACTTTTACTATACATAGAAATTCCCCCTGAAGATTGTTGAAAGAGGAACAACAGTGTTTGTGGTTTAGATGCACTGCCTCAAGAGTACATCACAGCATTTTCACTGACCTAAAACCCTTCATGACAAATGATGATCAACACTGTGTACAATAAGATATATATATATAACAGTGGCCACACATTCTTTTCTGTGTTATGATTTTGTCTGTTTCTCTGAAAACGATTCAACTCAAACCACAGAAATGACTGATTAACCCAACGAATTAATGAAAAACGCATGATAATAAAGACCTATAATGTTAATACAACCAAAATGACTTTCTAATCACATCTTTGTTGTAATGCATGGAAATCACATCAGTGCCGATGTTCAACATAAGGCACGTGATAACCTAGTTTTCTGCTCCATCCTTGTAGGTTTCAGCTCACTAAACTTGGCCCCTCTGTGGCACGCACAACCTATTTATCACCTTTAGGATCGAAATGACCTAGTTAACCGAGGATCCCATGACTGAAACCGCTCAAACTCTCACTTTCCTCCCCCGTTGAATGCTGATTTGTTACCTAGTAATCTCATTTAGCCCCAGGGCGAGTATTCTGCCCATATCACATTTCCTGTAGAGTTGGGACGTGTGTTGTGTTTACAGTTTTTAAAATGTTGCAACTGTTCTGTGGTTGAATACAGGAATCATTTAAAGAGGTTGATCTCCAGAAAAAGTTTCCCCAGTCTTTTGATAAACAGAATTATGACTGGTGAGATAGCTGAAGTAGTGAGGCATCAATTGTTTTTTCCATTTTTAATGAGTCACAACCTGGAAAATTGCATAACACTCATTATATCACAAAAGAAAAGTTACCAGCAAAGTCTCACAGAGCTCTTATACAACAAATCAGAGCAACACACCTGCATTTCCAATCTATGGTTACAAAGTCTTCACTTTCTGTCAAAGCAGCATACAACAAACAGGTAGTAACCTCTTATATAAACTGCCCTGACTATCACCAAAATACCTCTCTCCAACTCGTCGAGATGCAGCAGAGATATTGTAACCTGAATGGCCCTGTGTCCACTGTGATGTTGGCTGCTGAATTCTCTCATTGTGGGACTAATGGAGGAAGAGATAAGATTTTTTTGGTACTGTTTAACACCGCAGTCCCCTTGGCTCCAGCACTTGTGGTTGGCCAATGGGCTGTCTGGCTGGAGGCAGGGAGGTGTAGGGTTACGAGACGAGTAGAACAATGGGGCCGAGTGCCTGAGTCAGCACTATCTCGCTGCTCCGCTCTCCCTACTCTCCCTGCTCACCCGTTTTTTTCCCTCCAACAAATCTCGCCAGCCAATCGCAGCTTTGTGCTGTGGAGGGAGAATACGCACACTTTACAAATGCACACACACATACACACGCTTGAAGAAAGGAAAAAAGTCAGTGGGGGTTGGGTGGATTGTGAGACAGAAAAAAAGCAAAGCACTGTCAGAGTGTAATGTAAAAGGGGCCAAATCTTAGAGTGTAACTTTTAACTGCTCTAATCCTAAGGAGGAAATGATAGCTAAAAAACTAACATTTGAAGGCATAACAGGATCAGTTCACAGAGCTAAAAGTCTTGTTTCCTTTAATTAACAAGCGAATATCCATTGTGGGAAGGACAGCATTTCAAAACAAAGTGCTGTGATTTTTGTTGCCATGTAAGACAGAAAACATGATTTGCCACACAATAATCTGTCTGAATGTCATATTTGACTCAGAATTGAGTAGTTTTGAAGGAATACAAAGCTATATATTGTTAGGGTGAACATCCCAACATAGTATCATGTACAGACAACATTAGCAGCTCTCATCTCATAGCTGCTAATCTGGAACAGTCTGTCCCTCAGATGTTTCATACCCAAAGCACCTGGCAGGCATCAGGTTGTGTTGCTGGAGTGAAATCCACTGTTCTTGGACAATAATGCGTGACTATTTTAAACAGACGAGTGCTGATACTTCAAGGTTCAACAGATATTTTGAAACACTATCCCAGTATCGCTGTGTATGTGATTTTTGCTGTATAGGGTTACATGTTTAAAGGCTTCTTCCAAACTCTGTGCATACCATCTGCTCCTCAATGTAAACCAAACCCTGATTCATATCCAATGTCTCCTAAAGGTAAGATGACCCAGCAAAGGTTAACAAAACAAATCTGAGCTTCATTCAGCAACTTATAATGCTGCAAAATATAATATTTTCCTACCCCTTATGCTGAATGCTTTTATACTTTTCAATAATCTATGTAGGTGTCATGTGACACCAGTATAAGTACAGCTGCTATTAATTTGCTTGAAGCATTATTATGCTAAGATATTGCAGACTTGGTTTATTCGGTGGATGTTCTGTCTCTCTAAATGGAAACCTTGTAAGCTGAAATGCTGTCGCTCTATTTTAAATGTCTCAGACTGACACTGAACCAAAAAGTGTTAGTCAGCAGCAACAGCAGCAAAAGCAGTGGCAGTGTTTGATTCATTGAAACGTAAGTACCAAAACAGAAGTCTGTCTCATTTTTTCTCCCATTTCTTTGAAGATTGGAATTTAAATAGATGTTTTCAGACATTCATATACACACTTATGGATGCCACTTGAAATATAAAAATGAAATAAATAATTTATTGTAGGACAGCGCGCATTTGTTGTGACATTATATGTATTTCCCTCCAGAGTTGGATTAATTTTTTGCCAGGACCTCCCAGTTTTGATGATGGGAGAGTTGCACCGTTCAAGTCTTCTGCTTTGCATGCCAAAGATTCTCAATGGGGTTTAGGTCTGGATCAGTGTGTGGACTCTGTGGTGTTCAATCCATGTGTGAAATCTATGTCTCACGCTCCGTGAACCACTCTTCACAATTTGAGCCCAATTAATCCTGACATTGGCATTTTGGAATATATCCATGCCATCACGGTGGGAAAAAAAGTTCATTTATTGAAACGCCTGGATATTCCATTTATTCAGGTAGTCAGCTGACCTCATTTTTTGACACATGATTTCCAGCTGTTATGAAAATGTGGTAGCAATGATTTGGGCTTTGCAAGTGGTAGGAGACATGAGAATTTAAAAGAATTTAAGTAGTCTTTAATATAAACTTAACTGTAAATACTAATGAAAACACCAGTGTCATATTAGCTGATTGGATGTTTAAACATTGCTGCTCGCGGTGATCGATGTCAGAGGGGTGGCTGTTGCTCAGAACAACCCGTTCTCATCCCATGGCGTAACATACCAACTATTGTGACAAATCGTTGGTACGTTACACGTTGGGAATGAAAGCGAGTTGGAATGAATCTATAAATGCAAAATTAAAATAAACTGAACAAAGCATTACGTAAATCTGTTCACTGTTAGATCCTGAATCACATTGGAAAACACTATGTGATGGCCACAACATGAAGCTATTTCATTGTTGAATTATCAGTGATACCTTCATGTGTTTGCTTTGGACTGGACGGCTGGAGCCTCTGCTCTTACCGCCACAAGCGGGTTTATATTGGAGTTAATGGAGAACCTAGAGCATTTAATAAGGACGTGAAAGGGTACCTTTTAGGGTATGTTACGTGTTTGAATAATGCACTGCTCAAAAGGTAGAGCAGGTCATCTCTGCTGGTGGTTCAATCCTTGGTTGCTCCAGTCTGCAAAAGTATCATAGATATTGAACCCAAGTTGCTTTCTGATGTATTTATGAGAGTATAAATGTCAGAGAGAAAGCTTGTATGAATAAATGAATGAGGCGTATAAAGGTGTATAAAGTGCTTTGTGTGCTCAAGGATAATAGAAAAGCGCTATATAAGAACCTAGATTGTTGTTATTTCATTAGCATACAATGCCACCGGCCACTACCTGGGATTGCAGCCCTGACGGACGGCTGGACCCTTCTCTCCCTCTCTCTTGCTCTGTCTGTGAAAGGAAGCTAAGCAGCGCTATTCTGCAGTACTTTGATGTAAAAAAATGAATACTGGCATTGTTAGAATGAACTGGAACATAACCAAGCAACCGACGCAAAGCGTAAGTATGTTCTACAGCAGGGAATGGACGCTAGCACGGAGGACACCATGGATACTGTTGCTAGCACTGGTAAAGTTAGCCAAACTCTGCAAACTAATCCGACACTTTGTGTGTTTGCGATGTTACACACAGTTCTGCATATTTCAACAACACTGAAACCACGCTTTGACTGACGAGGAACATGACCTGTGTTTTTGTATAGCTCCTAAAATACACAGGAAATATTTGTTTGTCTAGTGTTTAGCTTCTTAGGTTTACAGTGGCCTCCGTTTTAAATGTTTTCTGTCTTTGGGAACAGTCAACTAGTCTAATTAACTTTACCCTCTCTCCCCCCCTGAATAGATGATTCAAGCTGCTGTGCTTCCACTACTTGTTTTGTCCTTGTGAGTCATGTGTTGTGTGTTGTAGATGCTAACTGATGCAATAAAGCTTGTCTGTGTTGCAATTTTAATTTCAGCATCAGAAAAAAGAAAAAAAAGTCAGAGTTAAGTACAATATAGTTACAGTTATGAAGGATACCAGGTAAACTAGCTGTTTACGTTTTTAATGTACAGTAATAGAGGCTTCTTATGTAGAAAATGACAGCTTGATTAACTCTCTCACTTTCACATACACAGTGTCGACTGTCACCAAAGACATGACCTCCTCCTTCCTGTTGTGAGCTCCAGCTGGTTTCCTCTCCCCAGCAAATGCCCCCTGTTGAGTGTGTAACAAATTTACAACTACTCTTCCTTCCTATCAGGGAGGGTGTTGAGTTTGTGCGTTTTGGGTACCTCCTCTTTATTTAAAGGGCGTGTTGGTTATGATTCAAGCTGCCTTAAATCTTACTGAAAAAGGCCTTCCATTCAACACCAATGAAACAGACAAAACTGCCCACAGAAACTCGCTTTTACCAATATACTATTTCCATAAGTGATGTTTCTTTCTCAAACAGAGCATATTACAGACCTTCTGTCTGCCTCACAGACTCATTAGTTGATGGTTAGCTAGCGGTGGAGCCAGCTGGATTCCACCACACTCATTACCACCAGCCCTAAATCAGCTCCCTCACACACACATGGCACGAAGATACTATTATCACACTCGCACACACAAACATAAAGTCATACCCATTACTCTGCCATCTTAAATGAATGCCATAAAGCAGAGAGGGGGTCGGCTCCAGCCCTCTGTGCCTACTGATATAGATTGTTACCACACCAGACTAAGAATGTGTTGTTCAAATGCCGGACATTTATGGCAGGTGATACTGAGGGAAGAGGTCAGAGGCCAGGACATAAGGAAAAGTGTCTTGGTCAGTAAGAAGTAAAAGCTGCATGCTGATGACTGCATGTGGGTCACTCAGTGCAGATTTTGGGCACTAGAGTTAAACATGTCTAACAATATTTACTTCTTTTTCAATGCAACTTTGAAACGACCCATAAAACAACACTGTAAGCTTACTTCTTTATTTTTCTCAGCTGTGCATACAGAAACCAATTATAATCGGTTCATCTTTAGCTTGTATGTGTTTAAATGTTTTCATGTTCAAAAGAAAGGCGACAAGCAGGAGAGACAGAAATGAAAGAACTGGTAAGAACTTGCACCAATCCTGAAGATCCGAATTTTTAGGATTTTAACAGTAGACGATAACAAACAATCAGATGCTGTCTGTGCACACTGGTCTCATAGAAGGTGTTACAATTGTTAATTCACAATTGTAAAGCAGATAATAAAAACGGTACTGTTGCTGTAGCTTTTGCAAAACTGATTTTTTTTGTGCACTCATGTGTTTTTATCTTTAGTTTTTTGAGGGAAATTACTTTATTTCTCAAAGAGTTAAAATAACATTCTCAATCAGCAAATACATTTTTAAATTCAGTTTTTCTAAAAATAAAAGAAGTGCAGTGCGCTGTATGATTGAAACATGAAACGTGGTGACTTTTTTTCTGCTACAGGGAGTGATGCTAAAATGCTGCTGCTACAAATCTTTTAAAATCAAAATCAAATTAAGAAAACTCAGAGATTTTAGTCACCTTGTGTGCACATGTGTTTGTTAATGGTGTGTCATGTCAATTGTGTGGACTGATGCTGGTTGAATGCTGAGTGAGGTGTTGTCCACAACACAAGGGTTTTATTTGATTTTTTTCAAGGCTTGTAGTTTCTTCTGATGTTTACTTAGGAGTGTGTAAACAGAGGTAGTGTGTGGTGTGTGCATACGTGTGTGTGTGATCACACAGGTCTTTCCTTTTCTTACTAAGTGCTTCAGCTGTGTTGATACAATACTAAATCTAACAAGGTGTTGCTTATTTTTGTGTTTTTGATTGTTTTGACTCTGTGTCTTTATTTTTAAATATGTATTGTATATCAGAACATTACAAATAATCCATAGCATAGAAAACAGACAATGGCCCTCTTTCACAAGCAGTGTGTTAACACGATCTGTGCCTAAGTTGCATATACAAATGTTACACAACAAATCGTTGCCTCATCAATATTTTTGTACCTAGGTTTGTTCTAGGAACCAATTTAGAAATGCCTCAGACCACACGTACGAACAAATGATGAAAGCCTATTTATGTTGCTTGGTCTACATGGTTTTTCTGTTGTTTGTAAACATTTCTTTACCTATAAATCATAAACCTTAATAGCTTATTTATTATAAAATTATTACTAAATATGATTTTTGTTAAAGCTAAATGTTTATATGGAGAAGTAAAAGACTAGACTTTCAACATTTTGCTGTAGGTCAGACACATTAATTGTCATATTTATATAATCATAGAGGTTTTTAACGGTAAACATCAAAATTGAGTCATAGATGACTAAAAAGCCAAGACAATAATTTACATCATAGGGTTTACATCGTAAATCATGTAGGCTTTACATGATTTACATTGTCTGCTGACTACTTTTAGCCTTTTATGTCAGTCCTGGTTCTTTGGATGTAGCATGCCCATGATTTAAATGAAAGAGTCCCCTCTCCCTGCCTTCTGTATGTATGTATGTTTGTATGTTGAATCATGTGATGATGCTTCATAATGCTGCATTGCTTTATTATATTTTTATATTTTATATTTTTAATTAATGACATAAAATTAGCATTTGTTGTTGCTTTAAACTAATGTAAAACTTTGGTTCTAGTACTACATGTTACAAAACATCTCTAAATTAAAATGGAAGGGAGTGTAATTTTAGCCATCAATCAAAATATGTTAATGTAGTCATATTTTCTGTTGGTACTCAATGTGAGTAAACATGTACTAATATTAATATGTTTCTGTGTGTGTGTGTGTGTGTGTGTGTGTGTGTGTGTGTGCCTGCCAGTCTCAAAGCGCTAAAGCATTGCACTTGGGTCATATTCACCAAGTGCCCAGCAGCTAACGCCCTGGAGAACAGACAGGGTAGTGTATGAAATGTGTGTGTGTGTCTGTGTGTGTGTGTGTGTCTTGGGGAGAGGAAGTAGGACAGATAGTTTGCACAGGTGTGTGAGGGGTCTCTGGGTGTGTATGTGTGTGTGGGTGGATTGGTTTTGAGGCCCAGTAGTTAGTGTTACCCTTTGAAACTGTCCTGCAATGCTCTTTCTCTTTCCATCTTTGAACGTATCCGGTCGTTCAGTGATGACGTGACGAATCCTACTTCCGGGCCTAAAGTAGTCTGCGTTTAATATGGCTTTTGTGTTGTTAACATGTTTAATGTTTTGTATTTTCTTCTATTGAATCTCAAAAAGCTCCTAAAACAGTCAGTGATCACTGTTGACCTCCCTCGGCTTTTATTACCGCTAATCATTTATTTAAGCTCAGTTTTTAAAACCTTAGGATGTAACTACAGCCCAGCCCATGCAGCAGTATATGAATGACTAACCTCGTATTGTGGATGGATTATCTCAGTTGTTCTCCTGGCTGAAGTTTGGTCCTTTTACAGCATCCTGCCATGCGATTACATTTGTTCCTGACCACCGAGAACACTCACAGTAACTTTTATCCAGTGGAAAAAAAGTTAGCTTGTTTATATTATGCTAACATAGCTGTGTCGCTAGCGGTCACGTAGTACATCATTATATACCAGCTAGCCAAACTTTACTAACCCTACAAACGTCACTGCTGTTTAGTTTTCTGTCTTTATGTTGGAAGTGATAACAGAGCTGTACGTTTTAATTTGTTTCCAAAACCCCGCAGTCAGGACATGCTATATTGTATTTAGATAGAAGCTAGCGAGCTAACTTCCTGTTAACTTCTAACTCTGTTAAATGTCATAAATTCCGTTTTCATGGATGCCTGGATGTTAAACTCAATTGTTACACCTGGTAGAGCAGAACGCTGATCATTTTATTAAAGATGAAAGACAGTTTTTCAACTCTCAGTAATGCCATAGTGATTGTTTGATATATGGACCTGCAGCGGAGTTTAGGCCCAGACACGACTAGTGACGTCAGACTTAACGACCGGATCCCATGCAGAGGACCAGTGTGTTCAACATAAAGTAACAAAGAATGGACTCTTTGTGTGTTTCAGCAGCTGCAGGAGTCACATAGAGCTCTGGTTACTGTTAGGCTAAAGCCCAAAATCAAGGTGAATGTTGAAAAAGTGATGAGGAATTATTCTCCTTTCCTTTATTTCTGCTAAGGTACACTAAACAAAAAAAGCTCAGTATCAGTGGAAATTCTTGCCTGTTTCAGATGTTGTTGTCTCTTTTGGGGGAAAAATGTGACTGTCCCAAACATAAGATTTAATAATTTCTATGTAATGGCAATAACTTTGTTTGTTACTGCCATTTATAACTGAGAGTGCACTCGCACTGAATAAACAGAAAGAACTTGGGCTAGTTGTGGAGCCATTTGAACCAATTGCTTCAGGCCAGTCAGAGGGCATGTGGGGCCCTGAAGTATCATTAGATGACACATGCAAGTGTCAGATTAGGCCACAGACATGACCTGGTTAACACAAACAAAGGTAGCTACGCTAATAACCTAGCTGAACGTCATCTTAATCATATTTTATTCTGATAAGATTTATTTTCTGTAAACATTTCTGTCAACTGTAAGTTAGCTTAGGGATATAATGAAGTTCTGTTTTTCCTCCCTGAGAGGATTGTCATCTTACCATAAATGGACAGAGGAGTGGACAGATAACAAAGTGCACAATGCCAGTCTGCAGGCCACACACACACACGCACACAAACAGCCAAACATCTGGGTGGTCTTTCAATAGCTACAAGGGTTAATGGCAGTCCTGTTTGGAAGGACTGACTCCTAACACGCAAACACACAAATCCATGTACACATATAAACACACACACAAGCATTTTCTCACTCACATACGATAGTGACTAACAACGACGGTGATGTGCCACCATGTGTTGAAGGTCAGTCAGTCGATGATTGTGTAATGATTCTGTGTTTTGTTCGTGTTCAGGACATGCATTTGTGTCCTGCAGGGATATGTTGTGATGTATTTTGTATATAAAATACAATGTTTTACACATACACATATGTTTCTCATATAAATAAAATGATTGATTAGTAAGTAATCAAGTAATCAAAAATAAATAAAAGCAGCAGACTTTCTGGCAACCACTTAGCAACAGGCTACAATGAGCTGTTTTTAGGCTTTATATACTTACTGCCACCTGATGAACGAATCCTATCATTTTTATTTCACAACAATAACATCCCAATTCTATCCACAAATGCTGAATTATACATGATATATAAAGTAATCTAGCAATGAGTTAAAATCTCCAATTTCTAACATTTTCCATCAATTTCACTTTGTAGCAGCACAAAGAGGCCAAACAATAAATAGCATGTAGCATGAGCATGTTGTAAGTTGCTTTTGTGAAACTAAGCAGCTGAGTGCCCAGTGCAGTTAGCAGACTTTATTTAGTTTTTACTACCAAGTCGTGTAAGGAACACATGCTCTTGCAGGTAGCTGTGCTCGAAGAATAGTTGTGCGTCTGGGACAGCGTGGCCTTCTCATGATAGGCCATTTCCAATCACAGTTTTAGATGCCATGTACAGGATGTTGCTATTATCAGGTAATATTACCAGTTTTTTATAGATTATGTAAACCAAAATGCAAAACACAAATGGAAGTTTTAGCCAATCTGATTGGTCACAGATGTTGTACCAGTTGAAAACCTCAGAAAGCTGTTCTTCATTGCTATGCCAACACTTACTGTCACCATGGAACTTGTGCAAGATCACTCTTTTGTCTTGCTTACAGTCTCCCATACGTACAGTAACAAAGGGGACCTTGTGGCTGCAGAACACTTGTTTGCCATTGTACAAAATTTCTAATGCTTTTAATCATATACGCTTCATCAGGCATTACTGCTGCATTGTTTATGTACCCCCCCCCACACACACACACACACACAAAAATCTCTCCCTCGTATTTATTTGAAAGTGTAAAGAAAAGGAGGGGTGAACTAAAGTGACAACTGATGAATGGCTGTGTGTGAGCCTGTAAAAACAGCTGCAGGTTTTGTTTTGGGAGCCAACATCATCACCAAACACACACATACACTCATGCACTAACACCACAAGTGAGCCAAGTAACCCCAAAAGGGAAAAAAACACTCTTGTCACACAATCTTCCCCATCCACTCCTTCAAAAAACAAAAGCGATCGCCTTAGGTTTGGTTTTGCATTGTGTTAGAGCACCACACCAACACACTGACATGTACGCACTTAGAACCCCCAGCTTCTCAAACTCTGAGACGTTTTTCTTTGTTTTTAATAATTGTGAATGCACACTCGCTCTACAGAAACAAACCTCACACAAACACACACACACAAACACACACAAGAAAATCCACAAATAAACACTTACTTTTGTTAATTTATTACAAAAGCCAGAAAAGATCTAGGAAGCACTTAATGTGCAAATACACTTCCCTGAATCAAATTTAATATGTTTAAATTAGCATAATATTTGTTTGTTAAAATGCACTGATTGTCTTTTTTTAAGTTTGTTTGCGGTGCGCTGAGCGCGGCTCTGTTCGCCTTTCTGAGAAAAGTTACAATTATATTATGCATGAAGTGAATGCGTGTGTGTGTCTATGCTGGTGCCAAGGGCTGGACTGGTGCTTAGTGCCAGCATGGATAAAGAGCAGATGGCGGCCCTTACACGGTAGAAAACCTCCAGTTCCCACATTCACCCATTCTATTCAGCCTTCACTCCCATACTTCCAATTGCGGCATGGCATGTGTGGCAAGGATAGCTTAGGTTTTTACTTGAATGCATGTTTGTAGTGGGAAAAAGAACAAAAAAAAAATCTGTTCTCTCATGCAAACTATTTCTTTTCAAGCGGTAATCATATTAACAATTGGAACTGAGAAGTGTGGCCTCACCAATAATTGGGGAAAGGCTCTTCATGATGCTGAATCAGTTTGGTGACTTTGAGAATATTTTAGCTTGTGACAGAAAAACATTTCACAGAAGTAAAACAAAAAACAGCAGAGTATCTTGCTAGAGTAAATGCTCCTAATTTACTCAACGATTGCCTGTTTTTTGTGACATACAGTACGAGATTTAGACTCATTTTAAAATAAGCAATAAAATTCAGTTTGCCTTTGTTTGGTAAATACTGCTTTTACAAGACAAAGGCACACTGGCACAGTCTACAGTAGCCATAAGACCAAGTATTTGAAACAAAGTTGGTGTAAAATGTCTTCACAGAATCTGCAGATAAGTCTTCTCAATATGCATGTATGTAGAGGTTGTGGAACAATGTTCTTGACTGACAAACCAGAAATAGAGTTACTGCAGACATTTTTGGCATAGGCCCCAAAAACATCTTTTCAAAAGAGACTCATACCAGCTGTGAAGCATGGTGGTGGAAATGTTTTGGTTTGAGGTTTCTTCATTGCCTCAGGGACTGGGCAGCTTTCAGACATGGATTCAGCTATAAAACTTGCATCGTATAAAAGAGTACATACACATAATGCAAAGTTGTTTATTTATTATGAGAGTTATGGGATGGTCTAGAAAAAAACTGATTAAAAGTTCCAGCAGAAATTAGTCTGGAAGTGTGCAGTGCATTTGATGCAAGAAAACGCTCAAATGTCTTTATCTTCGAGAATTTTGATAGAAAAGCTGGTTTAAGAAAACAGGAGAGAGAAAGCGAAAGCAACTGGTAGACGGTTATGCAAAATACATGCGAAAAGTTAGTCATTACAAATAGGTTAATAGCTTTTAAAGCCAAAGAGGTACTTAGCCTTTAATGCCAACTGATGTTTTTGTTTTACAAGGGATTTTATTTGTGGTTTTGTTTCCGTACTTTATAACAACTTTATTCACTATGCCAAGTAAGTCAAAACGGTAGCCTGTCTAAGTATCTTTGAAAAAAAATCCCATTTGTTTTTTCACTTTCAATTTCAGCAATTAAATAGGCAAATTGTGTTTAACAATTTCATATACAGGTAGCAATTTCCTGTAAAGTTTACATGCAGTTTATATAACATTAATGATGATTAATGATATTTCATAAACAAAAGTTGGCAAATCATTTAATTCGCTAATTCATAACCCTACGTCCTGAAAAGAGGAGAGGGCTCATTGATGCAGATAAGAGGACATGAGAGAAACAGAAGAGGAAACAATTCTTATGTCTTAAGCAAAGGTATGATGGCAAGAAAGCACTGGCCAAGAAGTCCTCACTTTTCCAAAAATGTCCTGACTTGAAAGGTCCAAGATTTAGCCTGGTCCACACACAGATAGCTTGACTGGCGCACACACACACACACACACACACATACACACAAGGAAAATGGAATACCAGCTCCATTATCATGACTAGTAAATAGGACTTCACCTGAAGAAGAAGATTGATTGACTTCCTCGACATCCTAGCTAAGTCAAAGTCCAACTTCTGCTTATTCTCTTTGCTGACTGACACAATGACGTTTACCCGACTACCTGACTCATCTTAATAATTCTTTTTGAGTTAACATTTTAACAGTAATGCATAAGTAACCCAACTAAAAACTTAACTGATAGTAAAGAATTAACCTGTAATAACTGTTTTACATTTTGAGAAGTCACATGATGCAGAAAAGTTTTTTTGTGGTTGATGTGAAACTGATAAGTAACTTTCATTCTGTCTCAGATATTTCAGACCACACTGCACATGTCTGCACAGTCTGTTCAATACAGATCAGATGATATCCTATAAAATTTAATTATGCATTATATTAGTGACTGCTATATTTTCCAAACATTAACAAATATGATCAGAGTATTTTAAAAACACTTATTTAAATTTCATGCAGCCTAATAATAATAATAGAGCTTATATAAATTAATTTCAGAATAAAAAAAAAGAGTATTATATTAGAAACAGAAAAATACTCAACTTTACTAAATTACCTGCTTTAATTTCAAGTAGCTTAGCATATATGTAGCAATTTGGGTAAAACTGAATTTGTTTGCCCTGACTTAATTGAAAAGCTTAAAAAAACTACTGTCAGGCAATACAAGTATTTCATGCTGACAAATTTTTCACATTAACCTCAAACCATCAAACCACTTTCTCAATATTACTCTTGAAATTATTATATAAATCTTGAACTCATAAACTGATTGTTTGGCAACTATTAAGATTTTAAAGGGACTTTTGTCTAACTACTAAACATATGCACATGGAAATTGACAATAAAACAAAAAATATAAAAATGAGAAACACAAATGGTCATGTACTGTACTGCTAACAAAACCACTGATAAACAATAACACCATAGGCTCTGGGCTTCGACAGCACCTAAAGAATTTGTTTGATGTCCCTGCTAAGGTCCGCATTTCGTTACTTACTCCACCCTTTGCTCCCCATCTGCCCTCCATTGTCTGGCCACTATGAGCAACAGGTGGTATTGTTCCCACGGTGACAGTTGCCATGGTGGCACACAACCTCACATCCACACACAGCAATCACTTTACTAACCTTTTTCCTGCTCCTGCCAGATGGGTGATGTCATGCCAGGAAGCGCACCACGTCTCCAGGTCAGGTTACTGCTAGAGTTCAAGCTTGCAGGTGTCTTGCTAATGAAAATTCCCATGTGAAATACACATTACTGCTTTGTCTTTGCTGAGAAGAAAGACATCAGATTTCGCTGTGATCTGATTTGGATTTGAATGAGCTATTCAACCCAATCTCCCAAAAGCTGCATATTATATTTCCGTGATCACCTCTTATATTTGTTTATCATCTAGCAGCCAGCGTGTTGTGAGTCAGTCCCTGGCAATTATACTCACTGAAGATTTTCAGACCATGATTGGCCCATCACCTCAAAATCATCACCTCCTCTTCCAAGACGTTTATGGAGACTCAGCTGAACTCTCTCATCATCCATGCACTGGCTGCTACCTTTTTTTTTTAATCTAAGCTGCTTAATGAAGTTATTTAGAATGTTTCTCCAAGCGATCTGTTGATCTGAGGTTATGTATTTCTTTATTTCTTTTTTTGTTTTTTTATAGAATAGATCTGGCATTATGTTTTATTTTTATAACAGACCAAATGCAACCCAGAAACTGTCAATCTGTCAGGATCAGAAAGTCAGACATTACTCAGACACAAATGATAGGCCACAATTAAATTGTTTAATCTTATGGAAAGGTTCATTGATTTCTAGATCAGGTCATAACACAAACATTTTCTTCTTCTTCTTCTTCTTCTTCTTCTTCTTCTTCTTCTTCTTCTTCTTCTTCTTTGTATGGTGCTCTGGTGAATAATGTTTATTGTAGCCAGACTGACTTTAGGCTGTCAGTGCTCATTAGGATAATGATTGTGGGACCTGGCAGGTGCCCAGACTTTCAGAGTGCGATGGTTGGAGGAGGGAGGGGGATTGTGGAGAGCTGTAAAAGCCCAGAAGGGGGGGGGGTTGCTCCTTAACAGGATCACATTACACTCCCCCCACCCGACCCCACCCCTCGACACACATTCACACACAAACACACCATTTTGTCCGCTATAAACAGACAAAACAGTGAATGCTTCAGCTAACACGGATCAGCATACATTTTAAAGAGAAAGAAAACAAATATGCCATACAGTTGCTTTTCTCCTCCTCCTCCTCCTCATACCATCCAAGCTCCAGCTACAGACACAAGGTTTCAAGTTACAAATCCTATCTTGAAATATTGTGTAGCTGTATCTGCAGTATGTCAGGCAGGGAAACGTTTTAACCTACCAAATCTGTTCATTTCTCCTTTTGTCTTCTTCATTTGTGATGATGGGAATAAAAGTGTTTTTATAATCAGGTTCATTTCACAAACTACAAGCTAAGCTGTAACGACCAGAAATGTTGTAACTATAAACAGCTTCTTTGCCCTGTCTCACGTTTCATTTATTTTGAATATCTAGTTTCTGCCGAACACACACAGGCTTGAAATTAAATATATACTGTTCTCTTGGGATATTTGTTTCACTTTGAATAGGTTTACCCAAGAAACACAGATTCAAATATCTTTAGCTAATATGTTACTGTTACTTTCTACCATTTGATACAATACTGTCATAATAAGTCAATCAAAGTAACTGACTAGAAAGCAAACACCAAGGCCAAAATTTGTTATGCTGTTGGTAGTTATTGCATGCTTTGGGGCATTTTGTGACCACTAATGCTTTTTACAGTCTAACTGACATGGGAATAAATAACAACACAGTGACACACAGAAGTTCAGCTCAAATAGATTTAAATACAGACACAAACCACCTTGGATGATGTCCAAACAAAACAGATAAATGTGAAACTGTGGTCATCTCCCACATCTCTTTGAAGCGGTTGTGTAGACTCAGATGCTGGTGTGAGGTAGCATGTTTGTCTCAAAATCCTTCACTCAGGTGGATCAAGGGCATTCATCACGCACTCAAACATCACACGTGTCTGCAGAGGGAGGGATTATCTATTCAAAACCAGAAAGGTCAGGGTGAGGAAGCAGCTCAGATCAACTGAGAGATGCAACAGATCATAAGTAAATGTTAAAAATAATGTTCAAGAGATTTATTTTTGAAAGGGTTAAAGTGACTAAATTTCATCAGTCTTTAATGTAACAATTATAAAACATTTTGTGACTTTGCTTCAAATCTTCTGTCATGTAGATAAGATTTCATCCACCTTACATTGTCATGTTCCACAAAAACCGGTCAAATTAATTATTTTCTTTTCTTCCATAAAATTCAAGATTCCAAATGGCTTTAATGCTTAAACATGAATAATAAAAAAAGAAGATTAAAAGTTCAAGGGAACAAAGCCGTGTGAGTCAGAACATATACCAAAAAGGGTAAACAACTCAAAACAAAACTGACCATGTGATTTTTTCATTGTTTTTGACTCACCGCAGAACAGGCACTTCTCTACAGCAAACAATTAATCAATTGTAAAGTAACATTTAGCTTTTCTCACAGGTTTTACTTTTGTTTCCACTGTCTATTTGGGCAAGTTCCTGGAACTCGATAATGGCACAGGAAGTGGTACTAAATGAAAGCCATGCTAGCCATGCCCTCAGTTGCGAATGGCTGAACAAGGACAAAGGCAACAAATCACATTTTTCCTGGGAACCAACAGGACGGTACTTCCTTAAGGGTAAAAATGTGTTCTCCTTCCCTGCTTAAGAATAATCTCACACACTCTAAGCGAGAAAATTGTTTATGTAGATTCATTTGATCCAAGAATTCATTGCTGCCTGGTCAAGGCTTCAACTCCGATAAATCGAATCACTGGACGTGACCTCTTGACTGTGCCATTTGGAGTATTTTCAATGCAGAAAACATACTTTTCTGTGTTTTTACTGACAATGCACCCAGGACATCAGATCAGATCTGAAGAAATGAATTCTTGCATTATATTTTGTATGTTATATAGCACCAATTAGCAAGTATGTGATTGCAGAATGCTAAAGTCAAGGCATTAACTTCAGGGCGATGTCAGAGTGCTAACATGCATATTTTAAATTGTAGAATATTTTTCCGTTTTAGATCAATTATCACACCTCACATCATAAGTCTTCAGGGCTAGATTTTTATTCTTTTCTCAGTTTGTCACCCTCTCTCAGTGGTATAAGGGGGATCTAGCTGGATGTAGTCCTAAATTGTTACATACCATCCATCTTTCACTAGACCTTGTCTAATGATTGTAGAGTCTGTGTTCCTTGCAAGTGAATACGAGTCTATGAAACACATTAACACTAGTACATCTGATAAATACATTAAGTTTTGTTTTGTTTTGTTTTTTAAACTTAATGCAATTCAAACTCAGTTTATGTTGAAACCAAAAATGCGCAAATGTATCAAATGCGGTGCTGGAAAACAGAACCATGTGAACCACATCTGTTATTCCTAGTGAAATTGCAGGTCTGTACAGGACAATGTATAGGAAATATCATTGATCTATTCGTGAACATCATGATGGGCGCTTGAAGGAATCAAGCTTGCCTGCTGTTCTCCAATTGAGCTGGAGGAAAGCGATCTCTGCTGCAAAACAAAAGCAGAGGGGGTCAATCCATTAGCGGGTTAATGCAGTGTGTATTTGTGTGCGAGAGACGGATGTTACATACTGTTGTTGTGGACATCTGAGGTAGATTGGGAAGTTATGGGTGGGAGCCTTTTCTTCACTCTAGACTGAAGTAAAAAAAAAAAAAAACTCTTTTCTATCACGCCTCACTCTAAGTGAATAGTGTAGAAGCTTCCCAGGAGAGCTGACCTCTCTCTGCTGGTGGGAACCTATTTGTCTCCTTCCTTCTTTCTCCTTCTGCCTCTGAAAAGAGGATGCTTTAACCAACGCTACACTAACTAGAGACCGTCTTGAGTTTCACCTTTTACTAAACTCCCACGAGGACCCTTTCAGCTTTCTCAGGTTGACGAAAACATGACAACCTTCTTAGAAAAAAATAAGGAGGACAAGGACGAGGTGCAAAGTATCAAAATGTAAACCATGAAAACAATCTGTGGAAAAATCTGCTTTAAAGGTGGCAATCAAAACAGCCTTCATGATTTATATTAACCTCAGCTAAGCTTGGCAAGATAATTAACAGAAGGACGTCAGCTTTATTTTTTGCACTGGACATGCACTGGGGGAAGACTGCTTTGACAGATGCCCCAGCACAGCACAGGCAGGTGGGTATTATAGGATTCAAGACCAGTTATGTCCATCTTCTATGGTCTTATCTAATCAATGCTGATTATTAAAATGCAAATTAATTAGATTAAAAAAAAACATGATAAGTACTCAACCTTGTTTCTTACTCTGCCAATAATGTCTTTCTCCTAAACACTGTGTTTACCCACAGACATACACACAGTTCCTGTAGATTTCCTTGTTTTAAAAAAAGGGCATACAAGAATAAAAGAAAGGGAAACCAAAGAAGAGGACAATTGTCATCATGTCCCCAGAGAGGTCTTCCAGTCATACCCCTGCCACAGACAGGAAGTCACACATATTGTTGGCCAAACGGAAAGGTACCAGGGGTTCCCTGAAGGAAACCTGAGCATGCAGGATACTGGATCACTGAAGGGGCCTGGGCCTCCCTTTCTATATCGGCAGGTACAATAGAATCTGCTACACTAAGTACTATTCAGCACAAGTAAGGGATATACAGCTACTATGTATGGTGAATAGAGTATCTGCGCCCTTAATTCAGAAGGGATTATGTAATGGTGGCAAGAAAAGGAGGATATTACAAAAACAACAGTGTCACTTTCACCTTCAACTGACGTCACTGGACAGTGGTCACTCTTAAATGTGAAAGCTGTGGACCATCTCACAAAACAATGTTAAATAAAAGCATATATAAAGTATGTGTCAGATGTGTTACAGATTTGACATCAGTCACAATACAAATTCAGACTTAATCCTATGAGCTTACTTTAAATCTGGAAAACATTCACCACTGTAAATGGAGCCTGATCAGATAGTGTATGTGTTGGTATAAAACCAATAGCAAATGCAAAAGCATTGAGCACCTTAAATTCTACTTAAAAGAACCAAATTTGAAAAAAATGGAAAGCTGTAGTTTCATTCTTATATAGGGCTTCTTGTATGTATCTCTTTTATAAGCTAATTGCTTTTACCCAGTGTTTTACTTGCGGTTTGTTTAAGGTGAATAGTTAATGACATCTTTTCCAGTGCTTCTGCTCTTTGTTTTCCCAGTGATAATTTAGATTTTTAGTCATATCAGTAGTGTGCATGCACAATAGAGCTCTTTCAGAAACAAAAAAAGCAAGTGCCGGTTTGGCACATTATGGGCTTGCAAGACACGAGCCCATAATGTGCTGAAACTAGGCACGAAATTTATTTAGCAATACAGAAAGAGACACACATTTCCTGAAAAAGGTTTGCAAGCAGGAAAAAACTCAGTAGCCTCAAGGTAATGGGCATGCTCATACTGGCAGTAGACACTGATGACATTTCACCATCAAAACCATCGACTGGAAAAACAACAACAGGTTTGCTGGATTGTGAGGGGAATCCTTGGACTTTTTATAGTACTTGTTCCTGTTTGGTATCATACTTTTAACTGTAGTTTTTTTTAAATTTAACAGTGAGAGAAAAACAATACTTATTTCAGTATAAAGAAAAATATTCCATCCATCTATCCATCCATCAATATTCTGCCACTTATCCAGGTTCCAGAAATCATCCTAATCAGATGCCTGAACAATCTCAACTGGATCCTTTCAACACAGCCGGTTTTGCGACTTTAGTCTGAGTCTGTCTCAGATGACAGAGCTCCTGACCCTATTTTTTAAGGTAAAACCCAGCACCAAACCACAGGATACCTCAAGGAATAAGGGCAAAAGCCTTCACCAAGTTCATTAAAATATGAACTCCCAAGCACCCACAAATATAAAGATAGGAAGGGTACATCAGGACTAAATGACCTCATTTCATAATTTCACCATCTGATTCTGGGGTTACTCTCACGACAAGCAGTCACAGCTCCGTGATCTCGTCTCACCAATGGAGGTGCGTGATATGGTCCTCTCTGACTCAATGCCCACAGCCTCCCTCAGAATGCAATTTTAGTTCAGCCAGATCAAATTAACAATAGAAACTAAAAATATCATGGATTGGTGCTTCTACCAGTACACCCTCAATATCTACCAGTATGCCATGATTGTCAAACATCTTTCCTCATAACCTGATCAACTGGTTAATAATGTCAAGAAAACATTTTAAGAAAATAATAATGTGATGCAAATGTTTTGAAATATTGAAAGGGGGCCTTTGTGTGCTTCTACCAGGTAGACTGTATTTTTACACATGCTAAAATTAATTGTTGAGTGTGAAGAGAAAGTTTATTTACTCTAAATTCTTACCCCAATTTTTTAGGCATTGTGTTATTTTGCACAAGTGAACTAGGCAACATGGCACCATGACAGTGTGAGATAATGAGTGAAAAACTCTCAGTTTCACAATCCTCTTATCTCGTGCATTGCGTGCTGCCATAGAGAACACAGAGTCCCAAGATCTGTCCTGTAATGCACTGAACTACACAAAAAGTAAACTGTTAGAGCCTCATTGCATGTTTGATACTGACATGAAGTAAGTATCAGTGTGATACTGAGCCAAATATGTTTTACCTGGGTGTGCTGCTGTTGTGTAATTTGGTGGATTCCTGCTTTCTTACTCTGTTGTAATTACACGTCATGTACTCTAAGCACAAGGATGTTGACAGGGCCTTCTCATCTCTCAGCTACAACTCATGCGTAGATGTGATTGTTTTCTTTATTACTCACCTCATTTGTATCCTGGACTTTGCTACGGTGTCACTGAATGATTTTTATTTAACTCTTAATTTTAAACTGACCAACTGTACACAGACTGCATTAATGTTTTCAATCTTTCCTTCTTTTTTTTAACTTTTGCTTTAATTTTCTGACTAGATTTAGAAACAAAATGTTCTTTAATGAAAGATTGTGTTTAGGGTTATATGGCCGTACACAACAGTGATGCTGTAATTGAAAGCCTGTGTCCACATGTAACACTTGTCCACAAGCGATGAATAGATAGTGAGACCCGTCTCACTTTTTCCATATCCTGATCTATGGCACCAGTACCAAAGGATGCATTGTATATATTTGTGAGCTGCCTGGCGGTTTGTGGATTTTATTTTTGCCTTATTTGGTTGGTGGTGTGGGTTAGCACTGTTGCCTGACAGCAGTTCTGGGTTTGAACTTATTGGTTGGCTGGGGCCTTTCTGCATAGAGTTTGCTGGCTTTCCTGTGGGTACACTGGTTTCCTCCCACAGTCCAAAGACATGGTTGTTAGGTTAAATACTAAAGCTAAACTGGCTCTAAGTGTGTATCTGTTAATGGTTGTCTGTTCCTCTGTTTAGTACTTAAATAAATTCATCCATGATTATACTGCCATCCTGGGAATTCCAGGTGAAAAGATATAAATTATCCATTATTTCCATATTTATCACACTATAAACCATATTTCTATAAGTCTTAAATATCTGGATTAATAACACCCAAAGAAAAATTGCAACTTTTCTTATGTTTTAAACTTTCCGCTTGTGACATTACTCTATTGTTCAATTGTCTGAATTCAGACAATTGAATAACACATAATGTGTATAAATAACTCATAAACTGTCTTCATCAATTTTATCTCTTCTCTACATTTACTCTTTTCTTATTATCACCATATTCTTCTGTAGTCACTATTTTAGCTGCCAATGCAGTCTGGATGCGATTCAGTACCCTGGAGACAACAGGAGATATGGACTGTGTTTTTTCTTGTAGAGCCTAGGGCCATACAGCTGTTCCTAAAATTAACAAAGATGTTTTTAACTATTTAATGTGCTGATGCATTGAATATTATTCCAGTTTAATTCTTTAGAGAGCAGATTTAAAGTAAGGTTTTCTTTTTTCCTTGTGTTCAGGGATTTTTGGTTGATAATTTTTTCTCGCTATAAATAACATTAAAAATAAATAAGATAAAATTACTATAAAATTGTAGATGCAAAAATTTTAAAATGGGTCATTTTGACAACTACAACTACAACTAACAGCTTCCATTCCCAAATAAAACCTAGTCAGCGTCCACAGTCTTACTATTGAATCCAAAGAACACTCAGCAGGATTTACTGCACTCAAGCAGAAATTATTATTTAACTAATAAGTAAAGACTGCCAAATCTGACAGTAAATATAAAGTAAATTATTACTGGCATATATATCAAATTTTACTGCATATGCCAGAATGTACATTCATATGCATATATTAGCATACTGATCACAGACATGTCACTGAGGTAAAATAAAACAGGAAACTGGCTTATGTTTCAACTTGCAAGTTGTCCACATGTGGAAAGAAGAAACCAAGATCAAGCTGCAGCATGATCAGTTATCACAGGATATTAATCATATTTCTTCTACTGTCTCTTACAGATGAATACAGACATTTTGATGATATATAAAATCGTGGCAGACATGTCACAGCACTTCCTTTGACTGCATGCTGAGCACATACACATCCACAAAAAGGAAAATCCCCCCATGCAGCTTCTCTAGTTGTAACTCTAATTGAAGCCTCATGCCAGCAATTGCTACATTTGCTTTTATAGCCCAAATTCAGCAAATGATTTTAATGAGAGAGTGGCACGGGCTCTAAGATGCTAACCTACTGCTTAAGTGGACGCTTGATTAAAAACAAATGTTCTCACTCAGCAACTAGAAATTCATCAAACTCTATGAAACTTGGCAATGTGCAAAAAAAGAAAGAAAAGCATACGTTTTTTTCTTTAATTTGATGACACGTATTGTCTAAAAATGCAATATTTTAAAGTAATGCTTACAAAGGGCTTTCCCCTGCTTTTTCAGTAAATCACAGAAGCACAATATTTTCTTTTTTTTTGTGTTGTGACATGCAGTATTTTGAGATTTTTATTGCCATCATGTCACATAAAGAGCATTCTGGGCAACAAAAAATTCCCTTTGATACTTCATGGCCAATGTCTTTTAAGTAAGTCTGCCAAAACAACCTCAAAGAACCAAAATTGCTGTTTTGGGGAGGCTGGTGGAACATGAAGCACATTTGCCCCAGGGCAGCTCTGTCTGGGGAGGGCTCCACTCTGGCTCCAGTGGTCTACAGTTAGTTAGGGAGTCTTCAGACAGATGTGGAGAGCTGCATGCGATCACTGCCACTTTAATTTTAGTTTAGTCATCATGTGGTTGTGAACATGGCTGGCTGATGCCAGGCTGGCTAGAGGTAAAGTGGATGGAGCCTTCTTCAGTCACCACCCTGCTCAATGTCTTTCTCATTTAAGAAAGATTCAGTTTTTATTTTTATTTACTTTGAACTCATTATCAAACTTGCATACAATATAGTTTGATTTATGATATAGTTTGTAATAATTTGCACCCGATACACCACTGAATACTGATGTAAATTTGTGGGCCTGGAAGCATCTCATGGACGCTCGTGTTATGATTCTGTGGGAATGATTCCTTCAAAGATGAAGGTTTAAGCTTAATTTAGACTTGAATCTATATAGCAGTTACAAAATAGCCAGCACAAGTGGCTGAGAAGAGATTATAGATGTGACATCGATAATCTATAATAGGCACGGATTTAATGCAGAAGCAAAATATGTTGTCGTCTTAACAAGATGCCTTTGTGCCCTGAATGATGCTGCACTGTCCTTTTTGTGAAATAGTTAAATTTATTTGTGCAGGTTTTCATTAAACAAATATGATGCACACATATATATGTATGTCCACACCTCTCAAACTTCAGAATCACTGGTGGAAACAGTGTGGGTGTTTTTGACCCTGAGCGTGAGGTACTTCCTATATGTAATGAGTAGGCCCTGTATATTGAGTGGGAGGGCAGCAGCTGACCATGAAGCAGTACTGTCAGGGTCAGTCTATAATTAGCAGCTTTTGGCATGTCCAAATAGAGAAGAACGGAAGTGTGGCTACAGTCTAATCAGCTTTACATCAGAGAGTAGGAGGAGGAAAGCACCACACTGAATATATGGAAGGTCAAATTACAAACTGTGGTTACATGCATCAACACAACCCACACACACCCAGCTGTGTTTCCATCACTTCAGAGGACATCACGTTGCCTTAACTTAATCCTAACCATACCACAACTTGGCTATGTTATAACCCTACCTCTAGTCTACAGCCAGACTTTTAACCCTAAATTTAAGGATTTGTGTTGTAAGCAGAAGGCGGGTCCCCACAAAGTGACTCCGACAGATTTACAGCTCTGAAACACGAGTAATATAAGCAGATGGAGAATTTCCAGCAGGCACCTACATTCAAAAGTCAACAGGCAAACACACAGGATAACTTTTGAGTACATTCCCCCTCTTTGTTTCCCTCTGTCTCTCGGTCTTACACTCAAAAAAGAAACTTCCCAAGTTTTCAGGTTTAAACGTCATCACAGTTTCATAAGTCATGTAATTTCTAAACAAAATTCAGTAAATGTTGAATGCTTATGCTGTCCTGTGGGTCTGTTCGTATACAAAATGCAATTCTTAACCACATTCTGTATTTGGCGAGCTTCCATTAGAGCTATTTTGGAGGAGAAATTACACTGACTTAAAATTGTTATATATTACTTAAAAGACCTTTAGAAGCCTGTGAACTAAGTTAAGGCTGAGGTATGCTTGAAATGCCCTAAAAAAAGGCAAAGTGAGGGGGGCGCTCGTGTGCAGCTATGGAGTAGACGTGTTTTCTGTGCTCTCCGTGCCTTCTCACTCATAAAGTTGCACTTTAAGTTTATTTCTAGCTGGGTAGTTTTAAAATCTGTTTCGCGGACTGTCGGAGCCGATCTTTTGTCATCATGCCGAAGAAAGATGAGTGCCAGAGGGGTACGTCCAAAGCGAGCCAGTCGGCGGCAGGTAATGATGCCATATTAGCGGCTATCGCTAACCATGGAGCTGAGCTTTCCAAAATAACCTCGCTCGTGGACGGGTTGAAGAAGTCGGTTGAGGGCCGTCTCGATGCAATTGATGCAACGCTAACTTCTCTCCAGAAGAAATATCATGAGTCTGAGCGCCGGTTTGAAGACCTTGATGAAGCTATGTCCGCTAACGATAGCCGATTAGCAGCGCTGGAAGCATCGTGCAAAGAGCTACAGGTGGTTAACACTCTCCTCAAAGCTAAAGTCAACGATCTGGAGGGGCGCTCTCGCCGACTCAACGTGAGGATTGCGGGAGTTAAGGAAGGGGATGAGAAAGGCAGCCCTACCGACTTCGTTGCTAACCTACTTCCAGAACTTTTGGGTCGTGAGAACTTCAGCAGGCCGATAAAAATAGACCGAGCCCACCGTAGCCTGAGACCGAAGCCACAGCCCAATGAACGGCCACGTGTCATCATCGCTAAAGTCCACAACGACCGTGATGTGTTTGACATACTACGACTCAGCAGGCAAAGGTCTCCTTTGCTGTACCGCGGAGACAGAGTTTCCATTTTTCCTGATTACACTGCGGAGGTCTCGGCGCAGCGGCAGGCCTTTGGTGGTGTGAGGAAGCGGCTGATCGACGCCGGTGCTAAGTGCTCTCTTCGCTTTCCCGCAAAGCTCCATGTCGAATATAACAACACATCGAAGACTTTTATGTCGCCGGAGGAAGCTGCACGGTTTGCTGACTCCATTGGCTCTGCAAATGAATAATAATTCACAAGTGACTTACTAATTTCACGACATGTTTACATATTCGCGCATTTTCTGCAGTAATGTTCTCTACCCAGCTATGTTGAATGTTTTGATCCAACATCTTTGTCCTCAGCTGATCAATGCGCAATATAAAGGTTTTTTTGGTTTGCATACTGTGATTTACATACTGTAGAGTTCATCTCTTTCCCGCACTGAAACGGTGTACAGTGCCTATTTTGCCTATTGGGTTTTGCCTCTACAGTATTTGTGTTACGTTGTGATATTGGGAATATGCACATGTTTCTGTATGCTCTGTCTCATTTCTGCATATTTGCAGTTTTGTTGCAACGGTTAAAGTTTTATATCCATCTAGATATTTGAGTTGGATCTTTCGTACTTGGTGCACAATTTTGTTTTTCATGTTTGTTAAATAGATTATATGTGGGGCGCACGGGGCTCCACGGTATTTTCTTTGAGTATTAGTGTTCAGTCAGGCTGGCCCTGGTTCCCGGCTGCCTCCCTGTTGGATATTGGGGGTGTTCCGCTATCTTTTTTTTCTGCGGTTTGTGGGGTGGGTGGGGGTGGGTGTCTACTTGTTTCTAAATATGTGTCGTTTTTGTTTTTTGATGTAAGTGCCAGCTCTTTATTTGTCAAACCTCAAAGCCTTCATTTTGTCCTTCCACATCGTCGTACACCATCCACTCACTTAAGATGGGGATGAGCCACATCACTTTTACAACCTGGAATTGTCGGGGTATGGGCAAAGCTCTTAAACGTGGTAAAGTATTTTCGCATTTAAAATCTCTGTCTTCTGATATAATTTTTTTACAGGAGACCCATATCCAACCTTCAGAGCAGAGGCGATTAAGATCGGTATGGGTGTCACAGGTGTACCAGTCCGCCTTTTCTTCCAGGGCGAGAGGGGTTGCCATTCTTGTTCGCAGAACTATTCCTTTTATATTCAAAACTCAGATATGTGATCCAGGTGGGAGGTTCATACTTGTTACAGGTACAGTCAACTCCACCCCTGTAGTCCTCTTGAACATCTATGCCCCTAATTTTGACAACCCTGACTTCTTTAGTAAAATATTCAATCTTGTCTCACAATACAATGACCATAATATCATTATCGGTGGTGATTTTAATTGTTATTTCGATCCATTGTTGGATAGGTCTTCTGCGTCCCTGGCCCCAACCTTGAGAGCTGTTTCTGTACTCAATACTCTTACTAAATCTTTGGACTTGGTTGACATTTGGAGGCACCAGCATCCGTTAGAAAAGCAATACTCTTTCTTCTCCCCTGTCCATGGCAGCTTCAGTAGAATTGACTATTTTCTTATTGATTCCAGGCTTATTTCGAAAGTGGTTAGTTCCACTTATCACAGTATTTTAGTTTCGGACCACGCACCTCTCTCAACGGTAATTGACTTCAACCTATATACCCCCCAATACAATTGGAAATTTAACCCCTCTTTATATCTAAATGACTCTTTTACGGTTTACCTATCTACTAAAATCGCAGAATTTTTACAATTTAATGATAATGGTGTAGTTTCAGACTCTGTTTTGTGGGAGTCCTTTAAAGTCGTTATTAGAGGCCATATTATTGCTTATCAAGCTTCTCAGAAGAGGGACAAACTCAGGCTGCGTACTAATATTGAGGCAGAGCTGTCTGTGTTGGAGGAGAAGTATCGCGATACCGGGGCTGCTGACACACTTAATACCATTCTCAAATTGAAATATGACTACAACCACATGTTGGGGGAGCAGGTCATGAATTGTATTCGTCGATTAAAACAGAAGCATTTTGAGCTTGGTGAAAAGGCTGACAAGGTGCTTTCCAGACAGCTGAAGGGCATTCAAGCTGAAAGGGCGATACACAGAATTCTCTCTGCAACTGGCCAGTTGCTGTCCGATCACAAGCAGATAAATGACAGATTTCGCAGTTTTTATTGTCAGTTATACACATCTAGTACTACGGCCACAGTTGCTGAAATCACTAATTTTCTTAATGCTTTAGACATCCCGACTCTTCCTGAGGCTGCACGGGGCTTACTCGATGCAGACTTTACGCTGGAGGAAATTAGAAATGCAATCTGCTCCTTTCCTAATGGAAAAGCATGTGGTCCGGACGGTTTCGGGATAGAGCTTTATAAGACACATATTGACGTTATCGCTCCCCTGCTACTTCGGATGGTAAATTGCGCAGTGTTAAACGGCTCATTCCCTCATTCTTTCTACGATGCCCATATATGTCTCCTCCTGAAAAAAGACAGAGACGAAACTAATGTTTCTTCCTATCGTCCCCTAAGTCTTCTCAACTCAGACCAAAAGATAATTGCTAAAGTCCTAACCAACCGGTTAAATAAGCACATAGGCTCTATAATTCATCCTGACCAATCGGGTTTTATCCCCAATAGATTCTCTTTTTCTAATACTAGATGTCTCTTAAATGCGATGTACTCAACGACACTGCCCAATTCTGCGCTGATTTCACTCGATGCCCAGCAGGCTTTCGACCAAGTGGAATGGAGTTATTTGTTTGCTACTCTTGAAAAATTTGGTTTTGGGTCGAATTTTTTGAATATGATTAAGTTGCTTTACGCTTGCCCTCGTTCCTCGGTCCTTACCAACCATGAGAGGTCGCTCCCGTTCCTCTTACACCGTGGGACAAGGCAGGGTTGTTGCCTCTCTCCAATGCTTTTTGCTTTAGCTCTTGAGCCGTTGGCCATTGCCATCAGAGCCAATTCCCATATCTCTGGTATAAATTGTGGCACGTCAGAGTACACCATCGGTCTGTATGCAGATGATATCATATTGGCTCTTTCAGATTTAAAGATCTCCCTTCCTCCACTTCTTAAGCTGATTGACAGCTTTGGCCACCTATCAGGGTTCACCATAAATTGGAAGAAGTCTGTTCTTATGCCGCTGTCGTCTGGTCTGGGCCCTGATTTCCTGTCTAGTTTGCCCTTTAAGGTCTCCCAGGATTACTTTTCTTACCTGGGTATTAACATCCCTAGGAACTCAAAACTCCTCTTCAGGCTTAATTATTCGGTTCTAACTGATGAGCTCAAGTGTATGATAGATAGGTGGAAACTTCTCCCACTTTCAATGATTGGCCGTATCAATATAATCAAAATGGTTGTGCTCCCTAAATTCATGTACCTATTCCAGAACGTTCCTATTTTTCTCAGGTCTTCCTTTTTCAAAGCGTTGGATGCCATTATCATGCCTTTCGTTTGGGCCTACAAGCCCCCCCGCATCTCGAAGTCTCACTTGCAAAAGCCCTCGGACGAGGGTGGTCTGGGCCTTCCAGTTTTCAGACATTATTACTGGGCCTGTAATGCCAGAGCCTGGGTCTTCTGGAATCTGCCTATAGTTGGTGATGCTGTGGGATGCAGGTCCAGCCCTAAATGGCTCGAATTGGAGCTTAGCACTGCTATCGAGCACACTGGAGCATCCTTGCCAGCTATCTTATTTTCAAAATCGGTTATTAAAAGTGCATGTGATGACTTTATTCTTTGCAACTCCGTAAAAATATTGAATCAAATTAAGAGAATCTTGAACCTCCCGGTAGTGTCAACTTTTGCCCCGATCTGCCACAATCCTAGCTTTACGCCTAGTACAATGGATGCTGCTTTCAAACAATGGCCTGTCAAAGGGTTAATTGCTATAAAGGATCTTTATATCGACAATCATTTTGCCTCTTTTGCTCAGCTTCAGACAAAGTACAATCTCCCTACAAGTCATTTTTTTCGGTACTTACAAATTAGGAATTATGTCAAGCAAGCATTCTCAAATTTAGATACCATCCCCATACAGCATGTCTTTTACAATATGATGAACGAACCTCCCACCTCAAAACACTTAATTTCTCGGCTTGTCAACCTTTTTTCTTCGGCAGCCCCCTCTTGCCATATTAAAGAGGCTTGGACAAGGGACACTGGTTTGGTTATCTCTGACGATCTATGGGCTGAAGTGTTAAGTCGGATAAAACTATGCTCTGTTAACGCCCGGCTTCAGTTAATTCAATTTAAGGTTGTCCATAGACTGCACTATTCCAAAACCAAATTGAACAAGATTTTTCCTAACGTTTCCCCCAAATGTGATAAATGTAAACTTGTGGACGGTACTCTTGGGCATCTTTTTTGGTCCTGTTCTACGCTTACAGCCTTTTGGACTAGTATTTTTAGTTTCTATAGCACTGTTTATGATAGGCAACTGTATCCTGACTGTCTTATGGTGATCCTGGGCTGCTCCGGCGACTCCTTGGCACTTCCCTTTGCTGTTCAACAGGCCCTCATGTTTGGTATGGTGATTGCCAAACGTTTGATTCTGGGGGAGTGGAAATCTGCCTCCCCTCCCTGCTTCAAGAGGTGGCTCGAGGAGATGGTCTCCTGTCTATACCTGGAAGAAATTCGGTTCTCTACGTCTGATTCCATGGAGAAGTTCAGGAAGATATGGGGGCCCTTTATAGACCACATTAAGAAGGACAGTCCACACCCTGGGTCCTGACCACATTGTTTTAACTGCTTTCATTCTGAGCTGTTGCCCATAACTGTTTTTGCATGATTGTTATCAGCTCCTCCTAGCGATCTTTGGATTTGATCTTGTGGATTGGACTCACTAGATTGTGAGTTGTTTGACATGTATACCACTTGCTTTGTTTGCTTCTCTGCTGTTTTTAATAAGTGCTGGCCTTGTACCCTGTTGTGTGGTTTGTTGCTCTGTTTTTTTTGTTTGTTTGTTTGTTTTTTTTGGTTGTTATTGTCTTTATTGTCTGTGTTCTTCTGTCCCGCTGTTTGTGAATGTGTAAAAAAATTTTGAAACTTGCATAAATAAATACATTAAAAAAAAAAAAAAAAAAAAAAAAAAAGGCAAAGTAAAAAGCCAGTCATCACAATGTGAACTGAAATATACAGACAGTGCATTCTGGAGGGTATTGATAGCGTTTGTTCACATGAAAAGTGACAGATGAAAGAGTGTGTGGGGTTTAGAGGGGAAATTCAAACATTGGAAAGCAGATGTGGTGGGAGGGGATTTCATATACTGTTCATTCATCAAACAGATTTTCTGATGGGCTCCAGTATGCTTTTCACAGTAACAAATACACAATTTTGTTTCTGTGGGTATGTATGTATTGTTTGCAGAAAGTCACATATTCTTGTTCTATTAATCTTAGTCTAAAAATTGTGTTTTTTGTAACACTTTTGATCCATGTCCAGTGATAACTGTGCAATAAGTTATAACTGCTAGAAGATGCAGTAAAGCTTATTATGATAGTTCAGAGCTAGAATCCTACTATATGTTCATTTTGTGTAGGATAAATGCTTTTTTGTGTGTTTGAACACAGTAGTTATTTGAATGTGTGTTTATGAAGGTGTCAGACAAGGAGGTGATTGGGCCGTGTGCACTGCCAACGACCTTGACGTTTCACTGTCACATTTTGCATACCAAGTGCAATTACTTAATTGTGGTGGTTTGCGGTTGCTCGCATATGTTGGCAAAGCCTTCCGAAAGAAGCATGCAGCTGGTTTAAAACAGTGGCTCGACTCTTCCCTCTAAGACAAAGAACCCAGGTTTGAATTCCTCCTCATGTCAGTATGGGTGAAATTTAAGCTTTCCCTTCGTAACCTCAGCCTTAATCATAGTTGTTTTAGTTTTGCAAACCATTACATGTGGCCAACAAGGCAGTGGGAAGTCTAACTTGAACTATTGTCACATCATTTGTGGTAGAGGATCATACTCATCACATAATTTGTGTCTACAACATGTAATCTGCATGCGTTCTTTTCATCAAGTTTTAGGAGACATTGGTTTTGGAGGCATAACTTGTAAAAATAATATATATCTCCTGTCTCACGCCATGTCTGTCCTTGGATATCTGCTACAAATAATGGTCTTTTACACTGTATTCGCATCCACCCTCACCTCTCCCTTTCCACTGTGGTGATAGATGTTATCGGGGCTTCTGCAGGAAGAGCTAAAAAACTAAAAAAAACAGCATATACAGAAGGTATAACTGGCTCGGTGCCCAGCTGTGAGTGTGGTTGCAACACCCCAGTTTTGTGTGTGTGTGTGTGTGTGTGCGTGCGTGTGTGTGTGTGTGTGTGTTGAAAATGGTCTAGAAACAGTGTTTGAGTCTATATAATGTGTGTGATGGGGGTAGATTGGAGAAACCTTCGTCTTGATGTTTGCTTAGAGTGGTTGGATGTTAGCCCAGTGCCTTGAAGATTAGGATTACTGGAGAGCAAATTGACACTTGTGTGGATGTGCTTGTGCTAAGCAGTTCACTGCAGGTTGCAGCAGGAAGATATTACAAATGCATATTATATTTGCAAGCAGTATTTTGAAGTATAGTCTTCTGATGATGGACAAATTTTAAGATGGAATTATGCTGAAAAACGCTTAAAAAGTTAAAAGAAATAAAAATAATAATAAGGTTTACTTTATTTACTTTTGCTGAATCCTTTAGCCTTCCACAATGAGACTGTAAAAAGGGACATCACACTGTCCTATCCAGGAGTGTAGCTATCATAATTGTTGTCTGAAAGCCAATAAAATGCCAAACCCATTTAGTTTCACAAGTGGAACATTATATCATTCACTATAATTGTCCACTTGACAGTCATATTTTATTATTACTTTATTAGGATTTTTTTCATTTTGCATTATTACAACCATAACAGACAAAACCAGGGAACAGAAGAGGAAAAAAAGTGAAGTTGAGGAGAAAGTTAACAGAAAGAGGAGGTGGGGGAAGCGAGAGAAAGGAAGAGAGAGAAAAAATGCTGAGAATTTGCTTCAACACATGGTGAAAAAAAAACAGCAGAGAAACCACGGCAACAATAAACGTGTATCAATAGCAATGACAATGTTACTGAAAAGCACACAGCACTAATAATACAAGACATTTTTAGAGGCAGCAGCAACTCAAGATAGTGTGTGTCTGTGCAAACCGGTGTGAACACTTGCGTGCATAAGTGCACTTGTGTTCATAAGGTTTCTCCATGCAAGTGTCTAATACAGGGAGTGCAGAATTATTAGGCAAATGAGTATTTTGTCCACATCATCCTCTTCATGCATGTTGTCTTACTCCAAGCTGTATAGGCTTGAAAGCCTACTACCAATTAAGCATATTAGGTGATGTGCATCTCTGTAATGAGAAGGGGTGTGGTCTAATGACATCAACACCCTATATCAGGTGTGCATAATTATTAGGCAACGTCCTTTCCTTTGGCAAAATGGGTCAAAAGAAGGACTTGACAGGCTCAGAAAAGTCAAAAATAGTGAGATATCTTGCAGAGGGATGCAGCAGTCTCAAAATTGCAAAGTTTCTGAAGCGTGATCATCGAACAATCAAGCGTTTCATTCAAAATAGTCAACAGGGTCGCAAGAAGCGTGTGGAAAAACCAAGGCGCAAAATAACTGCCTATGAACTGAGAAAAGTCAAGCGTGCAACTGCCAAGATGCCACTTGCCACCAGTTTGGCCATATTTCAGAGCTGCAACATCACTGGAGTGCCCAAAAGCACAAGGTGTGCAATACTCAGAGACATGGCCAAGGTAAGAAAGGCTGAAAGACGACCACCACTGAACAAGACACACAAGCTGAAACGTCAAGACTGGGCCAAGAAATATCTCAAGACTGATTTTTCTAAGGTTTTATGGACTGATGTAATGAGAGTGAGTCTTGATGGGCCAGATGGATGGGCCTGTGGCTGGATTGGTAAAGGGCAGAGAGCTCCAGTCCGACTCAGACGCCAGCAAGGTGGAGGTGGAGTACTGGTTTGGGCTGGTATCATCAAAGATGAGCTTGTGGGGCCTTTTCGGGTTGAGGATGGAGTCAAGCTCAACTCCCAGTCCTACTGCCAGTTTCTGGAAGACACCTTCTTCAAGCAGTGGTACAGGAAGAAGTCTGCATCCTTCAAGAAAAACATGATTTTCATGCAGGACAATGCTCCATCATACGCGTCCAAGTACTCCACAGCGTGGCTGGCAAGAAAGAGTATAAAAGAAGAAAAACTAATGACATGGCCACCTTGTTCACCTGATCTGAACCCCATTGAGAACCTGTGGTCCATCATCAAATGTGAGATTTCCAAGGAGGGAAAACAGTACACCTCTCTGAACAGTGTCTGGGAGGCTGTGGTTGCTGCTGCACGCAATGTTGATGGTGAACAGATCAAAACACTGACAGAATCCATGGATGGCAGGCTTTTGAGTGTCCTTGCAAAGAAAGGTGGCTATATTGGTCGCTGATTTGTTTTTGTTTTGTTTTTGAATGTCAGAAATGTATATTTGTGAATGTGGAGATGTTATATTGGTTTCACTGGTAAAAATAAATAATTGAAATGGGTATATATTTGTTTTTTGTTAAGTTGCCTAATAATTATGCACAGTAATAGTCACCTGCACACACAGATATCCCCCTAAAATAGCTAAAACTAAAAACAAACTAAAAACTACTTCCAAAAACATTCAGCTTTGATATTGATGAGTTTTTTGGGTTCATTGAGAACATGGTTGTTGTTCAATAATAAAATTATAATAATAACAATGGATACTTTATTGATCACCATGGGGAAATTACTTGCTTTTCTCTGCATTTGACCCATTCACTCAGTGAAGCAGTGGGCAGCCCACTAAGCAGGCGCCCGGGGAGCAGTGTGTAGGGACGGTACCTTGCTCAGGGGTACCTCAGGGTAGCCGTTAAGTGGATTCGAACCGCCGACCTTCCGATCATGGGGCGACCACTTTACCTACTGAGCTATCCCTGCCCCTTTTTTATTATTCCTCAAAAATACAACTTGCCTAATAATTCTGCACTCCCTGTAGTGGGTTTGGGGAGCATGAAGAAGGCATGGAGGAGAGCGGGGCCCCAGAGGCTCCCCAGAGGTCACCCAGCAGCCACAGTGCAAAAGCCCCATTAAGCAGCGACGAGCCCGCAGGGTCAACCGGCAGTCGGCTATGCTAGAGCAGACCTGGCTCTGGGACCCAAGGGCACCCTTAAGAAGGGGCCTGACGGAGTCAGGGGGCCCAGGCGGCTGCCAGGAGCCAACCAGTACACACCCGAGCACCTAGCCTCGGACACCGAGAACCTCCAATGCACTGATGGGTAAGGTGCACCAGCCACTGGCAGGGGAGTGTGTGTGTGAGTCTATATGTCTGTTTACACTGTGAGGTCATAGTGGATGTGTTAATTCTGAGTGTGCGTATGTGTGTGATCATGCCATGCAGCTGAAATAATCATTGCGTAAAGATCGAGGGTGCAGAAACAGTAACAAACAGCTCAGAATCTTAGAGGAAAGTTCTGTCTGACTAAGTAGGAAAGCAGATGATCTGTGCAATGAGAGAAGGGAGAAGGAAGAAAAACATGCAATGGGGCATGAAAGATTAGATTTAGAAGAAAACAAGAAAATTGTAACCAATACCTTTAAGCTGCGGAGACTGCTGCTGATTTATCTGTTATGAGTCACATTGAATTAACAAAATGACATGAATAGGCTTGACAGATATTAAGGGAAGAGGAGGACAGAAAAATGTAGTGGATTCTTATCTGGAGTGGTACCAATAATATAACCAAGGAGTGGTGCTGGGGTTGTGGTAGAGCTGTCCATTCACATAGAGCAGCCAAGACAGCAAGGAAAGCTGAAGTCATTTACGCTGAAGTCACTTTCATTCAGCTCCCTGTTGTAATTCTTCACTGTCTCCTTCTCATTGAAATGTTTGAATTTGGTCACAATAGGACACAGCCTTTGGGCTTCAGGCCCGCTGGCTCCCAGGCAATGGATGCGGTGGAAGGTGATATTCTTCACAGTGTTCCCCAGAAGCTTCAGGTGGGTCTTGATGAAGGTTTTAACTGTAACTTCTGCATCCTCCTCAGGTGACTCTGGGATGCCTGAAAACACCAGGTTATCTCTCATGCTACAGGCCTGGAGATCAATGACAGTCTCTTTTATTTTTTATTTTCTTCACTGAGCTATTGTCAGTTAAAGAATTGACCCATACCGAGGTGTTTTCGGTAGCGAGTGTTTCTACCTGCTGCTGACCGAATTCCAAAGATTCCCTTAGGTATTAGAATTCCCGTTGTAGAATTTCGACCAAAGACATCGCATCATCACATCAAAACTGGACAATCACTTATCAGTTAAGTCCATGACGTCGGCAGTCTTTAACCGGGCAGTGATGTTGTTCTGGGGGAGTCAGATGGCGACTTTAAAAAGCAATGTAAATAGAAAAAGGCTTTGACAAATAGTAGAAAATGCAAATACACGTGAACAAAAATATTAAAAGCTCGCTTAATAATAAAACATTTTTGAATTCAGTGGTACACATGCACAGAGTTGGACCAAAATATTGTTGGACCATTAAGTTTTCCTCTGTGATGCAACATGTTTTATATTTCAATGCTTCTGTCTATCTACAATACACCACCAAGACATCACAGTCTCTGGCCAAAAAGGAACACTTGGTCAAAGCCAGTTCCCCTTTATGTGCGATCCTCTATGCTGTTGCATGCTGGGGGAGCAGGCTGAGGGTCGCAGATGCCAACAGACTTAATAAACTAATCTGTAAGGCCAGTAATGTTGTGGGGATGGAGCTGGACTCCCTCAAGGTGGTGTCGGAGAGGCGGATGCTGTCCAAGATAAAGACAATGTTGGATAACACCTCCCACCCACTCCATGACATGCTGGTCAGTCACAGGAGCACGTTCAGTGAGAGACTGAGATTACCGAAAAGCACCACTGAACGACACAGGAAATCTTTCCTGCCTGTGGCCATCTCCCTGTACAACTCATCCACTTAACACACTGGTTACTGCTACAACTACACGTTTCTTTTCCAGCTATTTATTTATGAGTGACTTATGTATGTATATATATGTATATATGTATATGTATATATTGTACTATTCTTAGTTAGCGTATTGTCTGTCTTGTCTTAATGTTGGTTTATGTTGGTTTATAATGGAGCACTGTAACAAAAAATAATTTCCCCCAGGGATCAATAAAGTATTCTGATTCTGATTCTGATTCTGATTATAGGACAACCGCAAACATACCTGTGGCTCTCAAACAGAAGTTTGGTTTCTTGCGGCATAAATGTCCTTCTGCCTTTTTTATTCTGGGTTAGTTTGTATGCATTATGTAGCTGTAATAGTTGTGGTTATATGTAAAAAGAACCAAGCATTTCTGAATTTGCTGCTTTGACTTACAACAAATTTCTCAAATCACGTTATGTGTTATGGTATTTAAAACAGTCTGAGATACACCTGATTCTAGGAAAGTTTAAATAATATGGTTAATACTTTATCTAGTATCATTTTAATTATTATGGAGCCTTTGCTTATGTATAATAAAGTACAGTAGTTATGTTTAAGACTTTAAACTGGCCCTTCATGCCTGCCAGAAATTACACATGTCAGACGGTTGGATAGGGTCAGAAATTCTATCTGCCTTCACCTTTCCAAAATCAGAAAATGGGGGGAGGTGTCTGTGTTAGCCATTTGCCCTGTGGGATTGTAGACCCACAGAGGCATGTCTGGGCGTCTGGATGCTGCGTGATTCACTTATAAAGCTCCAGAAGATGGAAACACTGAGCTGATTGTCGTCTGACTTCGTCTACAAGTTTACTTTAAGAGGCTTTGTGTGAGCTGACATATGTTAGCAGCAGAGAACCAGATGCAAGAATTACAATCAAGTGTCAGAGTTGACTGGACAGACAGAAAAATGCCTGTTTAGGCTCACCAGCAATGATTTTAAACTGGGGTGCACTGTGTGTGCAGATGAGACAAGGAAGAGTCACAATGAGAACATATTGAGGTGACTTTTTTTTCCTGTTTATTAAACAGGAATAATTGCATTTGAATCTATATACAGAAGTGAAATAGCTAGAAATGAGAAAAAAAAGTTGCATTATTAATTACTTGAATCTCCCTTTGTGAAGCAAACTTTGTCATTTGGGTCATTTGTGGTTTCGAGGATGGGAGTTGGAGCTGAATGCCTCACTTAAAAGCTGAAATAGATAAATATATCTCATATATTAGAAACACAATCTTCCATCCTAATATGTCAAAGGCTACATTTACTTTCCAGGCTGCACCACATGTCCAGACAGGCTGCATTCATGGAAAAGCATTGAGAGTACAGCTGTGTGGCAGGATTCCACTCAGTATGACTCCAAGAAAATTTAAGAAAAATTCATGCCTGAACTTGTAATAAAATAGAAGCTAATGTTGCACACAACTATTGGTTTAATAATTTAGTTAAAATTATTTGCGTGCCAAACTCTAAGTTTATGTACTTGGAACAGAAAGTCCACTTTTTTAAGTTTGTATTGTTTTATTTGGTTTGTTTTAGCTGAAACTGCAAGTGCAAGCCTCTTTAATCAGGTTATAAATCTGACTTGTTAAGGTTTCAGACTTTGATAACATTCACTTTTTATCCAGAGTTTGCTGCCAGTTGTTTGTATCTAATTTTCTCTATGTTTTTAATGGAATACGTTTCAGCCAAGCAACAGTGTGCTTCAAAAGGATTTCTGGAAGAAGCTGAGAACTTAAATAAATGTAACTGACAAAAACTGATTTTTCTGGCCTACATATATAGCACCTCTAGCTAGTTTTTTCAAATTCTTAGTGGTGAGTCGAACACACTCATTTTAGTGACTATTAAGTCACTAAAATGAGTGTGATACATTAAAAAAAAACTTTTATAAAGATAGTAATATTGCATTTGCAGGGGGATGAAGAAATTAACATAAACATTAAACACAAATCTAAAGAATTTTGATTTATAATCCCATATAGCAATTAATAATTAGTGAACATGCATACATGTCCCCACCATTAAGGAGGCGATAGGGTGCAGACAGACATATGCTACATGATAGTAAGACTTCTAGGACCTTGTGAGTGGAGGCATTTATCTAATGCGCCATAGCAAATGTAATGACAAATCAGTTCATTGAGATGAGCAAATTCAAGTATATGAACTGTAATGTAATTGAAATCTTTAGGATCATCTTTGAGAAACATGATCCTATCGAATGCTATTTGATTGGCCCTTGAATATAACTTATTTCAATGCATATCTAATCCATTTGGGACTCTGAATAAAGTACTTACTGTCATTTCTTAGTGTTCATTTTTTGTGACCTGTGACCCTGTGTGAGAGGAGTGCCTCTACGTTGCCTTAGTGATGGGTCAAGTCACAAAGAGGAGATGAGATATTTTATAGATTTTTAAAGAATTTGTTAGCTGACAGTTCAGGTGGGAGACAGCAGAGGCCTGAAGCAGTGGTTTAGTATATGAAGGAGCCAACAGTAGCCAGTGGATTAGTGAATGTTACTCATTAACCCAATCATAATAATTTGACTGGGTTTGCTCTTGGCTGTGGGGCTGTATGTACGTACATATATAATAACAGCGTATGGAACAGCAGCAGCCCGGTGGGTGGATGTCTGCCCACCCGTGGTTGTCTAAGGGCTATTTAGGGGGTTCCCTGTCTGCTTTGAGAGGTTATTATAGGGGATGCGGGGTTGAACCGAAACTGGGGGCATGTCAGGAGATAAGGGAGGTCCTTGTTGGAGGGGCCACAAATTTAGTATAGGTTTCAGACCCTGACTGCTTTTTTTTTTTTTTAATCTAGTAGAAAGGAGGCAATGATTGTAATTATTTGATAGCCCACTCATTTAGCTGAGTTACCGCCCTCAGTGGAGTTGTATAGCTCTGATCCACAGCTGCTCTGAAACACAGTTTCATTTGTTTTCACCATCGTCTAGGGGTCATGGCATTATTAATGATGCTTGCAGGTCTTTAAGTGACATGGGCTGTGTTATAGAATTCGCGTGCTGAAAAGAAAAAGAGTCCTCTGTGTATAGAAGCAGTGCCAAAAAAAAAAATCACACATCAGATAATTGAGCCACCATTTCAGTTACAAGCGTGGTCAATTAGTGAACAAAACAACATTTCTGTTTTTTACTAACCTGAAAAAAAGAAAAAAAAATGATTACATTTAAAAGCCACAAAGCTGCCATTATTCTCATCACAGATTTTGATATTATCAGTAAACATGTTTGCTTTTCCACTAGAAAACACCTTAAAGGTTAGATGAGTTTAACAGAAGAGTAAATAATACCAGTAATGCTTGTTTACCATGATAATTTGGAGCTTGACTTCTTTCCTGTCTTAACATGACTTTGCTGACGTACATTAAAGAGATGGCATTAACGGACACTATTTCTAAAGGCATCATCCAAATATACCCAGCATAACAACCAGCCACAGCTGCGTTTCCAGAAAGCCAATCACAAGAGAATCAATCATCCCTCTGGCTGATTCCATCAAGCAACAACTGTTAGAAAATTGATTTGATTAGACATGAGACATGCACAGTCATAATCTTCCATCTGACTGCCAATTAGTGGCACACAGTTGTGCCGTGTTGACACTGAGCCCGATCTAGTAAGTGTGCAGATGCAATTTTAGAGGAAAGTGGCATTGGACACAATGCCCGCATGCTCAGATGGGATCAGATTCATGGAAAGGAGTGCATGTATGAAAGGGGCTTTATAAAGTAGCTAACATAGTTAGTAAAACACAGTGCATTTTTCAGTACTGGTTTTCAGTCTCATTGGCAGCTCTTTTGCTCACGCCAGATCTCTCAGCCTATCGAAATAAAGTAGGCTCCTGACACTCCCCGGAGACGCTCTTGTGGTTACTGCTTGGGTATTTTAAGGTCCTAAAAGCCCCGTTGAGCTCAGGTAAAAGGGCTGTTGAGCGGGTTATTTTCAGCCACCAGGTGTTTATCAAGTGCAAACATACGTTGTGTGTGCCCAATGTCTGCTTTTGGATTTGTGTATTTAAACTATGTGCGATAGCTGCATACTTGGCTGTGTGCAGACTTCATCATGGGTAGTTCGTGCACTTATTTTACTGGGCTTCTCAAAATAGCTCTGGCCCCAGTGTGATTGTGTGTTTATGTGTGACGGACACTTCTAAAAGCCGGGGGGAAAGCTAGCCTGGCAGCCCGAGTTGTCTCGGAGCCAAACCTCCAGCTTGATGTGTGGTTAGCCTGCACAACTATACTTAGTGTAGCACACCCTGTGTGCAGTTATGTGTGTGTGTGTGTGTGTGTGTGTGTGTGTGTGTGTGTGTGTGTGCCGTGTGGGGTCTGCCAGACAGAGACAAGGGGATGTCTATGTGCACCCCTACCTATTAATTCTGTTGGGGTGGGGGCTGTGGCTAATGGTTAAAGCTAACCACAGCTAAATTGAGCTGTTTGTAAATCCAGGCCTAGAACATATCAATGTGAGATGTGTATGTAAAACTGTCAGCTTAGTTCAAAACTTTAAGATTCTGTGTGTGTGTGTGTGTGTGTGTGTGTGTGTGTGTGTGTGTGTGTGTGTGTGTGTGTGTGTGTGTGTGTGTGTGTGTGTGTTTGATTGTGTGAGTCGATATTAGTCATCAATTACTCGTAGTACAGGGACATTGCTTCTTTTACAGACTCAAGAGTTCCCATAACAAAAATCTTTCATTTTTGTGGACACTCAGTTTCAGCTTAAGATCAAGGTGCCCTTAAGTTAATATCTGGTTAGGTTATAGTTAGCTGAAGGTAATGCTGGATCAGTCCACGTAATGTCAGTTGAGATGTGAGAGAAAGTAAGAGACGTGGATGAATAATCCATATTTACAACCAACTTAGGAAGGGAGTGAATTAGGAACAAAGAAACAGTGAAAGAATATTTAATAAAATGAATGTGGCCTAAAAATTTCTGTCATCATATGTATATTTTATTGGTACAGCATCAAAAGTGTTTATTGAGTTTTGTTTATCTCTGGTCAATGAGTTTATTACATGGTGAAAACATTAATTAAAGATGGATATCCATAACGTTCTGTCTACACATCTACACCAACAGGCTCAGCCAGGGGCAGAAATTAGGGAACTAAGAGGATTGTTTAAAATATACGGGTGCCAAAACCTGAAGACAATCAGTAATGCTTGTTTTCACTGATTGATGCAGTTCTTTGAAATATTTTACAGGGCTGTTAAAAAATTATTTGCCCTCTTCCTGATTCCTTTTCTTTTTCTTTTTTGTTTGGATATTTGTCACACATACATTTTTCAGATCACCAAACAGATGTTAATATCATTCAGAAATAACCCAGTAAGTAAGTAAACCCAGTATTAACCCAGTAAGTAAAAATACAAATTTTAAACAGTGTTTCATTTATTAAGGGGGGAAATGCTGTTCTCACCCACCTGGCCCTGCATGAAAAAGTAATTTCTCCCTAAACATAATAATAATTGTGCCACCTTTGGCTGTAAGAAATGTTGTTGTAATCAAGCATTCGCAATAGCTGGCAGGCCTTTCACATTGCTGTGGAGGAATTTTGGCCCACTGATTTTGTTTTTATTCAGCTCCACATTGCAGGGTTTTCAAGCATGAATGGCTTGTTTAAGTTATCGTCAAAGCATCACAATTGAATTTAATACCAAACTTGAACTAAGCCACTCCAAAACCTTTTCTTTTTTTCTTCTCTTCTTTTTTAAGCCACTAAGATTTGGACTTGCTGGTGTGTTTCAAATCATTGTTGTGCTACAAAAGCCAAAGTGTAAAGTGTACTTCAGGGTATGAACTGAAGGCCAGGGATTCTCCTTCAGGATTTTCTGGTAGGGAGACACAGGAGCTGTAGTTTTACACTCCAACTTTATTCACCTCCAAACATGAACTGAGCATATTGCGCCCAAACACAGCAGAACCCTTCCTCCCACTTCGGTGCGGGTGTGGTGAGTCGCCACACATGCAACCTCCCCCGAACACCTAAACAAACAGTCCACTAGTCCGGGCTTAATCAAAGGTCCAGAACGGCTGAAACGGGGAGTCCGAGAACTGGCTGTGGGTTCACCAGGCCGGGAAAGACAGGCCGGACGAGTGCTGGCGGGCACAGAGCGCTCTCAGAGGGAGGGTCAGAGTCCAACATTCCGGCAGCAGGTGGCAGGCCGCGGAGGGGGGGCATGGGCCGGCACCACAGGAGCATCCTGCAGAACGTGTGCAGGCTTAAGGCGGTCCACTGAAACTGCCTCCTGCCAGCCCCCAAAATCCAAAACAAAATGCTTGGTACCTGGTGCAATAACCCAAAACGGGCCGCCGTAAAGGGGGGTTGATGGGTGTCACGCCAAATAAAAACGAAAGGAGAAGATTCCAACGACCGCAGAACAAAAACATCTGGCAGGCAGTGGTGCACGGGGCCAGGGACAGAAAAGGGGCCTCCAGGGGAGTGGAGAGCCGGCACCGAAACATGCCCAAGGACCAGTTCGGCAGGAGAAACCCCAAGGTCCTCCTTAACTGCGCTGCACAACCCCAACAAAACCCAAGGCAGACGGTTGACCAAGTTACCACTCGTTAAGGAAGCACGGAGCGCGGCCTTGAGCAACCGGGGAAACCGCTCGCACATCCCGTTAGCCTGCGGGTGGTATGCCGTGGTGTGGTTGACCTTGATCCCCAGGCCGTCAGCCATGGCGGACCAAAGTTCCGACACAAACTGAGGGCCTCTGTCCGAGGTAATGTCAGCGGGGGGACCAAAACGCGAAACCCACGTGGACACGAACGCCAGGGGAACCACCTCCGGCCACCTGGTGGTGCAGTCCACCACAGTCAAAAGGTGTGTGAAACCCTGCGACTGTGGGAGCGGTCCGACCAAATCGACGTGCACATGGTCGAAACGCCTACCAGGTACGCGGAAAGGTTTGAGGGGCGCCTGAGTGTGCCTGTGGACCTTTGAGCCTTGGCACGGAACACATGTGGCAGCAGTGCACGGGACAGGCAATCAGCAACCTGGTTGGACTTACCAGCTACGTGCTGAATGTCTGTAGTAAACTCTGATATTGCTGCCAACTGACGCTGCTGGCGCGCACTCCAAGGGTCAGAAACCTTGGACATGGCAAAAGTCAGAGGCTTATGGCCAATGTATTCGGTAAAATTGCGGCCCTCGAGAAAAAAATCGAAAATGTCACTTCGCGAGATGCAGAGCCAACAACTCTCTGTCGAAAACACTGTACTTGCGCTCAGCGTCTCGGAGCATGCGACTGAAAAAGGCGAGGGGCTGCCAGATGCCGGAGATGCGCTGTTCCAACACAGCGCCCACCGCTACATCCGACGCATCAGTGGTCAATGCAATCTCCACTGACGGGAACGGATGGGCCAGCAGAGCAGCGTCGACCAATGCCGACTTCGCCGCGGAAAACGCACAGAAGCGGTTAGGGGACCAGTCAATGGGGTCTTTTGCTATTTTACCTTTTAAAGCAGCATAGAGTGGTTGTAACCAGTGAGCAGCCCGGGGAAGGAAACGATTATAAAAATTGATCATCCCCAGGAACTCCTCGGTTTGGACCCTGTCCGGCAACGGGACCACACTGTCAGCGGAGATGCGGTGCCCCAGGAAATCCAGGACCGGCAAACCAAACTGACACTGGCACTGATCATCAACCGACAAGTTGATGCACCAAATCGATTTTGGAAAAAATCGAGGTCCCAGCGAGATGGGCGGAAAAATCCTGGATGTGGGGAATCGGGTAACGGTCGTTCTCTGTAACATTATTTAAACGCTGAAAATCCCCGCATGGTCGCCACCGCCCATCTGGCTTGGGTACCGTGTAAAGTGGAGAGGCACAGGCGCTGTTCGAGCGCTGCACAATGCCCAGGCACTCCATCCAGGTGCTCCATAGCCGCGAACTCCTCCCGAGCGACGGACAGTTTTGTGGGGTCGAGGCGACGAGTGCGGGTGAACACCGGGGGTATGACCGTGGAGATAAAATGCTGAACTCCGTGTTTTTCTGCCGCGCTGGAGAAATTAGGAGTTGACAGCGACGGAAACTCTAACAGCAAATGCTGAAACACGTCTCCGGAGGCCACTAAATTGGCCTGGATGAGGGGGTCGGCGGCCCGGGTAAAACGGGGTAGTGAAACGAATGACACAGCGTCGATCAAACGTCTGTGGGCAACATCGACTAACAGCCCATGGGCATGAAGGAAATCTGAGCCTAGGATAGGCACAGAGCTGGTAGCAACAACAAAGTTCCACTGGAATTCCCTGCTGTGGAAAGTAACAGTCACTAACCTTTCTAAGTTGCAATAGGAGAACCGTTAGCCGCAATCAGCCGCGGACCGTGGCCTGCCGCTAAACGGTCCGCGGCAAATTTGCCACGGCAAATGAAGCTGCAGCAGGAGGCAGAGGGCCAGCGGTAGCTGGCGCATCCAGGGCGAACTCAATGGTTCGCTGCGTGTTCAAGGTAGGGTCACCAATATGGAGACATTTGACACACGACACAGGAGCTGCAGTTTTACACTCCAACTTTATTCACCTCCAAACATGAACTGAGCATATTGCGCCCAAACACAGCAGAATCCTTCCTCCCTTGGGTGTGAGTGGAGCCCTCTAGTGGGTCGCCACACAACTATTTTGCTGGTAATACCTGAAATGAGTAAAGAAAAACAACAGCCTATTTATGCAAGATATATTCAGAATTTTATTGGGGGGGGGGGGTTATATTGGTTGGTTCTGATTATTGGTGGGGTCATAACCCCCCTAACCCCCTGGAAATTATGCCCCCTACTTTTTATGAAATGCTGTGTGAGTTTTATGCCAGATGTAACAGGACACAAACCTTCCAGAAACTTCAACTTTTGTCTCATCAGTCCACCGTGAGCCCTGGCAGCTGACCTCTCATATGTCAGTACATGATGTCTTTTACTTTTATTACTAGAACCTTCAGTTTCTTTAGTTTAGTTTAGTTTTTCACATCCTCAGTTTGTTTTGCCTGTTGTTAAAAGTTGCTGGAATTTATTGACCTTGGGTACCATTGCTGCTGTGTGTGCTCCTTTAGATGAAGAAGAAAACAGAATGCATGCAGGTAGCCTTTGTGGTGTTTTACCATCATGCAGTTACAGCTAAGTTTTTATCACCAAATTTAGATATATATGTACTTGGATGATTAATTCTGTGAGTTTGTAGAGTATGTGAGCATATTTCTGTCAGTGATAATAGATGTGGACAATGACTTCGCTCCCCTTTTTTTGTACAAAATTGTCTTGATGTTTCTTGACCCGCATAACTGCTGTCTTGCTAGTAAAGAGTTTCCCACATTCAGGCATCTTTAACGTGATGGATCAAGCACAACCCATACAAAAATCCAAAATATTCAGCCAATAATGAAAATTCAGACATTCTTTTTCTTTCATGCTCCTTTTTATAATACATGATAACAAACTAGTGTCCAGTGTAGTATTGTTTCATGATATCCAGCTACATTATTCCTTCTTGTTTAGTGAACCAGTTTTTAAACTGCTCCACCAGCAGGAATATTTTCTCTTGAATTCCTCCTTGTTAGAAGCTCTCAGGACATTATAGCTCTGACTTTTGGCCTATTTGTCATTAGTCCTATTGAGGTAGGAAGTGAAGCTTATTGTATTGTCTCACACATTTTCCTGTTCTAGTTTTTTCCAGCCCAAACAATGGTGTCTTGATCCTTTCCCATTCAAACAAGACATAAAAGCAAACAGCTCTGTCAAACACTGACTTTGATTTTGGTCAGTGGTATTATTTGGCTATCTTTAGCTATCTTTAGGGGATAGACATCTATTAAACAGGTGATTTCATTTTAATTTTCCTGGGTTTTTAAGTCTTATCACCTTACACACAAAGAGGAATCTATGAGGGCTTAGTGGGGTTAAAGCTTTACCTGACTTGCCATTTTCATCCTTCTTAAAACAGCCAAAAACCCCTTCTTTAGTTTCCTATGACCTACTGATTTATAACCTAGGTAGTGCTTATTTCATTTGGGTCGGTTACAAAACCAAAATTATGCTATTTAAGACTTGTTTGGGATCTCAGGAAGATTTGTGACTCTCCACCATGGCGGGGGGCCGAAGGGAACAGGAGAGAGCTTATAGAGCCACAATGGCATGCTTAATTCGTTATTACACTGGTGGGATTTTGGGTGATCATTTTATAACTTAGAGACTGTCAGCGAGGCCTGAAACATTTTTGAACGCTCACTTGTTTCACACAGACGAGAGAGCGAGAGGGCAGGGATTGACTTTAGTGATGGATGTTACAGTCTGGAGGGTTGTGTGGTCCAAATAACACCCCTACCCCTTCCGGCTTCATCTTTTAACTTCAGTAGTAAAGAAAAGGGGTTTACATTCTTTGGGCTGAAAAAATTTTTGGTCACAGGAAGCTATGGAGCCCTTTGGCTCTGTGTGGTTCCTACAAAAGGAAAACCTTGTTATTTCCCATGTTTTCACTTCATCTCCTGCTTTGTCAGTGGTGGTTGCATGCGTGTAGGTGGTTCATGATCACCTCTGTGTGACTGTGTGTGTGTTTGTTTTTGTCTAGGTGTGTTTATATGTGAGTGGTTGGCTCAGTCATACCTTATTGTTGTCTCGCTGGATGATTGATATGTTAGTCCAAGGGAATTTAAAAATTTCATTTCTCAAAGCAAGCTGTCAAGAGGCTATTGGTCATGCATTGTGTGCTTTTCCATATACAGCATAAAACATGAGAAAAAGGTATTGTGGACTTTTTTTTTACATAAATCTGTAATCATTTGTAAACTGTAATAAAATAATAGTTATAAAACTGAAATTTTCAATGTATTTTGCATGGTTTTATCTTTGTTTTGGTAATAATTGCATAGACATTGTATGTCTAACAATTTATAATTTCCTGCAGTGATTATATATAAATGTTCATCAACAATAATAACCTCCCCAACCCACCAGAAATTCAGGCAGTGCTGCTACAAAATAGCAACTGAAAGCGTATTAATTAAGGCGTGACGGTGGTTAAGCAGGGGATGAAAATGATGTGCCAGGAGTTCTCTGTTTTCGCCTGCTCTAGTGATCCTCAGACGTCTCCGAAAACGTCGGAGCACATTTGGAAATATATGACATCTTGATAAATCAAACAGATATTTGAAGCTTACACAGCTACATTCTCGCTTGAAAATAACTTAAAAGTGAAAGAGTAATATTTAAAAGTTTTTAGCCGCTTCTCTGCCGTTGCCGCGTTTGGGTTTTGGACAAAATGCATTCTCGAATATTTAGTTGTACCAAGTACACACAAGTCACCACCAATGCATGCTCGATAAAAAAGGTGGAGCAAGAACACATCCGGAAATCTTTTGCGTTCTCAGCTTGATGCGTACTTTGAATTGGAACAGTACTTGATCTCCGACTGATGACGTATCACGAGTACACGAGAATCCAAGTACGCGAAAGTACGCATATTGAGACAGGCCCTCTGTTAGCTGCTGTTAGCCAGTTTTAGTGAAACTTTCTTTTAAGTGGATTAAGCTGCCTGTTGGACTTGTACACTTCTAAAACTCTTTACAAATAAACTCTCACACGATGTGAGACTGTAGTCAGAAAGTGATTTCTAAGCTACTCGAGCTCAGCGTTAGCTTAGATAATGCCTCTAGCCGCATACATAAAACATGATATTATATCACTGTATTCAAGATGGCAGGACAACATGGTGGCTTCCGCAAACCAGCACCCGCTCCTGTGTAGTTTGTGTGAATGAATTGGTTTGTGGGAAGATGTAATCATATACTAATGAGTATGAGTAGATGAGTACAATATTATTTTTTTCTATTAAACAAACCTTAAAAAATGACTGACTGTACCTTTAAAATGACCAAATACCAACAGAAGAAAAAGGTCAAATTAATTACCTTTGTAATTATGTCTGACCTACACAGTAATTTAGCCTCGGGTCACTCCAGTTTCTGTCATTGATATCTGTTGTTATTTCTACCCTGACACCTTCAGAGAAACAGAAGTCTCACAGAGACCATTTTTTGTTTTTTTGTTTTTGTTTTTTTTTGGGGGGGGGGGGGGGGGGGGTTTCTCTGCTGATGGATGTAGTGAAGCACCTTATCACTACAGCGCTCTGCGTTTACTCTGCGTTCACTCTGCAGCGAGGTGTGACCTAAGCCTCCTTCCATGGTCTCTTGGGCAGGAACAGCACTGCCTCACCCTGCTGTGCAGCACCAGGCTGCAGCGGAATTTTCATTATTTTCAAAGCTGCTGCTCCTTCTTGGGTGGTCCTCGCCATGTGTCGGCCCCCAGTATGCGTAAATATGTGAGTGTTTGAGTGTGTGTGTGCGTTCGTGAGTTTGTCTTGTTGCTTGCACATTTTCTGAATAAATTTTATCTACGTGGCTTCTCAAGTATATATTTTTGCCAAAAGCTCCACAAGTCACAGATTCCCTCCCCAACTAATTAGCCATAGCTGCATTTTATGAGGGTGATAATCTAAAGTGGGCAGCAGCCAAGTGGTTAGAGCCCAGCTAAGTCAGGAGACGTGTCTGAAACTGACAGATAAGGCAAGTTTACTGATTTAATACCTGTTTATGTCTGTTTGTGATATCTTATCTTTTATCTTAGGAAAGCAGTCAAAAAATTTAAGCAGTGTAATAGTTCTGATATATCTTTCCACATAGGCTGCAGATGGTACTTAGAAGTATTCACAAGTTGTTTAAAGATACCTAAGGCAGGATTTGTGGCTTGAAAAGTATATTTGAGAACACTGTACGTATAATATTGGATTACAGTGACACTCAGTTTGACAACAGATCCATTCTTGGTCATTTCAGGTTGTTTCAGCATTTTCAAAATGAAAAAATGGACATTTCCTTTAACATATTTGTACTAAATTGCACTTTTGCTTCAAGGAAATCTTCCCAGCAAAGTATGAGGAAATTAAGCACAAAAAAAGCTAAATGACCTACATGCTCCACACGCTTGTGTATTTGGACATTTGCACTCAGGCATCGACTTTTTAATAAGAAAAAGGCAGAACTCCAGGTATTTTTCAAAATTCTCATTTATTTTGCTTATGCAGAAGATTATATTGAATATCTGTCTGCGCAAAAATTCCTTCTGACTGAGTGCACACCCAGTGTGCATGCACTACAGCTTGATGTAGAAAATCATCCGCTTAAATATTTGTGGTTGTTTAAGAAGAAGCTTGCTTGGAAATTTGACTCTTCCTCCTCCAAAATGATTTTTCCGTTGTTTTGGCCAATTCCACAGAACCTGGAAACAGAGCCAAGCTCCGAGCCAAAAGAGCCAACTATTAGTCCGTGCAAAACTGCACATGTTCTGTAGAGTATAAACCAGCTGTATGTACCATCATGCTATTTTCACAGTACAACTGTAGCACATGATCATCACACAGAAAAACTGCAACCAATTTTCTTGTCATGAGGTGGCTACATGATGAGGACTATTCCTGATATGAAGAAATGTGCAAAGGAAAGTGGAGAAGTCAAAACACTCTATGCTATTTTTTGATACTATGGACTATCATTCTCAGTCCCAGAGGTGCATTATAGTTTCCACAAGAGCTTTATGTGAGAATGGTTTCCGCATATCTACCACATAGCATCCTAACTAACTTCCTCTGCTTCTGCCGCAGAACTAAAATTCTCTGATGCTGTCCGTTTACTTTGAGCTCTGGTGAATCATTTCTAGATTTGAGGTTAGGTCAAAGCTGAAACACTAATATTGTGAACTGTGTTGAGCATTGTCATTGCAATGTAGCAAGGATCCTACAACAGTATCTCGAAGATCTGATGCAAAGTCAGAATTTTATAGAAAAAAAAGGGGATTTGGGTGTGGGAAAGCAAATTCAACCACAGAACAATAAACACGCACACACACTAGTGAGACCACTGACTTTAACTAAGTTTAGAATAGAAAAGGAAAGAAAACAAAAGGTTTTAAAGAGGATTTCGCAACAAATATACTTCAATTCAATACAGTTTTATTTACATAGCACCAAATCACAATAGCAGTCATCTTAAGGTGCTTTAAATTGTTAGGCGAAGACTCTATAATAATATGAGAGAAGTCCCCAATAAACAGACAGCCGCTTATGATCAACTAGCAGTGGTAAATAAAACTCCCTTTTAACAGGAAGGAACCCTCCGGCAGGACCAGGCTTAGGGAGGGGCAACCATCTGCCGTGAGAAGTTGGTTCGCTTAACCATTACTTTCACAAAGTGATATCATGCAGGCTGGCTTCATGGAAATACATGAATTGGCCATGGCTTCTTACCACAATATTCTGTTGTGGTGACACCTAACTGGTTAAAGTAACACATGAGGATCAAAGCGGCTGGTTTGTTGTTCATTGTCCAGGTTGCTAGCAATGATCAGTCCCACTTCCATCATTTTCAACATTAACCCAAGTAGTTTAGATGCCTGAATCTAAGAAAAATAGAGAGAAACAAAGAAAAAAAATGTCTAACATCTAAAAACAGCAACCTCAAATACATCTCAGCTCAAATATAGATTAATGAAAATAACTTCTTTGTGTGAACTGGTTTTAAATGTAAAGGTCGATTTTTGTTTAACCATGTTCAACTCTGATTCAGCGTGTTACTACATGATACCACACCTGTCACCAGCTCAACAGGTTTTTAAGGAAAAATCAGTTACCTACAGAAAGCTTTCTTGTATATCACCTACCTGCAGCCAGAATACTTCCATGTAATAAGAAAGGAGCATGCAGGCATGAATTCAACTGATGGAGTGTGGAGAGTCAATAATAAGTCTACAAGAAAATGATGGAGGCCAACACCTTCATTAACAGATGAGGTGCTTGTGTGAATGCAAATGTCAGATGCAGCAACCTGTTCTTTACACCCATGTGTGTCCGATTGCACCCATGTGACAGTGGTATAAGTAATAGTCCGGTTTGAGATATCTTTTTTTTTTTTGGGGGGGGGGGGGGGGGGTTAGTATAAAAGTGCGCACGAGTGTGTCTCAGTCTGAGTGACTTTGTCCTTTTTTGTGCAAACATGCTTCTCTCTCTCTTCAACAATCTCAAAAACAATAGCCTGTGGTGAAGTCCTGAGAAGCAGCCAAAGCTAGAAACAATAAGAGGGGCGTTGCATGTCTCAGCAGGAAGCTGTTCATTGCCCGAGTCTTGGTCAAGGCAAATGTGAAAGACACAGCAAAAGCTGCAGCTGAAGTCAGGTGAAATACCTGAAATCTCAGAATCATACTGGGCTGCTTGCGATAGAGAATTTGCCCATTAAAAGACTAGGAGCAGAGAAAGTGATGGATTACCTTCACTGTTCATAGGAGTTTGTTAGGCTGGGAAGGACATTCAGTATGTTATCTTGCAATGCTTACTGGACAAAAAGACTGGTGAACTGTCCAGAGTGTACCCTGTCTCTCACCCTTTAGCAGCTGGGATAGAGTCCAGCCCCCCTCCAACCCTGAATTAGAAAATGAATGAATGGATAGAAGAAACAGCAAATGTTTATAGCCTGATTGCAATTTGAGGGATTTCTCAAATGTTCACAGCAGCTAGGATCTTGTAGTAGAAAAAAACCTCCTAAAACATCAATCTTTGCTAAATCACCTTTTGTGAGTTTTATATACCTTGATGAAGGTGAGACAAACAGATTTACAAGAGCTTTTCTCATTATTTTCCTGTTATTTATTTAGTAAAAGCAAAATGTTTTGAATCAAATTTAAAATAGAAATTCAGCTACTGAAATGTGTTATCAATCAAGTCACCAGGCAGGAAAGGCACAAGGACAAGTCTGGCCTTGCCTATCAGTCTCGGCGCCAAGTCAATATTTTCATAGCCCTGAATCCCAAATCACAAGTTTGACTCAGAGTCCTTGCCAATCTGTACAAACCTTACCCAGCCCCTAACTGCTGCTTCAATAATTTGATATAAACAAGTAAGAGAGGCTGCGTGAAAACAAGCCTGGACACATCGGTGTGCTCACTTTCACTTTTTGGTTCATCCCAGATCGTTCAATCATTTCAGTCTGAGGAAGGACAAGCACTGACTGATGAAAAGAAAATGCAGTTTGAACATGATTAGGTAAAACCCCCGTACTTTCCCCGGACTAAATCCTGCACACATGAATAAATAAAGGAGAAAAAGCCCACTTACTTAGTTCTTTACCTTTTGCTCTTTCTCATTCTGCTTTTTGTCTCCATGTTTCTCCCGCTATCCTTCCTCTGTATCGCCCTCAAAGTCCTTTCCTGAAGTGTGAACGTTATTAAAACCAAGGCCAGCACCGGCCTTGACGCCTTTTTTAGATATCATTTTTAATTCATAGTCCCTGTGGAGTGAGTGATGGTCTCCGTTTTCCTCTGTACCTTCTTGTACATTTACTGAAATCTTATACCCCTCCCTCTCTGTCTATCTGTGTTTATACAAAGAGCTGTCAAACTTACCAAAACATTAATTTAAAAAAAGTGACAAGATATATTGTAATTCCTCCAAAGGCACTTTATAGTACTGCCAGATGATAATTCTGAGGGATGCAGCAGAACAGGCTCACACTAAGAGGCAAACACATACGATTATGTGAGGTGTACAGCAGCAAAAGCTTACCACATAGAAAGGCACTCTTCAGATTAGACATGTGTCATATTGTAAGCAAATAAACATCAGCTGCAAGTGGAAAAGTTCTTGTTTTATTCTATTTTCTATTGTTAAAATTGAAATGAAAATATTTCAGAATGATCAATAATAATAGACATCAGTAATGCAGACTGCAACTGTTTACATCTTTAACAACTTTAAGTCTGCATTATTCGCCTTCTTCATTGCAGCCTTAAAGTGTCCCGATGTCTTTGTCACGACATTAGAAGATCCACTCACTTTAAAGGTAACTTGCTTCCCTAAACATCTATGTATGCTGCCAAACAACAATATGTAAATTAATAATTGTTTAAATCACTACCACTTAGTACTGAACCCTGAATGATTTAACCATAATAAAGCCACTTTATGGGCAGCACTGTGGCACGGTGGTTAGCACTGTTGCCTCACAGCAAGAAGGTCCTGAGTTCAATTCCACCATCAGGTCTTTCTGTGTGGAGTTTGCATGTTCTCCCCGTGTTTGCGTGGGTTCTCTCCGGGTACTCCGGCTTCCTCCCACCGTCCAAAGACATGCAGCTTGTGGGGATAGGTTAATTGTATAATCCAAATTGCCACTAGGTGTGAATGTGAGTGTGAATGGTTGTCTGTCCCTATGTGTTAGCCCTGCGACAGACTGGCGACCTGTCCATGGTGTACCCTGCCTTTCGCCCTATGACAGCTGGGATAGGCTCCAGTGCCCCCCGCGACCCTAAAAAGGATAAGCGGAAGCGAATGGATGGATGGAAAGCCACTTTACGCAAGGGATGAACTAGTTTGGCACATAACAGACAAGTTAACCCATTTTAAATTTTATTTTTGGTAATCGAAGTATGTCACAAAAAACAGATTGCTGTAATATAAAAATTATATTTTTACACCAACAAGGTGATTCCCAGAGATCTATTAGCTGAAAACCTGGCATATCTTGGCATCATGTGTAGTGCGTCCTTAGAACAAGAGCAGGACAAAAGAACAAGTGGCAATCTCAAAATCTATGTACCGCAGATGAACATTTGTGCCCTGAAGAAATAAGGAGGAATCTACCAACGGACCTGACACTACAGTGTAGCCGTCTATGGTTTTGCTGAAGTCTCATCGGAAGGTGTCTCAGTGGAAGGTTGACTGTCAACGAGCCAGTCTTTAGGAATGAAAATAAGGAGAAAAGACCAAGGTACATCAAATTACATAAGAAATGGACTAAAAATCATCAGCAGCAGGTCTTTTGCAGTGATGAATCCAGATTTGACATGTTTGTTTCAAATTGTCAGTATGTACGGAGAAGGTCAGAGAGATACAATAAGTAGGTCCTTCTCTTCTGGCTAGAAAGCCATCAGTAAAACATGGTGGAGGCTCTGTCATGGTTTGTGGCTGCCAGAAATTTTGTGGATATTGTCAAATTGATGGAATTATGAATGCAAAAAAGTACAGTCAGCTTTTGACCATGCAATATCATCTGGAAAGCATCTGATTGGCAACAGCTTCATTTTCCAGTACAACGACGATTCCATCCACACTGGAAATTCAGTAAAATCATAACTGGATAGAAAAAACATCCAATCCAACACTATCAGTCATGGATTGACTTCCCCTGAGCCTGGCCCTCAACATTATTAAAGCAGTGTGGGATCATCTTGACAAAGAATGGAACAAAAGACAGACAAACATTATATGATAAAAGTCTGGTTTGAATATATTGTCTTTATGTGGCCAGATTCTTTAGCTAAAGTGACTGCATTAATTGCATTAATGTTAATCACTTTAGTGTTCCAGTGTTAAAGAAAGCAGAGTGCTGAGCTGGAAGGGGACTAGAAAAACCACACGATCTTAGAAATCCAGTTACAATAAAATGTTTAATCTGTATGAAGCCTTACTCATGTGACTCTTTGTTAATTACTAATTATACAACTCTGAAAACTGTAAACATCTGTTTTATCATTCATCACAATGTTGCAAAACGATGCTCAAGTACTTTAGTCACTTCATTCAAAAAGATGCCATCCAGTGGTGAGTGCTGTGGCCACGCAGCAAGGAGTTTCCTGGTTTGAATCTGTTGGCCAGTTGGAGCCTTTCTGTTTGGGTACCCTGGCTTCTTTCCGCAGTCCAAAGTCATGCATGTATGGTTAATTGGCGTTTCTGAACTGGCTGCAGCAGCGAATGGTTGTGTGTCCCTCTGTGTTAGCCCTATAATGGATGTCAAGGGTGTACACTGCTTTTCAGCCTTTGGTATGGGCTTTAGCACTCTATCTCCATGAACTGGAGAAGCAGTTGTGAACAAGTGTGGACAGGAAGTGTATATAGATGTGTATTGTCCCAAAGCTGCAAACAGTTTTTCAATAAGGCTGAAACAGCTTCATTTTTCTGCAGGACCTGTTTTGCCAATCCCACAAATGAAATCACTTGAATCAACTTAATGTCCACGGTTCAACTATAGTTCTTTAAACTGCATTTGCAACACCACATTTCAAGTATATGATCATTTTCACCTCAAAGAAATACTTTTGTCGTAAGATTTATTCAGGAAACGCAAACCTCAGTGTGCTCCAGTGTCTTGGGTTGTTTTGTGCAGGCGGGAACAGGAGGAACTGTCGTGGTCTGGGTGGTTTTCCACAGCATCAGCTCCTCCCCACTGGGTGGAGTCTTTGTTGTTCCTCACCTGATGGCAATCGTACCAGCAGTATTTATGACCGGCGCACTCAACTGGTCTTCACCAGATTATCTGCCAACTTTAATCAGTTCTCGGCCTCACGTCCGTTCCTTGGTGACTAATCGTGTGTATTAACCGTATCTCTGTTTTTCTCGTCAGCCTCTGAAACCCACCTACCAAGCTCTCCTGGATACCAGTTTGCTGCCGCCGGTAATCCCTCTCCGTTTTGGAGCTGCCATTCTCTCCTGCCTGCCTCCCTGCATTGCATGCAGCACCCACCTGGACCTCTCCTGCCTCCCCCCTCCACGCAACCCCCACCTGCAAGCTTGTAAGACAGCTCAGTGTACTATCCTTAGATTCACTCGCAACCCTCTGTGGGATTCCCCTGACTGCTCTGTCCTCTGTTTCAGTGCCCTGGCCCGCCACAGTTTCCCCTGCCCAGTACCTGCACCCAGTTATCCCTGCCATCTAGTTATCATCACAGTATTTTTCTCTCGCCTCAGACATCTAGTTTATGTTCATTGATTCTAGTCTGCACTTTCTGTTAGCCTCTGAGCATTGTAAAATAAAATCTCTTTTCGTTACACCTCACCCCTGGCCTCCGGTTTTGAATCTGCACTTGAGTCCATCCCATGTCCACGGGCCACTGCGCCTGACAGTATAATCTGGCGAGTATATGAACTCAGCGGATCAAATCCGGACTGCCGTCTCGAAACAGGGCGCCATTCTTGGTACTCACGAGGACGCGCTCCAGTTTCTCCTGGCGAAGGTTAACTCACTCACTGACGAGCAGGAGAAGATGCAGTCCGCGGTTCAGAACCTTCAGTCAGCCACTGCCTCTGAACCCGAACCCGTTCCCAGTACGTCGGCACCGGTACCCGCGCCGCCGCCGCCTCAGCCCACTGCGGATTCTGAGCCTCTGCAGACGCCGATGTTCCGCGATGCCGCCTCCCCGGAGCCGGAACCCTTTTCTGGCAGCCGGGGGGGATGCAGCGGTTTCCTCCTTCAGTGCGAGCTAGCGTTCGGTCGCTCACCCCGCTCGTTTGTTTCTGATACCGTGCGGATTTCTTATTTAGTCGGGAAACTGCGCAATCGCGCCCTTACATGGGCAGAGGCTTATCTAGCTAGACATCCGTTACCGACTTGTCATTATGATGACTTTTTGAGAGAGTTTAAGAAAACTTTCGCTCACCCGACCTCTGAATGCAGTTCGGCGCGGAGGCTGTTGCATCTTCGTCAGGGACGGCGGAGCATTGCGGACTTCCTGATCGATTTCCGCATCGCCGCCGCCGAGGCGGGCTGGTCTGATCAGGCTCTGCATGGGGTGTATTTGCACTCTCTCAACGATGAGATGAAGGACCACCTGGCCTCCCGGGATGAGCCCGCTACTTTTGAGGAGTTGGTTTCCCTCACACTTCGCATTGACAGCAGGTTGCGGGAGCGAGAGTGGGAGAGGGACTACAGTTCCCGTCGGTCCTTGCGGCGGTCATCTCCGGTCGTTTCTCCCCCGCCACCGCTTCCGGTTCAGCTGTCCACTCCCATTGCTGGCACAGGGGGTGGTGAACCGGAACCGAAACCATGCAGATCGGGCGTTACCAGCTGACGGTGGAGGAGAGAGAGAGGCGCCGCCGTTCACGTTCTTGCTTTTATTGTGGCTCCGGTGAGCATTTGATTTCTTCCTGCCCTAAGAAGGGAAAAGAGACCGCCCGCCGGTAGGTCCGGGGGTACGGGTGGGCAGTACCAGGGTTAACGCCAAGCCCCGATTTTTGCTTTCTGTGACACTCTTACTCGGTCAGGGAGCCCACGTCTCATCAGCGCTGGTTGATTCAGGGGCCGAGCAGAGTTTGATCGACAGGGGATTTGCTGAACAGCTTCAGATCCCTCTTTTTGAGTTAAATCCGTCTATTCCAGTTAGGGCATTAAACGATCAGGTCTTTTCTTACATTACTCATCGCACTGCACCGGTTACCTTGATCACTTCCGGCAACCACAGAGAAACACTGATCTTTTACACCTCACAATTCCCTGACACGCCCATAATTTTAGGTTTCCCATGGCTAAGACATCATAATCCTCACCTGGATTGGGTGGGACAGAGGGTCGTGAGTTGGAGCCCATATTGTCACGCCAACTGTCTCGTCTCAGCTGCCCCACCAGGGGCCACCGAGCCCTCTAGCAAGGAGAACTGCACCCCTGACCTCTCTGCGGTTCCCCCCGAATATCATGACATATCAGATGTTTTTAACAAAGATAAGGCACTGTCCCTACCACCCCATCGCCCTTACGATTGTGCCATTACCTTGTTTTCCGGCTCCACGTTACCTTCCAGCCGTCTCTACAACTTGTCACGCCCTGAACGGGCTGCCATGGAAAAATACATCGGAGACTCACTGGCGGCTGGACTCATCAGACCATCAACTTCCCCCGTGGGTGCTGGCTTCTTCTTCGTGGGTAAGAAAGATGGCACACTCCGTCCATGCATCGACTTTCGGCCCCTTAATGACATCACAGTTAAAAACAAATACCCATTACCACTCATCAGCTCCGCTTTTGAGCCCCTCCATGGGGCCACCATTTTTACCAAACTGGATCTCAGGAACGCATATCACCTAGTCAGAATCAGGGAGGGGGATGAGTGGAAAACTGCGTTTAACACACACTTAGGACATTTCGAGTATTTAGTCATGCCATTTGGCCTCACTAATGCACCTGCAGTTTTCCAAACCCTAGTGAATGATGTCCTTAGGGATTTTCTGGATCGTTTTGTCTTCGTTTACCTCGATGACATCCAGATTTTTTCCAAGGACCTCAAGGAACACAGAGTCCATGTCCGGGCCGTACTCCAGCGGTTGTTGGAGAACAAATTATAGGTCAAAGCCGAGAAATGCGAATTCCATGCACCATCTGTGTCATTCCTGGGTTACATTCTTGCAGGGGGGCAGGTGAAGACAGATCCGGCTAAAGTGAAGGCAGTAGCAGAGTGGCCACTACCTACCTCACGAAAACACTTACAAGGGTTTTTGGGCTTCGCGAACTTCTACCGCCGCTTCATCAGGAATTACAGTCAAGTAGCCGCTCCCCTAACTCGTCTAACTTCCTCTAAGCTTCCTTACCATTGGAGTCCAGAGGCCGACGCCGCCTTCTCCCGGTTGAAAGAACTGTTTACCTCTGCGCCGGTCTTAATCCATCCTGATCATAGTAAACCTTTCGTCGTGGAAGTAGACGCGTCAGGCGTTGGGGTCGGGGCGGTGTTGTCCCAGCGTTCAGGTTCATCTGCTAAGCTTCAGCCCTGCGCCTTTTTCTCCCGCCGCCTCTCACCTGCGGAGAGGAATTATGACGTTGGAGACAGGGAGTTGCTTGCTGTAAAGCTAGCGCTGGAGGAATGGCGGCATTTACTTGAGGGAGCAGAGCATCCATTCACTATTTGGACTGATCATAAGAACTTAACCTATTTACGCACAGCCAAAAGGCTCAACTCGCGCCAAGCTCGATGGTCCCTATTCTTTACTCGATTTAACTTTTCCATCTCTTACCGACCAGGCACCCGCAACACTAAGCCGGATGCTCTGTCCCGCCAGTTCGACCCTGTGTGTGACCCGTCTGATGCACCCACCATCTTGCCGGCAGGAGTCAGGATCGGTTCTGTCGCCTGGGACGTGGAGGAGGACATCCGCCGTGCGCTGGAGACTGAGCCAGACCCCGGCACGGGCCCTCCGAACCGACGCTATGTCCCCACCGTGGCTCGCCCTAAGGTGATCGATTGGGTCCACAAGGGCAAATTTTCTTGCCATCCGGGTGGGGGGAGAACAGGCTCACTCCTTAAAAGGTATTTCTGGTGGGAGACTATTGATAAAGACGTCAAAGAATATGTAGCTGCCTGTCCTGTCTGCGCACGTAACAAATCGAGCTCACTACGCCCAGCTGGACTTTTACGACCCCTCACTATACCTCATCGCCCCTGGTCTCACATTGCGTTGGATTTTGTCACTGGCCTTCCCGTCTCCTCAGGTAAAACCACAATTCTCACAGTAGTAGATAGATTCTCCAAAGCTGCACACTTCATTGCCCTAAACAAACTCCCCACCGCAACGGAGACAGCCAAGATTATGACTGCGCAGGTCTTCAGACTCCACGGCATACCTTGCGAGATCGTGTCAGATAGGGGCCCTCAGTTCATTTCGCGAGTGTGGAGGTCGTTCTGCACCGCTCTCGGGGCAAAACCCTGCTTGAGCTCAGGATTTCATCCACAGACGAATGGGCAGGCCGAACTGCTCAACCAGGAACTGGAGGCCACCCTCCGTTGTGTCGCTGCCTCCAACCCCGCCTCATGGTCCTCATTGCTGCCGTGGGCAGAATACGCTCACAATCGCTTACGTCTTCTGCTACTGGCCTCTCGCCTTTCGAGGCCTCCATAGGTTGCCAGCCGCCTCTCTTCCCCGACCAGGAGGCCGACCTCGAGGTTCCCTCGGTCCAACACCATCTCCGACGTTGTCAGCGGGCGTGGAGGTTGACCCGTCGGTCGTTGTGCCGGTCCGTTGCTCGCCAGTGCCTGTACGCGGACCGTCGCCGCAGGGCAGCCCCTGCCTACTCCCTGGGCAGAAGGTGTGGTTGTCTGCTAAGGACGTTCCCCTCAAGGTGGCATCTCGTAAGCTGGCCCCGCGTTTCATTGGACCCTTCGAGGTGGAGCGGGTCCTCAGCCCTTCTGCGCTGCGGTTGAAGCTGCCTTCCTCGCTGCGCATTCACCCGATCTTCCACGTCTCCCAGGTCAAGCCGGTGGTCGTGAGTCCGTTGTGCCCTCCTTCCGCTCCCCCTCCTCCCACCCGGCTCGTTGATGAGCATCCTGCCTTCGCGGTCCGGCGCATTCTGGACGTCCGTCGGCGGGGACGGGTCCGGCAGTTCTTGGTGGACTGGGAGGGTTATGGGCCTGAGGAGCGGTCCTGGGTGTCTCGTTCCTTGATTTTGGATCCTGCTTTGCTTTCTGCTTTTTACAGGGCTCGACGCGGGCCGCGGGTGGCTCGGTCGCCGGAGGTCGACCCTTGATGGGGGGGTAGTGTCGTGGTCTGGGTGGTTTTCCACAGCATCAGCTCCTCCCCACTGGGTGGAGTCTTTGTTGTTCCTCACCTGATGGCAATCGTACCAGCAGTATTTATGACCGGCGCACTCAACTGGTCTTCGCCAGATTATCTGCCAACTTTAGTCAGTTCTTGGCCTCACGTCCGTTCCTTGGTGATTAATCGTGTGTATTAACCGTATCTCTGTTTTTCTCGTCAGTCTCTGAAACCCACCTACCAAGCTCTCCTGGATACCAGTTTGCTGCCGCCGGTAATCCCTCTCCGTTTTGGAGCTGCCATTCTCTCCTGCCTGCCTCCCTGCATTGCATGCAGCACCCACCTGGACCTCTCCTGCCTCCCCCCTCCACGCAACCCCCACCTGCAAGCTTGTAAGACAGCTCAGTGTACTATCCTTAGATTCACTCGCAACCCTCTGTGGGATTCCCCTGACTGCTCTGTCCTCTGTTTCAGTGCCCTGGCCCGCCACAGTTTCCCCTGCCCAGTACCTGCACCCAGTTATCCCTGCCATCTAGTTATCATCACAGTATTTTTCTCTCGCCTCAGACATCTAGTTTATGTTCATTGATTCTAGTCTGCACTTTCTGTTAGCCTCTGAGCATTGTAAAATAAAATCTCTTTTCGTTACACCTCACCCCTGGCCTCCGGTTTTGAATCTGCACTTGAGTCCATCCCATGTCCACGGGCCACTGCGCCTGACAGTAACGCTGTGAATGTTGAATATGGTGTTGCTGAAAATAGCAGGTGTGCACAGCAAACAGATGGAAGTCAAATTTTTAGGGTCTGCCTCAAGGGACTTTAAGCATTAGTCGCTATAGCAAAGCCTTTTGACAGAATACCCAGGCCTGTTTATGTAACTCCATTTCCAGATTTTGCATCAAAGGGACTCTTTGTAGCCATCAGAGTTCAATTTGAATTTCAAAGGGAATACGCCAGCGCTTATTAAAGTACAGAGGATAAAATCAATGTATTCATTTGCAACACCAATGAGTTGAGTCAAATTAATTCTGTTTAATCTGCAAGTTTTTTGGCATTCACTCTTTGAGTCCCTGCCAGTGTTTTAATAAACAGCTTCGGGATCACGTTTGACCCTTCTGTTCCAGCATTCTTTCCTTTGTGCAAAATCTCATTTAATCACTGTTATTGATTCTTCTTAATCGCTACTGCCGGTTTCATCTCATTTGGTGACCTCATCTGCAGTACTAATGATATACGCAGTGCCGTCTGTTCAGTTTGAAGGCAGATCTGGTTATCTGCCAGGTGGCACCTATTCCCAATTGGCATACCCATACAAAGCTTAAATGAGTTGGTCATTCATTACAGAGCTTCTCCTCCACACTAGCTCATTATGTACTACTGAACAGCATTTATACTTGTCTATTTATTACTATTGTTTATTACACTCTTACCTGGTAAATGTTGAGTTATTGCTATGTACTGTTTTAACCCTTTTTGTTTTTCATTTTTTTATTTTTGCACCAATCAAAATTTTATACCTTAGTGAATATGTTTTGTTTATGTGACCTAGATTAGATTAGATTAGATAGATTAGATAGAACTTTATTAATCCCTCGGGTGGGTTCCTCTGGGAAATTCGACAGAAGTTACAGAGTTACAGAATATTATATATATATATATATATATATATATATATATATATATATATATATATATATATATATAATACACACACACACACACATATATATATATATAAATACAGAGACAATATAAATAAAATATACGAAGGGGATAAATAGAATAAATAGGAATAAAAATAAAAATACAAGTGAATTGCACATTTCAAGTATTGAGTCTATTGCACCGTTGACTATTAACAAAAGTATTGCACAAAAGGTATTGCACAGTGAGGTGAAGAGGCACTACAGCTTAGTTGTTCCCCCCTCCTTTGTCCTCCTGTTTCCCCTCCCTCTCCCCTCCAGGGAGGAGTTAAACAGTCTGATGGCGTGTGGGACAAAGGAGTTTTTAAGTCTGTTAGTTCTTGTCTTTGGGAGAAGCAACCTGTCACTGAACAGACTCTTCTGGTTGTTAATGGCCGTGTGCAGAGAATGTCTGGCATTGTCCATAATGTCCATCAGTTTCTTTAATGTCCTTTTCTCTGCCACTGTCACCAGAGTGTCCAGCTTCATGCCGACCCTCCTGATCAGTTTCTCCAGCCTGGATGAGTCCTTCTTTGCTGTGCTGCTCCCCCAGCACACCACAGCATAGAAAAGTACTCCAGCAACCACCGACTGGTAAAACATCCTCAGGAGCTTCCTGCAGATGTTAAAAGACCTCAGCCTCCTGAGGAAGTACAGTCGGCTTTGGGCTTTTTTATACAGGTGCTCTGTGTTGCATGACCAGTCCAGTTTATTGTCCACCCACAGCCCGAGGTACTTGTACTTGTTGATGACCTAGATAACTGAAAACCTACACAGACATGTGCAAAAGATCTTCACTCGTGCATCACAAATGCTTAATGTGTTGAAATGAGTGCAGGTGGGATGGGGTGGTGCTTTAATTATCCCTTCAAAATTCACTATCTTTATGTAAATTCTCTCAAGCAAGCATGGTCTTTACTTCAAAACATGCATTATATTAAACCTCCTTTTTAAAATTCTCATTGCGTTTGGACAAATTTCCACTTGTGGTAACTGTTAAATTATGTGCAGGCGACATACGCTGAACATGACATGTTAAACAAATGGAAATCATGACATTCGCAGGGGGATGATGAAATGAAAAGAATATATACAAAAATAAAAAGAATTTGGATTTATATTAAATCTGTTCTTTTTTAAACATAGGCTTTGATAGTCAGTGTATGTGTGAATATGTTCGTGCAGAGTTTCATTCAGACATGTTCAGGAGGAGATGGGGTACACACAGGCACATATACACACATGTGCTACAATCATAGTAAGATTTTATGGCAAAGCGTAAAGTTATAGAAAACAATGGCAAAGGCCAACAGAGGGTGGGCCTCCAAACTCAAGCATATCCCTCGAACCAACCTGCCACAACAGAGACAAAAAGGCAAACAAATCAAGCAGTGCTGACCAACAACTGAATTGTCATTGAGTGCTTGTGCTCAGAGCAATGATAATGGGCACTCTGCACTGTGTCTGACAGCTCACCGTTTTATGGCCAGAAGAGAAGGCCTTTGGTAACTCAGCACCAACAGATGTGTTTACGCAACCTTTATTACCTGTCATTAACGAGCTGTCATTGTGTGTGTGTGTGTGTGTGTGCGCGCGCGCGCGCGCGTGCGTGCGTGTGTGTGTGGAAACAACTGAAGGCTTACTTCAGAGGCATATGTGCACAGGATGTGACTGAAACTGTGGGCTCAATCAAAGAATGGGTTAGAATACTAAGATGCCTTCAACAGAAGAAGCTCTCAGCATGTCTGCTCTTTTGCCTATATGAAAAGGAAGATACTAGCATTGTGTCTATCCAGAAGATAGACATAGCATGCTGGAAGCAGAGAGGCAATTCATGTTTGTGAAGCAAGCAGGTGTAATCGAAGCTCCAGTTAAGCAAGGATTACAGTAACTACTGTATTTCTAACACTTAGTGTAAAATGATATTTTAGTAAAGAAGACAAATCCAGCAAAACCGAAAATGACCTAAAGCAGGTTTTCAAAACATCCTCAGCGTATTTTCTGGGTTTTAAGCAAAGATCATTTTGGCATTACTATTTCAGTAAGCTAGCCTGTTGGAATAAAGTGCTAAACAAGTTTTGTTCCTTTTTCTGCAACAAAGCCTGTTGCAACATATTTTATCTATGAAAAACAGTTTTTTCATGTGACGATATTTTTCGTGTTGTTATTGTTGTTGCCCATGTTTTCAGCATACAAAGATGGTGAATAGCATGCAAAAACAGAACCAAGGCTTGAAAAAGAGGAAATGTTTATGATACAAAGATAAAATCATAACATTTTGCCTACAATTTCAGTGTGTGCAAAATGTTACACCATCAACTTATTTTTCAGCGTATAAAGATAAAATGTGGAGAAGTCAGAGTTGCTAAACAGGAACTTGGCATGCTTGAAAATATGCTTGTTCCCTTTTTTGCTGATGCTTAGATAAAAAGATGACACTCATATTGAACCCTGTCTCTTATGTGAAAGAAGAAGGGGGGTGTCTGCTCATTTCCCTTCGTTTCAGAGCTTAGTGCTAAGGTACCAAGTATCAGTAATAGTAATCGTAATAGTTTGTGGAGGCCCATCCATGACTGATAGTGTTTCCACTGTGTAGTTTTCTATTGACTTTGGTTTATTGCATTGGCAGTGTGTTTGGGCTCATTGCCATGCTAAAAAATGAAGGCATTGCCAATCAGATGCTTTCCACATCATATTGTACGATAAATCAAAATCTGACTTTACTCTTCTGCATTCATAATTTTTTCAACTTTAACAAGATTCCCAGCACCACTGGCTGAAATAATGCCGAATCCGTGGTAGAGCCTCCACCGTGTTTTACCTGTAGACACTCACCTCTCTCCTTACATCCTGAAAACAATTTGAAGTTAAAATTTTCCATTTGAATTCATTACTCCATTGCGCCTGTTGCCACTGATTTTCTTTCATCTATTTTTTCCCATGTTTTAGCGACAGACTGCTAATAATAAAGTACTTAAAGATAACATTTAAAATTGGCCCTTACCCTTTTAAAAAACACAAGAGTGTGTGTCTCTTTGTCAGTTAAATATAAAGAAATGAAGAATGAGGGGGAGTTCAAGCTTGCATAGCATAGTACAGGTGCAGCTGTTTTACCGTTTAATAATGTAGTTATTTATTTATTTTCATTTTATTCAGTTTGGATTTTTGGTGTTTTAGCCTTCTCAGCTAAAAAAACCCCCACAGTAAACAGATCAATAATAATAATAATGATTATCAATAATAAGAGAGGAGCAATGATGAGAAAACGGAATGTGAAGGAACCCAGTGACAATGCTTCTACCCTCATTTGCACAAGGAAGAGGAAACACACAAAGAATTGTAAAAAGAAAATAATCTATCTAAATGTTACTGAATATATAATAGAGGAATTAATTAAGATGTAAATATATTCAGAAACATTAACGGCATATGAATTTATTCACAGTTTTGTTTTTGTTTTTTATTTCTGTATTTTTGCATTTTTGGTCCACCAGAAAGCACTTCTGGAAAAAGAAAACAAGAAGATAATACAGTAAAGAATAAACACAAAACAGTAAAAGGAACAAAGAAAATTGCAAATAAATAAATAACAAATAACACAGGCATCCAAAAATAAGAAAACAGCCATGACAGGACCAATAAGAGTGTGACTGTGAGGATATAACGAAAGCCCATGGTGGCGATGATACTACCGCAACGAGCAGCTGCTATGTTTGCGCTCTGCTCGAATAAACAAGGCACAAAAACTATTTACTGAAAAAAAACCTTCCCTTTATGTGCTATGAAAAATCTGGCAATCCTATGAAAAATGACTGGAGAGGCCAAGCTAAAGACTAAAGTGTCTGTTTATTTTCCGCCTGTTCAGAGTTTGTTTCTGTTTCTGGTTGACTGCACTGTAAGCTTTGGAGAGGTCCACAGCTGCAGGCTATAGTATACCATACAGACCACTGCAATTATAGTAGAGCATGTCAAACAGCTACAGTGGACACTCCAGGGAGTGTGTGTGCTTGTCTTTTCTGTTACATTGTGCGTTTAGTTATATGGACAGCTGCCAGTGGAAGGAGGAGGGAGGGGTGTCTGGTTGGATATCAGTGTTTGCCCTGGCTAAGCACCAAGAGACTCCTCTGTTTTTCTCAGCTGGCGATAATAAATGGAGAGGACAGAGACCGAGAAGCCTCTCAGCTAGGAGAAGGGGGGAAGAAAAGGAATAAAACATAAAGACTGTCATGTACTGTGTAATAAACACAGAGAACGGGAACAAAAAAAGATGGGCGATAAAATCAGAAAAGGAAATATATATATATATATATATATATATATATATATATATATATATATATATATATATATATATATATATATTAGGAAAGAGAGAGGTGGAGAAAACACATAGAACAATACAGTAGGGAACAGGAAGAAGGAAAAAAAAGAGGAAAATGCCAAAAAGTGCATAAAGTCTGTGTATGAAATGAAAATGAGGATGAGGAAGTGCTGATCACATTTCTGAAAGCTCTCACATTTCCTTTTGTACTATTGTAAAGCAAAACATGAATAGTAATTAGTTTAAGAAATCAGCCAAATTATGTTTTGAATGCCTTGTACCTTACAGACGTTTTAGAAAGAACAACCAACAACAATCAAAAAATGACTGTTTCTATTCTTCTTAGTGAAATGTGTGGGTAGGTTCTCAGCCATCCAGGTCATGGTAATCTACAGAGACTGGACTTGTTTAAGTTTCTTGAAGATGTTTCACAAGAGCCAGCTCAAGAGGTCAAGACTCAGGTGTACATGTGTATCTAAAGGTGAAAGGTCACTGTTCACATTTTTGACAGAAGTTTGAAACAGGAGTGAAAGAAGTCATCTATGTCCACTGTGAAAGGTCATCTTTGAACAGAGGGGGTGGCTTACAACACCAGCTGTCTGCCACTACAGTCAGTGTTTTGAGGCACCTTGAGGCCCACTCACAACTTGTGTCAGTTGATCTAAATAAGCACCATGACAGGGTGAGGCAAGGTCTCACAATGGTTTCACCTAAAACCTCCACAGCCTTTTTCACACCTAAGCTCATGTGCCTCATCACATGATCAATTGTAGGTCAATGACCCTCTAAAGGTAAACTCCCACTAGGGCTTAAAAACCTGGGACTCAACACAATTTGGTCTCAGAAGAGGCAAGTCCTTAGATTACTCAGTGAGGAGCATAAATTACTCTGTTTATCACTGATTCAGAAAATGTTGCCTCTCCTTAGCTCAACAGTTAAGCAGTATTGGTTTCAATCAATTCACATCACATCATCAGATGTGGTGAAAGTCCTTTCCACAGTCTAAAATTCATGGATTCACCATTTTCAAGCTCTGTAACACTGAAATCTTTACAAAGCAAATTTCTAATTGCTACAGTCTCAGTCTGCCTTCAGTTTTCTTTGAAACACTTCGTTAGCAAAACTTATTGACATGCATTCCCTGTTGTTGGAAACATGCACACATAAGTCTTTCTGCTTAACAGACATGCTTATACATAACATGTAATACTTTTTAAATGGCATTTATGGGACTGTGAATAGTAAAACTCAATGTTTGGTTAAAAAATCTGGAAAAGCATCTGATTGTTTGATGCTTTTAAAATGGGACATTGTAGTGTATTGTTACTATTTTCTTTTTTCCAGTGTAGGAAATGAGCTTATATTTTCAACATGAAAAAAACATCATGGATGCTTCACCAGTGACTCTAGTACACATTCTGCACTTGTAAGTCTGTTAGTATCTGCTGGGGTCTGGTAGATGTGAATTTAATTATCAGAGTCAGTATGAATGTGTAACTTTCAAAGCACAAACTTTTACAAACACACGCAGAGAGGTTAGCATGTTAGCGTAATGTTCGCTCATCAACCTGTACAGCAGCTACAGTCATAAAGAACTACAACTCGCGAACCCATACATTACCTTCTCTCTGACACAAGCTTGCACACATGCAGCCTAGGGCTTATCATCTCAATTTGTTGCTTTGATCACAGCGACCACAAATCCAGCTGGAGTGGTGTTTATAGTGTGTAGTTGTCGCCTCTCTGTGACTGTAGAGTGGAAGACGTGGGTGTCATACCACGTAACATGGCTTCCAACTTCATAAAGATCAGCCAATTAGTTGCGTATTTACACTGCAGTCCAGCTACCCAGCACCTCATGCCCTTTTCATGTAGGCTTCCCTGTCTGTTGGCTTTTCTGTCTGGGGTGTAGGGTGGTGAGGCAACGTTGGCTAATTGGGACCCACATCTGACACGGGCCTCCTCACTGATGTCAGAGCCCAGCCCAGATGTGACGCTGTGGACAGATGAAAGAGTTTAGTAGGCGCATTTCTTTTTCCATCAAGGGAAGCAAGGAGTGAGCGGTGATCTGGTAGAAGAAAAGATGAAATAACTGGCAATAATCTTAACCGTAATGGTTCGATAACAACGAGCTTTCTGCAATCTCCACGTTAAGAGCGGATGGGAGGGAGGTAGATAAAAGAGGCCAGCTCCTCGGATTCAGATGGCTTTTAAAATGTTTGTTGTTGTTCAGTTTGAAGTTTTCTGTTGACGATAAGAGCCCCCTCTGATCACAAGACCTATTATTGAACTATTCAGAAGGCAGCTCATTACAGACATCTGATAAAAAAGGAGAAAAAAGCTAAACAAAAAGGGCTGATTTGTGTTTTCAAGACAAAAGACAAACACACAATATCTAAGTCCCAGTGGGTTTGTTTGCTTGGTTTGCTTGCCCCCCCTCTGAGCTGTGCTGCAAGTGTCTCTTAAGGCTGACAGTGTTTTTCGGGTGGGGTGGGAGGGGGTTCTAATCAAAGGGGTGAAAATCCTCTTGGATGCAGTAAAAGTAGGGATTGTGTCAGTTAATGAGATGACCAACAAGCTTCTCAACTGCAAATGAAGCCTTCTGATCCACAGTGAAAAGACATGATCTGGTCCACTCGCTAGTTTGCTGACGGGAGTATACCACAGGATGAGGAGTTTACTTCACCTGTCAGCATCTGATATGGGCCATTGCAGTTTTTTGCAAACAATAAAGTATCTTAATTACAATTATTATAAAAAAGTATTTTTTTTATTGTTTATTTGTAATATAATAAATCCAATTTCTTAACCAGTTATACAACTAGTGTCCTGGAACAGAACAGGTCCTGTGAGCCTGTTCCAGATAATACTGGGTAGGGCATGGTACATCCTGGACAACTTCATATATTTATATGAATTTATGTAGGGGCTGTTAAGTTGTGGGACAGATAGAGCTTGTATTTTCACATTAAAATTCAGCTGCATTTTTCATTGCTATTGCTATTTCTGTTTTTACAGTCTAACCTCTATCTGAGATAATCAAATAAAAATGAAAAAATAGAACAACAGAAGAGATAGATAAAGCTCATTCTATATATAATCACTGCCCGCTTGTCTTTCTACAGTGCATCAGTTTTTTGGAAGACTAGTTCCACACTAATGTCACATTTAAGATGCTATAACATGTTTTGACCAGCCAATTATCCCACATAGGATAACCCGAAAGCAGTTTTTCAATTTTTCTTCCACAAATCAGAAAAGCAGATCAAATATCCAGGGCTCAGTGATTATTATAGACATTAAATTGGTTTCGTTTTGCTACTCAAGCTATGATGTATCCCATTACATTGACTGCACTGATGCTCAAAGCTGTACCTAGGGCTGCCATTATGGTCACCAGGTTAAGTAAGCGTCTAAAAGGGCCTGGTTTCAATTCTGCCTGAGGCCACTTCTTGCATCTCATTTCCCTTCGTGTTCTCTTCTTCCTTTTTTTGATCTGCTGTACTGACATGCTGACGAAGAATAAAGGCAAAAAATAAATAAATAAAATGTTGCACATAATAAAATGTTCTGGAAATTTAGATTTCCTTGGGTTTTAACTGAAAAATTCCTACGTCCCGTACTTGGGAAATTATAAAGGACCAGAATTACTGGAAAAATAAGTCAAATGAAAAATGCAAAAATTTGAACCCACACTTATGCATGTCATGAAAAATGTTCACAATATGAAGGTAAAATATTGCATGGTTACATATAACAAAAGCGTATGAGATATGCTAACAGTGAACAAAGGTGGGGGCCTACCTCACCAGCTATCAGCAACCTGTAACACACACCTGAGATTTTTTCCCAGGTAATTTAACTGCCATTTACAACTGACCCGAGTGACCTTAATGACTAACAGGGTGGGGCAATGATACACAAACATGCCCTGACATGTTTGGATTCTGGGCTTGTTGGGACCACTTCCAAGGTGACAGCCACACTAGAGATTAAGACTCTAGTGTGGCTAGACACACACAGAAAGCACTAGAGATTTTGCAAAGTGTACCTTGGTCATAATGATTTGGCTACATTGTTTTCAATTGTAGCAAAAAGAAGTTCAACAGTGATTCCACAAATAATGTTGCTCATAAAAATCCCCCCCTTCCGCCAAAGTTGCACAGTCAACGGTAAATCTACCCACAATCATCACAGTGAGTGATAACAGATGGAAGTGTGAGATTCAGAAAGTGAAGGTGGAATCAGAGCAAATAACTAGAGGAAAAAAGCTTTGACTAAAAAGAAGGCTACACAGATTGACATTAAATTATAGATACAGAAGATCAGAAATGACAAAAGGCTTCCAAAACCCAGAATCAACACTGACATGTTATTTTTTTTAAAAAGAAGAAGAAGAAAGTACAAAAAAGCCTGCCTTCCTCCTGCTTTGACCCTTTACTTCTCCCAACTATCACACGGGGGCATACTTGAACCAGCAGACCGCTTTTTCTCACCCTCTCCGGCCTGTTGTGACATATGCACACAAGCTCGCACACACAAACACACGCCCTCACTCACCGAGGGCTCCGACATTCACTCTCACACAGGGCGACACCCCCTCTCTTTTGAAAATCCACAATCACCATTCACTCTGCAAAATCCACACACACCACGTCCTGTCTGCTTGGGTACACTTCATCAACGCACACACGCTCCTGCCTACACACATACACTCACACCGACTTGTGCATACACACTTCACAGAGGGCCCCCTCGCCTTATTGCCTCTCTATTTGACTGGTGCCATTTGTTTCACACTTTTTATCTGCTTAAGGTTGCTGATGAAAGCCTCGTCCCCGGTTGTTAAAGACTTATGTGATCACTTAAGATTTAAACAAAACGTCAGCTAAATCAGTATAAAGATATTTTGAGCACTCAGCATTTGAAAACTGATATTCAAATCAAATTCAAATTTTATTTGTCACGTACACAGTCATACACAGTACGATATGTAGTGAAATGCTTGGACAACTGCTCGTGACCTAAAGAAAACAAAAAAAGGAAAGGCTATGAATAAGATAGGAACATCCATCCATCCGTCAGTCATTTTTTTAACTACTCACCTGATTCAGAGTCATAAGGAGGGGTGGAGTCTATCTCAGGTGACTTTGGGCTATCACAGGGGACTGATAAACATCATGTACATTTAACTTATCTCAGAGTCAAACTGAACACTGCCAACCAGCTAAGGTTGTGACCTCTATGGAGCTACTCAGTAGTTAAACTAATGTGTTGCTCTTTATTAACCTCAAATATCTCATATCATTCCATGGCAGACAGTGAGGATCTGTTGCACTTAAAGTGTTTGACTGTGAAAGTGATAGTGCCAGTCATCTGAATGAGCACATTTGTTATTTTTACATAATAATCTTGGTCAGGTCTTTTTTCACATGAACGCCAGACTGTGGTCCACACATTATGTTGAAGGTTTTCTGTTCCACATGTAGCACAAAGGTGTTTTCTTATTACTTACACCAGATTTATATACGTTTTATATACGCTATATAACGTTTGATGTAAGCTGATGGGGATCTTCCGGGAAATGAAACTACACGTCGGGTTGACACACCCCACAACTGTTGTGTCTGGCCTGTCCACTGCTGTTGAATCCTCTTGTATAGTTCTGGCTATTTTTGTGCTTGAGTTTGTGAATTTATCAGTGAGAGAATAACAATCAACATATCACTATAAGGAATAATAACCATAGAATCAATATAAGGATTCACAAATATCAGAATAAATGTGAGGGAATCTACAAAGAAGTGGAAAAACTGGATAGACAAATATGTTTCCACCCGAACAAACTGGCACTGCATATGAAACACTGGGACAGGAGTGCATGGTAATTAACACGTAATACACTGGCACAAGCATGAATGTAGTTTACATCTTAGGCTCTACAAAGATTTCCTGCAGAAGTCTAAATCAGGAGTTAAACTGTCATTCACTGGACAATTACCTGTGCTATTCTCACATGGGTGTGAGTGAACAACACTCAGAATTGTGTTAGAGAGCCGGCAGTATAAAGTGTGTTTAATGTCCCATCTGTCTGACCCACCTCAAAAACAGGGCTGCAGTGTATGTGCGAAATCTGCACTAAGAACCCAGTGAATCGCGTGCGTCTCTGCAACAGTTTTGGTTACATCTGAACGCAGATGTGTAAAATGTTAATGTGAAACTGACCTCTGAATGACACATTGAGAAAGTCATAAATGTTACAAATGATATGTGCGAACGAGTCTTAACTACTGAGGACCAACACTACAGCGAGTGCAGAATTATTAGGCAAATGAGTATTTTGTCCACACCATCCTCTTCATGCATGTTGTCTTACTCCAAGCTGTATAGGCTCGAAAGCCTACTACCAATTAAGCATATTAGGTGATGTGCATCTCTGTAATGAGAAGGGGTGTCGTCTAATGACATCAACACCCTATATCAGGTGTGCATAATTATTAGGCAACTTCCTTTCCTTTGGCAAGATGGGTCAAAAGAAGGACTTGACAGGCTCAGAAAAGTCAAAAATAGTGAGATATCTTGCAGAGGGATGCAGCAGTCTCAAAATTGCAAAGCTTCTGAAGCGTGATCATCGAACAATCAAGCGTTTCATTCAAAATAGTCAACAGGGTCGCAAGAAGCGTGTGGAAAAACCAAGGAGCAAAATAACTGCCCATGAACTGAGAAAAGTCAAGCGTGCAGCTGCCAAGATGCCACTTGCCACCAGTTTGGCCATATTTCAGAGCTGCAACATCACTGGAGTGCCCAAAAGCACAAGGTGTGCAATACTCAGAGACATGGCCAAGGTAAGAAAGGCTGAAAGACGACCACCACTGAACAAGACACACAAGCTGAAATGTCAAGACTGGGCCAAGAAATATCTCAAGACTGATTTTTCTAAGGTTTTATGGACTGATGAAATGAGAGTGAGTCTTGATGGGCCAGATGGATGGGCCCGTGGCTGGATTGGTAAAGGGCAGAGAGCTCCAGTCCGACTCAGACGCCAGCAAGGTGGAGGTGGAGTACTGGTTTGGGCTGGTATCATCAAAGATGAGCTTGTGGGGCCTTTTCGGGTTGAGGATGGAGTCAAGCTCAACTCCCAGTCCTACTGCCAGTTCCTGGAAGACACCTTCTTCAAGCAGTGGTACAGGAAGAAGTCTGCATCCTTCAAGAAAAACATGATTTTCATGCAGGACAATGCTCCATCACACGTGTCCAAGTACTCCACAGCGTGGCTGGCAAGAAAGGGTATAAAAGAAGAAAAACTAATGACATGGCCTCCTTGTTCACCTGATCTGAACCCCACTGAGAACCTGTGGTCCATCATCAAATGTGAGATTTACAAGGAGGGACAACAGTACACCTCTCTGAACAGTGTCTGGGAGGCTGTGGTTGCTGCTGCACGTAATGTTGATGGTGAACAGATCAAAACACTGACAGAACCCATGGATGGCAGGCTTTTGAGTGTCCTTGCAAAGAAAGGTGGCTATATTGGTCGCTGATTTGTTTTTGTTTTGTTTTTGAATGTCAGAAATGTATATTTGTGAATGTGGAGATGTTATATTGGTTTCACTGGTAAAAATAAATAATTGAAATGGGTATATATTTGTTTTTTGTTAAGTTGCCTAATAATTATGCACAGTAATAGTCACCTGCACACACAGATATCCCCCTAAAATAGCTAAAACTAAAAACAAACTAAAAACTACTTCCAAAAACATTCAGCTTTGATATTAATGAGTTTTTTGGGTTCATTGAGAACATGGTTGTTGTTCAATAATAACATTATTCCTCAAAAATACAACTTACCTAATAATTCTGCACTCCCTGTAGACTACTGAGCTGAACACTACTTTTCAATGTGGTTCTGGAGATTGATGAGTGCAGCCAAAATTGGGTTCTTAACACCAGGACACAAATGTCGCGATGCTTTACCCTAACTTTGTCTTTTATCAGTGACTTTCCAAGATGCCTAAATTCATAATACCCTCAAGAACAAAACAAACCAAGTTGGAATAAGGAGGCTGACAGGTCGTTAAAGATCTGGACAAGTGGCAAAAGATGCATTGGTGGATGACTTTAACTTCATAATTTCCAGCTTACTTTATCCTTTTTTGAGATTTCTGTTAAGCTATAGGACAAAGCAACTACATCACACACCTGATTTCCTTCCCTTCCGTCTTCCTCTCTTATTGCCTTTGAAAAAGTTTCCAGTATTTATTGTTCTCTCTGCATGCACATGCAGGGGTGCACAAGACCAAGAAAAGCATCTGATTATGCTTAAACGAACTGGACCACACACCAGCACGCACGTAAGCAACATGTGGTGAACACACACCTGAGCCACGTTTGGCTCAGTGGGTGGTGAAGAGATCACCACATTTCACCTCGTTAAACAGAGCAGAACTATTCGGCACCATGCGGAACAATGTGAACTGAATGGGAGAGCTCCTTAACATAGGGCTGAAAGAGTAAGAGTGAAGAGTTGGCATCTTAAAACGTATCGGTACCTTCACACTTTGTAACGAGGTTTGCAATCTCTCAAAAAGTCTTGGGTACTTACATCTTTGTCTTTGCTCCTGGCATAATAAAGCTTTATAAATATCAACTTATAATGTAAAATAAAATCAAGCTTGTACTCTCCAAACCTCCAAAAATAATGCTCCTTTTTAAGCAATATGTTTACAAAGATCGTGTGCAGCAACTGTGCACATCTCAAGCAGCAAGAAGATTCCCATACAGAAAGTTGCACAGGTAAGTAGAAAGCATTATAATTTGTAAAGCCCCTAAGCAAAGTACGCAAGGTGTTGTTGTCCTGGTTCCTCACTGACCTGCTCTCAGAGTATAAAACCAGTGACGGTTGAACATATTTCTATGAAAAGAGTAGTGTGTCAGGTTATATTTTGCATACACGACATGGAAAGCAAAGACTCACGTAATAAATAATTGTGGGTCAACATTTAAAAAAAATGATCCACAGAAATGTAGAAAACAACCAACCAATCCTGAATTTTAAATAAGTACAATAAAAAGTCTGGAAATCTACACAGTGATTGCTAATATGTTATTTGGGGTGTTTTGTTTATTTTTAAATTATTATTATTATTAATAACAATAATAATAATAATAATAACTTTATTTATAAAGCGCTTTCAAACTAAGTGCTGTACAGCTATTCGAAACTGAAAAGACAATTAAATAAAAACGATACATAGCAATACAAGTTAGAAACAGTAAGAATGTTAAAAAGGCATAGAATTAAGACATGTAAGATAGGGTGAACAAATGTGTCTTCAATTTAGTTTTAAGAACCTCCACAAAGCATGCCTGCCTAACATCTTGAGGGAGGTTGTTCCCCAAAAATGAGGCACGAAAAGAAAAAGCACGCTCTCCAGTTGTCTTTTTTCTGGCTCTAGGAACCTTTAGAAGGCCAGAGTCCTGAGATCATAGAGCATGGGATGGAACATAAAGGTGTAAATTAATAAGCTAAAGAACAAAAGTGCAAGTTAAAAGTCCAGGTGCATTTATTCACTGCACAAATCAAAGAAAGCTGTTCCCTGTCCATGCTGCTATCCCATCCTCAACCACTCTCTAGGAACAGATCAGGGATCATACGCAGGTTTGAAGGGGTGAAAGGTAAAAAAAAATAGAATAAAAAGGGCGTGGGGGTGAATTTGGGGGACAGACAGGAAAGGGGGGTACCCACCATATCTGGGAGCAGATGGCGTGCCTCTCCCTCTCGCTCTCTCTTTTGGTGACGTCCACTGGGAATTGAAGAGGCCTTTAAGCATTCCTTTAGAGGCCAGAGACAGATAAGTGAGTTATGCAGTTCACCACCATCTGGGCTCAGACAGCGCCTGGACTGCAGCTGACAAGTGTGTGAGTGTATGTGTATACTATAGTAATAGTAGTGGGGAGGGGTAGGAGTAGGGGTAGGGGCGTGTTTCCATAGCGATAGGTCCTATTCCTAGAGAGAGGTCTGTGCATACACTTGGACGGTGCCCTCCTCCATGGTGCGGTGTGGTTATTGTTAACTCTGGATGCTGACTTTGAGAATGCTTCTTTGTGTGTGTGTGTGTGTGTGTGTGTGTGTGTGTGTGTGTGTGTGTGTGTGTGTGTGTGTGTGTGTGTGTGTGTGTGTGTTTTGTTTTTCTTCTTTTTTTTTTTGTTTTTGTCCGCTGTCATTGTCGACAAATTTTGGGCCCATTCTTGTGCAGCTGACAGTGTCTTCATGGAACATAGCATCTGTTGTGAAACAGAGGGAGGGAGTGAGGGATGATGGCAGGATACCATGTTAGGTTTGCCAATTTCCCTGTTCCCATCGTCGAGGGCTTTGTGCACATTGTAAGATGCTCTGCGCCACTGCCAATTCTGATCTGCGCTTGACCTGCTGTGTATCTGCCTGTTGTTATCTAGGTCTACTCTTTTGTTTTGCTCAAGCTCTGCAAATGCATCTGTGTATATAGTTCTGGAGACGTGTTGTATTTTGCAGAGTTTTTCTTTTTCTTTTCTTAAATCCAGATACAATATTTACTACTTCTTGGACATCAACCTCTGCTACTACCATAATATCGACCACACTGAAAACAACTTTTGTAATGAATTAACAAAGTTGCCGACTGCAGAAGTTGGTAATAATTATCTCTGAATTCCAAGAGATAAAGGATGCAAAACAGTCCAAGGGAGGTGACCAAGCTAAATGAATAAATGAAAACAAACTGAAGATGTGCAGTAATTCTTTAGAATTAATTTCTCAAAATGCACTCTGTTGCAGCAGTTCCCTTTTTTTTCTTCTTCTGTCTGTTCATGCAGGATGCTGAGAACTATGACGCATCACACTGTGACACATCGGGCCTTTCTGTGCATTGTAATCTCTTCCTTAATTAGCAAGAAGGCAGTTAATAAGTGGGGAGGGGAGACCACAAAGTAGTGAAAATGACCTTCTACGTCAAAAAATTAATTAATTAATTCAGCAGGCTGTGTTGTACAAACTACCTGTCTTGTGGCTTCAATTTGACAGGGTATGTCAACAGCCCTCAACCACAGTACGTCATCTTTGGGCTGAAAGCTAAAGAGAGAGAAAAACAACAGCAGGAGGAATTTTTTATTTTGTGAAAGTGCCTGAAAAAAAGCAATGCTTAAAGAGACTATGTCAATGTCACAGTCTGGCGAGGGCAGACTGTATGAATTGAAAAAGGACCCAAAATGCAGACTCCAAGGAACAGGGAACAAAACTTGAATGTTAACAAAAAGCGAGCCGTTTAATATGGCTGGAAAAAAAGGTACAAACAAAGGGCAAGGCAAACTGAAGCAAAATTAACACAAACCTAAACTGGGGAATCTAAACAAACAATAAGAAAAACCTAGACAAGACACTTGGAAGCATGGCATAGGAAACATGGCGTGGACAACAGACGACCTGACAATCACACACTGAAAACAGAGGACTTAAATACACAGGAGGTGATTAGGGGAAGTGGAGACACATGAGGAAACAGCTGGCACACATGAACATAATGACGTCACAGTGGGAGAGTAAAACTGAACATGATGAACACAGAACACCAGACCTCTTCACAATAAAACAGGAAACATAATGAGACATAGACATGACAACCAGAACTTGACAACGTAAGACACAGACATGAAACGCATGAAGAGCAGGGGAGATTTAACATGGTTGGAAACACGAGGGGAAAATAATAACTAGAAACACTTAGGCATAATAATACAAACTTGATAACATAAGACACGCAGCATGAAACACGAAGGGTGAGGGGAAGCTTAAATACAGGGGAAGAAAACACAAGGAGTCTAATAACCAAATGAACTTAGATAACCTAATGAACAAAATAAACTCAAACTTAAAACGCTGGGTCAAAAGACCCAGGACCATGACAGTCAAACTTGTTTCAGGTCGATTACCACATACAGGCTGGACCCATGAAACTCTCTTTCTGTCAGTGTATGGAAATTTAACTTACATATAATCCCTGACAAATCTTAACATGGGGGGGAGTGCAATTTCAGCAATATGTCCGAGTTTTTCTGCACGATGAAGAAATCAGAAATCAGCACGACTCTTTGGGCTTATATTGTAAAAAAATTTAAATGTGTGAAGTTACAGAAATCTAGAACTTGCTTACTTTGGTAAGGTATGAATGACCATGGGGGAGCTCTTTATCAAAGCTGTAAAACGTGTGTTAAATACAGTTAAAACTACAAAAAATAAAAATAAAAAATCCTCTGAGTTATATTTTCCAAAGCCAGACTGGAGTACTCATTGGGCCAATTCTGGCCCCCAGGCCTTATGTTTGACACCCCTGTGCTAGAAGTATGTGTGAAAAAAAATCCATAATCAGTTTATGAGCGACTGGCATATGATCAATTCTAAAATTTAAACAAACAATAATGACCAAAAACATTTACTGTTGTTACATTGCTACAATCTTGGCTGCTGAGGAAAACACAACATTTTCATATTTGACATTCTGATCCTCTTTGGGGTTAAAGCGTGGTCGCTATGAAGATAAGCTGTTGCTCAGCTCCTCGATACATTGATTTCCATGTACACAATGTAGGCTGAATTCCCACTGTGTAAGTACAAAGCACCAAAACACACACTGAGACAGTTTCCCTTTCAATTCAGTTGCCCTCTCCCTTTCTCAATTCTTCTTCAAAGCAGCCTTCCGTCACATCACCTGCTTCTTTTTTCCTTCTTAGCCAAGCCAACTATTCATCCATCTGTCTTTCCATCCATACAGTTTATGTGTGTGTGTGTGTGTGTGTGTGTGTGTGTGTGTGTATGTGTGTGTGTGTGTGTGTGTGTGTGTGTGTGTGTGTGTGTGTGTGTGTGTGTGTGTGTGTGTGTGTCCAAGCAGGCCTTTCCTGCTGTGTAATTGCAGACTGCGTATCAACCCATTTCTGCTGCCCAGCGAGAAGAGTAAAAGATGTTGCTAATCCGCCAGGTCAAGCAGCCAGCAATGGCTGAATTCAACCCCAGGACCACAGCCACAAATTAGGACAGGCTGACAAGACCCTGAGGCATTCTGGATATTGTTATGAGCTGCCAACAGCCCTCCAAAGCTTCAGATCTTGTATGAAAGGGCAGCCAAAGGAAAGGTGAAGATTAATAGTGGCTTGGTGACCTGGGAGCATGGCTGTAGATCTATATCGACACCAGACACATTCACACACGCACATAATGTGAAAGTTCAGCACAGAACAGAATTGGTGCAAACAAAACATAAGCTTTTAACACTTTGCAAGATGCTTTATTTGTAATTTAAAGAAATAGCCTTGAAGAATGAAGACTACACGCTGCACTTGCTCAGAATCAACATTAATTTATTAATGCATGTATGGTTCGTTCTTTTTTAAAATACCTACACCTGAGATGTTTGAATCTGTGCATAATGCCTTCAAAAAAAAAAAGATAAAAGAGCCATGAAAGAGTGCGGAAGATTAGAGGAAAGACACCCATGCCTGAACACGATGTTGGCTAAAGCGAGCGACTGAGTGCTAGCGGGATGAACCCAAATTCTGCCACCGCTGGGTGCTTTGCTGCCTGATGAATGATGGCCCTTTGTTACGTGTCCCATAAAGGCTTCCACAGCCATCCCTTTTCATTGGACCTGGTGAGCAAATGTGAGGCGTGAATAGCATTAGTCCAAGTCAGTGCACCCATAGCAGTGTAGCCAGCCCTGAAAACACAGCCTGCTAGCCCTCCTCCCTAAGTTTTATGAGCCAAGATGATTGAAGGAGAAGAGAACAGCACGTCCAATAGAGAGGACCGGGGAAGAGAGGAGCAGGGAGGAGAGGCCTCAGAGATGGATGGATGGACAGATAAAACGTAGACAGCAGCCGCTCAACAGAGGACTCACATCCCGCGGAAGAAGGGATGTGAAGGGGAACAGGTTTGCCTGAGACGCACTGAAAGGGATTCGCACAAAGGGACAAAGGAAAAGAATGGAGGTGGAGGACTCTGTCTGTCAGGACTGGCGCTGGGATGGAGTTAGATCTCATTTCTCAAGTGTCATCACACTATCTGTGTCTCCTCCTCTCTCCTCTCTGTCCAATTACTGTCACAATGAAGCAGACCTCTTCCCGTGGAGCTGCATATGGCTCTCTGGTTGTAAGGCCATCACTCCCAAGCAAAGCTATGCACTTTTTGATATGTACAGTATGTGCAAAGCTCAAAGGGCCTCAGTAGGTTGTTGTTAGACCTAGCATGAGCGGCCGCTGGGACACTCTTGCTAACACAATGTGTTCTGAATTGCTAACATGAGAAAACACTATCACAGACTACGACAACTGAGTAGGATTAAAGTATCTTCTGCATATGTATTAGAGCTGGGGGAGAAGAATCGATACAGCAAAGAATTGCAATATTTTGCATTGTGATATTAGGATATTAGGAGCAACAACTGTCAGTATAGTACAATCACAAGGTCTCATCTCACCTGATAGCATGTCTTTTGTCCTGTTTCCTTCCCCTCACCCCCAACAGATGGCTGCCCCTCCGTGAGCCTAGTTGTGCCAGAGGTTTCTTCCTGTTAAAAGGACATTTTTCTTTTCCACTTTTGCCAAAATGCTTGTTCTTAGGAGGTCATCTGATTGTTGGGGTTTTCTCTGTATTATTGTTGGGTCTTTACTTTGCAATATAAAGCACCTTGAGGGGCCTGTTGTTGTGATTTGGTGTTATATAAATAAAATTGAATTGAACTGAGAGGAGGCAACCTTTCTCCAGACTGCAATCACTCTCGGACAGATTTTTTTAAGGTTTAAAACTAACTGCTGTCTACTTTATAATTGATAAATGCAAACAGATTTCTGGCATTTTTCCGTCTGAAAGAGTTAACATGTGCAACCTGAGGGGACTCGGTTTAACTGCCTGTCACCTGGTTGTATTTTGGTTAAATTACTGTAGAACAGAAATGTTGCTGCACACAAATGGAGTAATTCATTGTCAATTTATGTAGACAGCAACGCATGTGATTTCTGACTATTTGTTACACTTACCTGCTGGATTGTCAGAAAGCGATTGCATGTAAGTGCCAACTTGATCCCATTCAATCACTGAGCCGCTGATAGCAGTCTTATGCCAGCATTTGTACATTTACGACAGGTTTTAGTGACGGTGCTGAGTGATGCATTGTGATAAAATCGTATCATGGGGTTTCTGATGAGTCCCACCTCGGGTATGTATGTATGTTTGCTTTTTGTTAGGATGACTGACAGTAAGGTAGATAATAAAGATATACTATCTACCCGCCAACTGATTGATGGTAATGCTATTTTGATTCGAGGATACCACACAGTCCAGGTTCAACAGGTTGCTGCTTGATGTCTAATGAAGCTACTGCCAGATAACAAGTAAGTACTCCAAACATTCCCATCTGTCATTCATGTTGTAGAGGCACTTGATACTCACACAGCATCACTGGTGTGTGTCCTGTGTGGGAATGCAACATATGCCATATGTTCATGGTAATCTGTCATGGTTCCACAGAGACTAATGCTTTGTGCAGTTAACCACAGCCATGTTGCCCTTTGCTTTATTTAATTATTTTTAAAATGACATTTAATCATATTGTGTTGATTAAAAAAAGCAAAAGAAACAAACAATAGTTTTCACAAAAGGTTGAGAGGTCACCACATAGCACTCGACTAGACATTTTTTAAGTTGCGGAATGCTGCAAATATGTACAACGTACACTGTCACGTTTAGGTGTGCTTTACTTAAGGCTTGAGAAAACTTGAGGCAGCAAGTTGCATCAGACTGTTCATTCTGAGTGTCGGGGGGCACAGCGGTACAATGTTTTGCACTGTTGCCTCACAGCAAGACGGTTCTGGTCCTGTGTGCGATCTTTCTGCATGCTTGTCAGGATAATTGGTGATTCTAAATTGGGCTTAGATGTAGATGTAAGGGTGTGCGTTTGTGTGGCTCCCTCTGTGTTAGCCCTGTGATAAACTGGCGACTTATCCAGGGTGCACCCTGCCTTTCACCCTATGACAGCTGAGATAGACTACAGCCCCCGACACCACCCCCCACCCCCACCGTGTTGTGTGTATGTGGGGGGGCTGTAGTCTGCTGCCCCCATTAAGGAAATGGATGGATTTAGTAAGTAAGAGGTCGCTGCTTAACATTGTTAATAGACTTTAGTATTCCTGACTTAACTGTAACAATCTCTTATGCTTGTCACAATCTGGTGAGGGCAGACTGTATAAATTGAGAAAAGGACCCAAAACGCAGACTCCAAGGAACAGGGAACAGAACTTGAAATGTTAACAAAAGGCGAGCCGTTTAATATGGCTGGTAGAAAAGGTACAAACAAAGGGCAAGGCAAACTGAAGCAAAATTAACACAAACCTAAACTGGGGAATCTAAACAAACAATAAGAAAAACCTAGACAAGAAACTTGGAAGCATGGCATGGCATCAGAAACATGGCGTGGACAACAGACAACCTGACAATCACACACTGAAAACAGAGGACTTAAATACACAGGAGGTGATTAGGGGAAGTGGAGACACATGAGGAAACAGCTGACTAGGATAAACATAATGATGCACAGGCAAGAGTAAAACTAACCGCATGAGCACAGAACACAAGACCCCTTTTCAAAATAAAACAGGAAACATGCAGACTAAGACACGACAACCAGAACTTGACAACGTAAGACACAGACATGAAACGCATGAAGAGCAGGGGAGATTTGACATGGTTGGAAACTGAGGGGGAAATAATAAGAACTAGAAACACTTAGGCATGATAATACAAACTTGATAACATAAGACACGCAGCATGAAACACGAAGGGTGAGGGGACGCTTAAATACAGGGGAAGAAAACACAAGGAGTCTAATAACCAAATGAACTTAGATAACCTAATGAACAAAATAAACTCAAACTTAAAACGCTGGGTCAAAAGACCCAGGACCATGACAATGCTATGCTAAAACTTTGACTGTGGATGACAAGATACATTTTGTGTCATGGAAAGTTTCTCATTTATTGTCACTGTAACTAATGTTTTGACAGCCCTGAACTTGAACTGAGGCCAAAAGTGATTAATCATTACTGCAGTGTTGGTTATGATGGCCAAGCTCAGCTTTAACACTGTTCTTGGCCACACAAATAATGGAAACCACATCACACGTCCATGATCTAAGTTTTAGCACAACCTAGCAGATTGTAGCTGCGTACTATTGATAATAACAGTACTGAATTAATTATTATTAAAGGAATTAAGCAATCGGGAAAAATGATAACACAGTGTAGTAGGCAAACATAAAACACACACAAGTGTCAATTGTTTGTTATTTACTTTAGAAATTAGAAGCAACAGTACAAATACGCAGGAGTAATATGACATTGGTGTAGCTAACAACATCAGTTATGCCTCCATTCAAATTTTTCAGCCAGTACAAGAATCCTGGTATTGTACTGAGGTGCCTCACTCATTCTTATGGCTGACAGGGACACTTTAATGGTACTGTGCCATTGTTAATGTTATTAGTTACACTTGCTTTTCCTGCTGGGCAAATCCAGCTGCTGTTTTCTCCAAGTCTTTAAGACACATGTTATATAGAGGCCTCATCTGTGCACCTAACATAAGCGCCTGAAGACAAACTCAAGACAAATAGAGATTTGGCTTTTATTTAGGTTGAGACAGGCATGCGGTGAGAAACACGGTGACTAATTTTGAGCCTTTCACTGGTGGAATGAAGACGGTTTGTTGTTGTGCCAGACGTGGTGGACCTTTTCACCTTTTCAGGGGAAAAACAAGCCACCTTTTATTTAAATAGAGAGGCTTTAACTTAGACCTTATACCTTTTACACTATTTTTGTCTTGTATAATGTTTACCTTTAAAATTACAACCCACAATGGGCTCTAGTCAGAGAAGCATCATATGGGACGTTTATATAAATATACCAAAATTAAGACTTTTTTGTCAAGCCTACAAAAAAAGAAGGAAGGAAAGAAGAAAATATTCAATTTGACAAGATTTTTAAAAAACTAACATTTATGATAAAAATCACATATTAAACTTTATTATAGTGATTAGGACTTTTTTTGGTTACTTGAATTGTGCCGAACTTGTACATCCTGTACACACTTAAAACTGGCCTTGAGCTACAAAATTCCTAAATTGGGATTAGCTACAAAAATCATATATTTATCAAATTGATATCATACTGTGCTGCACATGTTTCCAGACTCTAGTCCAAAACCTATGTGAGCCACTCCCTCTTTCTTGTTGTGAAACATTGCGAAGGAGGAGCCTTTATTTTTCTGCGCAGCATTAAATCCGATCCCCTTGATGCGTGCGGAGAGGAAAGTGAATTAGAGATTGAGGTGCCAGCCCGAGTCACACCCCCACTCCCACCCCATCCTCTACCCTCACCTCCCTCCGCCTCCTCCACCGGAGACCAAAGTCGTGATGCAAAAAGGAGAGAGAGAGAGAGAGAGAGAGAGAGAGAGAAGAGAACGAGACACAGAAAGAAGATATTTGAAAAGCTGCCACGAGTTCCCTGTCACACCGCCTCCTGCGTGGATTGAGCCGTGCTCTTTGTTATCTACAGGCATGAATACTGAGTGGATGTAAAGGGGGGAGGCCAGGGACAGGAGGGAGGAAAGGGGGAAACACGGATATGTCTGCATATGGTAGAATCCAAATTGAAAATCACATGACTTACATTTTTCTGTGAATTATCTTGTTGTACTTTAATATACGGAAATTCCCTGTTGTGTCATCACCATATGCATGACATAACACTACAGCCCTGATATTATTTGGTATTTGTTTTTTGAATGGTATCATCGTGAGAATGCTCACGTGAATTTTCTCCTTTAAACCCGTGAAACTGTCTCAACATTAATTTTTAACTTAGTTAAAGGCCTCTGATTTTTGATGTAATCCAACAGGCTGTTTGCATCTCACCGTGTGCGTGATGTTTTGTGACTTAAACGGTCCACGAAGATCCACTGCTTGTTCTAACTGTGCGAGCATTGTGTTTAAGACTTACTTTAGCTTTAACCCCCACACACAACGTGCACACACATACACACAAACAGCCAATTTGCCCTACACAACAATACAATCACCTTTCACATGCGTGTCTACCCACTCCACTCATCCGCACTCAGTGGAGGAGGACAGGTGTCCCAGCTAGCTGTCCAAGTCTTATTCACCCCCCAGATACGTTCTGCACAGAGCACTCCTGCTATTGGTCGCACGGAAGACAACAGGGTGCAAGCTTCCGGGAAAACACGCACACACACACACACATATATATATATATCATCGTTAAATACAAGCAATGCGCAGGAGAACATGCAGAGACTCCTTAAAGAGTTACTCATGAGTAAAGATCGACAAGGCCTAAAGATATATCAGAGCTTATCGAGAGTCACTCTTTTTTTTTCTTTTTGCATTTCTATCTACACATAAACCAGAAGCCTCGTGTTTGTTCAATAATTATAATTATTTTATAGCAGGGAACATAAACACAGCTGTACTACTAATTTGAACTTGTGTTTTCTTTGAAATACACGCAGATTTTAATGATAAAGAGACGAACAGACCTGCAATATTGCACTGTTTGCACTTTCTCAATAACTCCTTCTTTTGACAGTTTTGGTCTGCAGCTCTTAAACATACACAGGCCTGGACTTAGGCCCCCATTCGTCACACTATAGGTTTTTTTTTTAAAGTGTTTTGTACGGGAGGGGGGTAAAGGGGGTCAGGGAGCTTTAACTCGGTGACAAAGCCTCATTTGCAGGTCAATGCGATGGCACACTCGCCTCTCCTCTCCATCCAGCTTGCCTTTGTTCCCTGTCGCCTGCGCCGATGCCAGATGGTCATGGAAAATGCTAATTCCCCCTGACTGATTTTCCTCCTTTCTATATTTAATTGCAGTCTTTGTAGACTGCCCCGTTAATTGTGTGTTTTGAGTGGAAAATGTGCTCTCTGGAATTATATTTTTGGTTGCTACATTGCTCGAAACCAATAAGATATAGGCCTACTAAAGAAGCACATAGATAGAAAACAATAGGGCAGGGCGTTTTAAACAAAACACCGACGCATTTTCTAACATATAGTTCATAACAAAGTCACGAATGCGAGAATCTAACCCGTATGCCCACCAATCCTTCAATTTTATAAAACTTAACTTATCTTAATTAATCAAAAAACATCAAATAAGAGTCAGACTTATAAATTTTTTTTGCCAACTTACATATTTTCATTGTCTAGTGTCACATTAAAGGACGAATAAAATGTATTCCTTTTTCGTTTGTTGGGGTGAAGTGTTTTTCGAATCGTAATTGTAATATGGTAAATGACAGTAAGATCTACTTTTATTTCTTTAAAGATTTGAGAAAATGATGATAAATCGTAATATAAATTTAATGCTCAACATATAACAACATCGCAAGAAATGGCTATGGTATTTTTATTTATTTATTTATTTATTTTGGTGTAATGATCGAAAGTCTGCTATATCACATAATCACGTAGCTCATAGCTAATGTAAAAAGAAAGCTACATTTTTATCCGTGTATTGTGGGGCCTAATGAAGCACATGCGCACTGTTTTGCTCGTGACTGAGGCAAATGTATCTGATGTGAGTTAAAGGTCAGACGGGAGAGTGTAGGGCCCTTGAGGCTGATTCTCTCCATCAGCAGCTGGCTGTTTAATGATATTCATGTTAATGGGGTCTGTATGTTGGCTGTCATCTCTTTCCTTTATGTCCATCATATCTGGGCTCAATTGAATGAAGTCATAACTGCCAAACAGCAATTTCTGTGAAGCTCAAACCTTAAAATATCCACTAACACCGTTTTAGGCGTTGACCTTGAAGCTGATGAATGAAATGTGATATAATACAGCTTATTATTTATGTGTAGTCGGATAAAATTATTTTGATTTTCTATATATATACTCCAAATACAACTAATTATCACTTTAATAATTAATTCTGCTTAAACGGAAGTCTACCAGTTGATTTTCAGGCTTTAACCCGTGACCTCTCCCATAATGGATCCAGTTCAATAGCTGTTTGAAAAGACGAATACGAATTTAAGTTCTATTTACTGCGACAAATTTTATATAGTTACACAGCTGCAGAGACAAATAAAGGAAGATGAGCCTTTTTAGCACGGTGGGGTATTGGAGCCCCCAGAATGTGTCCAGTCTCCAACATTGGGACTTCATTAAAGTAACACATAAACAGCTGTTGTCTTTAACATGTAAACTATTGAGAATTTAAAACTGCGGCTGAATGGCCCCCGCAGCTCCCCGTGGGCATATGGGCGTTAATTAGCTGGATATAGCCATAGATTAATTATAATATTTTTTCGCCCATTCGTATCAATAGACCAGGCAGACAAAGTGTCTTTTGTTCCGTGATGCAGGACATTCTGTGGCTGACTGAATAGGTCTTGGCTATGTCTACATGGATTTGCCATATGGCAACAAAAAAGAAAGAATGGAGCCGGAGAGCGCTTTGTGTTGGAAATCAGAACAAGCTCCGTCAGAGCTTATGGCTGCATGGAAATGACAAAGTCACTCTGGCCATCAAAAGTCTCCTTTTTTTTTTGTCAGAAACACTCGTGTCACGCAGTCAAAGCTGCTCAAACGAATGGAGAAACTTGTGGAAAATTATGAAATGTGGCTTTATTTACTTGTGAAAACAGCCCAAAGGGCCCGGAGCGCATTCACACAGACACAGCATTTGGCTTCTTTCAATTAAGGGTAAACTTGCAAGTATGACCTGCTGAATGGTTTGTTTCAATAGACGAGGACAATTACAAAGACTAGTAGTTTTCTTTTTCCAGCTCTGGCAGGTGGCCTCCACGCCCGGTGTATCTACGCCGTGGTAAACAGTGTGTGTGTGCGTGTGTGTGAGAGAGAGAGTGGGTCTTTAGAGGGGCTTGTCGAGTGCGGGTGGATGTGGGGGTGTCTTCGTGGCAGACAAAGCGGGATCCAAAGGCAGCTGCTGCTTCTTTTAGGGAGCGAAAGGGCCTTTAAATCCTCGCCTTATATCCCGCAGCTGCCAAGCAGCATACGGCTGCGACTCAATGCGTTTTCCTCCCGCAAGAGTCTGCGTGAAGAGGACACACTTCCATCAGGGGGAAGGTGAAATCAGGTAGACGTGTCTGTCACCACAGCATGTGTGCTCTTGTGTTCTTCGCAGGGTTTCTTGTGTAACTTTGCAACTGAGTGACCCAATCTCAGAGTGATCGAGGAGCACGAAGCAGTTTCACAAGTAACCCGGCCGCTGATGATGGCAGCTTTGTGGCAACCACACAAAGACGTCATCTGCCTCCTATCTCTGTTTCAATTTCCCTTTTCTTGTTACTCTCGTAACAAAACACACAAACAAATGTGTTTAAAATTAAAGTGGAAGAAAGAAAATTTTATTCACGTCATTCGCAAGACATAATTAGGTCACTTGTATAGAAAAAATACACACAAAATGAAACCGGCTCAGAGATACAAAGAAAACTATTTTTTTCAAGTGTGGGACTAATATGAGGAAGCTACATGATTGCGAAAGTTAAGAACAACAAACCAAAAAACCCCACAAAATTTCAAAAGAAAAATGTAAATAATAAAATTAAAATTACAAAATATGCCCTTTGGCTAAATCAACAAGGCATTTATCAAATATGAACGAACATAAATAAATTATAAGTTAGAATAGACTTAAAAAAATATACATTTTACCGAACAAAGGGAAAACAAATAATAATAAACACGCACGCATACACAAACGAGAACAGAAATAAACATTTATAAGGTATTGTCTCTATAAAGCTGTACACTTTTGGCCAGTGTAGACGATTCTTTTAAAGAATTTTTTTATAATTGCACAGATGTTAAAACATTTAACACTGTCGAGTGGCTGTATGCAAAAGCAACAATGAAATGCTACATTTGTACTGGATAGAAGTCATTCGGAGAAATCTCCTCTCTCTTTCTTTTTCTCCTGCCCCCCCTCCCACCCCACCCCCAAACCGTTCAGAGTCCTGAGCCTGGTCAGGAGCTCGGATTGCGCTCCGCCGGGGCGCATCGAGCCACAGCCGACCGTTCGGACTTCTTTGTCCCCCCAACACCGTCCTCTTCTCTCTCTCCTGCGTTTCAGTTGCTTGAGTGGATGGGTCGGTTGACGGGGTGGTGGAGAAACAGTCTCCCGTGATCCTCAAAATGCGCAGGAAAATAGTGCAAAACGAACAAAAAACACCTGAGGAAGAAACAAAACGCAATAAGTTTTCTGAGAAAAGAAGAAGAGGAAAAAAACCCGGCCATTCCTAAGAAAGACGGCGAGTCAGCTTTCTGAGGAAACCTGAGACTCGCACTCAGCAGAAGGCGTCACCCTTTGCCAGAGCCCTTTTTCCCGCCACATCGTGACGCACGAACACCCCTCCCCTCCCCCAACCGCTGGTGTTACTACATCAACTACTATCACTACTACTGCGATTTCACCACCGCAGTCTCGCCCCATCACCCCCCCCCCCCCCCCCCCCCCGACACACACACACACACACACACAGAGAGAGAGAGATAAGGCTGCCTGTGCCTTTTGGCTCACGTAATCCGCTGCAATAATTCAATAATTAAAGCGTAAAAACCATAACACACACACAAAGACACCCCCCCCCCCCAAAAAAAAAAAATAAAAACCGAGGATGCTGAACATGAGAATCTGTTACTCTCTTTATAATAAAGCTTCACTGTCTCTTCTGAGTGTGTAAAAGAAAACAATTTTGATTTTGATTTAGAAAATACCTTCAACGGATCCTCTTCCGCGGAGTTTGTTCCACCTGGATTGGAGACTTGGAGAGGAGACAGGCGGTCATGTCACTCGGTTTTATATCAGTAGGCCTCTTTCGTTTCACGTAGAAGTCTGTGACAAAAGAAACAACAATAGTGAAAAATTAATTTGGATTTATGAGCCGTTATGAAATGATGCGCTGCGCACAGCGGGAGGAAAGGAGGATGGTGTGGATGCTGGTCTAGGAGCCAATAGCAGGCTCGATTTTCAAAATACGAAAGCCGCTGAATTTACCTGTGATGTGTGTGTTGCTGTCAGGAGCGGCCGTTCTCTTGCGCCTGACACACGGGAGCTGCCTGGTGGTCGCTTTCCCTGAGTTGATCTTGTCTATGCGGTTCTCCTGGTTGATCTCCCCCGCGCAAGGAGAGCTGCTGCTCTCTGGCACGGCCAGGCGATCCAGTGCGTCCGCACGAGGGCTCTCCGGGAGAGCAGAATCCGACGTGGGCACGGGCACTCGGATTTTGCCGTCCTGCACAGAGTCCTGGTAAAACACCGGGGTCTTATCCGCAGTCACCGCCTCCCACTCGTAATCCCCTTCCAACGGGGTGTTGGCCTCGAAATTAAAGTTCCATCTCTGCTGGTCCCGTTCGGAAATCTCTCGCAATTTTTCTTTCATCTCCCGGTTCAGCTCGTCGTGATCCACCGGTCCGAAGAGGTTTCGACAGACTCCGGTGCGCCTCTGGAGAGGGAAGGTCTTCCTGGCCACCATCCTCTCTAGCGTGGTTGATAACTGGACGTGGGACATCTCCAAAAACAAATTTCCCCTGGAAAAAAAAGAATCCAAAGTGATAGACTGATCCCTGCTGAGGTTGTATGTTGATAAATGTTGTTGACGTTCAGCCCGAAGTGCGTTTGTATGTGTATCCTAATTCTTACGCTCGTGCCTATGCACGCCGCACCGTTCCGTTTAAATGTACAGCTTTCATAGTAAGTCTTTGGAGTATATAACCTCCTAACGGGCACCTTGATCGCCCTTCTCATTGGTTGCCTTGAAGTCCAGCCCTCTCCAAAACCCCCACCCTGATTTCCCATTTCCCGTTGTACCTATTGGCTTCGTGCCGACCAGAGCGCAGCATTTTGATTTTTTCTCTCTCTGAGTGTCAACCCTCGGGAAAACGGAGCAGTTTTTTTCTTGTGTCAGCAGGAATGTGTTTTACTTCGCATTTGTGTATCTGATTCTACTTTCGGACACCTTGGTTTTTGGTTTTGTCTTCCGTGTTTAGTTGTAAATGCCTCCGACCAAGGGCGTAAAAACGCACCATCACATTATTTTCATACTTCATATTTAGTGTTCAGCAGTTGAACAGCTTCAGTGTGTTATTCTTTAATGTGTAAGGAAAGAAAAACAAATGCTGAAACCCGATCTAACCACTTAACTGATGTTTGACCCTGCCATCATCCGGCACATAAATCCACCCACTTTTCGATTTCTTCACGTTTTCGTTTATTTATTTATTTTTTGTCGCCGATCGCAATGACAGCGATTCCAGTCTGCGGGGATTTGCCCCACAGTGAGCAACTCTGTCTGCAGTACAGAAGCAACGTAAACATTAGTGAGACCTCAATAAACCACAATTTTAGCAGTTTCTTAAATGTGTTTTCTCATTTACTTAATAAAGCAAGGCAACTTTTCGAAATCATTTTTTCTTTTCTAAATGCGTTTTGTTGCATTTTTTTATTCATTTTTTTACCTTAATATATAATATAGCAAATCGAGAATTTAAGCACCACGCCGTGTTATTTTTGGCAATTAAACATGTACGTCTATCCACTCACAAATGCATAAATCACGCAGGTCACAATCCGCCTGTTATCACTAATGTGTGCGTGTGGCTCTGGGGATTGTTACTGGTAAATAGTCATTATTACTTATGAATAACTTCAAAATATGTACAGTAGCATTTACTACAATACATGATTTACGTTTTAAATATCATAGCAAGCTTTATTATAAGGGGAGACTCGGGGAGCTCATTCTCCGCCGAAGACAATGCGATATTTGGCAATTTTGAAGAAAATGATCCGGATCCACACCAAAATGTACTGAGTGCTTCAGCTGCCAGTGTTTCACCACACAAACGAGTTTCCAGAAATTCCGCTGTATTTATTTATTTATATTTTATTTTTCTCGTGTCGTGCTGACAGTCAGGCACTGGAAGCACAACTTCCAGAAGTTTGACTTCAGGGTACCGGCTGTCTTAACAAGCAGGGAAACAGTCACGAGAGACGGGCAACGCCTTTTTGCAAGCAATGATGGGTGCATGGCGTCCCGTAGAGGTTCCAGTCTGATACTGCAGCTCAAACCTCAAACTAAACGCAACCATCATCCCCAGAAGAAAATAAAGGAGCAAGACTTACAGTGTATCACCTCCTAGTTTACACATGTGCACATAGATATTTTTAAGTGACACTGGTAACATATTCAGGGGAAAATCTCTATAAATTTTTTTTATCCACATTCATCCTGAAAAGGAGGATGAATGCAAGCTCTGTGTAACAACGTGATGTCACATAAGGTCAAGAGGTTTACATGTGAGCGTCATCAAAGCAGCATGAAGAAGACCGAGGGACGCAGGGTCTGGCCATATGTGTGCAGGCTTCCTAAAACACTTCCAGTAAAGGTCAGGTGGTCTCATGTGACAGCGACAGTAATATGTGACACTTTTCCTGATTCGGGACTGTAAACTGAATCCATGAGGACTGAAACGATATTATAAGGGTGTAACGTTCATTAGAGGTTTTTTTTTTAATGATTTTGAAAATAATTAGCTTTCTTTTTACAAGAACAATTAATTGTCTATTAAGAAGAAGCATTTAAAGCACGCATGCTTGAACAATGCTCTTCAACAACAACAAAAAGATTTGTTTTTGAGTCTTTTAACCTTGAAGTGGCCATCCTGGCTTGAAATGTGCTTTAGTGATTTTGTTTAATAAACATGCTGCATAGCACAAATTTGTCAGTCTACTCCTGAAAATTTTACGGGTATTTGTTCAATGTTTAGTGGAATTTTCAGTTTCTTTTCACTACACTGTATTGTTTGCAGTCATAGTTCACAGAACTAAGATTGTTTGTGTGTGTGTGTAAACCACAAATCAGTCAACCCACACTGTAAGACCGAATAGTAATAGTTTGATAAATGAAATGAGTTCCAACTACTTAAAAACCTGTTATAAGTTCATACACCTTTATTTTTTTGAGTAGTTTGAACAATTTTGTTTTTTCAAGTTATCAGTACTTGAATATATTGATTAGTTTCTAGCATTGCGCTCAAATAATTTGAGTTTTAACACTGACGTCACTTACGTGCCTACGTACGTACCTACGTGCGCCACCTGTTTCTTTATGAAGTGCTGGCAACCATCTTGGATTCCTCGCTTCGAGTGCGAATGCCCGCTCATTACCCCGAAAGAAACTTGTGGAACGTTAATATCCGAACAGAAATAAAAACATTTGTCAACGGGTTTTTTGCGGCATTGCCTTTGACGCTGGATAAAGGAGGGCATGCTATGGTATGTTACGGACTTTTGAACTGGAACAGCTAACCCTCTGCACTTGGCTAGCTGCATTTACCGCCTTCGCGGCATCTTCAGGAGCGCTTTGTGGTAAGTTTTATTTTTTCTGAAACTATAGTTCTCCGTTGTAATATGGGTTTTTATCGTCATAAATGTACAACTCTAGCAGGCATTTAAGAATTACATGCATGCGTCGTTTTATCCATGTCGGCTTGGCCCCAAAGTGTTTGCATGAATTATGCTAATACGCTCATATTTAGTATAACACATTATTAGTCCCTGGGACTAATAATGTGTTAATAACTTTTCTAATCTCTTACTATTTTAAAAGAAGTCTTTAGAAGGCATTTCTGGATTTGCAGATTATAAACTGCCTTGTGGTTAAATTGTTGAATCAATATGCACTGCTGCGCTGCTTCACACTTAGCGCATACGTGGATATTGATATTGGCTAGCCCATTTGCTAACTAGTGGAACTTAAAACTTACGTTTAGTTCTCTGGAGTTGTACATATTAAAACTGGGGCAGCAAAATTGTAGGCACAGGACATACTTACAAAAGCAGTGAATAATCATTACATAATTACGCGGTAGAACTTGGTTTACATTGCAAATAGTTATGTATACCAAGTTGAAATGTAGAATCTTCTGAACTGTAAAATTGTTGTGCCTGGTCTATTTTAGGTTAGCTTAAGGGTGAATCCATCAATAATATATTTACCAAACAGTTATTTTTTCGTTTTATTTTATTCTGATGCCCAGTGTTCATTAGTGAAAGACTTAGTTTTTTATCTGTCAGGGGCTGGGTCTGTGAACCAGCATTTTGAGTTTATTTTGTAGTTTTGCTTTCTTATGTTATATTGAAATGAGGTGAAGTTCTTGTATTGTTGTTATTATTAGTTAAGGTTTAGTTGAGTTCTGGGCTGGTTATGTTTCATCTGTGTCTCCTTGGTTGTGTGTCTTTTCTGTTCTCTGTGTAGTCTGTCTTGTCTTCTGTGTTTTACTGTTATGTCCATGCCAGGGCAGAAGTAAATTTTCAGGGGTGAAGATGCTGTTTACCTTGACCAGCTAAGACTACAGATTGTAGATGAAGTCGAGAAAAGTGAAAAGAATCCTGATTACAAAGCTGATGCTCACAACTTTGGCCTTGCAATGCAAAGAGATCATCAATGATGACCTACCAGTAGGTCAGATCCTGGATTGCTGGCCTACTCTGAAATCCCAGTCCCAGGTAAGAATGTATATAGATGTATCTAACAAGATGTATTTTATATCAACCCCTGTTATCTGGCCTGTCTGAACAAATTATGCCTTTGGAGTGTAAGGATTTTGATGTATTTTGCAAAGATTTATAGACTAATTGAAACTTGTAAACACAAATGTATCCTGTGTGTTCAGATCTGTGCAGAATTCCACAGGATTACAAACCTCCACCTGAAGAACCGCTTTTATGCTGTGCTGGACCAACATGCTCCCCGGCTCCAGAGCTTATTCAGAAAGAAAGCTGTTTGCACAGGGAACGTGTCTGATGTCCTGTCTCAGCTCTTCAGAAGCTATAATCTCCAGGTTAGTGAGTTTTTGTCTTGTTTTTTGAGCTTCATTTGATTTGATCAATTTTTCAATTTTAATTACCATTCTTGACTAGGTTAGCCAATAATTTAAAATAAAAATTTTCTTGTGATGTAGGAACAAGCTGATATCCATGCCCAAAGTGCTGGTGTGCTTCATGCCCTCTCTGCCTATTTGTACGAAGACACCTCTACCTTCATCAAAACATGGGATGTAAGTTTTGGACAAAGTTGTGAACAATATCTTAGTAGCATCCTTGTTTAGATTTCTCAAAACATTATGACACTTTGAGAGTTTGAGAAGCATCTCCATGCTTGGATCTGTCTACAACAGTGTCCATGTCACATAATGGAAACACTACATGTTTTTAATGTGCGTAGACCTTCTATAATGTTCCTAGCCCAACCATACATCACTGTACAAATGAAAAAAATATATAACTCCTATTGACTTTCTGTTGTTATTGCTACGAAGAGGTATGACTTTGCTTTACTAAAAGTACTATTTTTGTCAGTTTGTTTTCTCAAATCTTGGTGTGTTGTGGCTTTTTTGTTGTTCAAACAATTGATTTCTGAGCTAGTAATAATCCAGAAATGTGACTTGTATAGATGAAACTAAGAGAAATAGGAATGCACTAACATGTAGTAATTTTGTTTTCTGTAGATGATGCATTCTGATAGACCAGATATTAGTGAAGTGCCACTTGGACTCCTCCTGATCAGAGCCAATTCCAGCGATGCAACATTCTTCTGCCCTGAGAAGACTGCAGTTTTGGTCGAGGGTAACATGATCATTGTTTTCACCACCCTGGCTGATGCATTTCTAGTAATATTTGGACTGACTGACGTCCTGCACCTAAGCTACCCAAAATGTTTGGCCAACATTTTTGACTTCATTCAGAACGTTTTGATGGGTCTGGAGGGTGGGAAGTTGAAGCCCAAAGTGCTGAGTCTTAAAAATGATCTTTTGGCAGCAGAATAATGTCCAGGGTTCCTACACAGCCCTCAAGTGCCTGTTAAAGCAAGTAATTCAGTTTATCATGTTTCCAAGTCTGGATAAGTTTTTTATAAAAAGAGAGAATAGAATAAAGAAATCTTTGCAGACTCTGTTTCATACTTCATTATCTAAAAGCCACATCCAAAGTAAAAGGGGTGATTTTATTATTTTTATTTATTTTTTTCCCCCCATCATCACTTGTGTTTTAGTTGATTTTGATTGTGTTTTTAGTCAGATAACTGTAAATCTATAGAGAAAATGAAGGACAATCTCACTACATTTCTGGCTTCTAGGTGGGATCTTGAATGTCACTTAAGGAACGTTCCTCCTGAACTACTCATAACTGACATAAGGCGCTAAGGAGGTTTATAACACTTTGTTTATGTCTCTAAAGAAGTATTTTTCTGTTTAAAATTTTATTGCTTTGTTGTTGAGACTGTGATTGCACTCTACAAATGTGCATTTTGCATAACCACAGTACTGGCATATTAAAAAGGTTACCAATTATATTTCAGTGTATTAGCTGCACTATACTATTACTTTCATTCGGTTTTCCCACCTAATAATGCAGGATTTTCTTTTCCTTTTGTTTGTTTTTTTAATAAAAAGGCCATACTCATGTGTTAATCAAATTTGAATACTCTTAAAACATGTTGTGAAATTCTTTATTTCTAATATTGTAACCTTGTGCCAAAATTTCTGACATTATTCCCTATAAAATGTGGTGGATTTATGTCTTTGGGCTTTTTGTGTCAAAGTAACTCAATAAATCTGTAACTTGAATTTATATTTTCTGTCTTATGTTTTTACAAGTGTAATTATTTTGGGCACTTTTTTTTTTTTTTAAATCAAATTCAAAACACAGTAGATTTGGATATTACAAGCATTTGTATTTAAAATTTTTGAGTTGTATTAGCTTAAAATGGTTAACATTTTGAAACTAAAAATTAATTCCTTAAAGTTACTTGAGCTAGATTTGTACTTGAAACTCAAAATATCAAGTAGAGAGTACTAAACCAAAAATGTGGATATAACATAAAAACATTTATCAATGGTACTTAAAAATATTTATCTAAAGCTAATAAATAAAGTGTGTTTATTTAACTTTTATTTTTAAGTTTTAGTTACTTAAAATATTTTATGTAATCAGTTTCACCAAAAGTTTTGAGTAAAATTAACTTATTGGGTTTTACAGTGCACAAAAACAGCATGGTCACTTGAGGATTAAAGTGAAAATGAACGTAAGCGGGCAGAAATCTGACTGTTGTCTTTTGGCGCCCCCTGCTGGTAATACAAGTTTACTAAAATTTGACCCAGCTGGTGAACCTAATTTGAAGCCATGTAAAGTCAATGTAAATGAATAAACACATAAATCGGTTTTATTTTGCTTATACTGATGGTAACCAATTAACTGCACACACAACATCCTCCTAAGCAGATCACAGATAAGGTTGATCAGTGCCTCTGCTGCTGGTTATTTACATATAACTCAGTGCAAACCAAAACTTATCTCATCACTTCGCTCAGTCCCAAGCTGGTTACAGATTTGCTTCACAATTCTTTGATTGTGGGAATAACTCTTCTGCTCCTCGGGTGTACTCTACCAGCTGATACTATCACCTGATGGTTTCAAGTCAATTAAAGTGCAAAGAGAAAGTCTGGATTCATTCGTCCTTCAAAGGGGAAAATAATCTCTTTCATCAGGAGTGGTCAGTCAGCTATGTAGCCTGACTCATTTAGCTGACACATGCAGGAGTATGATTCTTTCATCTTCTCACACACACACACACACACACACACACGGTACAGATGACTTAACTTGCTCTTTGACTTGAATGGAAATATCCAGAGGGCCCAATCGAAGTAAAAAAAATAAAAAATAAAAAAACCCCGGAGGCTCACTAGACTGTGGGCAACATGTTGATTGATGGAACAGACAAAGACGGTTGAGCTCTAACTGTGTTTAAGCTATTGTCAAATACTTGATTAATCAAAAGAAGGCCTTGAACCAAATAGAACAGAATGTGAAATTAAACTGAGCTCAAATAAAACATTTAATTAAAAAGTGCATATGAGCAGTAGGTTTTTGGATTGGATTTTATTTGTTTTAACATGTTTCCTTTCCACTGGTCACGTTAAAGCAGTGAAACAAATGTGCATATATGTAGTATATGAAAAAAAAGAGGCCAACAGCTATGGTCTTTTTTTTAAAGTTAACTGAAGAGGAAAAAATGTAAACACAATAGGAAGAAAACAGCTGTCTACTGATTTATAATGAGTGCATTAATCCCAATTGATGTATTTAACTAGGGACTTGTGTGTTTTTCAGGTTGACCGTGCAAACACATTGTTTGTGTTCTGTTTTTATTGTCGCGGCTCTTGAGTAACTAAAAAGCACACACAGGCAGACCCCTCACCTGAACAAACTGATCCTTTTGATCCTGCAGAGTGTCTGCAGGCATCACTGCTGGGACTTTTAGCAGATGAATATACGGTCATCGAGGCCCGCTGTTCCACATGACAGCTATAAAACTGTTTTGTCTGCATGCTTTCTCTGAAGACTGAAGCTGGCAAACATGTGACACACCCATGACGACCCACTCCAAGAGTGATGAGCCACTCCGTCAAACGACATTTAAGATCATCAGACCTTTTACAAGAAATGCATATTCTACAATACAAAGAGAAATGCAAACATAGAGACACTTCAAACTTCTGCTGTGCTACTGATGCATCCATTTGCAACAGCACGACATAAGCAAACATCTGCATATGTTATTTTTAAAGTTGTGCATTGCTGTCAGGACCTTGAAAATACTACCCATTACTGACTATTGCCTCATTACATGTCAGCAAAAGAAAACAAACTTGAAAATGAAAATGTTATGTCACGAAATCAACTTCTTTTTCTGACAGAAAATTGAAGGAGTACATGCTTCATTTGCTTAGTTAATCCACCAGCTACCATCCAACTGGATGGTACATTTCTGCCAAATTGTGAGCTGTAATTATATAAGCCTGTGTCCAGTCCTTTAAAACATTCTGTGCCGAGCTGTTTGTTCAGAAGTTAAAATAGTGCTTTCAGTGTTTTTATAGCACTTATGCATGAGTAAATATCTAAAATGTGCTGCGGTTTGTGGCTGACTTGTTCTATTTCTCTTCAGGCAAAAGACTTTATAGTTCATCTACATGACCCCTGAACGTTTTTTGAACTCTGCCTCTCCATTACTTTAGTTGCAAGGGGCTTTACTTCCTTGATTTATGTTGTGCTTTATAATTTTAAAACTTTTATTATAACTATGGTTAAAGTGCAACATGACATGTTCTTAATCATAGAGAGGCAGAGGAGTGCTCTATTTAAAGCAATATATATACTTTAATGCTACTGTTTTTAAAAGCCAGCCAATCAAACTGTTTCCAAGAAATGCTTAAAGCTTCAGGCTACACCATTTATTCCCGTTATGAAAACAAAAGCCAAACACATGCTTCACTCATATGAGTCACTGCACTCATATGATGGCTACTTTGGGCAGTGAGGTCTTTAGAAACAGTGATGCTACACTAAACCTTACACTGAAAACTATAAACATACAACTGGTAGTTGTATTGCTCAAAAAGTTTTGAATGAATTCCAGTGAAACTTTGTAGACGTGTAGTGCGTGTTGTCAATTTATCAACAAATACAAACTACCATACTAATATTTAAAATATGTCATATTTGTCCTCTGACCTCTCCTTCAAAGCCAATAGACTGAGCTGAAGGTCAAAGTGATAATAAGCAAGTTTTAACTAGCTTTGCATAATGTTATACAGATTTATTACTGCCATTGTTTGTACTGAGAACATATAGGCTTATAGGCAATGATATATGGGTATTCTAAATATCACCTTATATTTTGCATCCAAATATCATATCATATTTGACCTCTGACCTCATGTTTACATCTCACATCTAACTTTCTTTCAAGTTGAACCCACAATGTTTTATATCTTTAAAGAAAGTGTCGTCAAAACAAAGAATGAGCTGCCTAGTTAGTTTAAAATATCCTGTTGTATAATATTATATAATAAGCTAAATTATTCAGGTCCTCTTATTTACAAGTCAGTACCTTTTACCCATTACTAACCCCTGCATAATGTTTGTGTAATCACTGTAAGTATTTTTCATGCTACCCTTATCTGATTTTTACGGCTTCACAAACGTATTAAAGTATGTTTAAAAAGAACAAAGAAAAAAGAATATATACAAAATAGAGGGATTGTTAGTTTAGTTTCAATAATAACTGAAAACATAAAGTTCAGAACAGCTTTCCCACCTTGCTTTTTCACCTTTGGCAAGATCTCTAGTTACACAACACATAATAATAGCTGCCATGTGCAGTCAGGTATGTTGAGAGGGACGTCTTAAGGAGGAGCTTCTGTTACGATCCTGAACTAAAAAAACTCGGTGAGGACGTTTTAGCAAATATTATACCAACCTCACTGTGGCAAACTTTTAAAAGTTTCTGTAACAGCTGTCAGAGAACAGACAGTACAGGCACATGTTAACATCTTGGCAGACTGCTCCATCTACGGGTATGTTTACACCACATTGATTAGTAGAGACAAGATCTTGTGTATCAGGCGCTAAAGGTCCCAATTAAATCAAAATATTTAATTGGGACCTTTAGCAATAATAAGTATGATAATAATAATCAATAAAAGTATGAGCTATCGGATAGTAAACCTGCAATTTCAAGAAGGTCAAAAAAGGAAACATATTGTTTAATAAGTAACTGACTATTAACGTCAGAGGTGAGTATTATAAACACTATTTGTGGAAATTGTGGAAAGTTGTTTGCATTTTATGCTTCTTATGTTTTTCACTGACTTTATGAATGTAGTGCTTCACGTCATCAGAAAGTCAGCGCAGTTGAGTTTTACTGAATAATCTGGCAATGATTTTGTATGCTCTCTGAAACAATTACGCATATCATTTTGTCATATGAAAAACAAAACTAAAAAAAAAGTTTGCTTTAAATAATAAGTACAAACACCATTTTGTTTATTTATATTTAACTGATTATTTAAACATTTCTGTATGCAAATAACGTCACTTTTAAACTAGGCGGAAATGACGACATACCAAATACCCATATATAGCACTAGCCAAAACAATGCGGTTTTAATAATAGTTTTATAGTCTAACCAAGTTAACAGTGCCGTTTTTTGCAGTTACTTGCATTAAAACTTACTGTTACTGCGAAATTTCTAAAACTTACCATTTACTTATCAATATTACATGTAAACGGATTAACTAAACCCGCCAAATAGGTCAGGCTATCAATGTGTTAAATTTACGGTAAGTAACGAGAGTTTAACTTCCGAATGAAATATTTGTATTTCAAAATAAGATTGCGTCAATGTATCGCATCGTAGAGAACTTTGTTGGTGAAACGAATAAACCGGAAGCCGCTTGATTGCTCAACCACACACCGGCGCTTTCGCTATGCCCACGTGACGCGCGTAGACGGTAAGGTATCTGATGCGGTTTATCTGTTAGTAGTATCAATAAAGACGGGCTACAGTAATACACCAGTATACTTCATTTGTTCCTCTGGTTCTTTTACTTTTATACAAATGTAGCTTTTTCTAATGGCAAAATACATTCGGACTCCGGTCAGTAAGCCCGTAAATTCAGCTGGTAAGTAATGTTAGCTTGATTATTTTCCCGGCAAGGAATAGGTAGCTAATCAATAATGGCATAAGTAATTACGGTTTTGCCTTGATTGGTTAATTGATAAGGAGCTTGTCAGTCACCGCAGTCTCGCTGGCAAGGTCAAACTGCTACAAATAGCTAACGCAGTTCACCAAGCTGCCTTATATCAACGCTACGCACCCATCGAAGTGCAGGCACAGTGATTTTGTTTACCGTGTAATACCCCACCCACCAACCCCTCCTCTCCCCAGTGGGCATGTGGGAAAGTGGTCGCCATTGCTGACACATAGAAGTGTTACTCTGAAGGTTATGTAGAAATGCTTTAAAATAAGTAGGCGGTGTCAAACCTGACTCAATTGCATTTCTCATCTGCATGTGAGTGCGGCTGTCCGTGCCGGGCAGGTCAGCTCAGCAGCAGGGCGTGATTTTCAGGTTATTCTCCCCACCCTTCAAGTGTCGCCCTGGTAACGTTCATTTCCCCCGACCACCACAGGATGCTGACAGCCACTTGGGTGGGGCTGACGCGGATGACAGTAGACGGGAGGAAAGCTCAGGGATAAACCAAAGCGCACGGGATCAGTTTTTTTTAAAGCAGCGCAGGGCGGCTGGTCGGTGAGAACCATGACCAAGCCGGAGTCGAAGAAAAGCGGCGTGGCTGCGGGCAAGAGCGTCGGCGAGCAGGTTAACAACGGCTCCGTGGATCCAGCGTGTCCGGATCAGAGCACAGCGATCAAAGCCAAGGTGATGAAGCAGACCTCCAGGGAGAATCTGCACCGGAGAAACACAGAGTGCGAAGTCTACGACGACGGAACCAACACCTTTTTCTGGTGAGTGTTTGTGTCGGTGTCAGTGCAAGTTCACGGCTCCTGCAGAGATAGAAGGGGAGGAAACATTTGTTAGTTGACAGCAGGGTGTAATATGTGCTTCAAGGTGAACTGAAAGACAGGCCCAGAGCGACCTCCATTAATGACAGCAGATAATGTGACCTTGCTGTAAATGCCAGGTCAAACTGAAATGTTTGTTGTTGTTTTTCCATCCTGGTGCAACTATTCCAGTAAACATGATCCACTAAATGTCACTTCTGGAGGTGTTGTGGGGTTTGCAGTGTTGTCATGGATGCTCACATTGCACATCCAAACTCAGGGCTCAGATATGACACTTGAGAGATTCTTTGACATTCACAACAGATCTGAAGATGTGCCAGGTATAATACCTGTCCTGCAAAGTGTAGAAATGAGCACATACTTCATTAGCCTTTCCTAACACCGCATGTTTTATTTCTCACTACGTAAACAAAAGTATGTATGAGCCAACTAAAAAAGAAAAAAGCATGCACAATGGGAATACCACACGCATGTTGCAGGACACGGGTTTCGTTATGATATGCTATGCAGCTAGTTTGGAAAAGTGACATTCTCTTCTGCAGCCCTTTTTAATTTATAGCTACGTTAGCTTTCCAGCCTGTCACTCGAGGAATATTTAAGCTTCTCTGAGTGTCTGTGCGGTTTTCATTTCTGCTTTGTGTACAAAAAAATATGGATTGAATAAGAATCTGCTAAGCTATCCAATATCATTGACAGCAGAGGAGACTGGTCCTCCCAGTGGGAACCTTAATGAGAATTTCTCATTACTGTGGTACGGCCTTGGCATCAGATTTCTGTAGTGAGGTGGCTAGTGAGGAGCTAAAATACCTTTGTCTGTTGCAGTTATGAAAATACAAGAATCTTGTTTTTATGTGGATTAATAATCAGGGTCACTTGTCCAGAACAATATTGACAAATACATGAGGGCAGGGTTGCTGTATTAGACTGAACCTAAACCAGGTTTTACCCACTTATGTGGCAATTAAATGTGTCGGCAGTCATCCAGATGCAGTCTTACGACGTAGCATTGTAAAGTTTAGAGTTTTACAAGGGCTTTTTAGCTGTTTGCTTTAGGGGTCAACATAACAACAGTGTGTGGGTGTTGTTGATTGCATCCTGAATTTTTGCCGTCTAGTATTACATACATGAACGCATTAAAAAAACAAGAACGGAAAGTGGTTCTTCCTGTGAGTCATTTGAATTTACATTCTGCAGTTATTTGTACGATTGAACCTTTTTTGTGGAACATTTTCAAGTGCTGACTGCAGATGATAAACCTGCATGTATGAAGCAGGTTAGGAAAAAGATGGCAGTTGTTGGTGTATTTCCAAGTGTGTAGGTGGTAGGGCACCACATGGACTCTGTCTCCCAAGGGTTCAGAGTTCATAGTAGAAAGCTGTATGGCAGCAGCTTTTGGTTAAAAATGGTATTCAGCCTGCATCACTGGCACAGGAAGGAACTGACAATGGCAAACTCTTTTTTTTTTTTTTTTTTTTTTTTTTTTTTTTTTTTTTTTTGGTAAAGTTTTAATATGCCTTATAAAGAACTCGGACTTATTAAATGTGATTGTGCTGGCGTTCCACTTTTATTTTCCCTTAAACTGATTTAGTGCTGAGGCATTTCAAAATAATGGCAGTTTTGTTCACACTGGTTTCGGCAAATGTTTAATTAGATGAAACTGACAAGAAGACGCATTGTATTAAATTGTTAGTTTGTCTCTGCTTGTCATTAAAGTCGAAGGCTATTTTAATCCAATTTCATCCTTAAATCTAGACTCTGATTAGTCATGAGGCTGGCATAAAGCAGAATCTTTTCTTCTGTTTTTTTTTTTTTTTTAATCTTAACTTCAAGCTTAGAGGTGCACTTTGTTTCTAAGCTTAGCTGGTTGCTCTGTTGCACAAAACCAGTATTTCCGCTGCACCTTTCCACTCTTGGTGGTGTATCGTTGTCAGCGAAGAGAGAAATCATGTCCTCCCCCTGTGGCTCCAGCCAAACAGGTTGGATAAGGAGGTGGAACAGGAAAAAGGCTGACAATACCTGGTGTGCTGTCTTGCACATCAAGCTTCAGCCAAAAGAAATGTGACTCAAAGTTGGCACTTTATTATTTTTAAAAAACTTCTTACAGAATCGCTATACCTCACTTTCAGGTACCCTTTAATTATTTTTTTCTTTTAATCTAAATTCTCAGAGCAGCACATTGCCTCTGTAGTTTTAGATTAGATAGATTTATAAAGTATATGTCGCTTGGCTGTTTACCCCAAAATATTAAGGCTACTGCAGCTGGTGACCCTTTCATTAATGAGAGGGCTGGCAGGAATAAAATACACTTGCTATAATTGTTCTCCACAGGTTTAAAACTTGAGGCGTGATGGCATCTGTCGTGTAAGATGTGTTATGATTGACATTTGGTTGTCACACGGTTTTGTCTTAGCTTATTACAGATATTTAGGTATTCACATAATGGTTAAGTAACAAAAAAGGTATCGTACAAATGTTTCCTGTAAGTGCTTTGTAACTAGTACGAGTAACACTCAGATCAGTCATTGGTACACACTGTCATGTAAACAGGTCGACACCAGTGTTGATTGTGTTGATTGTTTTCTATTTACTTAAGCTTAACAGTTCACCTACATGTTGCATGTTTGGATGCTACTTGGTGTCAGGGTATATAACCCATTACTTTGGGGTTTTAACCAACAGACAAAATGAGTTTTAAAGATATCTGGATTAGCTTTATTCCCAGAAATCCCTCCTCCCTAATGAATACTGGCTCAGTCCACCTGCAGCCTGATCAGCGTCAACATTCCAGGAATGATAAGGAAACTCGGTGACTCTGCCACTGTTCTCAGCAGTCACCCCATTTGTCTTTCTAGAACTTATCAACTGTTATGCACTTGTCAGCATTCCAAATACCATTCAGGTCCTTTTGTCTATTTCTAATCGAGAAATCTCCCATTATATAGCGTGTATTCTCTTGACCCTGACATTATCGTAAAACTTTGCCCTGTCAGCTGAGGTAAATACCTCAGGTTGCGTGGACGTATATCTAAACAACTAGAATGTCACACCACAGAGGCCAAAGTATGTTTGCTGACATGGGGTGATGGAAGATACAGCTTGGGCCTGTAGCCAACAACATGGCTATCAAACTCCAGCTCACCTTGTCTGCCAGAGCATACAAATTCTGTTGTTTAAACAGACCTGATATAAAGCTTTTCCATCCACTGTCAGGCACAAGACATTTGATGCAAAAGCTATTTTTGACTTCAAGTTAAAGAAAGGTTTGAACTGAAGCTTATCACAAACTTTGTAACTATTTTTAGCTGTAGCAACTCAGTTTCCCAACAGATTTCATCTCCTATTTTGTCCTTGATTTACCCCTATATATGCCTTTTGATATTTGGAGGCAACAAAGATGTTTTTAGCAACGAGCAGATTTACGTTCAGATTTGTTTAGACCGTTCCAGTGTTGTAGTGTTATCTCAGTGTTGCTTAACGTTGTCTCATGGTGATGTCAGACAACATCAGCCTATCTAGGGTTTTTTTTGGTTGTTGTTGTGGTTTTTTTTTTTTTGTTTTGTGTTTTTATGTCCTGTGCTGACTGGTATTTGACTTTCCTGTTCTACAAATGGTACTCTCGTCCTTCTCTCTGTCCTTTCCCCCACTTTCACTGCAGGCGAGCCCATACTGTCACAGTGCTGTTCATTCTGACCTGCGCTCTGGTCTACGTCACGCTGTTGGAGGAGACTCCTCAGGACACGGCCTACAACACTAAAAGGTCAGTAGGTTGCATTTCTCCTTTCCTCAGTGTCACCAAAGCCAAAACACTCCAAAACTCAGGCACCCAAAAATCTACTTTAACCCCAGGAGGCTTTTAAACTGAAGCTTCATGATATCATTTTTGCACCAGTTTATGTAGAGAGAGAGGGAGAGAGAGAGATTATTTTATTGGTAACTAGCATTAGGAAATTTGTGTTTGGTCATTTTGTTGTAACAATGTTTGCTGACAATGCATCTTATACTGTTTGTTTCCCCTTAAATGGTGCCACAATTTGAAGCAACAAGCATTTGTGGGTTGAGCAGCTGAGTTAAATATGCAGGTTGTGACCATGGAAATAAAACATGCCAATCTTCTCTGCCAATCCCAGACAGCTTATTCTGCTACTGAATCTTGTTTTGAGTTTCTGGAACGCCGGATGCTGCTAATCAGATGCCAATAATGGATCGTGCTACAGCGGTCTGTTGGTGTCTTCATGGCACAATTGACTGATCTGGATAGGGCCGTGCCACAAGGCAATGTCAAGGTGATGTTCTGCAAAACCAAGTCTCCTGATTATTTGGACCTAGTACCATCTCCAAAGTGAAGTTCCATATAATGCGGGATATTATATGGAACTTTACCATTGTGTCGGCCCATTGTATATTTAACAACTCATTTAAGCTTTACTCGCTGAAAGTCTTGGAAATTCAGTTCCAGCTAACCAGCTAGCTACAGCCCTTCCTACCTTGTGTTTTCCCTTCTGGCTGGGTCTTGAACTAAGTTGCTATTGTGGTCATCCTCCATGTCATTCTGCTGCTTCTGCAGAGGGCATCTCTTACATACTTTTATCTCCACCGTTATAGACTGCAACTGGCAGCAGCAGCTCTTCTTCTGTTCTGGAGATGGGCTACGAGTCAGACAGTCTAACTGGAACAGCAGCAGGTGCAGACTGCTGAGGTTTGAGTTCATCTGCTTCGTGAGGAACAGCACATTTTATTGCTCAGTTTTTTTTGTCACGACACACTTGGAGAATAGATCAAATCTAAATGTGGGGGTAACGCCGCAATGCAACCAACCAACCAACCAGTAGCTACTCTGATTTTTTTTTTTTTTTTTTTTTTTTAAACAACATTTGGAATAAACCACTTATTTCCTATAAACATGGGCAAGGAGCAAAAGTCACCATTTGAGATGAGTCACTAGCCTTTACAGTCACACTCACCTTGAGCTTACAAGGCCATGTATAAAACAGTCATGGCCATGAAAAGAACACTATAAATACGAGTTGAGCATTTAGCAAGTAGATTTAATGGGTTTTATTTAAACTTTGGAGAGAAATATACATCCAACTTTATCACGTTTATTAAACCACAGAGACTTGGATAAATGCCAAATTATTTCAGTTTCTTTTATTACTGCAAACTACAGAAAGTTGCAGAGCGACTGCTGGAAGTTGTGCCAGCTACTTTGTGCTTCCTGGTAGGAAAAGGCAGGTAGGAGTAGGAGGTGCACTAAAGCAGTGTTCCTATGGGAATACATAAGCTGTTGCAGAACTTGTTTTTCTTGTGGCTAAAGTTTTGTTTTTTTTTTGGAGCTGTTGCCATGCTGCTGAATAAATATGGAAATGATCAGACCTGTTCCTGATAGTGTTTGTTATAGCTTCTTGTATTTCAAACAGGGAGATTTAGTCAAGGCAAGTTTGCATGTGGCTTAAAACTCCCATTTACGTGTGTTACAGCTAAAAATCTGTGACACAAAGCAGGGTTATAGTTAGTTGTTCTTACTTTGTACTTAGGTGTATTGAGAAGGTCAGGCATAAAACAGGCTCTATCAGTGATGTGTGTTTGCGACAGATGGGGTGATTTGTAGGTTGCATTTGTGTGGATGCTCCTTAACAGGATTTGCTGCCATCAGCGTAGTCTGGCTCCTTGGGATAAATACCCTAAGAGCTTCACCCTGGAAGCGGAGCTCACTCTCAGGCACTGCTTGGTTACTCCTCAACTCCCAGTCAACCCTGCAATCCGGGACCACTCTCACTAGTTCACACACAACTTCACTTTGTGTGTTGTATTCTTTGAACACACATTCATTTGATTCCAGACTCAAACAGCGAAGAAATTGATCCCTAAATCTCACATGCTCATGCTCCTACGCTTGTTGGCTAGCACGCACTGTAATCCCATTGTATGCTCAGTCTTTTAAGCCTGCTCTGTTTACTTGTAAGGTCAGGACAGGGTCCTCGTCTGGTCATCCGGTTTTCAGAGCTTAAATCAACAGCAACTTAAGCTCAACTTGGCTGGTCTTAGCTGGTTCTTAATAAACACAAATGAAGTTGTAATATTGAAATAGAAGCAGTAGACCAGACCTCCAGATTCAAGTTATTTAATTATTAATTCTCCAAGCCATTATGCTCCCATTCATGCCTTGTCTGATTGATCTGACATCACAGATCTTAAAGGTTTACGGGGTTGAAATGCTGAGACTTGTATGTGTAGCTGTAATAAAAGCCTTCCGGCCTCTTTGAAATGCATACTGATTTTAATTGAAGTTACAGTAATGGACAAACACAATTTGACTGAGCTAATAAACACAAACAGGTGAACTTCATGTCTTTATTGAACACGCTGGGTGAACATGTTGAGCCATCGCCCTTGGATGTGTCCTGTAGCTACTTCTGAGACTTGAACAGTGATGTGGTGGAATTGTAGGCCATTCTTCCTACAATGCTGTGAGTTCATCAATATTTCTGATTGCTTTAAAAAGCCTATTTAAGGCATTGCCTGACATCTCAATTGGGTTAAGGACAAGATTTAATTTTTCTCACATACTAATTTGTTTTGGGTAAACACTTACTATCCTTTTGTTTTTCCTTCAGACACAGAGCTGGACCCTTTTTGTTACACAGGACAAACAGTTTTTTCTATTTACCCACATTCCAGTCTGATATCTGTAATTTGAATGTTGGATTCCAGGTTTTTGGAGAAGTAGTTCGCATAGAGGTTCACTTTTTTCCTAGTGTAAAGACATGAAAATAGGCTGGCTGTTTGTTGGTGGTTCAGTAAGAACATGTATGAGGAATTGATACAGAAGTCTTTGTGATTCCAATGAATTCCCAAATGTGTGTCCTCTAGGGGTATTGTGGCCAGCATCCTGGTGTTCCTCTGTTTTGGAGTGACACAGGCCAAAGATGGACCTTTCACCAGACCGCATCCAGGTATGAAAAGCACATTTATCACCAGGTTAAAGTCATTCATGTCGGATCTCTTTTTATATTGAGAATATAGCATAAGTTAACAAAGTTGGCACTTGGAAATGCAAGTCAAAGTTCATATTAAAGCCATGTAGTGCTCTTTTTATTGAACCCTGGTCTGTTTTATTACCTTTCATTAAATACTGGACAACATCCAGGATATGCCAGTTTGACATTTGTTTTGCCTCTTAAAGCTTCCAGATAAGTGAAATGATTGAAATGCTTTAAAACAAAGGTTAAAAGGGGATTGTGAAAACTGATTATATAAAAAATATGTTTGCATTAAAAGCAGCTGACAGTTGCGTCAGCAGTTCAGTCGGTAGTAATAACATTCTCATCCTCCTAATGGAAAATACACATCCTGGTTAGAATCAGCAGCTGATTGAAGACAGTCATCAATTTAAATGAGTTTGCAGACAGTACGGACGATCCCAAATCATTCATTTTTATGAGGCTTTAAAGCTCAGTGACTAATTTATAATGGGCTGTATGGTTCTAGTAAATAAACAGTGCTTTAGGCATTGCAGTGGCATTAGTCAGTGACCACTGAAAATGGCAGTTTGTGACAAGCTCACATCTGATACAGTTTTTTTTTTTTTTTTTTTTTTTTACCTTTTAATGTAATCAAACTGTTGGTAAGGTCTCCACAAAGAGGCTTTTGCTTGTGCCATGCAATCGAATTTATATGAAACATCTTTGATCTTGTCATCCAAGCGGGAGAGGATGGAAAGAGATGACATTTCATTACAATACAGATGCAGGGTTTTCAGGGCATATGCATGGGAAAAGGGAGAGAAAGCACAATCTGTTACTTGTCTGCATTATATGACACTGAAATGCAGAGCTGTTGTAGGACATGTGAAAAGCAATTGATTATGCTTGTACTAAAACCTGTTGCTCAGGTAGAAAAATCTACGTGCCTGACTGCAGCACGTAAGCTGTGGCAGTTGGATTTCTGCTCTAATGCTTTTGTAAACTTGCATCCTAACAGAATCTTTTCCTTCTTTAAATCTGATGCAGTTTGTAAAAGGTGCTACTATTTAAATAAGAGCACTCACAGCTTTTTAAACAGAGCTTTCATGCAGAAAACACTTAACATCTCCCGCACAACACACGCACAACAGCTAACTCCAGCGGGAAAGGGAGGAAGGAAGGAGGGGAAAACAGGGCGTGGAAGGCAGATGCAGCGACATGCTCAATACTGTCGGTTGTAGGTAGGCGTGAAGTGGTTGAGCGAGTATTTGACTGCATTACTCGCACCTTTGTGGGCTGTTCGAGGGATGTGGTTGTGTGTGTATGCAATTGCTTCAGTCTTTTGCTTGTTAATCCAGCAGGGTAGGTTCTGGTGTTATTCACATTACAGTTGGCTCTCCATAGAATACCATCATGGGAAAAAGACCCAGTAGGGTTTTTGTTTTTTTGTTTTTTTCCTCCTTCAGATTTAAAACCTGTAGCTCCTGCTGAATCACGGGCTGGGTGTGTCAAAGGAAACTGAGCTTGTGAATGTGAATCACCACTATAATTCAGCTCAATAGCAGTTGAAATAAAAGCACTCCTCATGTGGGACTTTAGGACTGAGATTGGTGTTTACCACAGTATATATCAGTCCTTTTACTTGATGTTTTATTTCTTAATGAAAATCAGTATCTCTGTCTTAAATCTTCAGAAACACATTATGACATTATGTGTATACTGAGGTAATTCAGGCATATG